>NC_057801.1:226446638-227069100 GCF_018294505.1 Triticum aestivum | reverse complement strand
GTGAAGTGGTGAGTTGGCAGTTGGGGGTTCCAAGGTGCGGAAGGTAGATCCGGCGGGGTGTGAGGTCCACCGCTGCGGCGGTGGACTAGATTTGGCGGCTTGCCGTGGTTGGGGGGGGGTCGGGGAGGGGAAGGGGAGGGGCTCTAGGGAAGAATGTTGGGGGCAAAGAGGGGAAAACAATGGAGTTACCAAAGCAGCCCTTTTCCGTTCATGTGGCAGGGGTAAAACAGGAATATCGCAGGGCTAAACTTTCGGGCGCGTGATATTTCGATGTGAGCGGGAAGTTTGAAAGCTTTTGGCGCCTAAAATTATAAGTATTCTGCTCTCGTACGGCCGACTATAATGTCATGGCCGACAATTTGTTTGTTTTGCACGCAAAAAAATGTGCAAGTTTTGAAAATCAATGTCTCCAACTCAAAACTTAGATTGTCCATTCAATTGAAATATGGATCATTGAGCTACTACAAGCAAATACCATCATACGATCCAATTCAAATGAAATTCCAAATGTGTTTATCCTAAATATGATGAAAAAAGCAAAAATGTTTATGTGTATGAATAAAGTGGATGATTATAAAGTTTGAACATGCCCGTATATGTATATCTCTAGGTTTGATATATGAATTTGAAATCACGAAATCCTGGCTTAAAAAATGTACCTCCATTTAAATGAAATACAAAAGCTAATGATGGAGCCGAATTCCTAAATTCCAATCTTAGGTTGGTAATTCTGGTACATCAAGGTATATCACACATGTTCAAAAGTATCATTATCTCATAGTACAAACTGTGAAACAAATGGATCAACCATGAGTGCACAATATCTCAATTACGCTAAAATCCCTCAAATATACACACCTCACTCTTTATCTGAAGTCAACCCCCCCACCACCACACACACACACACACACATAGAGAAGTCGTTCTCTCCCCCAAACACCAACACATGAGCACATTAACACCCCTCCCTCTTGTAAAGTCCGGACCCCAACATAGGTCTCTATCACTTTGTCTCTCAGGCATGCACACATCTCTTCCCTCACTCTCTAGGTCTCCCGCTATCTCTCTTAGCCAAGCACACGCACTATGTAGAGTGTATATTTCCCATACACACAAAACCTCGCCCCCAAACGTCTATCTCCCTAGTTATGTGGTTCTCGTGCACTCACCTCACACATCACCCCCACTTCAAACAAGCACACTTTGTCTCCTTGTGCACCACTCTCCTCTTTCTATCTCTCCCACATGCGGACCTGCCCCAGCTCCTTCCCTGCATACATATATGTCGTGACTCTTTGCATAGCTCCCTAATGTATAATCGTTCTCGATTTCGCACATTGTTCTCTACACCATCTATTCTAGATCTCTCATGAAGTCGCTATCACACACACGCGATGACTCGCTTCCCTTGCGTCTCCGTTCATAGGCCAATTTCGGACAACATCAACATTGTCTCCCTATCTATACGCCATTTATGGACACAAACGACCCCTCTCTCCCCCTCTCTTCCTCTCTCTCTCTCTCTCCATCACTAGCTCTCTCTTTCTCTTGCTCTCACACCCCTCTCCCACACACACACTCGATGTCTCTTCCAAATAGTCTGCTCCCCCAGCCCGCACCCGTGCTATCCCGCTACTACACATGTCACACCAATTCCCCCTTCCCTTATACTAGGTTTACATCATTAGTGGTCTCTCTACTCCACGTACACTCTCTCCCTCTCACACACAAACGCGTGCACAAACACACACAAACACGCACAAACACCCATTTATCTGGATCCTCATCTCTCCCCATGTCCGCATGTGTATCTCACACACTCACTCTCTAATTATGTATATGTGTCTCCACGTTACACAACAAATAGCCCCATGTACATGTCTCTCTCTATCCTCCACACACATAGACGCAAAGAATCTATTATCATTGCCTCAGTCTCTAACATATCACACACGCTCTCTCTCTCTCTCTCTCTCTCTCTCTCGCAAACACGCTCATCAAGGGTTTCCCCGTGAATAACTTACCGTCTATTCATCAACAGTCGTGGCAGTACGGCGAACATGAGACATGAAAAAGAATAAATCTACATGTGCTTAGACCACATAGTATGACTACTAGGACTAGAGCAAGCCAAAAATCATGCCACAATCACCTCCTCCTTGTCGGCGACGGGAAAATCTTTGTTTTACACAGTCGAGAAGTCATTGTGCTAAGGCCCCACATGCCGAGGCGCTGAATAGAATGTAGATGCTAGTTTACAGAAGCAAGCATCGATAATACATTTGTATCTCCATACTTATATTTCTTCTCTTATAAAAAACCGAGGTGGTGATGATGGTACGTGTGCCATCTTGCAATATAGACCGTCCGATCTATATCCGACGGATGGAAATTAAACTAAAAGATACCCGCACCCCTCTCCACATTTGCAGACAAGGCCTTCCCTCGTTCATCCCTATCTCCAACAAACCTCATTGTTGAGAAATTAAGAAAGGAAGCCTCTGGAACAAACTGGCCTGGTGGCCGCTGCCAGTGTCGTTAATCCCCATGCCTCCGCTCAGTCCGACCACCAACCACCACCACACCCCACTCCTCTTCACCTTATCTCATATTTCTCCAGATATCATTAGTTTTTAGACATGGGGTTACTCCCGCAAGGGTCAATCACAACAAGTGTTTTATAAAAAATGCATCTTGATGTTCCGTGCAATGTACGAATCTTGCTAGTACACCTACACAAGACTAAGTTGGTGATGCTGGTGTGTCTGCCATCCGTCGTTTCTGACCATTAGATCTACATCTAATGATTGTGAGGTAAGTTGTTGCCTTTTCTCACCAACATCCCACTTTTCTATCAATTTGCAGAAAAACCCATAATTAGTATCTTAAAACCAACCACATCCCTCCCTGACCTCACCAAACAAGGAATATATTCTAATTGAAACATATGTATATCAAAATTAGAGTGTTTTGTACCAAGTTTGTGAATAAATATTATTCTAATTATGATTCGTTGCAACAGACATGAACATTGCTAGTATTTCCAACCATGCATTTTTTCCTAGTATTCCATAGTTTCGAGTTTTCCATCAAGATATTAGTCACTCATGGTTGATATTTACTTTCAATCATGTACACATATGCACTATGTAACTAGCCTTGCTTATTGGCTTCCAAAGCTTAACTTTCACTCCTACTTACAATATGTAGAGTATCTAACAAAAAACTACCACTTTCAACCAGCCCTAGGAAGAATCTATTGTACAAAAAATAGTAAAAACATACCCAAAATTTCTTAATCCATGCCAAAAACTACTACCTAGTACTCCTACCGATTAGGTTCGTTTAAACCCATTTATGACAGGGTTGGCCCACACGTCCGTGCTAACGAGGCAGCTTAAACCAACACATTTTGTTTGACCGTTGACACGAGGGACCCACATCTGACCTTCTATCCTGTTATTCCCCCTCAAATCATTATTTTTCCTGAACATTACTTCAAATAGTATTGGTGCGTGTTCGTTAGTGGCGCCGGTGATGAGCGAGTTGGCCGCCGCTCCGCCGGACGGGCTGGACGCCATGCTGGCCTCCGCACGGGTTGGCAGGCTGGCTCGAGCGTGACTCATGAGCGAGCAAGCCGCCGCGCTGGCCTTCGCTCGAGCCAGATGGCTGGCCTGAGCGCGGCGCGCGCGAGCAAGCCGCCGCGCTGCCATGCCAATCTAGCTAGCAAACCTTGCAGACAAGTAGCTGGGCGGAGCTATCTTGGATAGCTAGCGGCAGCGAGCGCCGGACGGAGCTGGCATCCGGGCTGCCGCAACATGGGCTCCGCACCGCCGGCGGTTTTGACCTTGCCTTCTGCCAGCGGCGGTAGCTGCGTCCCATGGCCGAGGATGACTAGGTGGACGGGCCGGAGGTAGGAGGTCACTCGAGGATTTTTGGTGGTAAGAGCATGTACAATGGTTGATAAGGTAGTCTTATATTAAGTCTGCCACGTATGCAAGTGGTAGTAGTTTCTTCGCATTTTAGTGGTTTCTTGTAAGGAACAATGTACGTACTACTAGCGACAAAAGGCGATTCTAGGTTGCGTTGTACTCCAACGAGTACTACTAGTGGTCGCGGGAGTGTATACCTCGTTTTGTGGGTTCGATCCCGGCCGAACGCACGACGACCTTTTTTTAAAAATAGTACTACTACACTTCGCTGCGAGCCATATTTTGCACGGGTAGTTTGAGTTTTGAAGTCGAACGGACGTGCGGCCCCACAATCTGGGTGCACTGGATAGCCTAGCCACGTGAACGGTTTTCCTTCCCAGCATCCCGTAGCTCGCGTGCTCGCCCTAGCCGCACCTTGCTTGCAGCTTCCTCATCAGCTAGTAGCATATTTAAACTAGCGCCTCCCAATTAAGCCCGAGGAGCTGGAAAAGCCTGGCGGGCATAGGGAACTGTGCAATATGGCTCCGTACGTAAAGTGCTCTACTACTACTCTGTAGCTTGTGGCATTGCACGCATGGACTTCACTCCACTATCGGCTCTACTATAAAAGAAATTCCTCTTGACGTGTTTTTTTAAACGGAGGCAAAAGCTTTGCTTCATCTCATTCATAAAGAAGGAACTACTAATAAAGTTTGACGAGATCCATTACACCTCCACAAATGGAAGCGAAAAGCCTAGTCTCTGTAAGTGCATCTAGTGCCCCTTAGTGATTTTGGTGTATTGAAGACTTATAGGTTAAGGGACTAATGCGTTTGTGAGTGTACACAGGTCTATAAGTCTATGAGGAGTTTGATATTTACAGAGAAAGTCGACCCCTAAAAATGAAGTTCTTCGACTGAAGACTTTGATATTCTGAAGACTTTCTGAAGACTTTGAAAGTGAAGAAATTGGTGTGACCTTGAAGACTTGATATTCATTTGAGGAACATGAAGCGTGAAGACTTTTGTTTTCGTAGTTTCATTTTCTCTTTCTTGAGTCATAGGAAACACCGTACTGTTAAAGGGGGTCGAGGAAATACTAAGGAAAAATTTCCATGTGATGCTCAACTCAAAATCCTACACCTACCAATCCCTTCGAGTGAAGCCATTGGAAATCTCATACAGTTCAGTCAATTTCTTCAGTGTCAGAGACGCAGTTCTTCTGGTCATTGAGGACTTTGCTCTGACTGAGGAGTTAGGAATTCGCCAGTGCAAATTGCCTACACAGTGAGGAACATGATAGCCCTGAGGAATTTGAGAGCCAAATTTCCGACCGTTGCTGTGCTGCGCGCCAGCTGTCCCAAAATATCTTATCCACCTAACGGTCATATCATTGAAGGGCATTTATGTCTTATCATGTCGGGCTGCTCCCTAGGCTATAAATAGCTTCCCCCTACAACCACTAGTTGGTTGGCTGCTCCGAGAGAACTAGAAACTTGCCATTTGAGAGCAACCCATCCTCCGAGGACTTTGAGCGAAAATCATCAAGTGAGGAAATCCCAAAACCAAACCCCCACAAACCCAAAGTGATTGAGCATCACTGAAGAAATTGATCCTGCGTGGATGCAATGCTTGTTACCTTTGAAGACTGTGCTTCTTCCAGACGGTTAGGCGTCATGGTCTAGAGCATCCAAGAGGAATTGTGGATCGCCGAGTGACCAAGTCTGTGAAGGTTTGGAAGTCACCTGAAGACTTACCACGAGTGATTGGACGAGGTCTGCGTGGCCTTAGTTCAAGGAGAATACGGTGAGGACTGGGTGTCCTGAGCTGCATGCTCAGTGACTGGGTGTCCGGGACTGTGTGTCCTCGAGTTTAAATACTCAGCCGCTCCAACCAGACGTACAACTGAGACAGCAGTTGGAACTGGTTTACCAAATCATTGTCTTCACCAACTAACTGGTTCTATTTCCTCAACCCTTTCATTTCCTCATTACTGTGTTGAATGTTTGTTCATATCTGTGCTTGAAGACTTTGACTGAATACTTTCTCAATTTCCTCAGTTCAATTTCTTCAGTCTGTTTGTCTTCATCTTGTGTTATCCTGTGATTACGCTTTCTGTACTCTGTGCTAGTCTTCATTTCATCATGATGACCATGCTTGTATTCTGTTATGCTTACTTCTGAGTACTTATTCCGCTGCAAGTAGTTCTTCGCTAAGGAATTTCCTCACCGGCAAATTCCTCAGTGAAGAATTCATAAAAATCGCCTATTCACCCCCCCTCTAGTCGATATAACGCACTTTCAATTGGTATCAGAGCAAGGTACTCCCTTGTTCTGTGTGATTTTGGTTTAACCGCCTGGAGTTTTAGTTATGTCGACCGCAGGTATGATCAAGGTCTCGGCTGGGTGTCCTACCTTTGATGGGACGGACTACCCCTACTGGAAGAACAAGATGCGAATGCATCTTGAGGAAATTGACAACGATCTCTGGTATGTTGTGGAAAATGGTGTTCCCTCTGTCTCACCCTCACTGAACGCTACCGATGTGAAGAGATTCAAGCAACTCGATTCTCAAGCGAAGAATATCATATGTGGCCATCTGAGTAAAGGGCAGTATGGAAGAGTGAGTGCTTTGGAAACTGCTAAGCTTATCTGGGATAGGCTGTCCAAAGTGAATGAAGGAGTCTCAACTCAGCGTGACTCTCGAGTTGATGTTCTTCGGAATCTCTTCAACCGCTTCAAAAGTCTCGACAATGAAAATGTCCAACAAACCTTTGATCGCCTCACTGACATCTCAAATGAGCTTCAAGCCCTTGGTGCCACTGACATCACTGATCATGAGGTAGTGAAGAAATTGTTGAGATCGCTTGATTCCTCATTTGATACTCTGGGATTGATGATACAAGAACGTGCTGACTACAAGTCTCTTGATCCTGCCGATATCCTCGAAAGGCTAAATACTCACGAGTTCCAGCTTGCTGAAAAGAGAGATCTCTATGGTTCAAGCTATGGCAAACCACGTGCCCTGAAGGCCAAGGCTGTGTCTGACTCTGAATGGGAGGATTCTGGTAGTAGCCTTGGTGATCCTGAAGAATTGAGCCAGGAGCTAGCACTGCTCGTGAAGAAATTCCAGAAGTTCACAAGACGTGGTTGCTTTGGAAAATCCTCAGGAAGCAGTGATTCCTCATCCAGTGACTATAAGAGAAGGTTGTGCCACAAATGCAAGAAACCTGGTCACCATATTCAAGATTGTCATCAGTGGGAAAAGGAAATGAAGAAGAAGAAATACAAGGATTACAGTTCTGATGATGCGAAGAAGAAGAAATCGTCAAAATCTTCGTCATCAAAATCCTCGAAGTCTTCATCTCACAAGAAGAGCAGCTCCAAGAAGGCTCGGGCATTCATTGGCAAGGAAATGGACTCTGAAGCTGAATCTGAGGAAAATGAGGAAGAGGAGGCGTCTGAAGAATCCGAATCTGGTGTGGTGAGTCTGGCCTTCGCTACTGCCTTCGTTAGCAAGTCCATCTTCAACACTGAAGAAACTGACTCCACCGACAAGCCTGATGAAGATAATGATGACTACACCCCCACCTATTGCTTCATGGCAAAAGGTGCAAAGGTACTCAAATACAACTCCTCTGAATCTAGTGAAAATGAATCTGATGAGGATCTCAAGCCCAGCTACTCTAAACTTGCTAAGATTGCAGTAAAACAACAACGGGTTTTTGAAAAGGTTCAAAACATGCTAGACAAAAGTGAGGATATGTTGGGTAAAGAAATGGATCAGTTAAAAGAATTGGGTGAATGTCTACAGCGACTTCATTCCAAGTTTGACGCCCTTCAAGATCAACATAATACTCTCTTGACTGATCACGAGAAGCTTTCTTCTGAATCTCTTCAAAGAAAGGAAGATCTTGAAAAGCTAAGAGTGTGTTATGAAGATCTTCAGAAGGAGCGCGATTCATTACTAGCTCAACAAATCAGCGCTTCTCAGGAAGAATTTGTTCCTCCATGCTTAAAGTGCATTGAACGTGAATCTGCTAATTCTTCACCTGAATGTTCAGATGCTTCAACTGTTACAAATTCTTCACCTGCCTCTGCTATCACTAATTCCTCATCTGAGGACATTGCTAGTATCACTGACAATGCAAGGCTGAAGGAATTGTACATGACAGGCATGTACAAAAGCCTCAAAGGGCATCAGACTCTTTGTGATGTGCTTAAAAAGCAGATCCTCAACAGAAACCCTAGGAAAGAGGGTATTGCCTTTGAGAGGAAACTTAATGCTGATGGAACATATTGGAAGCCTGAGCAGTACCCCAAAACCTCATGGGTTGCTGCAAAGGGACCTCCAGTTGATCCATCTAACTTATTTGGCTTTACATGTGAATCTCCTCATTCTTCTGATGAGTCATTTGACTCCAACTATAAACTGTTCAAAAATCAGAATGGTGAAGTATTTGCTAGATATGTTGGCACTAACTGCAGGAATGGTTCTCCTATGAAGAAAATCTGGGTTCCCAAGAAGCGCCTTGAAAGTCTTTAGGTGAATGTCCTCATGACACCACCTGTGAAGAACAGGAACCCCAGATCAAATTCTTCATATGGACCAAACTCTTCATATGGATCCAAGTCCTCATACGGACCAAATTCCTCACATGGATCAAATTCCTCAAAAGGATCAAAGTCCTCATATGATTATCATCGTGCTAACAACTCTGTCTCGCAGGGTAGAGCTAAGGGCTATGAATATGTGCATTATTCCTCAAACCATCATGTTCATAAGTCCTCGAAGAATTTCTCTGCTTATTCATATGCTTACCCTAACCCCTCTTATGTGAATCGAAATGGTTTGGCATCTTTACCACCTTTCTCATATGGTGCTCGCAGAGTGATGAATTCTTTGCCACGCCTCCAGATGTGGGTGGTGAATAAAAAGAACTAATCTCTTCTGCAGGGTCAGGTCTCCAGACGTGCGTTAACGTCTGAAGAATTTGCTGGGGACCTGACGAAACTGCCTGAAAGGACGCAGGCGAATCATGATGAAATGAACCTTCATTTCGCACGTCCTCATACTGCTATATCTGTTTACTGCTTAATGAAATTCATCTGATGAACTTGATATCATATTCTTCTGTAAGGGCATATTTATCCCTAAGTGTTTTGGTGATTGATGACAATACTCGTGCGGACTAATCGTGTGCCTTGAGTCCCTCAGATACTTCTTCATTATGCACAAGACGGTTCGGTGCCCCTCGGAGAATGTTGAAGCCGGTGTTGTTCTACGTTTCTCTTTGGTGGAGTTGAGTCATAGGAGAGCCATACTATTAAGAGGGGGTCCGCGTTGGAAAGGTAGGGTGGAATCACACGTACACTTGTCCCTCCTTTCCTTGCACTTTGGAGCTACCCGTCGTTATCTTGGTTGTGTGGAAAACTGGCGACTACTGCTGTACTTGCGGTAGTACCGCAGGTACAAGCGGTAGTACCGCGGTGCATCACGGTAGTACCGCGGCACCCTGGCCTAGTGCCGCTCCGGTGCGGTAGTAGGGGCGGATGTAATTTTTTACATCCGCGCCCCTCACGGTAGTACCGCCCCTTTGGTGCGGTAGTACCGCGGCACCCTGGCCTAGTGCCGCTCCGGTGCGGTAGTAGGGGCGGATGTAATTTTTTACATCCGCGCCCCCCACGGTAGTACCGCTCGTCCAGCGCGGTAGTACCGTGGGGGCCCATGGTAGTACCGCTCCCTTGGAGTCGTAGTACCGTGGCCCTTCGGCCTAGTACCGCAGTGTCGCGGTAGTAGGCGCGGATGTAATTTTTTACATCCGCGCCGACCACGGTAGTACCGCGCCTCGCGGGCGGTAGTACCGCGTCGGGTTTTTGCACCACCCTAGTTTCTACGGAAGTAGGCACGGATGTAATTTATTTCATCCGCGCCCTTCCCAGGCCGTGACGCTCCTGCCTTGCGGTAGTACCGCAAGTGGGCGCGGTAGTACTGCACAAGCGATAGTACTGCTCCCTCGTCAGGCTTGTTCCGGCCTGTGCAGTTGCCACAGTAGTACCGTGGTCTTCCACGGTAGTACCGCGCGGCTTCGCGGTAGTACCGCTTCCTTGGAGCGGTAGTACCGTGAGTCGCGGGCAGGACTTGTGGATAACGGTTGGATTTTTTCCACGACTATATAAGGGATGTCTTCTATCTCTAGTTGACTACCTCTTCCACCTCTAAGCTCCATTGTTGCTCCAAGCTCCATTTTCGCTCGACCTCTCTCCCTAGCGAATCAAACTTGTTAATTTGCTCGGGATTGGGTGACAAAGGCCTGATCTACACTTCCACCAAAGGATATTTGATTCCCCCCACTTATCCCTTGCGGATCTTGTTACTCTTGGGTGTTGAGCACCCTAGATGGTTGAGGTCACCTCGAAGCCATACTCCATTGTGGTGAAGCTTCGTGGTGTTGTTGTTGTTGGGAGCCTCCGATTGTTGTGGAGATTGCCCCAACCTTGCTTGTAAAGGTTCGGTCGCCGCCTTCAAGGGCACCAATAGTGGAATCACGACATCTCGCATCGTGTGAGGGCGTGAGGAGAATACGGTGGCCCTAGTGGCTTCTTGGGGAGCATTGTGCCTCCACACCGCTCTAACGGAGACGTACTTCCCCTTAAAAGGAAGTAACTCCGGTAACAATCCTCGTCTCCACCGGCTCCACTCTTGGTTATTTCATGTCTTTACTTTCGCAAGCTTACTTATTGTTACATCTCTTGCTTGCTTGCGTGCTTGTTGATATTGCATCATATAGGTTGTTCACTTAGTTGCATATCTAGACAACCTATTTGTTGCAAAGTTTAATTTGGTAAAGAAAAGCTTAAAACTTGTTAGTTGCCTATTCACCCCCCTCTAGTCAACCATATCGATCCTTTCAATTGGTATTAGAGCCTCGTCTCTTTATTAAGGACTTTGCCGTCCGAAGAGTATGGTTGACACCAACGATGGTGCGGAGGAACACTCCGGTGTGAATCCATCTCATCTTCGGCCGAAGGGGGAACCTCGGTCTCTCGTGAGGAGTTCAATGTGGCTTTAGACACATTGAAAACCTCCATGATGGCCGAGGTTAAAAGCATGTTTAATGATTTCCTAGAGGGACTTAAACTATCTACCGCGCCTATGAAAGTGGGTGATCCTACTAACAAGGTGACGGATGCTCTCTCCAACAAGGGGGAAGCTAACAATGAAAAGAGTCCTTCTACTAGTGGTAGAAATGGCACCAGCATCTTTGCCCATGTGCAACCCCCGGTTTATGGAGGGCCTATCCCCTCCACTCATTTGAATCATGCCGGTCCACCTCCTAAATATGAGAGACATGAAGATTTTGATAATTGGGTCTATCGCTTTAAGCGTCATTTGAAACATGTGAACACTAACCTTTGGAGAATCATTGAAGAAGGTTTTTATCCTCATGACCCAAACAACTTCACCCCTCGAGAAGCCGTGGACAACCAATTCAGTGAGAGTGCTCTCTTCATCATCCAAGATGCAATCCTTCCCGAAGATCTCCCTCACCTTCGACCCCATGTCGTGGCTAAAGAAGCATGGAAATGTGTCGAGGGTATCTATCGTGGAAGTGCTAGCATTCAACGGTCCAACTATGAAGTGGTGCAAGATGAAGCCGATGAGTTTGCAATGAAAGAAGATGAAGAACCTCGTGAGCTCTTTCGAAGAGTGACCAAACTCGCGGTGGCACTTCGAGATCATGGAAGCAAGGACACGGATGACAATTGGATCAAGAGGAAGTTCCTCAAGGCCATGATGCCCTACAACAAAGCCATGTCCTCCGTCATTCGTCAACGACCGGACTTCCACACCATGACCTCAAGTGAAGTGTTGGATGAGTTCGTTGCAATGAGCATCTTGGACAAGACCGCCGACAATGCGGTGCTCCGTTATCAAAGAGTAAAGAAGCCTAACCTTGCTTTGAAGGCCAAGGTTATTGTGGAAGAAGAGGAAGAAGTGGAAGATGAGGAAAGCAACCCCGAAGACACCAAGTTTGACTACCATGAGCACATGGCCCTTGCTTCAAGACAATTTTGGAGCAAGAAGAGCTCAAGACCCAACTTCAACAAGAACAACTCAAGTGGCGTCAAGGGCAAGCAACGACTTAGAACTTGCTTCAACTGTGGCAATGTGAGCCATTTCGTTGCGGATTGTCCTTACGAGAAGCGGGAAGACAATGGTGGCAAGTTCATTCGGAAAGACAAAGCCAAGTCCTTCCCCAACAAGAACAACTTCGCCAAGAAGACTCCCACTCGTGGGTTGGTGGTTTTAGAAGAATACCAAGAGGATGACGATGATGATGAGAATGAAGAAGCAACGGCCATGGCATCCATTGCCATTGCTACTCCCCGGGTGTCTCTCTTCGAATCACCCAACGAAAACATCACCGCTAGATGCCTCATGGCTAAGGCTTCAAACAAGGTAACCCCCAACATCACAACCACCATCATTACTAATCCCTCTGTGGAGGATTGCATTGATGGACATGTTGAGTCTAATGAGGAAGTGAATGAATTTGAGTCTTTTATGAGTAAGCTCAAGGGAAAGTCCAAGAAGCACTTTGTTGCTCTCTTGGAACAACTTGGTGAGGCCAATGACATGATCGAGGCTCACGAAGAAACCATCTCCAAGATGGAAGGTCATAGTCGTGACTATGCCGATGAGATATCGGATCTCTCTAATGCTCTTGAGGAAGAGCGTGTGCATTGTTTGACTCTTGAGGAGTCACACAATGATGACCATGCTAAGTTAAAGAAAGATCTTGATCATGCTCTTGTCATGTCTCGTGTGCTAACCTCCGAGAAGGCTAAACTTGGGGTTGATCATGCTAGACTCAAAGAGGAGTTTGAGATACTTGACAAGGCCCACAAGGTCTTGAAGGGTACTCATGCTAGCCTCAAAGAGTCTCATGCTCAACTCCAAGTTAAGCTAATCAAGGAAAAGGCCACCTTTCCTCATATGGTATTAATTGATAATGCATGTGCTACTAACCCTTGTTGTGAGCATGTGCATCTTGTGGAGGAAAATGCCAAGTTGAAGGATCAACTTGAGAAAGGCCTTGTGACTTGCATTCAAGGTGAGAAAAACCTCAACGACCTTTTGAGCAATCTAAAGGAAGTTGTGGCCAAAGAAGGAATTGGGTTTGCACCCAAGTCCAAGAGCAAGAAGAAGAAGAACAACAAGGCCAATCGTCCTCCTCCCCTCAAACAAACGTTTGTGAAAGAGGGAGAGGGTGCTTCCAAGAAGAAGAAGGAGAAAGTGAAGGAAGTTGATGTCCAAAAGGGCAAAAGCATTTCCTCAAACAAAGCCGGCGACTTTAACCCTTCATATGTGTTGTGCCGTGCTAGTGATGGACATGTCTATGCTAGATTTGTTGGTTCATCTTATGAGTACATTGAATGGTCTATTTGGGTTCCCAAGACCCTTGTTACTAACATCAAAGGACCCATTACTAAATGGGTACCTAAAACCAAGCATTGATCTCGTGTAGGTGTTTGCTTCCGGTGGGGGATCATGGTTGCTCGATAGTGGAGCAACAAATCATATGACCGGGAGCAAGGACTTGGTGGTGGACGTGCAAGAGATTCCATCTATGCCCACCAATGTCGAGTGGGGTGATGCATCACATTCTAAGGTATTGGGTCTCGGCAAGGTTGTCATTTCTCATGATCTAACGATCGAGAAAGTCATGCTTGTTGAGTCCCTTGCATTCAATTTACTTTCCGTTCGTCAACTTGCACTCATGGGCTTTGCTACATTCTTTGATATTGATACCGTGGCCCTCTTGTGGAGCAAGACTCTTAAAGTAGCCTTTGTTGGACATGTCGAGAACGGCCTCTATGTGGTTAACTTTTCGGAGCAACCCACTAAGACCGCGACATGCCTAATGGCTAAAGTTGACGTGGGATGGCTTTGGCATCGCCGTTTAGCCCACGTCAATATGAGATCTTTGCAAAGTCTTCTCAAGGGGGACCATGTTCGTGGACTAACGAATGTTAGTTTTGCCAAAGATCGTGCTTGCAGTGTGTGTATCGAAGGAAAGCTTCATGAAAAGGCTCACCCTCCCTCAACCATCATTTACTCGAAGAGACCCTTGGAGCTCCTTCACATGGATCTCTTCGGGCCTCCATCTTTTGATAGTCTTGGGGGAAGAAAGTATTGCTTGGTGATTGTGGATGATTATTCAAGATACACTTGGGTATACTTCTTCAAGAGGAAGAGTGAGACCCAACAAACCGTCATCAGCTTTGCAAATGAAGCTCAACGTCAACATGATGCAAAGATCTTGACAATAAGAAGCGACAACGACACCGAGTTCAAGAACTACACCTTGGATGAGTTTCTTAGTGATGAGGGGATCAAGCATCAATACGCGGCACCTTATACCCCTCAACAAAATGGTGTTGCGGAGAGGAAGAACCGGACGTTGATGGATGCGGCAAGGACCATGATGGCGGAGTTCAAGTCTCCGTACAACTTTTGGGCCGAAGCCATCAACACCGCATGTCATGCATCCAATCGGCTCTATCTTCGCAAAGGCTTGAACAAGACTCCTTATGAGATCCTCACCGGCAACAAGCCCAACCTCAAGTACTTCCGGGTGTTCGGTTGTAAGTGTTTCATTCTCAAGAAAGGTGTTCGGTTGTCTAAATTTGAGGCTAGAGCTCATGAGGGCATATTTTTTGGTTATGCTACAAACTCTCATGCTTACCGTGTCCTCAACAAGTCCACCGGACTCATTGAGGAGACGTGTAACGTGGAGTTTGACGAAAATAACGGCTCCCAAGTGGAGCAAAGTGGTACTTGTGATATAGGTGATGAAATTCCTCCCCAAGCCATAAGAAGAATGGGTATTGGTCAAATCCTACCCATTGAGGAACCCCTTGTGGCCGAAGGAGAAGGACAATGCTCTACTCAAGTAGAGCCATCACCTCATCAAGACCCACACGCTTCCGAAGAACAAAGTGAAGGCCCTCAACCTCGTGAACAAGACCAAGGGCAAGATCTACCTCAAGACGGTGGTGAACCTCTAAATGATGCCCAAGGTCAAGTTCTCCCCCTCGAGCAAGTTCAAGATCAAGAGCAACCTTAAGATCAAGAACAAGCTCAAGACGGCGCTCAAAATGATCAAGTCAACCCTCCTCTTTCCACACTCGAGGAGGAATTAGAGCGTCGTGCCACGAAGATTGCTTCCAAGCTCACCACCCAAGGCCATCTCATGGAAAATGTGGTTGGAAGCCTAAGAAAGGGGGTAAGCACTTGTAGACAATTGGCAAACTATTGTGAACATCACGCGTTTGTCTCTTGTGTCGAACCCCAAAAGTTCTATGAGGCGCTCGAAGACTCGGATTGCCTCAATGCCATGCATGAAGAACTCAACAACTTCGAGTACAACAAGGTGTGGAGATTGGTGCCAAGACCATCCGGGAACCACAACGTCATTGGAACCAAGTGGATCTTCAAGAACAAGCAAGATGCTCATGGGAACATCATTCACAACAAGGCAAGATTGGTAGCACAAGGCTACTCCCAAGTCGAGGGTATCGACTACGGTGAAACCTTTGCTCCCGTTGCTCGTCTTGAATCCATTCGTTTGTTGATTGCTTATGCTTCCCATCACAACTTTAAGTTGCAACAAATGGATGTGAAAAGTGCTTTTCTTAATGGTCCTATTAATGAGTTGGTCTATGTCAAGCAACCCCCCGGGTTCGAGGATCCCTACTTTCCGGATCATGTGTATCAACTCGATAAGGCACTCTATGGCCTTAAACAAGCCCCACGTGCGTGGTATGACCACCTTACCGAGTTGTTACAAGATCGTGGATTTGAAGTAGGGCTAATCGACCCCACTCTTTTTACTAAGAAGGTCAACGGGGAGTTGTTTGTATGCCAACTATATGTTGATGGTATTATCTTTGGTTCCCCTAACAAAGCTTTCAATGAAGAATTTGCCGCCCTCATGACCTCCAAGTTTAAGATGTCTTCGATGGGAGAGTTGAAGTTCTTCCTTGGTTTCGACATCAAACAAAGAAGAGAAGGAACCTTCATCAACCAAGCCAAATACACTCAAGACATGCTTAAAAGATTCAAGCTAAGTGATGTCAAGCCGGCCACTACACCAATGCCTACCAAGTGCCAACTTGACATCAATCCCAATGGTAAAGCGGTGGATCAAAAGGTATATCACTCCATGATTGGCTCCTTGCTTTACCTTTGTGCATCTAGACTGGATATCATGTTGAGTGTGGGGATGTGTGCACATTTTCAAGCCGCACCAAAGGAAAGTCACTTTGTGGCGGTCAAGCGAATCTTTCGATATTTGGCTCATACCCCAAACTTTGGCTTATGGTACCCAAGAGGAGAAAACTTCAAGCTTGAAGGTTTCATGGATTCCGATTGGGCGGGAGACAAAGTGGATAGGAAGTCCACTTCCGGAGGGTGCCAATTTCTTGGTTGCTCCTTGGTAAGTTGGTCTTCCAAGAAGCAAAGTTGTGTGTGTCTCTCGTCCACCGAAGCGGAGTATGTGGCGGCCGGTAGTTGTTGTGCTCAACTCCTATGGATGAGGCAAACTTTAAAGGAGTACGGTGTCATTTGTGACAAAGTGCCTCTTTGGTGTGATAATGAAAGTGCCATCAAGATTTCTCTCAATCCGGTGCAACACTTCAAGACGAAGCACATTGAGATTCGGTATCACTTCATACGGGATCACATTAGGTGAGGGGAGATTGAGCTCAAGTATGTCAACACTCATGATAACCTTGCAGATATTTTCACGAAGCCCTTGGATGAAGCAAGATTTCGCGAGTTAAGGCATGAGCTAAATATCATTGATTTGAGCAATGTGACTTGAACCCGTGCACCCCCCACCACACTCAACTTGTTGTCTAGTTTAGGTGTAGGCATGGACATAGGGGGAGTGTTGTTCTCTCAATGAACTCTCCCTCCCCCCATTATGCTTAAATAGATCACCTCTTTCACATTAGCCATTTTTGATGGTACTTGTGCTTCAAAGACGAGTTTTGGTCATGGGCCCAAGGATAATTCTTCGCGGTGCCATACCATCCAACTCAAACATAGGTGGCCTCAGCCACCGCCCTCTTTCCTCGAGAGGCTTTGTCACTTAGGGATTTCCTGTTGTTCCCTTGGTATGTGCTTGTTTTGTAGTTTTGGGTGTGTGTCTGTTTTTCGGTGCAAAGGCGTTTTTCTCTTGTTTGAAACCTTCGGTGTCGTGAGCTCACGGTACTACCGCGGTCGGCCACGGTATTACCGCGGCCAATCATGGTACTACCACTGATGGGAGCACGGTACTACCGTCCCCAAGCGGCAGTAATTTTTTACTGCCGCCTGGTTGAGCAGTACTACCGCCTCGGCGCGGTACTTCCGCCCGGGCAATACTACCGCGATGACCCGCGGTACTACCGCGCCGGTTCGAGCGCGTGGGGATAAGGCCGGGCAGGGGGAGTTCTAACTCGCCATACCCATTCGTCCTCTTTCTCTCCATGTCGTCTCTTCCTCTCCTGTTCTCACGAACGGAGCCGGCGTTCGTCGCTGGATCTCCTCCACCAGCTGCTCTCCCGTGATTCCGTCCGGTGGGATCGTTCCCCACCACGTGCTCTTGCTATGGACCAAGGTTTTTCCCCAAATCCTTCTCCTTTTTGATTGTGTTTGGTTCTTCTAGGTTTTGGGGGAGGCTTGTATGTTCTTGAGATTCCTAGTCTAAATCTCTGCAAGAGTAGGATGAAGGAGTGTGGTATTGCATAGGATTTACACTTGTATTGTTGTCTTGCGCTAGATCTGATCACCGTAGCACCGCCATGGCTTCGCGGTTCTTTTTCAGATTCAAATCCTGTTAGATCTGACGCGACGCGGTACTACCGCTCGTAGGGAGCGGTACTACCGCTTGCACGGTACTACCGCTTGCACGGTACTACCGCCCCTAGGGCGCGGTACTACCGCGCACCGTGCGGTACTAAAAATTTACTACTGCCCCAGCCACGGTACTACCGTGACACCGCACGGTACTACCGCGTCTGGAGCTGTACTAAGCCTTTAGTACCGCAGACCATGGCAGATCTACCGTGGCTCACATCTATCGCATGCCAACTTTCTCGTTTATCTTCTATGGGTTTCATGTGCTGTTTTATGGCCTTTGCATTGATTCTTTTCGCCTTTTGTTTTGGTGCTTTGCGTGTGTGTCTCAGGTGGTGGCTCTCGCCGGGCCAATCCCGTTCGTGACACTGGCTCCAAGCATCTGCGCAACCCTGGAGAAGTTCCCGAGGGGTCCTCTGCGTCCAAGCGCAATGTCAAGACCACCGCTAGCAAGCACAAGGAGCCCGCCAGGGGTATGGATGAGATAGGCCCTACAGAGTATGTCCGTCTCAGGCAGCTTCACCCTTATGTGACCCCTCGCTCCACTGTCAGAGGGTGTGAACTGTTCTGGAACAAGACCCAAACCCAGATCTACTTGGATGTCATCAAGAACAAGCAGAATACCTATGTGGAGGTGAAGTGGATTGATATGCACCACATGAGGAAGGACAAGTTTCGTGACTACTTTGGGGAGGCTCTGGACTTGGTGGAGCAGTTTGGAATTGAGCATGTGATCTCTTTCCACCTGGACTATGACCCTGAGATCATCTGTCAGTTCTTTGCCTCAGTGTTTTTTCACACCAATGATGAAAGGAGGATGACCTGGATGACCAATGGCCGCAAGCTGTCTGCTACCTGGAAGGAGTTCATGGATTTGCTTCAAGTCGCTGATGATGGACTTGACACTCCTGTGGGCGTTCGCCCTCATGGCAATGCTGACTCTGCTGACAAGGACAAGCTCACCCCGTTCATGGTTGAGAAGACGCTCGCCAATAGCAAGACAATTTTGGATCTCAACCCCTTTCTGGATATCATGTACCACATCTTCCGCAACTCCTTGTTCCCACGCATCGGTGACAAAGACAAGGTTCATGCCTATATGGTGGACATGATGCTTATTTGCCAGGAGGCTCGCTCGTCTCAGACTCAGCCACTTGATGTCTCTCACATCATGTGGTGTGAGCTTTGGTTTGCTGTGTTCAACCGCAAGGTGCCTATTTATGGGCCCTACCTGTTTCTGCTGATTTCGAAGACTTGGGAGAAGATGTACCCTGAGGAGGAGTTCCTGGCTCCAGACTGGATTCGCCATGAGCCCATTTGTCTGCGGGTCAAACCCAACTGGGCTAACACCGCTACTCGTGCTGAGGCGTCTGCTGCTAGGGCTGCTGCTGTTGATGAGGATGTTGCTGGCGCCGAGGGCCGTTCTGCTAGGCCCTCTCAGAGTGACTCTAGGCCATCTTGGGCCAAGAAGTTGAAGGATAAGATGAAGTCTCTTTTCTGCATGCAAGCCAAGGGCCAGTACAGGGCTCACGTGGAGTCCAAGGAGAGTCGTCGCTGGCACAACAAGGTCTTGCAGCTCTATGGCGAGGATGTGTCTGGCGGGTCTGAGGAGCGCATCAGTCCTGAGACCGAGTGGATGGAGAAGCAAGGATACAGGTGGACTGATTCTGAGGAGGAGGTTGAGGAGTCCATTCCAGCTGCAGAGGCGTCTGACGAAGAGGCGTGGGACGCCTTCTCTGCTTGAGCCACCTCTTGTGTGTGTAGGTGTCCTCTCTGCCTTTTTGGCGTCTCGATGCCAAAGGGGGAGAGAGTGTAGGGATTTGCGAGTTTGTGTGTCGTGTGTTTGCTGCTTTCAGTTGAACTCTCTATTTTTTTTCTCTCGTTTGAACCTTGGTTATCTTACCTCGTATGGTGTAAGACATATGCACTCTATCTATCCTAGCTAGCTTGTGTTATATTGTGCTACTTTCATGCTATGCTATGCTTATTATCATGTCTTGGTCTCTAAAATATAGGGGGAGTGTTGATCCTAGTTTGTGTGCCATGCAGTCCAAAGCATTCATCTAAAGTGCACACATCTAGGGGGAGCCCCGTCTATATTTTAGAGAAGTGGGGTTTGCCACTGCTCTAAATTATCTTATCTATGTGCAAATCCTGTGTTGTCATCAATACACCAAAAAGGGGGAGATTGTAAGGTCATATTTATCCCTAAGTGTTTTGGTGATTGATGACAATACTCGTGCGGACTAATCGTGTGCCTTGAGTCCCTCAGATACTTCATCATTAGGCACAAGACGGTTCGGTGCCCCTCGGAGAATGTTGAAGCCGGCGTTGTTCTACGTTTCTCTTTGGTGGAGTTGAGTCATAGGAGAGCCGTACTATTAAGAGGGGGTCCGCGTCGGAAAGGTAGGGTGGAATCACACATACACTTGTCCCTCCTTTCCTTGCACTTTGGAGCTACCCGTCGTTATCTTGGTTGTGTGGAAAACTGGCGACTACTGCTGTACTTGCGGTAGTACCGCAGGTACAAGCGGTAGTACCGCGGCGCGTCACGGTAGTACCGCCCCTTTGGTGCGGTAGTACCACGGCACCCTGGCCTAGTGCCGCTCCGGTGCGGTAGTAGGGGCGGATGTAAGTTTTTACATCCGCGCCCCTCACGGTAGTACCGCCCCTTTGGTGCGGTAGTACCGCGGCACCCTGGCCTAGTGTCGCTCCGGTGCGGTAGTAGGGGCGGATGTAATTTTTTACATCTGCGCCCCCCATGGTAGTACCGCTCATCCAGCACGGTAGTACCGCGGGGGCCCACGGTAGTACTGCTCCCTTGGAGTCGTAGTACCGTGGCCCTTCGGCCTAGTACCGCAGTGTCGCGGTAGTAGGCGCGGATGTAATTTTTTACATCCACGCCGACCACGGTAGTACCGCGCCTCACGGGCGGTAGTACCGCGTCGGGATTTTGCACCACCCTAGTTTCTACAGAAGTAGGCACGGATGTAATTTATTTCATCCGCGCCCTTCCCAGGCCGTGACGCTCCTGCCTTGCGGTAGTACCGCAAGTGGGCGCGGTAGTACTGCACAAGCGATAGTACTGCTCCCTCGTCAGGCTTGTTCCGGCCTATGCAGTTGCCACAGTAGTACCGTGATCTTCCACGGTAGTACCGCGCGGCTTCGCGGTAGTACCGCTTCCTTGGAGCGGTAGTACTGTGAGTCGCGGGGAGGACTTGTGGATAACGGTTGGATTTTTTCCACGACTATATAAGGGATGTCTTCTATCTCTAGTTGACTACCTCTTCCACCTCTAAGCTCCATTGTTGCTCCAAGCTCCATTTTCGCTCGATCTCTCTCCCTAGCCAATCAAACTTGTTGATTTGCTCGAGATTGGGTGACAAAGGCCCGATCTACACTTCCACCAAAGGATATTTGATTCCCCCCACTTATCCCTTCCGGATCTTGTTACTCTTGGGTGTTGAGCACCCTAGACGGTTGAGGTCACCTCGAAGCCATACTCCATTGTGGTGAAGCTTCGTGGTGTTGTTGTTGTTGGGAGCCTCCGATTGTTGTGGAGATTGCCCCAACCTTGCTTGTAAAGGTTCGGTCGCCGCCTTCAAGGGCACCAATAGTGGAATCACGGCATCTCGCATCATGTGAGGGCGTGAGGAGAATACGGTGGCCCTAGTGGCTTCTTGGGGAGCATTGTGCCTCCACACCGCTCTAACGGAGACGTACTTCCCCTTAAAAGGAAGGAACTCCGGTAACACATCCTCGTCTCCACCGGCTCCACTCTTGGTTATTTCGTGTCTTTACTTTTGCAAGCTTACTTATTGTTACATCTCTTGCTTGCTTGCGTGCTTGTTGATATTGCATCATATAGGTTGTTCACTTAGTTGCATATCTAGACAACCTATTTGTTGCAAAGTTTAATTTAGTAAAGAAAAGCTTAAAAATTGTTAGTTGCCTATTCACCTCCCTCTAGTCAACCGTATCGATCCTTTCATCTTCACTGATGAAGCATATGAGATTGTAAGCTACACTAATTCATCTGCAGGATGATCAACCCAAAACCACTGAATGGGTCCTCGATAGTGGATGTACAAATCACATGACTGGTGACAAGAATCTATTGATGGATGCTCCCTTATCACCGTCACATCTGAAGCATATCATCTTTGCTGACAAAGGCAAAAGTCAGGTATTGGGTCTTGGTAAGGTTGCAATCTCTAAGGATAAACACATGGACAAAGTCATGCTTGTTGAGTCCTTAGGATACAATCTCATGTCAGTCTCAATGCTTTGTGATCTTGATATGGTTGTTGTCTTTGGCAAGTATCGCTGTGTTGTGATTATGGAAGCTGACAATTCCAAAGTCTTCGAAGGATTTAGGAGAGGAGATCTGTATATTGTTGATTTCTCTACATGACCACAACCAACCGTGTGCCTACTTGCAAAAGCTTCAGAAGGTTGGCTATGGCATCGACGACTTGGTCACGCAGGAATGAGGAATATGCACACGCTTGCGAAGAAGAAGCATCTCATTGGCATTGAGAATGTCAAATTCCTCAAGGATCACTTATGCGGAGCCTGTGAAGCTGGAAAAATGACCAAGGCCAAGCATCCAGCGAAGACTATCATGACCACTACTTGTCCATTCGAATTGCTTCACATGGACCTCTTCGGACCCAATCATTACTCAGCAGTCACTAATGATGCATCTCTATATGGTTTTGTCATTGTTGATGATTACTCTCGATATACATGGGTACACATTGTTACTTACAAACATGAAGTGCAGGAAGTCTTCAAACGATTTTCCTCGAGGGCTTCAACCAACTTTGGAGTGAAGATCAAGCACATCAGAAGTGACAATGGAACCGAGTTCAAGAATTCTGGTCTTGACGACTATCTTGATGAACTTGGTATTACTCATGAGTTATCTGCTCCCTATACTCAGCAAAATGGCGTCGTGGAGCGCAAGAATAGAACTCTTGTTGAGATGGCTCGCACTATGCTTGATGAATACAAAACGCCTCAGCGTTTTTGGATTGATGCAATTGATACTGCGTGTCACATCATCAACAGAGTATATCTTCACAAATTCTTCAAGAAGACGGCCTATGAACTCCTCACTGACAAGAAACCCAATGTGAGTTATTTGAAAGTCTTCGGTGCTAAATGTTGGATTAGAGATCCTCACCACAATTCTAAATTTGCACCGAAAGCACATGAAGGTTTTATGCTTGGTTACGAAAAGGACTCGCACACCTACAGAGTCTTCAACATTGTTCTTCACAAGATTGTTGACACTATAGATGTGCGGTTCGATGAAACTAATGGCTCACAAAGAGAGAACCTACCTTCTGTGTTAGATGAACCATCACCTGAGGATTCTATCAAGTTCAAGGCAACCGAGGATGTCATTCCTACTGAAGAATCTGCTGAAGAATTCATTCCAATTCATGAAGAACGTCGAGCTGATGCACCTGAATAAAATGCTGAGGAAAATGGTGCTGAAGAAAATGCTGATCAAATACCTCAGCGACAACCAGCTCATCCTCGCGTTGCAAAAGAAGTGCAAGTGGAGAAGATCATTGATGACATTAGCGCACCAGGTCCTCTCACACGCTCAAAAGCTTCACATTTATCTAACTTTTGTGGGCACTATGCTTTTGTCTCTATCACAGAGCCCACTAAGGTAGATGAAGCATTTATGGAGCCGGAGTGGATTCAGTCTATGCTAGAAGAATTACATCAGTTCGAGCTTAACAATGTCTGGGAACTGGTCAATCGCCCAGATCCTCGCAAGCATAATATCATTGGCACAAAGTGGATCTACCGCAACAAGCAAGATGAAAATGGCCTTGTGGTGAGGAATAAGGCACGACTAGTAGCTCAAGGCTACACACAGGTTGAAGGAATTGATTTCGATGAAACTTTTGCACCTGTTGCTAGACTTGAGGCTATTCGCATATTACCTGCTTACGCTAACCATCATGATATCATCTTATATCAAATGGATGTGAAAAGTGCATTCCTCAAATGGTAAGCTTGAGGAAGAAGTATATGTTGCTCAACCCCCAGGTTTTGAAGATCCAAAGAATCCTGACAAAGTCTTCAGACTTAATAAGGCCCTCTATGGCCTCAAGCAAGCCCCTCGGGCGTGGTATGATACATTGAAGGAATTCTTCGTGAAGAATGGCTTCACACCCGGTTCACTCGACCCTACTCTCTTTACTAAATATTATGATGGTGAACTGTTTGTGTGCCAAATATATGTTGATGATATTATCTTTGGCTGTATTGACCAACGTTATAGTGATGACTTTGCCTATATGATGAGTGAAGAATATCAAATGTCTATGATGGGAGAGTTGAAATTCTTCTTAGGTCTTCAAATTCGTCAGTAGCGCAATGGCATATTCATATCTCAGGAGAAATACCTCAAAGATGTACTAAGGAAATTCGGCATGCAAGATTGCAAAGGCGTCAAAATTCCTATGCCCACAAATGGCCATCTATGCACTGATGAAAATGGTATTGACTTCGATCACAAGGTATACCGCTCCATGATTGGTTCTTTATTGTACTTATGTGCATCTAGGCCAGATATAATGCTTAGTGTTTGCATGTGTGCCTGATTTCAAGCTGCACCGAAGGAATCACACCATAAGGCTGTGAAGCATATTCTTTGATATCTAGCTCACACACCAACACTAGGATTATGGTACCCCAAGGGCTCTGCTTTTGATCTCATTGGATATTCTGACTCTGACTATGCTGGTGATCGTGTGGATCGCAAGTCAACATCTGGCACTTGTCATTTCCTCGGACGATCTTTGGTCTGTTGGTCCTCGAAGAAACAGAACTGCGTATCACTGTCTACTGCTGAAGCTGAATACATTGCTGCTGGCTCTTGCTGTGCTCAACTGCTTTGGATGAAGCAAACCCTCAAGGACTATGGCGTCAACGTGAAGAATGTGCCTCTCCTCTGCGACAATGAGAGTGCCATCAAGATTGCTCACAACCCAGTTCAACACTCGAAGACAAAGCACATTCAGATTCGTCATCATTTTCTTTGTGATCATGTGTTGAAGGGCGACATCTCCATCGAGCACGTGAAGACTGAAGAACAGCTAGCTGATATCTTCACTAAGCCCTTGGATGAGAAGAGATTTAGCAAGTTGCGGTGTGAGCTAAATATCTTAGAATCTTCGAATGTTCTTTGAAAAGGACACACACCCTAACACTTATGCAAAATTGATGACTTAGATGTGCAACACATGAAGAAACGTTTTTCTTCAATCAATGAAGAATAACACTCTAAGTGTGAAGAAATTAATGAAGAATTTGATTCTCAGAACCCTATGACAATTGTCGCGGTGTTTGAAATCATCATTCTTATACGGTGGGTCACGCCACCACCAAAGTTGAAAATCTTCATTTTGAGTTTTTCCTCATTTTTGAAATTCTTCAGTTTTTCAAATTCTTCAACTTTGCAAAATCTTCACTGTTTCCGTCGTTTTTCTTCATTGGCTATATACATATATATGAGTTTATGTCCTCTATAGCATTCACTTATGGCTATTTCTTCAAGTTGCTTTTTTTCTGCTAAGTGAATGTGATCGGACCCTTCCCCCTCTATGCTATACTCAACCCAATCTATTCACAAATTCTTCATGTGTGTTCTATTTGAAACTCGTTCAAAATCTTCACTGCGTCCTTGTCAGCTGAAGAAATTGCGAACGAAACTTTAAAACAAATCTTATCCAGATTTTCGGTTTTGCCTCTCAAACTGTTCCGCATCCCATGATGCATTATTTTATTCACCCACGATCTTACACGATCTCAACTACACAGTACGTGGGTGACACATGTCGCGAGAAGGAGAAAGGGCAGGGGCATGTTCGTCCCAAAATCTTTGGGCGAACAGTTTTTCACCGTGGCTATAAATACTCCTCTCCCCTTCCTCACTTCATTTACTCCGCTCGACCGCTCTCTCTCGCTCGAGCTCCTCAAACCCTAGCGCCGCCGCTACTCCATCGTCGCCGGCGAGGAAGAGCTTCGCTGCCTCGACCTCGTCGCCGTCGTACTCGCGCCGGTTGCGGAAATCTTCACTCCGCCGCCACCGTAGCTGTCTCCCTCTGCCAAGTTAGGGCGTGGGAGATCTAACCTGACGAACTTCACGTCTGTTCATCTCAGTTCGTCGCGTTCTTCAGTTCGGGTAATTAAAAGTTACTTTTATTACTCACTTTGATTCTCAAGCTTTCCTGAAAATCTTCAAAGGTGTTTTCTTCTTCAAATCTTCACACATATGAACACCTCACACACTGTATGCTCTTGATCCATTTCTCTAAGAAATCATTTTCTTCAAGATTCCTCAATTGTGTGGATCTTCGATCTGTACAACTCTGGAACCTAAGACAAGAACGCTTAGTGAAATTCCTCAAGGTTCATCTGGTCAAATTCCTCAAAACTTGTTCTTTTCGAAAAACCTTCTGAGAACGCATATGACCTCTCCAAATTCCTCGCACCTACACTCTGTTCACAGGTACTCATGTCCACTGCTGAATCACTAGGTTCTCATCAACTTAACTCATTTGCAGCGTTCCTCGAAGAAAAACTGCATACTTCTTCAGAGTGTTCAATTGATCAAATTCCTCATCTGAAGAATATGGCTGAAGGAAAGAGACCGCAGAAAGGAGGAAAGAAGCCTGAGGTCATGACTGCTTTTGAGATCCCTAATGACATTTATAAGGACTATTGCACACCTGATGAAGCCAAATTTGGCAAAGAAAACAAAAATCAGCGTAAAGTGCGCATTCAGAGGATTGAACGGAGATGGGCAAGAGAATGGAGGGAGTACAGATATGTGACTCCAAAGTACATGAAGAAATTCGCCCTCAATCCTCCATGCCCAAGAGCTCCATTGGCACCTGGCCAAGTAGCTGATCCCACCAGCATCAAAAGTGGTGAGGACTTTCCTGAAGAATGGGCTAAGCGCCAAGCTAAATTGGCAAGACAAGCCAAGGAGGCAGTGAGGAAATTCAACGAGGATTCTGCCACTGCTGCTGCAACTGAGGCCTCGGTCAAGCCGAGGAAATCTATGCCAAAGAAGCCTACTCGTAAGCCAAGTGCTTCACCAACAGCGCCCTCACAGCCAAGTTCCTCAGCAATGCCCTCACGGCAAATTCCTCAGACTGCTACTGCTCCACCAAAGTCCTCAGCTCCTGTGCATCTGGCTACATGTCAAAGGACTACGGGTTTTTCAATTGCCTCTGGTGTCTCAGCAAGTTCCTCAGCTGCACCAATTTCCTCATCAGGCCCCACACTGTTGAAGACTAAAGCAACATCTGGACGCGGTCCTCGGCCAAGTCCAAGGAAGAAACAGGCCGCATTCCATGTGCCCTCTGATGATGAAGCTTCTGATGATGAACTTGCAGAAATCATCAGAGACAGACAAGTGAAGGCCGCTAGAGCCAAAGGCACATCTGTGCCACTGCTTTTGGATCCGAAGAAGATCCTCGACTACATTGATCTCTGGCACAAGGATCCTAACACCCCTATGCCTGATTTTCCTCTGACTCCTGGTCAAAGTCACATGCTGACCCATTTCATCACTCAAGAGAAATGGAAATTTGAAAAGGCAAGAGAGATCAAGAAAGCGCAATACAGAAAGGAGAAGCTCCTGAAGAAAAATGTTGTCAGAATGACACCTGAGGAACTTCTCAAGGCTCAGTCTGAGATTCAAGCCCTCAGCAAAGACTTTGATGCTTACTATGCTGATTGGCAAGGAGCCAAAGTGAGATTCGTCAATCTGACGAAGAAAATCACAAGTGTTGCAGACCCATCGCAACAAGAAAATCTTCAGACTACAGACTCTGCTCAGCCTGCTGAAGAACATGCCAGCACCGCTGATGACTATCAGCCTGCTGATGAAAATGCTAGTTCCAGGGCTGATGACTCCATTCCAGCCGCTGAAGAAATTGCCAAGGCATCCACTAGCGGTGCGCCTGAAGAAACTGAAGAGATCAGGGCAACTGCATCAGTTGCGCTTGAAGAAATTCAACCAGATTCCTCAGCTCCTCCCGCGCCTACACCAACTCCAATTCTTGCATCTGCCTATGAGGTGAAGAAGACCAAGGCTGCAGAGCGAGCTGCAGTGAAGAAAAGGAAGGCATCAGCTGTGTCAAATTCTTCGGCTGTGAAGAAGATGAAGCCAATGACCAGCTCACTTGAAAATCCAATTGATGCTGTTCCAATTTCCTCCATGCCATCAAAGGACCTTGTTCCTTTTGGAGAAGACTATGTGATCCCAAGCGGATCTGATGAAGAAAATCATTCTGCTGCTTCGTCAGAGCAGATTGATGAAGAAATTGAAGTGGATGTAATCCCTTCAACGACAGTCATTTCCTCACCTATGCCTCAGTTCACAGCTGAAGAGGCTGGTGTTGAGGAAATTGAAGATGAAGATGTGGATATTGGATGCACCACACCTGTGATGAATGATGACTTTTGGGAAAGTCAGCATCCAAATACTCCTCTCTTCACCCCTATCCACTGTCCCCGGCTACAACAGTTCAACTGGGCTCTGAAGAAACTCATCCCACTCCCTCTGTTCATGAAGATATTCCAGCCACTAGTGCTCAAGAACTTGCTGCTGCTGATGCACAGGTTGCACAAGAAGAGGAACCATAAATTCCTCAGCCTGAAGAACCTGAGCTCGCGATTCCTGAGGTGGTACTGCAACTCACTGACACCCCTCTGCCAAAGCCGAAGAATCCGTTCTCAAGCAAACAGAAGTTCAAGGCTGAAGACTTCTTTTCCGAGCATGTATTCTTCACTTATTACTACCCCTATGACTCTGCTCGCATAAGGAAGAGGCGTTTCTGGACTGCTAGTCAAGCCAACTTCTATTCCTCTGTGATTGGAATGAAGAACTCATTCTTCAATTCTACGCTACATTGCATATCACTGGAGACACTGAAGATGTCAACTCATGGGTGTTGGATTGGATGACTGAAAACACTCACTATAAGGCACCGGCAACTGAATTGCTTCGTGTCCTTCCTCTCGATCCTCCCCATGACAGCGCACGTTGCATCTATAATGACCCTGAACTGACAAATCACTATATGCAAGTGCTCATGAAGCCTTTGAAGCCTGGGCAGGCCCCTCGTACCAAATTCCTCATCAAGGAATTACTCTATGTGCCTCGGACTGTCTATCGCATTCTGACGAAGACAATGAGTCCTATCAAAGGCCACGACTCAAATGATGAAGAAGTCGTTGGCATCATGAAGAATATGCTCTTCAACATCATTCATGGCGTTCCCGTCAACTTCCATGATTTCTTCATGAGGACTCTGGCCAATATTGCTATGTCACCATTCGAGCTGAAGCCCTATGCGCCTTGGATTATGAGATTCATCAGGGCAAGATCTTCACTGAATTACAAAGCTGACACTCTGAACCACGGTAGCTACTTGCCTCCCATTGAAGTCCTCAAACGGCTAGTTTCATCATCTGATGATAAAGGCAAGGCCGCTGCTGTGATCGATGAAGGCATTCGTCCATTGGATGGTCAATTTCGCCTGGCTACATCTTACTCTACCAATGACGACTCTGCCACACATGACACTGCCACAAATACCTCAGCTAAGCAAAATCCTCAAGCCACAGCACCCAGGGTGATGACTGACCGTGAGTTACTCCTCAGTCTTCATCAGAAGGTTGATCGCCATCACAAATGGGTAAAGCGTCAGTTTGGTGCAATTCTTCACAATATGACCTCAACACACAATGCAGTGAAGAAGAACCATTACTACCTTCATGAAACCCTCAACCGCACCTTGGCTGTCCTCACTCATGTCTATAGCGCTGAAGAACTGAAGACTATGGGTCTCAAGGAAGAATTTGACTGGTCTGCACCTCCTCCGAAGAAATTCAAGAGGGTCAAAGTTCCTCCACTGGTGGCCAGCTCTTATTCTTCATCGCGTGACACTGATGAGTATTAAGATTTGGACGACACTGCGGCAGGCCCTGCTACAACAAACAACCCCGACAACGCTGGCGCTCCTCCATCGACTTGAAATTCTTCAGGGGCGTTAGTCCTCAGTTTCAATCCTTTTGGTCATTTGATGACAAAGGGGGAGAAATCTGAGTTAGTCTTCAAGCGGGTCTATATTAAGGGCATTTTGTTAAGTTACAACTCTCGTTCTTCTGAAACTCTTATTTGTATCGAGTTGTAATCTTAAACCCGATGGTGCGCTGATGCTTTTGTTGCATTATGCTCTGAAACTTTTGATGCTTTCGGCATGCTTATTCCTCGCTAATATTATTACACGCATGCTGAATTTCATCAGGCACCATATTTCATCATGCATTTCAAATTCTTCATATTATATATCAAATGCGTGTATGAATTACAAGATATAGGGGGAGATCTCCATGATTCAACTCTTCAAATGTGCATTTCCTCAAATGCAAATTCCTCACTATGCACATCTTCAGGGGGAGTTCTTCTATATCTTCCAATCAAATTCCTCAATATCAGTATTTACACTTCATATGTTTATCCCCGTTGAAAACATAACCTATATTGTCATCAATCACCAAAAAGGGGGTGATTGTAAGTGCATCTAGTGCCCCTTAGTGATTTTGGTGTATTGAAGACTTATAGGTTAAGGGACTAATGCGTTTGTGAGTGTACACAGGTCTATAAGTCTATGAGGAGTTTGATATTTACAGAGAAAGTCGACCCCTAAAAATGAAGTTCTTCGACTAAAGACTTTGATATTCTGAAGACTTTCTGAAGACTTTGAAAGTGAAGAAATTGGTGTGACCTTGAAGACTTGATATTCATTTGAGGAACATGAAGCGTGAAGACTTTTGTTTTCCTAGTTTCATTTTCTCTTTCTTGAGTCATAGGAAACACCGTACTGTTAAAGGGGGTCGAGGAAATACTAAGGAAAAATTTCCATGTGATGCTCAACTCAAAATCCTACACCTACCAATCCCTTCGAGTGAAGCCATTGGAAATCTCATACAGTTCAGTCAATTTCTTCAGTGACAGAGACGCAGTTCTTCTGGTCCCTGAGGACTTTGCTTTGACTGAGGAGTTAGGAATTCGCCAGTGCGAATTGCCTATATAGTGAGGAACATGATAGCCCTGAGGAATTTGAGAGCCAAATTTCCGACCGTTGCTGTGCTGCGCGCCAGCTGTCCCAAAATATCTTATCCACCTAACGGTCATATCATTGAAGGGCATTTATGTCTTATCATGTCGGGCTGCTCCCTAGGCTATAAATAGCCGCCCCCTACAACCACTAGTTGGTTGGATGCTCCGAGAGAACTAGACACTTGTCATTTGAGAGCAACCCATCCTCCGAGGACTTTGAGCGAAAATCATCAAGTGAGGAAATCCCAAAACCAAACCCCTACAAACCCAAAGTGATTGAGCATCACTGAAGAAATTGATCCTGCGTGGATCCGACGCTTGTTACCTTTGAAGACTGTGCTTCTTCCAGACGGTTAGGCGTCATGGTCTAGAGCATCCAAGAGGAATTGTGGATCGCTGAGTGACCAAGTTTGTGAAGGTTTGGAAGTCACCTGAAGACTTACCACGAGTGATTGGACGAGGTCTGCGTGGCCTTAGTTCAAGGAGAATACAGCGAGGACTGGGTGTCCCGAGCTGCGTGCTCAGTGACTGGGTGTCCGGGACTGTGTGTCCTCGAGTTTAAATACTCATCCGCTCCAACCAGACGTACAACTGAGACAACAATTGGAACTGGTTTACCAAATCATTGTCTTCACCAACTAACTGGTTCTATTTCCTCAACCCTTTCATTTCCTCATTACTGTGTTGAATGTTTGTTCATATCTGTGCTTGAAGACTTTGACTGAAAACTTTCTCAATTTCCTCAGTTCAATTTCTTCAGTCTGTTTGTCTTCATCTTGTGTTATCCTGTGATTACGCTTTCTGTACTTTGTGCTAGTCTTCATTTCATCATGATGGCCATGCTTGTATTCTGTTATGCTTACTTCTGAGTACTTATTCCGCTGCAAGTAGTTCTTCACTAAGGAATTTCCTCACCGGCAAATTCCTCAGTGAAGAATTCATAAAAATCGCCTATTCACCCCCCTCTAGTGGATATAACGCACTTTCAGTCTTGTTGTATCAAATAACTCAAATGTTCTGCCCCCGCAGTAACCGTCGCTGATAAACAGGCTGCTAGTGTGTGCGTGAGAGGAGCGGCTGAGTAGGCCAGCTACTCCTACGTGAGAGGAGCGGCTGAATATAGCACCGAGAGTACCCACTAGGCCACTACGCAGGTGTACTTCCCCTGCATTGATAGTACAGCGATGGTTCTAGAGAACAGTAGTACCCTCCACTTCCAACTGTAGCTCCTTGGCCCTGAGATTCAAGAGTTCAAAACTGGTGCACTATACTAGACTAGACTAGAAGTACAGTACATCGCACTACTAGTTGAGAAAAGTAGTACTGGTACTGCTACAGTATGAGTACGTACTCCTCCTCACATAATGTAAGACGTTTTTTGACACTAGTTGGCGTGTACAAAAAATGGCAAAAACATACCCAAAATTTCTTAATCCATGCCAAAAACTACTACCTAGTGCCAAAAATTTCTTACTAGTGCTATTATTTACAGTATAATGCAATCCCATAACGTTCCATAATGCTAGTACTGGTAGTAAATAATAGCCTCACCCCTTCGCTGAGGAACGATCTACAGTTGGAAGGGACGAGGCCCTGCGGTTACTACGCTCTTATCTCCTCCTCGCCAGGTCCCCTCCCCTGAAGAGAAGGCAGTTCGTCACTGCTCCGATGGATTCGCCAGGCGGTTCTCCTCCTCGTCGGGGCTGGGAGACCTTGGACGACGATCCTCTGGGAGAAATCGCACGCCGCTCCGACGTCCTCACCGCCGCAAGACTCGGTGCTTCTTGCACCAACTTTTTCGAGACGCTGCTTAAACAGGCTTGGGAAAAGGCCATGCTTGTTGGTCTTCCATGCGTCCTCGAGGAGAAGGTTCTTCTATGGGACAATCTTTCGAACAGTCCACCGCTCCCTGGCCATGGTTGCACGTTGACTCCGCTAGAGTTGCTGACGTTGAGAGGTAGTCGGATTTTGTCCGATGAGCAGGTCAGTAATGGAGTTTGATCATGTAGTACTTAGTTATTCCATTTCCATCCTGTAATTTCTCCGCTGCCCACCGTCTTATATATAGGTCTGGGTCGGTGCCAACGAAGATTGGCTTGCATATCTCCGGGCGGATACCACCATCATTTTGCACAACATCCGCAGCAGTGCGGCCATTCCGGTAGACCCCTTCTCCACCATTGGGATCGGCCTTCCGGACTAGCTGGGCTTGAATACGTATGATGATGCCTACATGAGATTGAAGAAGATAGCAATTGCGGACCCGCCGACAAAGCGACGCGGCTACAACGATTACTATCTCATTGCGATGTTCGACATAACGATTGCCATCAATGCAAGACGCAGTAACGGCAGAGGCTGGCGCATGTTGGCGACGGCAGATTTGTACCCCTACACGTTCGAAGACGCCGTGCGCCATCTAGGCCGCATCTTCGCGGTGACAAGCCAGGGGACTTGTTTCATCTGGTTACCATCCTACGGTTTGAGAGATTACAAACGGAATGCACAAACCATCATTTGCATCCCTAACACTACTCCATTATTTTGCAGGGACTAGTCATCCCCCGATCAAAATAAGATCGCCGATCCTGGATGTGCATTTGCATTCGTGATTCGGTCTAACCTGGAACCTTGTAGCTGACTTTGGCATATTGGGATCAACTATCTTAGCAGTCGTTACCCATGGTACCACTGATGTGCAACATGGTCACACAATCTACCACGATCGGACCGTCACCATCTACCCAGGTATTCCATTTTTTAACCCTCTCGCCTTCTCTTTCATTGTTGTACTAGTAGTATACTTAGTAGTACTAGTAGGAGTACTTTTTACCTTGGAGGACGCGTATAGCTAGCTAGGCCCTTGAAGACTTGAACCCACTAGCTGCCACCATTTTTGTTTTTCCATGTCTTACTATCTCATCCATGTAGCCAAGAGTGGCTATATATAATAAGCCGATTATTTTACTTCCTCTATACCGGAGTAGTACTATTTGTTGCACAATATTACTGACCGCCATATTTGAGCACAACATTATTATGCATGGACCTTGACTATGTACGTCACCATGTGTCCAGATCTGGGATGCCACGTGTACCAGATGAACGGCGCCGAGTTTGACCCCCGTGATGCTACGTGGGTGCCGAGGAACACTCTTGGAGAGTACTCTCTTTTCATCGGGAACAGCTACCCCATTGTGAAGCGTATGCCACCTTCCGTGCACGACACGGAAGGCCTGCCGTTCATGAAGCATGGTTGTGTCTTCATTGCGCACCGCCGGATGAACGACATGCTGGGACACGCTATCCCTGATTTATGCCGCTTCAGCTTGGATGAGTCTCCATCATGTGGAACCGGACTAGAAAGCTGTGACAATGATTCCCGTTGCCCACCTCCATGGATCGTGCCATCCACGAAGAACACCTGGGACTGGAACCTGGAGGAGGACATGCATGTAGCCCATCTATAACGTGTAAGTGGAGTATGGTAATTGTGAACGGTAGCGCTGTGAATATATGTAGACTAGTCGTGCACAAATTTATCACATTAATTGGAGATGAACTTGTGTGGCATACTGGCATTTGTCCTTTAGAATTTATTACTAGTAAATGTGTTATGTGTACGTGCAATTTGTGTGGTTGTTGCACGGGCTCCAACACGCTCTGTGAGAAAAAAAGGTGGCACAACTTTGGATATACGTGACGTGGCGGCATCATACAATAGCATCATTCGCTATAGTTGTAGTACACTCCTACTAAGATGACAACTCCTATAAAACCTTGCGCTTGACTCTTTGCCTCTTCGGGAGGTTCAACAGTTCGTACTCGTGTGAACCTTGCACTTGGCTCTTCGCCTCTTCGGAAGGTCCAACAATGATGATACTACAGTACAATATGCTTCTGGCAATCTAACACCGATTGAACTGCTGCACGTCCACCGCGAGGGCGAGGGCGAGGGCGAGGGAGAGGGAGAGGGAGGGAGAGGGAGAGGACGCTGTAGTCAAAACCCTCTCCTCGTCCTGCGAACCACCGCGTGCCGGGCGAGGGAGAGGCGTAGTAAGCAAGCTTCTCCTCGTTTGGCGAGTTGACGGGACACATCAAAGGAATACTAGTACTAGTAGTAGTCCATACTGCATCCTTTCCGATTAATATGGCTTAATTTGAAACGAGAAAAATACACTGGCGGTCAACGTATGTAACAATACGCTCTTTACGGTCACTATATATAGTTTTGCGGCGATTGTACGATCACTAGCTCATCGTAGAGCACCGTATTGCACCCTACTGACCGGCCACATAGTCTACATGGCACTTTGTTGACTGGTTAAATTGTCACCTGGTTTCTGGGTCCCACCTGTCAGTTGGCAGAGCAAAGAAATCAGTTAAACAAAACTTTATGCAGGCGCGACACGAGTCCAACCCTTGCGCGCGAACCGCCCTGGCTGTGTATGTGAGTGCATGCACGTGTCCTCCCTCGGTCTTCCAACAAAGAGTGTACATCGGCTACAAAACAAAGAGTGTGGTACATAATGTACATCTACACTTCCAATGCATTTAGCCTTTAATCTAAATCGATATTGATTGACTAATGCACCAACTTGTGCTGTAGGTATAGGCTACATGTCTATCCTTAATTACAGCATGCAACGACCTTCATTTAATCTTCTTATCTCAATGGTCGCATGCACACATAAGTCTGCTACTTTTGGGCGTTAATTATGCCCTGGTCAATGTGTAAATCTCTAAATGTACAGTCTTTCACGGACATAGGGAGTAGGTTGAGCACTTGAGCGTGAGCTGTGTGTGTTGCGTCGTGTGCTGTGTGCCGCATAGGTGCGTGAGTGTTGCGTGCGTCCATGTGTACGTGTGAGTGTTGCATGTTGCATGCATGCATGCATGCATGGGGCTTACTCCTTGCCATTGACATGTTCATATTTCAAGCTTCCTCTGTTCCCTCCATATGGTGATACTCCCTCTGTTCCCAAATAATACGGAGTAAAAGCCTCCCTCTGTTCCCAAATACGGAGTAGTATTTGTCTTTCTATAGATTTCAACAAGTGACTAGGTACGGAGAAAAATGAGTGAAGTGAGCATAGAGGCATAGGGATACTGTAGAAAGGAAGTCCTCGCGATCCATTATTCCCCATCTCGGTCAGAGAGAACTATTCAACTAGTCTTTGGAGTGAAGTGACAATACACGCTGCAGCAGATGGGACACGTAATTAATAAGCTGAACCAGCGTGTTGTTGTTACTAAATCAGCCTTACCCAGTACTGCCATCATGTTTGCCAGTAGAGCATGCTTCCGCAAATACGCCTACGCACCTCTGTCCTCCATTAACTGACATATGGGCCCTCTTGTGGTAGACCCACATGTCATCGGTGTAATTATTTACACTCCGAAGGACGGTATATCCTGGTTGTAGTACTAGTAGAATTGAGATTTAATGCACTTTCTTCCCCGTCTTCCACTCTTCTTCCTCCTCTCTTCCCCATCGTCGGCCGCACACCATTTACCCCCGCTCACTGCTCGCTCGCCCGCGCCATCTTCCTTGGTAGCTCGCGCGTACCATATCCCCCCGCTCACTGCTCGGCCACACGAGGAGAAGCTTCTTCGCTCGCCCGCCCGAATCCACTTCCCCGCTGGCTCGCAAGCACCGAAAACCCCAATGGCAGAACCGACTGACACACAGAGCCGCGATTGGAATTCCCTCCCTGATGTTCTCTGGGAGCAGATCTATAGTCGTATGGACCTACTCAGCACCGTCCGTCTGGCCGCATGCTCGGTGTCTTTGTACCGTCTACTCGTCTGCAACCGGCCGGTTCTTTTCAAGACACCTTGCTTGCTGATGCCCGATCCTCGCAGGTGGTCCAGACACCGACTTGACGATCCTACGGAGGTTGCCATGGTGCCCCTCGGCATGCTACCACTACTCGTCCACCTGTCCTTCATGCGCGGCCACTACTGGGCGGGCATGAAGGCCAACTGGATCGTCCTCATCCACCACACCGGTAGTCCGTGGCGTCTCGTGGATATCTACATCCAGCGAGAGATCACCCTTCCATCATTGGATACCGCCGACATCGAGCCTCGCGGCCCGCCGGACACTCCTACCTACTACGCACGAGACGCGTCAAGCTTTTGGCTCGACCTCTGTTTGCAGAAAGTTGTAATATGCGAAGTGCCCACACCATCATAAGACTACATGGATTACAAGCTCATTGCCTTGTTCCACATGGGATTAGTCTATCTGGAATCCAGTCGCCATACATGGTTATGGCTCATCATCAATCCTGTTGAGGCAACATTTTTGTCTGATGCTATAGTGCATGATGGCATCGTTTACGCGGTCGACGCACAAATTGGGTGCCTATACTGGTGGAATCTATCGTCGTGTAATTGTTCTATCTCATCTCATATTTACCTTATGAATACGACTGCCTGTTCATTTGTTACAAATTTAGAATGCATAGCATGTCTATAACCACATCATTGCTATATGTTCCTCTCATTTCCTAGATTTTTATGACCACACATGTTATTGTTAGAGTTGATATGAGAACAATTGGCATCTAATGATTGTTAGAATACATATTATGAGCATGACATCATGATTGCTATATGTTACTCTCGTTTACAAGATTTTTATAACAACGCATGTTATTGCTTAGAGTTGATATGAGAACAGTAGTAGTAAGTGCTATGGTAGAATATGAGTAGGCGCTGTCATAGCTGTTTTCCTCTCATTGTTACATGATGTTTGAACCATGACATGTTGCTAGAATATGAAAGCCATTGGCTTATTTTTTTAACTTGGGGTATGATTATGACCACGGCATTGCAATTCTCTGTCTATGACATGTGTCACTGTTATAATAATCTTAATTCCACACATACTCTGAACATGATTGTTTATTTTTGTCCTTTTGGTCTCTAATTTGAATTATTGCAGCAGACGCAAATGCGCTGGCCTTCATGATTCCAGGACCTGGAATCGTACCAGCCGATGGGTGGTGGTTTATCGCTCGTTCAGCTGACGTCGGTCATTTGATGCTCATTCGCACGTACCAAATTGACCAAACCATTACATCAAACCACATGCAGTACAATGCGCGGGGCGTTCGTGACATTGATGGCTATGGCTGCTTCGTGTTCGAGAAAGATCACAGCTCCGTTGGGCCAGACGTATTCAACTGGAGGCGGGTTTACAGCCTCGGCAACCACTCCTTGTTCCTTGGGCTCAATTATCCGATCATCCAACCAATCATTGATCATATCACCGGCGATGATTACTGAGCTATGCAACTTCCATTCGCGAGGGGGGGGGGGTGTGTTTACACATCATACCATGGGTTTCATGAATCACCATATCCAGAGATTCGTCGACCCAACTTGTTGCCAGGTAATCTTCAGTGTGTGAAAGGCATCAAGCTTCCATGCGATGGATGGCTTTTGCAAACCCGACATGCGGCGATGTGGTTCATGCCAACAGCAAATATGCAATACTTGATTTGTGCTGATATCTAGACTGAGCCATGTATTCTGTTGCTGTAGCACGACCCTCTTTTGTTGGATATTATGTACTGTTGTTAGTTTGAAGCACTCCTCTGGTTTGAAGGATAGATACCTTCCTGGGATCAAGTGCATCCTAACTCACCTGTGTAGGATGTACTGATAATGATGATGGAGATGATGTGCAGAAGCCATATATATAATGATGATTTTTTTACCACTGGTTTTCCCTTAAACCAACTCAATTGTCCCACGTCTTATTTGCTCACAAAAACAAAATGATTTTTTGGCAAATCAATAAGTTCTTAAAAATGTTTATCATTTCGGGATTACAACAGTTTGGACTCCACCGAAATATGCAAAATAAGGTTGAACTTTTTGACCGTGGTCCTGGGCAGAAAATGGGCTGTAATAAATTACTTAAGAATTAGCAAATGGGCTGCAAATTATAAAAAATAGCAAATGGGCTTTATGTTGTCTGCCACAGATTTGGAGGCTGGCTTGTGGGCCTACCAAGTTCATGCGGACACAAGGTTTCGCAAAAAAGAAACTTAGTCAACAATCGACTCTACCAACGTCAGACCGTTAGATGTCAATCTAACGGCAATCATGCTTCTTCAATCTCTGATCTTCCTGTCCCAGCCGCCCAAACCAGCAAAAAAACGTTCCTCCCGCTGTCAGCTCGGACCCACCGGAAGTGCCTCCTTATTATGCACAGAAAAATGAATACTCCCCCTACTAGCTGGGACCCACCATGGTGGGAGGCTGACTTGTGGGCATACTAAGTTGATGGGGACGGAGCGCTTTGTCAACTTAGTCAATATCAACGATTCTAGCTCCAGTGACTGTTGGATGTCCATCCAACGGCCGTCGTGCTTCTTCAATCTCTGCTCTTCCTGCTCCAGCCGCTCAAACAAGCGCCGACGGGACTGCCTACTCCCTCCTCCCTGCGGCCGGCTCTGCTGCCGCGCAGGCCTCATCGCCCCACCATACTCTCATCGCTGGCCTAGCCATCCCTCTACTCATCCACACCTGCTGTTATTCTCCGGCGACGGCAGACGAACCAGTAAACCCTCGTACAGTCGTACTCCCCTCCGCGTGGGAAACAACTGCCGAGTCTTCCTTGCCTCCATGTCGTTCCCTTCCTAGGCCTCGCCGTCGTCCACCGCCCTGGTGCTCTCGGCGCGGCCTTGTCAACATGGTCAACAACCGACATGCATCCTTATTACGCACCAAAAAATGAATACCCCTGCTAGCTGGGACCCACCATAGTGGGTGGCTGACTTGTGGGACTACTAAGTTGACGAGGACGGAGGGCTTTGTCAACTTAGTCAATATGAATGATTCTAGCTCCAGTGACCGTACGATGTCCATCCAACGACCATAGTTCTTCTTCAACCTCTGGTCTTCTTGCTCCAGCCGCCCAAAGCAGCGCCGGTCATGCCGCGTGCTCCTGCCTCTCGTGGCCGGCTGTGATGCCGCGGAGGCCTCACCACCCCCTACTACTCCCACCGCTGGCCCAGGGTATCCCTCTACTCACCCACACCCCCTGTTATTCTGCGGCGACAGCAGCCTCACGCCGCAGCCGAACCAGTGAACCCTCGTACTCCTCTCCGCGTGGGCATCCACTGTCGCGTCTTCCCCGGCTCCGCGTCCTCCCCTTCCTAGGCCTCGCTGTCGTCCACCGCCTTGGTGCTCTCGGCGCGGTGTGGTCAATATGGTCAACGACCGACTTCCATCGGAAGAGTACTGCACGTGGAGAGGCTGACAGCTGGGTCCAAGGCCACAACCCTGTTTTTTGTGATTTGCCAAGTAAGTCGCTTTGTCAGGCTGGTTGGGCTGCAAATCTTTCGAGACGAGGAGAGCTTCATTCGGCTGGCCGAGAAAATGGCCTATCAGTAATGAGAAATGGGCTGTACATTTTTAAAACACATCAAACCGGCAATTAGTTTCAAATATCTTTTTTTTCATTTCGAGATTCTAAATTACATTAATTTTTATGCGTGGAGAATTTGTTGGATTTTATATTGATATACGTTTATTTTTAAAATCAGTTTGAATGTGAGTCGAAATTTTGGGATTAAAAACAGTTCGGACCGCACCGAAATATGCAAAATTTCGTATAATTTTTTAACCGTGGCCACAATATGGGCTGTAATGCTAACAAAAAGAATATGGGCTCCAAAAAAAACCTTAGGAATTAGCAAATGGGCTGTAAATTATTAGAAATAATGGCAGATGGGCTGTATGCTATGTTCCACAGATTTGAGGCTTTCCTAAAAAAAAGGTTAACGCACAAGCAGTGACTGTTGGATGTCCATCCAACGGCCATCGTGCTTCTTCAATCTCTGCTCTTCCTGCTCCAGCCGCTCAAACAAGCGCCGGCGAGACTGCCTGCTCCCTCCTCCCCGTGGCCGGCTCTGCTGCCGCACAGGCCTCACTGCCCCACCATACTCCCATCGCTGTCCTAGCCATCCCTCTACTCACCCACACCTGCTGTTATTCTCCGGCGACGGCAGACGAACCAGTAAACCCTCGTACAGTCGTACTCCCCTCCGTGTGGGAAACAACCGCCGAGTCTTCCCTGCCTCCGTGTCATTCCTTTCCTAGGCATCGCCGTCGTCCACCGCCCTGGTGCTCTCGGCGCGGCCTGGTCAACGTGGTCAACGACCGACATGCATCTGAAGTGGACTGTACGTGGAGAGGCCGACAGCTGGGTCCACGGCCGCACGCAAGGAAATGCCTCCTTATTACGTGCAAAATAATTATTCCTCCACCTGACATCAGGGACCCACCGAAAGGGCCTCTGTATTTCGCGAAAAAACATTACCGACGCTAACAGCTCCGACCCACCAGCTATATCTTCGCACGCAAGGAAGTGCCTCCTTATTACGCACAAAAAAAATGAATACTCCGCCTGTTAGCTGGGACCCAGTATAGTGGCAGGCTGACTTGTGGGCCTACTAAGTTTACGGGGATGGAGGGCTTTGTCAACTTAGTCAATAATATGCACGATTCTAGCTCCAGTGACCGTACGATGTCCATCCAACGGCCGTAGTGCTTCTTCAACCTCTGGTCTTCTTGCTCCTGCCGCGCAAACCAGCGCCGGTCGTGCCTCGTGCTCCTGCCTCCCGTGGCCGGCTGCGATGCGGCGGAGGCCTCACCGCCCCCTGCTACTCCCACCGCTGGCCCGGTCATCCCTCTACTCACCACACCCCCTGTTATTCTGCGGTGACGGCAGCCTCACCCTCGTACTCCTCTTCATGTGGGCATCCACTGCTGCGTCTTCCCCGGCTCCGCGTCATCCCCTTCCTAGGCCTCGCCGTCATCCACCGCTATGGTGCTCTTGGTGCGGCGTGGTCAATGTGGTCAACGACTGACTTCCATCGGAAGAGTACTGTGCGTGGAGAGGCTGATAGCTGGGTCCACGGCGGCCGCAAGGAAGTGCCTCCTTATTACGCGCAAAATAATTATTCCTCCACCTGATAGCAGGGACCCATCAGACGGGCCACCAGTATTTCGCGAAAAAAACGTTTCCCCCCTAACTGCTGGGACCCACCAGCTACATCTTCGCACGCAATGAAATGCGTCCGGGCAAAAAAAAACCCAAAACAATTTGCCCCCCTGACTGCTGGGACCCACCAGCTACATCTTCGCAGGCAAGGAAGTGCCTGGCAGTCGGGACCCACCTGGTCGAAGCGTACGTAGCGTTGTCATCCTGGCCGCGAACGTGTACGTACATACTGGTTGATGTAGAGGCACGCACGTGTCGTAGTAGAGGCGCGCACATGTCATAGTAGAGGCGCGCACGTAGCATGTACACGTACGTACAGCGGCCAAGGTGCAAGAAAGAAAATACGGCCACGTATGTGTACATACGGGCGGGGTCTCGAACGCCTAGTCGCGCATACGTACGGCGAGGGCTCATGTTCATGGGGAGACAACGGAATGCGTCGTGTTCATGGGGAGGCAACGGAATGCGTCGTGTTCATGGGGAGGCAACAGAATGCGTCGTGTTCATGGGGAGGCAACAGAATGCGTCGTGTTCATCAGGAGGCAACGGAACACGTGGGAGCCAATCGGCTGGGTCGGAAGGGAATGCGTGGTCGTGTTCATCGGGAGGGCTTGGACGGAACAGGCGATGGAAACGAGGCCTAGCGTACCGCAAAACGGACGAAACGGACCTCCTATGGTCGAAACGGGGGTCCTGTTGATCGGGAGGGGTGTGGCGTACCACAAAATGGAGGAAATGGACCTCCTACGGTCGAAACGGGGGTCCTGTTGATCGGGAGGGGTGTGGCGTACCGCAAAACGGACGAAACGGACTTGTGTTGGAGCGCTACGGTCGAAACGGGGGTCCTGTTCATCGGGAGGGGTGTGGCGTACCGCAAAACGGGACTCCATGGGATACTGTTCATCTCCACCGTCGACCTCCTCCAGCCTCCACGAGCTACCATCGACCTCCTCCAGCCTCCACGGGCTCCTGTTCATCCAGCCTCCACCTCGCGCTACTCCACCAGCTACTGTTCAACCACCCCTCCACCGTCTACTGTTCATCCATCCCTCCACCATATACTGTTCATCCAGCCCTCCACACCACGGGGTCCTGTTCAACCACCCCTCCACGGCCACCCCTCCACCGTCTACTGTTCATCCAGCCCTCCGCACCACGGGTTCCTGTTCATCCAGAGGCAACACCACTGCTCACTGTTCATCCAAACCCCCCGCAAGGCTCACTATTCATCCAATCGATCGGCTTCAGTTAGCAGCAGTAGCGAAGGAATCGCTCCATCGGGTTCAGTTAACAGCCATCGATCGATCGCTCGAGTTCAGTAACGCGTAGCCTGCAGTGCAATCGCTCGGGTTCAGTTAGAGCCCAACGCCTCGCTCGGGTTCAGTTAGAGCCAACACCTCGCACACACGCGCGTACCTGTACGAGAGAAACGCGCATCGCTCTCCCACCGTAACCGGTAACTCCCCGAAATTTTCCTCCCCCTCGCTTCTACCATGGTTTTTTCCGTCAAGAACGGCCCAAAGAATGTCATGCAGCTGCGTCTACGGCCCACCCAGGACGAAAAGCCCATTTTCTGTCATGATATTTTGTCATAGAAGTAGGAGCCCACCACATCTATGATGATACCGGATTTTTTCACAATTATCGTCATAGAAGTGTCATATGTATGACATAATTTTTTTTTCATTCGGCCCAAAATGTCACGGATGTGTCTTTTTTTTGTAGTGATGTTACCAAACAATAAAAGCCCATTTGCATAGAAATCAGTTCAAAATCCTAATTTTCCTAAAGTTTTACCTTTCCTTGATACATCCAATATTTCCTATGTTTTCCACCTATTGAAGGAAATCACCCCTCCATCGATATTAGCATTTTTTTGGAATGAGATCTCCGGGTTATGATTTTTATGCGAGTCTTTCCAATTGTGACCTCTCCTTGCTCTCCGGCTCCTTCTCGCATAATCACCTCCACCGCAGCCAGTTGACGCCACCCTAGACCTCTTGCCTCTCCACACCTTCTCTGCCACTGATACGTCTCCAACGTATCTACTTTTCCAAACACTTTTGCCCTTGTTTTGGACTCTAACTTGCATGATTTGAATGAAACTAACCAGGACTGACGCTGTTTTCAGCAGAACTGCCATGATGTTGTTTTATGTGTAGAAAGGAAAAGTTCTCGGAATGTCCTGAAAATCCACGGAGGCACCTTTTGGAATTAATAAGAATTATTGGGAGACAGAAATACACCAGGGGGCCCACACCCTGTCCACGAGACAGGGGGGCGCGCCCCCTCCCCCTGGGCGCGCCCCCTATCTCGTGGGCCCCCTGGACCTTCACCGACCTCAACTCCAACTCCATATATTCACGTTCGGGGAGTAAAAAATCGGAGAGAAAGTTTCATCGCGTTTTACGACACGGAGCCGCCGCCAAGCCCTAATCTCTCTCGGGAGGGCTGATCTGGAGTCTGTTCGGGGCTCCAGAGAGGGGGATTCGTCGCCGTCGTCATCATCAACCATCCTCCATCACCAATTTCATGATGCTCACCGCCGTGCGTGAGTAATTCCATCATAGGCTTGCTGGACAGTGATGGGTTGTATGAGATTTACCATGTAATCAAGTTAGTTTTGTTAGTGTTTGATCCCTAGTATCCACTATGTTCTGAGATTGATGTTGCTATGACTTTTCTATGCTTAATGCTTGTCACTAGGGCCCAAGTGCCATGATTTCAGATCTGAACCTATTATGTTTTCATGAATATATGTGTGTTCTTGATCCTATCTTGCAAGTCTATAGTCACCTATTATGTGTTATGATCCGACAACCCCGAAGTGACAATAATCGGGATACTTCTCGGTGATGACCGTAGTTTGAGGAGTTCATGTATTCACTATGTGCTAATGCTTTGTTCCGGTTCTCTATTAAAAGGAGGCCTTGATATCCCTTAGTTTCCACTAGGACCCCGCTGCCACGGGAGGGTAGAACAAAAGATGTCATGCAAGTTCTTTTCCATAAGCACGTATGACTATTTACGGAATACATGCCTACATTACATTGATGAACTGGAGCTAGTTCTGTGTCACCCTATGTTATAGCTATTACACGAGGAATTGCATCCGGCATAATTATCCATCACTGATCCATTGCCTACGAGCTTTTCACATATTTCTCTTCGCTTATTTACTTTTCCATTGCTACTGTTACAACTACTACAAAAACCCAGAAACTATTATCTTTACTTTTGCCACCGTTACCTTTATTATCATATTACTTTGCTGCAGATACTAAGTTATCCAGGTGTGGTTGAATTGAAAACTCAACTACTAATACTCAAGAATATTCTTTGGCTTCCCTTGTGTCGAATCAATAAATTTGGGTTGAATACTTTACCCTCGAAAGCTGTTGCGATCCCCTACACTTGTGGGTTATCAAGACTAATTTCTGGCGCTGTTGCCGGGGAGCATAGCTCTATTCTCTGAGTCACTTGGGATTTATAGCTGTTGATCACTATGAAGAACTTGAAAGATGATAGAACTACGATTTTGCCCTCAACTACGAGGGGAGGTAAGGAACTGCCATCTAGCTCTGCACTAGATTCTCCTTCCGTTATTAGTAAGCTTGCGACACCTAAACCTACTATTGCTATGAATTCTGATATGTCGCATGTTATTGATGATGCCACTTCTATTATGCATGATGAAACTACTTCTATGCGTGATATTACTTTGCCATTTGGTGAATTTCTTGATGAACAACTTGCTAGAGTTAGAGGGAATGAAATTATTGAAGATGCTATTATTGATGATAGTGATGATGAAAATTCTCTCAATGATTATGAATTGCCTGTTGTTCCTGAGGGTTATGTTATGAATGGAGAAGCTGCTAGAGTTATCTTTGCTTGCAATGATAGATATGATCTTAAGAAATTATTAGCTAAATGGAAGCAGCGGTCTCTTAATGATAGAATGAAACCTGACCCTACTTTTGCTACTTCACCTATCTGTGTTACTGATAAGGATTATGAATTCTCTGTTGATCCTGAGATTATCACTTTAGTTGAATCTGATCCTTTTTATGGCCTTGAATCTGAAACTGTTGTGGCACATCTTACCAAGTTAAATGATATAGCCACCCTGTTTACTAATGATGAGAAGTCTCGCTATTATTATATCCTTAAGATATTTCCATTCTCATTAAAGGGTGATGCTAAGACTTGGTATAATTCTCTTGCTCCCGGTTGTGTGCGTAGTCCCTAGGATATGATTTATTACTTCTCTGCTAAATATTTCACTGCTCATAAGGAACAAGCTACCTTGCGGGAAATATATAATTTTGTGCAAATCAAAGAAGAGTGTCTCCCACAAGCTTGGGGGAGGCTTCTTCGGTTACTCAATGCTTTGCCTAATCATCCTCTTAAGAAAAATGAAATACTTGATATCTTTTATAATGGACTAATCGATGCTTCCAAGGACTACTTGGATAGTTGTGCTGGTTGTGTTTTTAGGGAAAGAACAGTCGACGAAGCTGAATTACTATTGAATAATATGTTGACTAATGAAAATAATTGGACTCTTCCTGAGCCAATTCCTGAGGCAATTCCTGAACCAATTGAGCCAACTCCTGAGCCTATTCCTAAACCCACTCTGAAGAAGAGAGGTGTTTTATTTCTCAGTCCTGAAGATATGCAAGAGGCAAAGAAATCAATGAAAGAAAAAGGTATTAAAGCTAAAGATGTTAAGAATTTACCTCCTATTGAAGAAATACATGGTCTTAATATACCGCCTGTTGAAGAACCGCATTGCCTTGATAACCCGACACAGGTAGTAAAGGTAAATTCTCTCTATAGATATGATAAAGTTGAAATCCCCTCTACTAAATTTCATAGCCCGTGCTTAGATGAATTTGATGAATTTATGTCTAGACAAGAAAGTTTTAATGCTTATGTTGGTAGAGAGTTAAATAATAATGCTTTCGAGATAGGACGCGTAAGCGATAATATGGCCAGAGTTAAAGGTGAACTCAAACTCATTACCAAATATACTTCTATGGTTGCTACCCAAGCTGAGCAAGTACTTAAAGCTCAAAATGATTTGCTTGATGAATTAAATAATAAAAATGACTTTGCTATTAGAGTGGCTACTAGAATGGTAGAATGACTCAGGAACCTTTGTATCCTGAAGGCCACCCTAAGAGAATCGAGCAGGATTCTCAGAGAAATAATTTAGAGGCACCTAGTTCTTCTAAAAAGAAGAAAAAAAAATAGAACTTTGCATGCTTCTAGTGAACCTACTGTAGACACACCTGAGAATCCCAATGATATTTCTATTTCTGATGCTGAAACAAAATCAGGTGATGAACATGAACCTAGTGATAATGTTAATGATAATGTTCATGTTGATGCTCAACCTAGCAAAAACAATGATGTAGAGATTGAACCTACTGTTGATCTTGATAACCCACAATCAAAGAATCAACGTTATGATAAGAGAGATTTTGTTGCTAGAAAGAACAGTAGAGAAAGAGAACCATGGGTTCCGAAACTCATGCCCTTTCCTCCTAAACCATCCAAGACAAAGGATGATGAGGATTTTGAGCACTTTGCTGAAATGATTAGACCTATTTTCCTACGTATGCGCTTAACTGATATGCTAAAAGTAAATCCTTATGCTAAGTATATGAAGGACATCATTACAAATAAAAGAAAGATACCGTAAGCTGAAATTTCCACCATGCTTGCTAATTACACTTTTAAGGGTGGAATACCAAATAAACTTGGAGATCCGGGTGTACCAACTATACCTTTCTCCATTAAAAGAAATTATGTTAGAACTACTTTATGTGATCTTGGAGCCGGTGTTAGTATTATGCCTCTCTCTTTATATCATAGACTTGAATTGAATAAGTTCACACCTACTGAAATATCTTTACAAATGGGTGATAAATCAACTGCTATACCGGCCGGTATTTGTGAGGATGTGCCTGTGGTGGTTGCAAATGTCACTATCTTAACGGACTTTGTTATTCTTGATATTCCCGAGGGCGATAGTATGTCGATTATCCTTGGTAGACCTTTTCTTAATACTACAGGGGCTGTTATTGATTGCAACAAAGGCAATGTCACTTTTCATGTTAATGGTAATGAGCATACGGTACACTTTCTGAGGAAACAATCTCAAGTTCATAGCATCAATTCTATTGGAAAAGTTTCAACTATTATTATTGTAGGTTTTGAATTTCCTCTCCCTACTGTCAAGAAAAAGTATGATATTCTTATTGTTGGGGATTTTCATATCCCCGTTGAGGTAACTTAGTGTTATTCGAAATTTTTCCGGTTCCGTGTTATTCAGAATGAGTTTGTTAACAAGACTTGATCAACCTTGTTAGTGGATTCATTTTGATGATCACGAGATGGATGAAACTAGAAGGCACAACATTATGTACCCTCTCTTTACTTTTTGTTATTTAGAATAAATAAAGCAAAACTAGTATTATACATTTGTTTTCTGAACTATTCGTGCATTAAAAAAATATCCCGAAAATAAAAGTGCTCCAAATGCCCTACAAATTTAGTATGATTTTTTATGGAATATTTGAGGATTTTAGGAACTGAAAACACTGCAGGAGGGGCAAGCACGAGGCCACAAGAGTGGAGGGCGCGCTTGATACGTCTCCAACGTATCTATAATTTTTGATTACTCCATGCTACTTTATCTACTGTTTTGGACTATATTGGGCTTTATTTTCCACTTTTATATTATTTTTGGGACTAACCTATTAACCGGAGGCCCAACCCAGAATTACTGTTATTTGCCTTTTTCAGTATTTCGAAGAAACAGAATATCAAACGGAGTCCAAATGGAATGAAACCTTCGGGATCGTGATTTTCCAACCGAACATGACCCAGGAGACTTGGACCCTACTCCAAGAAGCACCAGAGGCGGCCACGAGGGTGGAGGGCGCGCCCCCCCTGGGCGTACCCCCCTACCTCGTGGGCCCCTCGGAGCTCCACCGACGTACTCCTTTCTCCTATAGATACCTACGTATCCCCGTATGATCAAGAGGGGAGCCAAAAACCTAATTCCACCGTCGCAACCTTTTATATCCACGAGATCCCATCTTGGGGCCTGTTCCGGAGCTCCGCCGGAGGGGGCATCGACCATGGAGGGCTTCTACATCATCACCATAGCCCCTCCGATGAAGTGTGAGTAGTTTACTTCAGACCTTCGAGTCCATAGCTAGTAGCTAGATGGCTTCTTCTCTCTTTTTGGATCTCAATACAATGTTCTCCCCCTCTCTCGTGGAGATCTATTCGATGTAATCTTCTTTTTGCGGTGTGTTTGTTGAGACCGATGAATTGTGGGTTTATGATCCAGTATTATCTATGGAAAATATTTGATTCTTCTCTGAATTCTTTTATGTATGATTGAGTTATCTTTGCAAGTCTCTTCGAATTATCCGTTTGGTTTGGCCAACTAGATTGGTAGTTCTTGCAATGGGAGAAGTGCATGGCTTTGGGTTCAATCTTGCGGTGTCCTTACTAAGTGACAGAAAGAGTTGCAAGGCACGTATTGTATTGTTGCCATCAAGGATAACAAGATGTTTTTTTATCATATTGCATGAATTTATCCCTCTACATCATGTCATCTTGCTTAAGGCGTTACTCTATTTTTAACTTAATACTCTAGATGCATGCTGGATAGCGGTCGATGAGTGGAGTAATAGTAGTAGATGCAGAATCGTTTCGATCTACTTGTCACGGACGTGATGCCTATATACATGATGATTGCCTAGATATACTCATAACTATGCTCAATTCTGTCAATTGTTCAACAGTAATTTGTTCACCCACCGTAGAATACTTATGCTCTTGAGAGAAGCCACTAGTGAAACCTATGGCCCCCGGGTCTATTCTCATCATATCAATCTATATCACTTTATTTACTTGCTTTGTATTTACTTAGCCTTTACTTTTGTACTTTGCATCTATCTATCAAAAATACCAAAAATATTATGTCTATCAGATCTCACTCTTGTAAGTGACCATGAAGGGATTGGCAACCCCTAAGCGTTGGTTGCGAGTTGCTATCGTGTTGTGCAGGTACGAGGGACTTGCGCGTGACCTCCTACTGGATTGATACCTTGGTTCTCAAAAACTGAGGGAAATACTTACGCTACTGTGCTGCATCATCCTCTCCTCTTCGGGGAAAACCAACGCAAGCTCGAGACGTAGCAAGAAGAATTTCTGGCTCCGTTGCCGGGGAGGCTTACGCAAAATTCAACATACCAAGTACCCATCACAATCCCTATCTCTCGCATTACATTATTTGCCATTTGCCTCTCGTTTTCCTCGCCCCCACTTCACCCTTGCCGTTTTATTCGCCCTCTCTTTCCCAATCTCCTCCTCTCTTTCCCGTTTGCCTTTTTTTGTTGCCTTTCTGTTTGCTTGTGTGTTGGATTACTTGTTGCCATGGCGCAAGATAATACCAAATTGTGTGATTTCTCGAATACCAATAATAATGATTTCCTTAGTACTCCGATTGCTCCTCTTAATAATGATGAGTCTTGTGAAATCAATACTGCTTTGCTGAATCTTGTTATGAAAGATCAATTCGCCGGCCTTCCTAGTGAAGATGCCGCTACTCATCTAAACAATTTTGTTGATTTGTGTGATATGCAAGAGAAAAAAGATACGGATAACAATATTGTCAAATTGAAGTTATTTCCGTTTTCACTTAGAGATCGTGCTAAAGTTTGGTTTTCGTCTTCGCCTAAAAATAGTATTGATTCTTGGAACAAGTGCAAAGATGCTTTTATCTCTAAGTATTTTCCTCCCGCTAAGATCATCACTCTTAGGAACGATATTATGAATTTTAAACAACTTGATCATGAGCATGTTGCCTAATCTTGGGAAAGAATGAAATTAATGCTTCGCAATTGCCCTACTCATGGTTTGAATTTATGGATGATCATACAAATTTTTTATGCTGGATTGAATTTTGCTTCTAGAAATCTTTTAGATTCGGCCGCGGGAGGCACATTTATGGAAATTGCGTTAGGGGATGCTACCAAATTGCTTGATAATATTATGGCTAATTATTCTCAATGGCACACCGAAAGATCTTCTAGTAGAAAAGTGCACACTATAGAAGAAATCAACGTTTTGAGTGAAAAGATGGATGAACTTATGAAGATGTTTGCTCCTAAAAATACTCCTCTTGATCCCAATGATATGCCTTTATCTACTTTGCTTGAGAATAATAATGAATCTATGGATGTGAATTTTGTTGGTAGGAATATTTTTGGAAACAACACTTATAGAGGGAATTTTAATCCTAGGCCTTATCCTAGTAATCCTTCTAATAATTATGGAAATTCCTACAATAAATCTTATGGAAATTTTAATAAGATGCCCTCTGAATTTGAGAGTAATGTTAAAGAGTTTATGAGTTCACAAAAGAATTTTAATGCTTTGCTTGAAGAGAAATTGCTTAAAGTTGATGATTTGGCTAGGAACATTGATAGAATTTCTCTTGAAATTGATTCTTTAAAGCTTAGATCTATTCCTCCTAAGCATGATATCAATGAGTCTCTCAAAGCCATGAGAATTTCCATTGATGAGTGCAAGGGAAGAACCGCTAGGATGCGTGCTTCCAAAGATGCCTTTATTAAAGCGTGTTCTTCCAATCCCTATGAAAATCAAGATGAAGATCTAAAAGATATTGATGTGTCCCCCATTAAATCTTTGTTTTGCAATATGAATCTTGATGAATCTGAAGATTATCTTCCCTTACCTAGAAGGCGTTCTAAGAATTCGGAGTTTCTAGATCTTGATGATGAAATTGGTGAAAGTGGGATTGAAATAAATAAAAACTGTGATGTTGCTAAACCCACTATTTTGGATCTCAAGGAATTTAATTATGAAAATTGCTCTTTGATTGGTTGTATTTCCTTGTTTCAATCCGTGCTAGAATCTCCTCATGCTTATAGTCAAAATAAGGCCTTTACCGAACACATTGTTGATGCCTTGATGCAATCTTATGAAGAAAAACTTGAGCTGAAAGTTTCTGTCCCTAGAAAACTCTATGATGAGTGGGAACCTACTATTAAAATTAAAATTAAAGACTTTGAGTTTCATGCTTTATGTGATTTGGGTGCTAGTGTCTCTACTATTCCCAAAACTTTATGTGATTTGCTAGATTTCCGTGATTTTGATGATTGCTCTCTAAACTTGCATCTTGCGGATTCCACTATTAAAAAGTCTATGGGAAGAAATAATGATGTTCTTATTGTTGCAAATAGGAATTATGTGCCCGTAGATTTTATCGTTCTTGATATAGATTGCAATCCTTCATGTCCTATTATTCTTGGTAGACCTTTCCTTAGAACGATTGGTGCAATTATTGATATGAAGGAAGGGAATATTAGATCCAATTTCCCTTAAAGAAGGGTATGAAACACTTCCCCAGCATGAAAATAAAATTACCATATGAATCTATCATGAGAGCCACTTATGGATTGCCTACCAAAGATGGCAATACCTAGATCTATCCTTGCTTTTATGCCTAGCTAGGGGCGTTAAACGATAGCGCTTGTTGGGAGGCAACCCAATTTTATTTTGTGTTTTTTGTTTTTGCTTCTGTTTAGGAATAAATAATCCATCTACCTTCTTTTTGGATGTGGTTTTATGTTTTAATTATTGTTTGTGCCAAGTAGGACCTATAGGATAACCTACGATGATAGTTGATTTGATTCTGCTGAAAAACAGAAACTTTAGCGCTCACGAGATTAGCTGCCATTTTTTACTGGAGAGTGATTTTGCGTTGATTCTTTTTTCTGCTGATCAATAAACAAATTTTCCAGGACTTCCTATTTTTATAGAATTTTTAGAGTTCCATAAGTTTGCGTTAGTTACAGATTACTACAGACTGTTCTGTTGTTGACAGATTCTGTTTTTCGTGTGTTGTTTGCTTATTTTGATGAATCTATGGCTAAAATAGTTTATAAACCATAGAGAAGTTGTAATACAGTAGGTTTAACACCAATATAAATAAATAATGAGTTCATTACAGTACCTTGAAGTAGTCTTTTGTTTTCTCTCACTAACGGAGCTCACGAGATTTTTGTTGAGTTTTGTGTTGTGAAGTTTTCAAGTTTTGGGTGAATTCTTTTGATGGATTATGGAACAAGGAGTGGCAAGAGCCTAAGCTTGGGGATTCCCATGGCACCCCCACGATAATCCAAGGACACCAAAAAGTCAAAGCTTGGGGATGCCCCGGAAGGCATCCCCTCTTTCGTCCACTTCCATCGGTAATTTACTTGGAGCTATATTTTTATTCACCAACATGATATGTGTTTTGCTTGGAGCGTCTTGTATTATTTGTGTCTTTGCTTGTTAGTTTACCACAATCATCTTTGCTGTACACACCTTTTGAGAGAGCCATATATGAATTGGAATTTGTTAGAATACTCTATGTTCTTCACTTATATCTTTTGAGCTTGATAGTTTTGCTCATAGTGCTTCACTTATATCTTTTGAGCGTGATAATTTTTGCTCTAGTGCTTCACTTAGATCTTTTTGAGCACGGTGGTGGATTTGTTTTAAAGAAACTTGATCTCTCATGCTTCACTTAGATTATTTTGAGAGTCGTTAATAGCATGGTAATTTGCTTAATGTTAATATACTTGGCATTCAAGATATGTGAAACTTTCTTTTGAGTGCGTTGAATACTAAGATAAGTTTGATGCTTGATAATTGTTTTGAGATATTGAGGTGATAATATCATAGTCATGCTAGTTGGGTGATTATGAATTTGATAAATACTTGTGTTGAAGTTAGCAAATCCCGTAGCATGCACGTATGGTTAAAGTTGTGTAACAAATTTGAAACATGAAGTGTACCTGGCTTGTGCATCCTTATGAGTGGCGGTCGGGGACGAGCGATGGTCTTTTCCTACCAATATATCCCCCTAGGAGCATGCGCGTAGTACTTGATTTTTGATGACTTCTAAACTTTTGCAATAAGTATATGAGTTCTTTTGACTAATGTTGAGTCCATGGATTATACGCACTCTCATCTTTCCGCCTTTGCTAGCCTCTTCGGTACCGTGCATTGCCCTTTCTCGCCTTGAGAGTTGGTGCAAACTTCGCCGGTGCATCCAAACCCCGTGATACGATACGCTCTATCACACATAAACCTCTTTATATCTTCCTCAAAACAACCACCATACCTACCTATCATGGCATTTCCATAGCCATTTCGAGATATATTGCCATGCAACTTCCACCATCATCATCATTACATGCATTACTTTTTTCATATTGCCATTGCATGATCTTGTAGTTGACATCATATTTGTGGAAAAGCCACCATGCATTATTTTTCATACATGTCACTCTTGATTCATTGCACCATCGCGGTACACCGCCAGAGGCATTCATATAGAGTCATATCTTGTTCTAGTATCGAGTTGTAATTCATATGTTGTAATAAAAGTGTGATGATCATCATTAGAGCATTGCGCAAACAAAAAAAAGAAAAAAGAAAAAAGAAAGGCCCAAAAAAGGGGGAAAGGCCAAAAAAAAAAAGTCCCAAAAAATATATATAAAAAGGGCAATGCTACTATCTCTTTTTCCACATTTTTGCTTCAAAGTAGCACTTTGTTCTTCATGTAGTGAGTCTCATATATTGTGCTTCAAAGTAGCACCATGTTTTTCATATAGTGAGTCTCTTATGTTGTCTTGTTCATACTAGTGGGAATTTTTCATTATAGAACTTGGCTTGTATATTCCTACGACGGGCTTCCTCAAATGCCCTAGGTCTTCGTGAGCAAGCGAGTTGGATGCACACCCACTAGTTTTCTTTTGTTGAGCATTCATAGCTCTAGTGCATCCGTTGCATGGCAATCCCTACTCCTCATGTTGACATAAATTGATGGGCATCTCCATAGCCCGTTGATTAGCCTCGTCAACGTGAGACTTTCTCCTTTTTTGTCTTCTCCACACAATCCCCATCATCATATTCTATTCTACCCATAGTGCTATATCCATGGCTCACGCTCATGTATTGCGTGAAGGTTGAAAAAGTTTGAGATTATTTAAGTATGAAACAATTGCTTGGCTTGTCATCAGGGGTATAGAAGTTGGGAACATCTTTGTGTGACGAAAATGAAGCATAGCCTAACTATATGATTTTGTAGGGATGAACTTTCTTTTGCCATGTTATTTTGAGAAGACATGATTGCTTTGATTAGTATGCTTGAAGTATTATTATTTTTGTGTCAATATGAACTTTTGTCTTGAATCTTTCAGATCTGAATATGCATACCATGATTAAGAAGATTTACATTGATATTATGCCAAAGTATCACTCCGCATCAAAAATTCTTTTTTTATCATTTACCTACTCGAGGACGAGTAGGAATTAAGTGGGGGATGCTTGATACGTCTCCAACGTATCTATAATTTTTGATTACTCCATGCTACTTTATCTACTGTTTTGGACTATATTGGGCTTTATTTTCCACTTTTATATTATTTTTGGGACTAACCTATTAACCGGAGGCCCAGCCCAGAATTGCTGTTTTTTGCCTTTTTCAGTATTTCGAAGAAACAGAATATCAAATAGAGTCCAAACGGAATGAAACCTTCGGGATCGTGATTTTCCAACTGAACGTGACCCAGGAGACTTGGACCCTACTCCAAGAAGCGCCAGAGGCGGTCACGAGGGTGGAGGGCGCGCCCCCTGGGCGGGCCCCCCTACCTCGTGGGCCGCTCGGAGCTCCACCGATGTACTCCTTTCTCCTATATATACCTACGTATCCCCGTATGATCAAGAGGGGAGCCAAAAACCTAATTCCACCGCCGCAACCTTCTGTATCCACGAGATCCCATCTTGGGGCCTGTTCCGGAGCTCCGCCGGAGGGGGCATCCACCACGGAGGGCTTCTACATCATCACCATAGCCCCTCCGATGAAGTGTGAGTAGTTTACTTCAGACCTTCGGGTCCATAGTTAGTAGCTAGATGGCTTCTTCTCTCTTTTTAGATCTCAATACAATGTTCTCCCCCTCTCTCGTGGAGATCTATTCGATGTAATCTTCTTTTTGCAGTGTGTTTGTTGAGACCGATGAATTGTGGGTTTATGATCCAGTATTATCTATGGAAAATATTTGATTCTTCTCTGAATTCTTTTATGTATGATTGAGTTATCTTTGCAAGTCTCTTCGAATTATCCGTTTGGTTTGGCCAACTAGATTGGTAGTTCTTGCAATGGGAGAAGTGCATGGCTTTGGGTTCAATCTTGCGGTGTTCTTACTCAGTGACAGACAGAGTTGCAAGGCACGTATTGTATTGTTGCCATCGAGGATAACAAGATGGTTTTTTTATCATATTGCATGAATTTATCCCTCTACATCATGTCATCTTGCTTAAGGCATTACTCTGTTTTTAACTTAATACTCTAGATGCATGCTGGATAGCGGTCAATGAGTGGAGTAATAGTAGTAGATGCAGAATCGTTTCGATCTACTTGTCACGGACGTGATGCCTATATACATGATCATTGCCTAGATATACTCATAACTATGCTCAATTCTGTCAATTGTTCAACAGTAATTTGTTCACCCACCGTAGAATACTTATGCTCTTGAGAGAAGCCACTAGTGAAACCTATGGCCCCCGGGTCTATTCTCATCATATCAATCTATATCACTTTATTTACTTGCTTTGTATTTACTTTGCCTTTACTTTTTTACTTTGCATCTATCTATCTATCAAAAATACCAAAAATATTATGTCTATCAGATCTCACTCTTGTAAGTGACCGTGAAGGGATTGGCAACCCCTAAGCGTTGGTTGCGAGTTGCTATCATGTTGTGCAGGTACGAGGGACTTGCGTGTGACCTCCTACTGGATTGATACCTTGGTTCTCAAAAACTGAGGGAAAAACTTAAGCTACTGTGCTGCATCATCCTCTCCTCTTCGGGGAAAACCAACGCAAGCTCGAGACGTAGCAGCGCCCACCCCACCTGGGCACGCCCCCCTGTCTCGTGGGACCATGGTGGCCCCCCTCCACTTATGCCAGCACCCACACACTTCATCTTCTACCCAGAAAAATCCCCATCTAGCTCAAACACGAGTTCTAGCTCATTTTGCTTCAATTTTCGATCTCCTTGCTCAAAGCTCCATTTGCAAAACTGCTTTGGGAGATTGTTGCTTGGTATGTGACTCCTCCATTGGTCCAATTAGTTTTTGTTCTAGTGCTTTATTCATTGCAAATTTTTGCTGCATAGGTGACCTTATTCTTGAACTTGCATGTTAAATTTGTGAGGTCCCAAGCAATTCTAATGCATGATATAGGCTCTAGGCACTTGTAGGAGTGGTTGCTACCAATCTTGTTTAGTTTTATTCACTTTTATTTTGAAGTTACTAAAATTACAGAAATTTACAGAAAATGTTAAGGAAATTTTTGAGGGGCTCTTCTAGCCAAGGTTCTCAGGAAAAACAAGCCAAAGAGAAGGAAAAGGCCAAGTATAATCTTCCTCGCTTAGCGGAAGTACGGTCGTGTGAATGGCCATGCGATGATTTCTTGAAAGAAGCTGGAATTCATGAAGATTTTTATTCTTTAATCAAGAATGCAGGCCTCCCCAGTTTCATGAACGACCGGATCGATCAGTATCTCTTACTCACCAATACTTTCGTGCAAATTTTTTATTATTATCCTAAGAAGTCACCGCCTGCAGTATCATTTCATTTATATGATGAATTCAGAGAAATGTCTTTACGTAATTTTTGCGCGGTGTGTAGGATACCTTAAGAGGGATAATTAGAGGAACCCAATCGTAAGGATGTGGATGGCTTTGTTAATACTATCGCTGTAGAGGAGCCAAAGAAGGGTTCCGAGGCAAAAATCTCTAGCATACACTTTCCAGTTTTACGCTACTTTGCCATATTTGCTAGTAGATGCTTGATTGGTCGTGGAAATAGTGGAAGCTTTAGTGTTCCTGATATTATCATTCTTCAGCATGCCCTGCTTGGAGACAATACTTTTAGTATGGGTGTCGTCGTTGCTAAACGGCTAGCCCTGAATCGTACAAATGGCCCCATATTTGGAGGTATCTATGTTGCACGTGTTGCTAGACATTTTCAGATACCCATTAGGCACCATGAGAAAGAGGAGACAAAATTCCTCACATTTTAGATTACAAGAGCATGGTAGCACACAGGTTTATTGTTGACAATGAAGAGAGGATGCTCTTGTATAAACTTAGATTTAATAAGAAACACTTTGAGATTATTATTTTGCCTGCGCCTCTGTTGTTTGATTTGCTTGCAAAAAATTTTCTTGCCACGCCAGAAGCGGTGAACAATCATCTAGCCCAAGCTTTTACTCCAGAACCTGAACCTGAGCTAGAACCTGAACTGGACCCTTATCGTGCATCATTTGTCCAGTGGGATCTGAAGATGACCAGCCAATGGTATCCTGATTACACCTCCCAGTACACCGGGGAGAGTAGCGATGGTCCTTGGTACTAGACCTACTTAGGCCAAAAGCCTAAGCTTGGGGGAGTACGTATTTCTCACCGACTTTACATTCATGTTCACACACTAGTCGTCGGTGCTCATACTCTTTCATTGTATTATCCATGCTAGTTTAAATTTCTTTTTCTAGTTTTCTTCTTGTATGTTTGTTAAACTTTAAGAAAAACAAAAAAATTAGTTAGTTTAATTTCCATGCTTGTAGTAGCATTTAAATTGAAAACCCAAAAAGATTTCTAGTTCTTCTTCTTACTTGTTTGGAGCTTTCCCGTGTAAATAGTTTTATTTTCTTTTCTTTCCTTTGGGGGTCGAGAAGACCATATTAAAAATGTTTAGTGGCTCTCATATGCATGATTGTTTATTTAACTTAGAGCCCATATTACTTGTCTTCTCTCTTGAGTTGAATGCTTGCAGATTCCAGCTAAGTCCAATGCACGTGCGCTCTTATTATTATACACATCATTCGGTCGTGCGAGTGAAAGGCAATAATGACGACATATGATGGACTTATTGAGATGAGAAAAGATGGTATGAACTTGAACTCTCTTGTTTTCGTAAATATGATGAGTTCATCGTTTTTGATTCAGCTTATTATGAAGTAAACATATTTGCAATGACATTTAGAGATTATAGTTGCTTGTGCCATGCTTGATTAGCTATGAGTTATAATGGTTTACCTTGCGTGCCAACATGCTATTAGAATGATTATTATGTGGTATGATGGGATGGTATCCTCCTTTGAATGAATTGAGTGACCCGACTTGGCACATGTTCACACATGTAGTTGAATCAAATCAACATAGCCTTCATGATATTTATGTTCATGGTGGATTATATCCTACTCATGCTTGTATTCGGTGTGAATTAATTTTAATGCATGTTTATGACTGTTGTCGCTCTCTCAGTTGGTCGCTTCCCAGTCTTTTGCTAGCCTTCACCTATACTAAGCGGGAATACTGCTTGTGCATCCAAACTCCTTAAACCCCAAAGTTGTTCCATATGAGTCCACTATACCCTCATATATGCGGTATTTACCTGCCGTTCCAAGTAAATTTGTATGTGCCAAACTCCAAACCTTCAAATGAAATTCTGTTTTGTATGCTCGAGCAGCTCATGTTACAACTAGGGCTGCCTATATCTTCCATGCTAGGTGGGTTATTCTCAAGAGGAGTGGACTCCGCTCCTCATTCACGAGAAAGGGCCGGTAACCGGGATGCCCAGTCCCATGATCCAAAAAGATCAAAGCAAATCAAAATAATTAAACAAAACTCCCCTAGGGCTGTTGTTAGTTGGAGGCACTCGTTGTTTCAAGCAAGCCATGGATTGATGCTTGTTGGTGGTTGGGGGAGTATAAACCTTTACCATTCTGTTTGGGAACTGCCTATAATGCATGTAGTATGGAAGATACAGCCATCTCATAGTTGTTGCGTTGACAGCGAAAGTATGCCGCCCAAAATGTTATTCAATCTCTATTTTAAAATCAAGCTCTGGCACCTCTAGAAATCCCTGCTTCCCTCTGCGAAGGGCCTATCTATTTACTTTTATGTTGAGTCGTCACCCTTATTAAAAAGCACCCGCTGGAGAGCACACTGTCATTTGCATTCATTACTATTGGTTTATATTGGGTATGACTTGACTGGATCTCTTTTACCATGAATTACAATGTTTAGTCAGTCCTTGATCTTTAAAGGTGCTTTGCATTTATGTTTTTCGGTCTCAGAAAGGGCTAGCGAGATACCATTTTGTTATATAATGTTATGATTATTTTGAGAAAGTGTTGTCATCCGAGTTTTATTATGATGGCTCGCTAGCTGGTTATGCTATTGATATGAGTAATTGTGAGACCTAAGTGTTATTATGAGTATGGTTAGTTTATAATATTTGCTGAAACTTGAATGCTGGCTTTTCATGTTTACAACAACAAGAGCAAATAGAGTTTGTAAAAGTTTTTCTTTATCACTTTCAGTTTATCAACTGAATTGCTTGAGGACAAGCAAAGGTTTAAGCTTGGGGGAGTTGATACGTCTCCAACGTATCTACTTTTCCAAACACTTTTGCCCTTGTTTTGGACTCTAACTTGCATGATTTGAATGAAACTAACCCGGACTGACGGTGTTTTCAGCAGAACTGCCATGATGTTGTTTTATGTGTAGAAAAGAAAAGTTCTCAAAATGTCCTGAGAATCCACGGAGGCACTTTTTGGAATTAATAAGAATTATTGGGCAAAAGAAATACACCATGGGGCCCACACCCTGTCCATGAGACAGGGGGCGCACCCCCTCCCCTGGGCGCGCCCCTATCTCGTGGGCCCCCTGGACCTTCACCGACCTAAACTCCAACTCCATATATTCATGTTCGGGGAGAAAAAATCGGAGAGAAAGTTTCATTGCGTTTTACGACACGGAGCCGCCGCCAAGCCCTAATCTCTCTCGGGAGGGCTGATCTGGAGTCCGATTGGGGCTCCAGAGAGGGGGATTCGTCGCTGTCGTCATCATCAACCATCCTCCATCACCAATTTCATGATGCTCACCGCCATGCGTGAGTAATTCCATCGTAGTCTTGCTGGACGGTGATGGGTTGGATGAGATTTACCATGTAATCAAGTTAGTTTTGTTAGGGGTTTGATCCCTAGTATCCACTATGTTCTGAGATTGATGTTGCTATGACTTTGCTATGCTTAATCCTTGTCACTAGGGCCCGAGTGCCATGATTTCAGATCTGAACCTATTATGTTTTCATGAATATATGTGTGTTCTTGATCCTATCTTGCAAGTCTATAGTCACCTATTATGTGTTATGATCCGACAAAACCGAAGTGACAATAATCGGGATACTTCTCGGTGATGACCGTAGTTTGAGGAGTTCATGTATTCACTATGTGCTAATGCTTTGTTCCGGTTCTCTATTAAAAGGAGGCCTTAATATCCCTTAGCTTCTGCTAGGACCCCGCTGCCACGGGAGGGTAGGATAAAAGATGTCATGCAAGTTCTTTTCCATAAGCACGTATGACTATTTACGGAATACATGCCTACATTACATTGATGAACTGGAGCTAGTTCTGTGTCACCCTATGTTATAGCTATTACATGAGGAATCACATCCAGCATAATTATCCATCACCGATCCATTGCCTACAAGCTTTTCACATATGGTTCTTCACTTATTTACTTTTCCGTTGCTACTGTTACAACTACTACAAAAACCCAAAAACTATTATCTTTACTTTTGCCACTGTTAGCTTTATTATCATATTACTTTGCTACTAAATACTTTGCTGCAGATACTAAGTTATCCAGGTGTGGTTGAATTGACAACTCAACTGCTAATACTCAAGAATATTCTATGGCTCCCTTGTGTCGAATCAATAAATCTGGGTTGAATACTTTACCCTCGAAAGCTGTTGCGATCCCCTACACTTGTGGGTTATCAGCCACCTCCTCCTCGTACTCCATTGACAATCCCTCCGCCACGTTTGTCCACGGCGTTGTCGAGGAAATGGCGCAACAACGTACCAGTGGTAGAGCAGCGCATAGCAGCAGGAAGAAGCACGCAGCAGGCGAGGCGAGCGGCCGACGTTGGAGGGCAGAGATGCGACCGGCGTGGCTGAGGGGGCAGCCGGCAGAAGATGGTCGCGACAGGAGGCGGCGTGAGGCAGGGGCGCGAGAGCAGGGCGAGCAAAGGGATAGGCGTAGCAGACGAGGCGAGCGCAGTGCTACGTCTTGAGCTTGTGTTGGTTTTCCTTGAAGAGGAATGCAGCAATAGTAGCGTAAGTATTTCCCTCAGTTTTGAGAACCAAGGTATCAATCCAGTAGGAGGCTCCTCAAAAGTCCCACACACCTACATAAACAAACAAAGAACTCACAACCAACGCAATAAAGGGGTTGTCAATCCCTTCACGGCCACTTGCAAAAGTGAGATCTAATAGGGATAGTATGATAAGATAAATATATTTTTGGTATTTTATAGTATGGATGCAAAAATTAAAGATGCAAATAACAGCAGATTTGAAGCAAATATGATAAGAGATAGACCCGGGGGCCATAGGTTTCACTAGTGGCTTCTCTCAAGATAGCATAAGTATTATGGTGGGTGAACAAATTACTGTCGAGCAATTGATAGAAAAGCGAATAATTATGAGATTATCTAGGCATGATCATGTATATAGGCATCACGTCTGCAACAAGTAGACCGACTCCTGCCTGCATGTACTACTATTACTCCACACATCGATCGACTCCTGCCTGCATCTAGAGTATTAAGTTCATAAATAACAGAGTAACGCATTAAGCAAGATGACATGATGTAGAGGGATAAACTCATGCAATATGATATAAACCCCATCTTTTTATCCTCGATGGCAACAATACAATACGTGCCTTGCAACCCTTTCTTTCACTGGGTAAGGACACCGCAAGATTGAACCCAAAGCTAAGCACTTCTCCCATGGCAAGAAAGATCAATCTAGTAGGCCAAACCAAACTGATAATTCGAAGAGACTTGCAAAGATAACTCAATCATACATAAAAGAATTCAGAGGAGATTCAAATATTTCTCATAGATAAACTTGATCATAAACCCACTATTCATCGAATCTCAACAAACACACCGCAAAAAGAGTTTACATCGAATAGATCTCCACAAGAGAGGGGGAGAACATTGTATTGAGATCCAAAAAGAGAGAAGAAGCCATCTAGCTAATAACTATGGACCCGAAGGTCTGTGGTAAACTACTCACAACTCATCGGAGAGGCTATGGTGTTGATGTAGAAGCCCTCCATGGTCGATTCCCCCTCCGGCAGAGCGCCGGCGAAGGCTCCAAGATGGGATCTCGCGGATACAGAAGGTTACGGCGGTGGAAATTGTGTTTTGTTGGCTTCCTGGATGTTTTCAGGGTACGTAAGCTTATATAGGAGGAAGAAGTACATCGGTGGCCGCCCGAGGGGCTCACGAGACAGGGGGCGCGCCCTATAGGGGGGGGGGGCTACCCTCTCGTGGCTGCCTCGGCTGCTTCTTGACTTGCACTCCAAGTCCTCTGGATCATGTTCGTTCCAAAAATCACGCTCCCGAAGGTTTCATTCCGTTTAGACTCCGTTTGGTATTCCTTTTCTTCAAAATACTGAAATAGGCAAAAAAAACAACAATACGGGCTGGGCCTCCATTAGTAGGTTAGTCCCAAAAATGATATAAATGTGTAAAATAAAGCCCATAAACATCCAAAAGGGGTAATATAATAGCATGGAACAACAAAAAATTATAGATAAGTTGGAGACGTATCAAGCATCCCCAAGCTTAATTCCTGCTCGTCCTCGAGTAGGTAAATGATAAAAACAGAACTTTTGATATGGAATGCTACCTAGCATAATTCTCAATGTAATTTTCTTTATTGTGGCATGAATGTTCAGATCCAAATGATTCAAAATAAAAGTTCATATTGACATGAAAATGGTGATACTTCAAGCATACTAATCAAAGTAATCATGTCTTCTCAAAATAACATGGCCAAAGAAAGTTATCCCTACAAAATCATATAGTCTGGCTGTTGCTCTATCTTCATCACACAAAGTATTTAATCATGCACAACCCCGATGACAAGCCAAGCAATTGTTTCATACTTTAATAATCTCAAACTTTTTCAACTTTCATGCAATACATGAACGTGAGCCATGGACATAGCACTATATGTGGAATAGAATGGTTGTTGTGGAGAAGACAAAATGGAGAAGATAGTCTCACATCAACTAGGTTATCAACGGGCTATGGAGATGCCCATTAATAGATATCAATGTGAGTGAGTAGGGATTGCCATGCATTGGATGCACTAGAGCTATAAATATATGAAAGCTCAACAAAAGAAACTAAGTGGGTGTGCATTCAACTCGCTTGCTCACGAAGACCTAGGGCATTTTGGGGAAGCCCATCATTGGAATATACAAGCCAAGTTCTATAATGAAAAATTCCCACTAGTATATGAAAGTGACAACATATGAGACTCTCTATCATGAAGATCATGGTGCTACTTTGAAGCACAAGTGTGGAAAAAGAGATAGTAGCATTGTCCCTTCTCTCTTTTTATCTCATTTTATTAGTTTTTTTTCTTTTTTTTTCTTTTTTTTTCTTTGGCCTTCCTTTTTTTGGCTTTTTTGGCTTTTTTTTCCTTTTTGTAAAGTCCGAAGTCTCATCCCGGCTTATGGGGGAATCATAGTCTTCATCATCCTTTCCTCACTGGGACAATGCTCTAATAATGAAGATCATCACACTTTTATGGATTTACAACTCAAGAATTACAACTCAAAGCTAGTACAAGATACGATGTCAACTACATGATCACGCAAAAAGCAATATGACAAAAGTAATGCGTGCCATATGAACGGAACAGTGGTGTGACACCCGGATAATTAGGCTACAACAATTCCACGCTAATGATGCCACGTCACCTCGATTACTGTTGTTAATCTTGCGATGGTTCAAAAACGATTCAAATTCAAATTTAAAATCAAGTCAAACAATTAAAGTTTTCAAAAGTCAAAACTAAAATGTTCTTAATGTGACAAATAAATCATGGATATTATTGGTGGAATAACAACATCTTTATAAAATAATTAAATACCCTAAAGTGATTAAAACAAAATCAAAACAATTAGTTATACTCCTAATATATTTTACCAAATACTAAAGTATTTTTATTCTGAGGTAAAACTTCTTAGAACAGTGGATTATTTTAACACACTATTTTTGGAGCTATTGTCATATTTTACTAAACCAAAAATAAAGTGTAACTAAAATAAAACTGAAAAGAATAATAAAAAAACAACAAAAGGAAATAAAAGCCCCCCCACGCTGGGCCTCGGCCCAGCAGGCCATCGGGCCGCCAGGTCGGCCCAGCCGCGCCCCACACCCTCCCCCATATCCACCCCACTGGGGGAAAACCCTAACCACCCACCCCACTTTCCCCACTCCCGCCGCTGCCACTGCCTACTGCTGCTCCGGTCGGCGAGCCTCGCCGTGGCTGGCCTGGGCCAGTGCCCATGGTCCAGCGAGCGCGCGCCCCGGTTCGCCGTGCCTCCCCTTCCCGTTGGCCGAGCCTGAGGCAGCGGGCGGGCGCCCGCTGCACTACATCATGCTGCGCCCGACGCCCGCTAAGCGACCAAACCCGCTAGGCTCCCCGGGGCCTATGACATGTGGGGCCCGGCCCCAGAACATTGAAAAAAAGGAAAAGAAAAGGAAATAAAATAAAAATGAATTGATAAAATTAATAATTAATTAATTAATGAAATAATTAACTTAATTAATCTTGTTAGTTAACCTAATTAACTATTGTTAATTAATTAAACTATAATTAGATTAGTTAAATCCTAATTAGAGTAAACAGAGTATGACATGCGGGACCTGCACGTCAGATTGATCCAGTCAACACCTTTGTTGACTGCTGACGTCATGCTGACGTCAGCAAACACTGTTCTGGATAATGTTGTTTTAAAATAATTAAATAAATCCTAAAAATGATTTAAATCTTTTAAAATTAATATAAAATAAACCGTAGCTCAGAAGACAATACTTTCTACATGAAAGTTGCTCAGAACGACGAGACGAATCTGGATACGCAGCCCATTTGTCCGCCACACATCCCTAACATATCGAACACGCAACTTTCCTCCTCCGGTTCATCTGTCCGAAAACGCGAAACACCGGGAATACTTTCCCGGATGTTCCCCCCTTCACCGGTATCACCTCCTACTGCATTAGGGCACACCTGGCACCGTTACTTGTTATGTCATGCATCATTATGCATCTGCTTGCATTGTATTCATTGTTTCTTCCCCCTCTTCTCTCGCTAGACACCGAGATCGACGCCGCTGCTACCCAGTACGACTACGGTGTTGACGACCCCTCCTTCTTGCCAGAGCAACCAGGCAAGCCCCCCTTGATCACCATATACCGCCTATTCTTCTCTATACTGCTTGCATTAGAGTAGTGTAGCATGTTACTGCTTTCCGTTGATCCTATTCTGATGCATAGCCTGACATTGTTGCTACATCTGTTGATACCTTACCTGCAATCCTAAATGCTTAGTATAGGATGCTAGTTTATCATCATTGGCCCTACATTCGTGTCAGTCTGCCTTCCTATACTATTGGGCCGTGATCACTCGGGAGGTGATCACGGGTATATACTATACATACATACATACTATATAGATGGTGACCAAAGTCGGGTCAGCTCGAGGAGTACCCGCAAGTGATTCTGATGAGGGGGCTGAAAGGACAGGTGGCTCCATCCCGGTAGAGGTGGGCCTGGGTTCCCGACGGCCCCCGACTGTTACTTTGTGGCGGAGCGACAGGGCAGGTTGAGACCACCTAGGAGACAGGTGGGCCTGGCCCTGTTCGGCGTTCGCGGATACTTAACACGCTTAACGAGATCTGGGTATTTGATCCGAGTCTGGCCATTTGGTCTATACGCACTAACCATGTACGCGGGAGTAGTTATGGGTATCCCGGCGTCGTGGTATCAGCCGAAGCCTTCTTGACGTCAGCGACGGAGCGGCGCGCGCCGGATTGGACTGCGTTAACGAAACTTCCTTTGTAATGGAGGTTGCTAGGTCTGCTTCCGGCCGCCCTCGCAACATGCAGGTGTGCAATGGGCGATGGGCCCGGACCCCTGCGCGCATAGGATTTAGACCGGCGGGCTGACCTCTCTGTTGTGCCTAGGTGGGGCTGCGACGTGTTGATCTTCCGAGGCCGGGCATGACCCAGGAAAGTGTGTCAGGCCAAATGGGATCGAGCGTGTTGGGTTATGTGGTGCACCCCTGTAGGGAAGTTTATCTATTCGAATAGCCGCGTCCCTCGGTAAAAGGATGACCCGGAGTTGTACCTTGACCTTATGACAACTAGAACCGGATACTTAATAAAACACAACCTTCCAAGTTCCACAGACAACCCGGTGATCGCTTTTCCACAGGGAGACGAGGGGAGGATCGCCGGGTAGGATTATGCTATGCGATGCTACTGGAGATGCTACCTGGAGATGCTACTTGGAGATGCTACTTGGAGATGCTACTTGGAGGACTTCAATCTACTCTCTTCTACATGCTGCAAGACGGAGGCTGCCAGAAGTGTAGTCTTCGATAGGACTAGCTATCCCCCTCTTATTCTGGCATTCTGCAGTTCAGTCCACTGATATGGCCCTTTACACATATACCCATGCATATGTAGTGTAGCTCATTGCTTGCGAGTACTTTGGATGAGTACTCACGGTTGCTTTCTCCCCTTTTTCCCCCTTTCCTTTTTTTCTGGTTGTCGCAACCAGATGCTGGAGCCCAGGAGCCGGACGCCATCATCGACGACGACTACTACACTGGAGGTGCCTACTACTACGTGCAGGCTGCTGACGACGACCAGGAGTAGTTTAGGAGGATCCCAGGCAGGAGGCCTACGCCTCTTTCGATCTGTATCCCAGTTTGTGCTAGCCTTCTTAAGGCAAACTTGTTTAACTTATGTCTGCACTCAGATATTGTTGCTTCCGCTGACTCGTCTATGATCGAGCACTTGTATTCGAGCCCTCGAGGCCCCTGGCTTGTATTATGATGCTTGTATGACTTATTTATGTTTTTAGAGTTGTGTTGTGATATCTTCCCGTGAGTCCCTGATCTTGATCGTACACGTTTGCGTGCATGATTAGTGTATGATTGAATCGGGGGCGTCACAAGTTGGTATCAGAGCCGACTGCCTGTAGGAATCCCCCTTTCCAACTCCTTGGCCGAAGTTGAGTCTAGTCGATGAAAATTGTTTTACTAACTTGGCTGTGCGGCCCATGGGCCCACGTCGCCATTGGGTGGTATTAGGATCTTTTACTCCTTATCTATACTCTGGGATCTGATCTCTCTTCTATTCGGATTAAATGAATTTTGCTAAATCTAACATTAGGATCTCGTTATCACTTTCACCCGGAGAGCCCTTATTACTGATGATCGTCTGCTGCACGTGAAGACCCTGAAGATACTCTCCACTGTTAACCCGAGAACTTGTGTTCATCGCGTTTGCAATTCCCCTTCCACCGTCAACCCTTATGGACAACTACTTACAGTTGTTATTCTTATATTCATTCCCAGTTGGTCTTGTTATTACAAGATACCCTGAAACACTCGTCGTTGTTTCGATAATCCTTTAAGCTTACTACCTTGCTGTTCTTTGTCACCTGAATACCCATACGGATAATTCTCGCACTTATCGAGTATCCGTTCATCCCCCAGTTGTTCATGTGTTTCACAATGGTCTTCGAAATATTATTTGATCCTCCAAGAATCCTTAGTAACTTATTGCTCTGCAATACTTGACTACTTGCATGATGGATGCTTTCCATATGTCTGGCAATATTTGTTAGTATTCTTAGGCACCGTCATTTTGATCCTTTTGATTCCACGTGAGTGCGAATGCACGCAATCATCAGTTGATCCTTTTAAATTATCTTTCCGGCTCAGACATTTTAAACATGAGCTGGTTCTCAACCAATCCAATTGCCGTCGATTGTACCCCTAAGGCTATTCTACTTACCCACCCCTAATCAGAACATTGCTTCTGATCCCTTGATTTGAAAATCTTAATTCCTTTGCATTGAGCTCTGGATTAGTCAGTTGTTTCTATAATCAACTGCCCTTGCATTGTTACTTCCTCTGGTTGTGTGCCGATGCTCACATCAGCTCTGTTATGGACCGGCAGATCCTTTAATGGAATTTATCCGACATCGCCCTTCATGTTCAATAACCTTGCGAGCCTTCCCTCGGATACATAATGCCTTTGTTAAATTGTATCATCTACTTTCTCAACCTTGCTCTACATTCGAGCTTGTGATATTTACTCTTGAAACTTGTGGTATATGTTTCTAAGAAGCCCCTATGGGTTGAACATATTCCTTCTCTAAACCATGTGAACCCGAAAGTTTTCACGAGTCATACTCTTCTGGTGCTTCGCCAGATAAAATTTCAACACTGCAACTTCTTCGAAGACGGGAAGTGAATGAAAGGTTATGCATTGAAGAAGTGGGAGTCGACCTTGAACTTCGTGTTCATGCCCATGGACATGATGTAGATCCTATCATGGAAACTTCTTGTAATAATAAATATTTCCTTGATAAATATCATCTGGTAGCTGTGAATTGATCCTTTGCAACCGTGGTTCCGACCATGTTTGTTCTCCTTTGATTTTATTTCTCGGACAAGTTAAATTACTTGCCTTCTGCAGATCAGTACGCCTTCCCAACCTCTATTTTGTTCTACCTTCGAGTATTACCCCCTGGTATCTCGAGAATATCCACCCATCGCACTTCATCTATGAAATTCTGACGAAGTAGTACCTTTTCCCATCATAGTCACTCCACGGGTTCTGGGTTGTCGTCAACCGAGAACACCAATTGGTGAATCGAATCAATACTGAGATTCATTACTCTCAGTACTTTGTTGTTGAGAAGTTTAATACTCCATCACATCATTCTGAGCCTGATCGGCTACATCATTATCGTGCTAATTTAAACTGTGCTACCTGGTCCTTCCTGGAGCACAAGTTTTGATGTTGAGCTAAGCTTACAACAATCTTCCTCAGCATATCATTTTGCCTTGGACAACAAGCTTGATTTCAAGTTTGTACTGTACTAGTGGTTTCAATAACCTTTCGCTCCATCATTCATTTGACTTGATGTCACCGCCAATCGATTACATCTTCATGAAATCTCGCGACAAAGGTGTCATGATCATCATCAGCATTCAGAGCTCTTCCAGGATATCAATTGAGTTCATGATGAGAAATACTATCCTTGCCCTCGATGATCTGCGTTATCATCGACCACTTTATTGCCTTCCCACCAACACAAGCTTGTTCGTGTTTGATGTTATACCTTGAGTTCCTTGCTATCTAGCAATTGTTCTCCCTTACCTTGGAACATTAACATCTCTTATGTCATGAATGTCATGGGAATTTCACCACCTCTTATGAATTATTGATGCAAGTAATACTTCTCACAATAACCTTTCCTTCTTGGTCCCCGTGTTACTTCTAACCGAAAAACTGACAATACTATGATGTGCGACTTTAAAACTTCTAGCAATCCTATTGCTTTGAAGTTAATGGTCGATGTTTCATTCTTAGCCTATTGGTTATTGAATCACCATTCTAACATTGATCATGCTACCTAACCCCATATTTCGGGTGCACCTTTCAACCAATGTTTAATTGTGTATGTTTTCCTCGAGCATACCTCATTATGTCATCTGATCTGACAAGTGTTATCTGCTTATTCACATAGTTGTAGGAATCCATCCTTTTGGAAATCTTGAGGACTTGTCGCTGAGTCCATCAGCCACCTCCTCGTCCTCTCCTTGGTTAAATGATGAACTCTTGTTTTGGAACATGCTTCCATAGTTCATTTCCCGAGAATCTTACAATGACATCTCGTCAATTTTTGTTGCACCTTTTCTTCTCAGTCATCCTAAGTCGGAGGTTTCCTGACACCAATCGGATCTGAACCTCGGTCAGATATGATGGTTGGAACATATTTCCAAGAGTTATAACATTGGTCTTTATATGACCCGGTAAGATGATGTCATGCCTAGCACACCTGGCCGGAGGACCTATTGTTATAGTTTCCTTTTTGCAAGGTTAGTCATTCTTCCTGGAGGTAATTGTAAGACTTATTGTCTACGTTGTTCCTGATATGGATCCGTTGTGACTCGAAAAGTCTGATCTTTACCCAATGACCATGTCAATGCTATCTCGAAGCATGTCTGTGGTACTCCGATCTTCAATAAGAACATTTGAAGCTCAATACTAAATTTTCTTCGTCAGTTATCCAAACACCGTTGTATGGGTAACCTCTTGATTATTCCTTGCCTCTTATCTGAATGGTTGGGTACTTTCTCTCCTACCCTGTATGCCATGTTCTGCTTGTACATGGGAATGATATACTCCTAACAATTGTGTGTAATCACAATTTTCCTTTAAATTGTTTTGTTTAATCTGATAATCGCATTTTCCTTTCCATTCTTTTGTTTAATCTTTCCTGAATCTGACTTAACTAAGCCGAGATAATTCCCTGCCTAGGTAGGCATCTTGTTGTACCACTCTGTCTGTAAGATCCTGTTACTATTGTTGATGACATTCCGGTAACCACCGATGGACGAGAACTTTGCCTATTGGTCCGCCTCGTTCAACGAGCAGGAAAATGGTTCTCTTCGTCCCTCGCCCTTGGTATCGCTGTTGTTGCCGACATAACTAACAGGCTACCCTCTGACATACCTTGCTTGTATGATCACGCAAGACGTCTCCGCCCTTCCTACTTAAAAACCACATGGTGGGCCCATAACCCACAGTTCCACAGGATCGAAACCTAACTGTCCTGTACACTCCCTATTCCCAAAGTTATTCCTCGCGCGTGGCCTCGTATGTAATTCACGGGCCACCGTCCTAGTGATCTATTCTGATATCAGACGCAATACTTACTCTCGCTACTCTGAACCCTTTCTCACTCTGGTTCAGACTTCGAGCAACTATCTATCCGCTTGGAACCTCTTATTGTACCTTCGTACCTTACTCTCGATGTATTTCATATTTTCAACTCGAGAGATAATCTTATACTCATTCATGGGTTAACCCCAGATTGTTTCCCTCAAAAGCATTATGTCGTAGCGAGTTGCCCCTTATCCTTTCGTAAGTACGATGGAGATCCCGAAGAAAGGATGACGACTTGATCATGGTGACTTGAAGCAGAGACATGAAGACATCAACGAAAGGGATCAACCTCTTCGAGAAGAGCAACCAAGATCGAGAAGACGCGTTAAAATTTCGTAACCAGAATTTTCCCCTTAGTCCCCCTCTTAAATCTCGGGACGAGATTTCTTGTAGAGGAGGAGAATTGTGACGCCCGGATAATTAGGCTACAACAATTCCACGCTAATGATGCCACGTCACCTCGATTACTGTTGTTAATCTCGCGATGGTTCAAAAACGATTCAAATTCAAATTTAAAATCAAGTCAAACAATTAAAGTTTTCAAAATTCAAAACTAAAATGTTCGTAATGTGACTAATAAATCATGGATATTATTGGTGGAATAACAACATCTTTATAAAATAATAAAATACCCTAAAGTGATTAAAACAAAGTCAAAACAATTAGTTATACTCCTAATATATTTTACCAAATACTAAAGTATTTTTATTCTGAGGTAAAACTTCTTAGAACAGTGGATTATTTTAACACACTATTTTTGGAGCTATTGTCATATTTTACTAAACCAAAAATAAAGTGTAATTAAAATAAAACTGAAAAGAATAATAAAAAAACAACAAAAGGAAATAAAAGCCCCCCCTCGCTGGGCCTCGGCCCAGCAGGCCATCGGGCCGCCAGGCCGGCCCAGCCGCACCCCACACCCTCCCCCATATCCACCCCACTGGGGGAAAGCCCTAACCACCCACCCCACTTTCCCCACTCCCGCCGCTGCCACTGCCTACTGCTGCTCCGGTCGGCGAGCCTCGCCGTGGCTGGCCTGGGCCAGCGCCCATGGTCCAGCGAGCGCGCGCCCCGGTTCGCCGTGCCTCCCCTTCCCGTTGGCCGAGCCTAAGGCAGCAGGTGGGCGCCCGCTGCGCTACATCGTGCTGCGCCCGACGCCCGCTAAGCGACCAAACCCGCTAGGCTCCCTAGGGCCTATGACATGTGGGGCCCGGCCCCAGAACATTGAAAAAAGGAAAAGAAAAGGAAATAAAATAAAAATGAATTGATAAAATTAATAATTAATTAATTAATGAAATAATTAACTTAACTAATCTTGTTAGTTAACCTAATTAACTATTGTTAATTAATTAAACTGTAATTAGATTAGTTAAATCCTAATTATAGTAAACAGAGTATGACATGCGGGACCTGCACGTCAGATTGATCCAGTCAACACCTTTGTTGACTGCTGACGTCATGCTGACGTCAGCAAACACTGTTCTGGATAATGTTGTTTTAAAATAATTAAATAAATCCTAAAAATGATTTAAATCTTTTAAAATTAATATAAAATAAACCGTAGCTCAGAAGACAATACTTTCTACATGAAAGTTGCTCAGAACGACGAGACGAATCTGGATACGCAGCCCGTTCGTCCGCCACACATCCCTAACATATCGAACACGCAACTTTCCTCCTCCGGTTCATCTATCCGAAAACGCGAAACACCGGGAATACTTTCCCGGATGTTTCCCCCCTTCACCGGTATCACCTCCTACTGCGTTAGGGCACACCTGGCACAGTTACTTGTTATGTCATGCACCATTATGCATCTGTTTGCATTGTATTCATTGTTTCTTCCCCCTCTTCTCTCGCTAGACACTGAGACCGACGCCGCTGCTACCCAGTACGACTACGGTGTTGACGACCCCTCCTTCTTGCCAGAGCAACCAGGCAAGCCGCCCCCTTGATCACCAGATACTGCCTATTCTTCTCTATACTGCTTGCATTAGAGTAGTGTAGCATGTTACTGCTTTCCGTTGATCCTATTCTGATGCATAGCCTGACATTGTTGCTACATCTGTTGATACCTTACCTGCAATCCTAAATGCTTAGTATAGGATGCTAGTTTATCATCATTGGCCCTACATTCGTGTCAGTCTGCCTTGCTATACTATTGGGCCGTGATCACTCAGGAGGTGATCACGGGTATATACTATACATACATACATACTATACAGATGGTGACTAAAGTCGGGTCAGCTCGAGGAGTACCCGCAAGTGATTCTGGTGAGGGGGCTGAAAGGACAGGTGGCTCCATCCCGGTAGAGGTGGGCCTGGGTTCCCGACGGCCCCCGACTGTTACTTTGTGGCGGAGCGACATGGCAGGTTGAGACCACCTAGGAGACAGGTGGGCCTGGCCCTGTTCGGCGTTCGCGGATACTTAACACGCTTAACGAGATCTGGGTATTTGATCTGAGTCTGGCCATTTGGTCTATACGCACTAACCATGTACGCGGGAGTAGTTATGGGTATCCCGGCGTCGTGGTATGAGCCGAAGCCTTCTTGACGTCAGCGACGGAGCGGCGCGCGCCGGATTGGACTGCGTTAACGCAATTTCCTTTGTAATGGAGGTTGCTAGGTCTGCTTCTGGCCGCCCTCACAACGTGCAGGTGTGCAATGGGCGATGGGCCCGGACCCCTGCACGCATAGGATTTAGACTGGCGGGCTGACCTCTCTGTTGTGCCTAGGTGGGGCTGCGACGTGTTGATCTTCCGAGGCCGGGCATGACCCAGGAAAGTGTGTCCGGCCAAACAGGATTGAGCGTGTTGGGTTATGTGGTGCACCCCTGTAGGGAAGTTTATCTATTCGAATAGCCGTGTCCCTCGGTAAAAGGACGACCCGGAGTTGTACCTTAACCTTATGACAACTAGAACCGGATACTTAATAAAACACACCCTTCCAAGTTCCACAGACAACCCGGTGATCACTTTTCCACAGGGAGACGAGGGGAGGATCGCCGGGTAGGATTATGCTATGCGATGCTACTGGAGATGCTACCTGGAGATGCTACTTGGAGATGCTACTTGGAGATGCTACTTGGAGGACTTCAATCTACTCTCTTCTACATGCTGCAAGACGGAGGCTGCCTGAAGTGTAGTCTTCGATAGGACTAGCTATCCCCCTCTTATTCTGGCATTCTGCAGTTCAGTCCACTAATATGGCCCTTTACACATATACCCATGCATATGTAGTGTAGCTCCTTGCTTGCGAGTACTTTGGATGAGTACTCACGGTTGCTTTCTCCCCCTTTTCCCCCTTTCCTTTCTTTCTGGTTGTCGCAACCAGATGCTGGAGCCTAGGAGCCGGACGCCATCGTCGACGACGACTACTACACTGGAGGTGCCTACTACTACGTGCAGGCTGCTGATGACGACCAAGAGTAGTTTAGGAGGATCCCAGGCAGGAGGCCTGCGCCTCTTTCGATCTGTATCCCAGTTTGTGCTAGCCTTCTTAAGGAAAACTTGTTTAACTTATGTCTGTACTCAGATATTGTTGCTTCCGCTGACTCGTCTATGATCGAGCACTTGTATTCGAGCCCTCGAGGCCCCTGGCTTGTATTATGATGCTTGTATGACTTATTTGTGTTTTTAGAGTTGTGTTGTGATATCTTCCCGTGAGTCCCTGATCTTGATCGTACATGTTTGCGTGCATGATTAGTGTACGATTGAATCGGGGGCGTCACAGGTGGAAAGTTGCATGGCAATATATCTCAGAATGGATATGGAAATGCCATAATAGGTAGGTATGGTGGCTGTTTTGAGGAAGGTATATGGTGGGTGTATGGTACCAGCGAAAGTTGCACGGCACAAGAGAGGCTAGCAATGGTGGAAGGGTGAGGGTGCGTATAATCCATGGACTCAACATTAGTCAAAAGAACTCATATACTTATTGCAAAAATCTACAAGTCATCAAAAACAAAGTACTACGCGCATTCTCCTAGGGGGATAGATAGGTAGGAAAAGACCATCGCTCGTCCCCGACCGCCACTCATAAGGAAGACAATCAATAAATAAAATTGTGTTCCAACTTCATCACAAAGTGGTTCACCATACGTGCATGCTACGGGAATCACAACCCTCAACACCAGTATTTTTCATAATCACCTCAACTAGCATGACTTTAATATCACTACCTCCATATCTCAAAACAATTTTCAAGCATCAAATTGATCTAAGCATCCAATTCACTTTCTATGATAGTTTTTATTATACCCAACTTGGATGCTCATCATTCTAGGACCAAATTTGTAACCATAGCAAATACCATGATATTCTAAAAGACTCTCAAAAAGATATAAGGGAAGCATGAGAGACTAGCAGTTTCTTCAAAATTAAGTCACCACCGTGCTCTAAAAGATATAAGTGAAGCACTAGAGCAAAAACTATCAAGCTCAAAAGATATAAGTGAAGCACATAGAGTATTCTAGCAAATTCTAATCAAGTAGGCTTCTCCAAAAAGGTGTGCACAGCAAGGATGATTGTGGTAAACTAAAAAGCAAATACTAATATAATACACGACGCTCCAAGCAAAACACATATCATGTGGCGAATAAAAATATAGCTCCAAGTAAAGTTACCAATGAACGAAGATGAAAGAGGGGATGCCTTCACGGGGCATCCCCAAGCTTAGGCTTTTGGCTATCCTTGAATATGTTGGGGTGCCATGGGCATCCCCAAGCTTAGTCTCTTGCCACTCCTTATTCCATAGTCCATAAAAGCTTTACCCAAAACTTGAAAACTTCACAACACAAAACTCAACAGGAAATCTTATAAGCTCCATTAGTGAAAGAAAACAAAACCACCACATAAGGTACTTTAATGAACTCATTCTTTATTTATTTTGGTATTAAACCTACTGTATTCCAACTTCTCTATGATTTATAAACTATTTTACTAGCCATAGATGCATCAAAATAAGCAAACAACACACGAAAAACAGAATCTGTCAAAAACAAAACAGTCTGTAGTAATCTGTAACTAACGCAAACTTCTGGAACTCTAAAACTCCTACCAAAACAGGAAGTCCTGGACAATTTGTCTATTGACCAGAAGCAGAAAGAATCAACGCAAAATCACGTTTCTGTGATTTAACAAAACTAAATTTGTGGGTGCAAAGTTTCTTTTTTTCAGCAGAATCAAATCAACTATCATCATAGGTTATCCTATAGGTTCTACTTGGCACAAACACTAATTAAAAGATAAAAACACATCTAAAAAGAAGGTAGATGCAATATTTATTACTAAACAGGAACAAAAACAAAAACCACAAAGAAAATTGGGTTGCCTCCCAACTAGCGCTATCGTTTAACGCCCCTAGCTAGGCATAAAAGCGAAGATAGGTCTAAGTAGTGCCATAATAATAAGATAGATCTTGAAAGTTCATCTCATATTCTCTATGTTCAGCAGCAAGTTTTCTTAGAGGCAAGCAAAATTAATCAAAAGGGATAAATTTAGTGGGACAAAAGTCCCCAAGATCAATCTCAGGAGGAACGGGTTCCTCCTTTGGCCCTTCATAGTGCACAACTAATTCATCACTAAAAGCATTCTTTTGGTAAAATCTCGTGAGCCTATACTCAAGAGAGTATCCTAGCTCATTGTTTCGAAGGGCAAAATAATTATTAAGCTCGTTAATTCTATCAACCGAGTCATTGGTAGGAACCTTTTTTCTAAGGTTTTCATTGAAAGCAACATAGTCCGAAGATTGAAAACGCCTAAATTCCTCTTGGTCATAGAGGATCCCCAGAGGATCGCCTCTATGGGAGGATGACCGGCGTCCACCCTATAGTGCGCAAAGATTTCTTTGGCCTCTCTTATTATAAATCTAAACTCATGAGCAAAAAGATAGTAACAACGCGTTTAACAGAAGAATGCTCAATATTGGAAAATTCTAGAAAAATTCTTTGTATGTAAGGATGCATATGCATAAATTGTCTCTCAAGTTCAACCACAAGCATAGCAATGGCATCCGCAAGACTATTAGTTCTATGAAGAATAGAACCACCCATGGAAGGTAAAGCACCGGCACAAGTAAAGAAATCTTGAATAACACCTTTTCCAATGATGTTACCACTACCGATTCGAAACTTTTTAGTATGCAAGATAGGGGGTTCTTCGGCCGGAGCCTCGGAATTTTCCATGTTATCATTATTGTCCATATCGACGATAATCTCCCCAATTTCAGACATAACGGCAAACAAAAGCAAGGCGGAAGAAAGCGAGCGAAAGAGAGAGGAGGAGATTGGGAAAGAGAGGGCGAATAAAACGGCAAGGGTGAAGTGGGGGAGAGGAAAACGAGAGGCAAATGGCAAATAATGTAAATGCGAGGGAGATAGGTTTGTGATGGGTACTTGGTATGTCTTGACTTGAGCAAAGACCTCCCCGGCAACGGTGCCAGAAATCCTTCTTGCTACGTCTTGAGCTTGCATTGGTTTTCCTTGAAGAGGAAAGGGTGATGCAGCAATAGTAGCGTAAGTATTTCCCTCAGTTTTGAGAACCAAGGTATCAATCTAGTAGGAGGCTCCTCAAAAGTCCCACGCACCTACATAAACAAACAAAGAACTCACAACCAACGCAATAAAGGGGTTGTCAATCCCTTCACGGCCACTTGCGAAAGTGAGATCTAATAGAGATAGTATGATAAGATAAATATATTTTTTGGTATTTTATAATATGTTTGCAAAAAGTAAAGATGCAAATAACAGTAGATTGGAAGCAAATATGATAAGAGATAGACCCGGGGCCATAGGTTTCACTAGTGGCTTCTCTCAAGATAGCATAAGTATTACGGTGGGTGAACAAATTACTGTCGAGCAATTGATAGAAAAGCGAATAATTATGAGATTATCTAGGCATGATCATGTATATAGGCATCACGTCCGCGACAAGTAGACCGACTCCTGCCTGCATCTACTACTATTACTCCACACATCGACCGACTCCTGCGTGCATCTAGAGTATTAAGTTCATAAAGAACAGAGTAACGCATTAAGCAAGATGACATGATGTAGAGGGATAAACTCATGCAATATGATATAAACCCCATCTTTTTATCCTCGATGGCAACAATACAATACGTGCCTTGCAACCCTTTCTGTCACTGGGTAAGGACACCGCAAGATTGAACCCAAAGCTAAGCACTTCTCCCATGGCAAGAAAGATCAATCTAGTAGGCCAAACCAAACTGATAATTCGAAGAGACTTGCAAAGATAACTCAATCATACATAAAAGAATTCAGAGGAGATTCAAATATTTCTCATAGATAAACTTGATCATAAACCCACAGTTCATCGGATCTCGACAAACACACCGCAAAAAGAGTTTACATCGAATAGATCTCCACAAGAGAGGGGGAGAACATTGTATTGAGATCCAAAAAGAGAGAAGAAGCCATCTAGCTAATAACTATGGACCTGAAGGTCTGTGGTAAACTACTCACAACTCATCGGAGAGGCTATGGTGTTGATGTAGAAGCCCTCCATGGTCGATTCCCCCTCCGGCAGAGCACCGACAAAGGCTCCAAGATGGGATCTCGCGGATACAGAAGGTTACGACGGTGGAAATTGTGTTTTGTTGGCTCCCTGGATGTTTTGGGGGTACTTAGGCTTATATAGGAGGAAGAAGTACGTTCGTGGCCGCCTGAGGGGCCCACGAGACATGGGGCACGCCCTATAGGGGGGACGCCCTACCCTCTCGTGGCCGCCTCAGCTGCTTCTTGACTTACACTCCAAGTCCTCTGGATCACGTTCATTCCAAAAATCACGCTCCCGAAGGTTTCATTCCGTTTGGACTCCGTTTGATATTCCTTTTCTTCGAAATACTGAAATAGGCAAAAAAACAGCAATAGGGGATGGGCCTCCAGTTAGTAGGTTAGTCCCAAAAATGATATAAATGTGTAAAATAAAGCCCATAAACATCCAAAAGGGGTAATATAATAACATGGAACAATAAAAAATTATAGATACGTTGGAGACGTATCACGCAGCCAGCAAGAGTGTGACGCGCGACCAGGGTGTGCGTCGCGCGGGGCACAGTGGTGCCATGGCTGTGGCGAGCGTGATGGCAACGGCGGGCGCGACCGACGCGGTGTGGCACGTGGGTGGGCATGGAGAGCCAGAGAGGGATTGGCCCCGTGGGCGCAGAAGAAGAGCTAAAGGTTCGGGCATGGGCGCGCATAGGAGCGGGCATGTGCCACGGGGTCAATCCGAGGAGCTCAGTGGCTACCCTGCAATGGCCATGGCGAACGGTGGTTCTCGGGCACGGCGAAATACCTAACAAGAGCAAACGAGAGGGGAAACTTGGGAAAGGCAAGAGGAGATCACGGTGGTGTCAATGGCACCCTAGGGGAAGACAGGGGAGCTCGGGGCAGCGCGGATCGAACGGCAATGTCGCGGTGGCCGAAGGTTGAGGAAGACGACAACGACGTCAATCTGGGGGTGCTAGACTTGATCTCGTTGGTGCAGACGAAGTAGTGGAGGCATTCGGAGCTCCTCGACAAGCTCCTAGCCAGTAGGGAGGGCAGTGGCCGTGTGGACGGGGTCCGTCATGGTGGCTGTGGCATCTGACTTCGTCCAGATCACCGGGATCGAGCGAGCGAGGAGGAGAAGTGGATTTGGGAGGGGGCGTCGAGGAGGAGTGAGGCCATGGGGGCAAGGAAGGCAGGGCGTCACCCTTATCCCTTCCCCTTCGTTGCCGGCGAGGTGGTCGGACGGGAGCCCAACTCTGTAGCGATGGGGTCGGGGAACAGGAGAAGACGACCATGCGGGGACTGGACCACTGGGCCGGTTCGGTGGCAAGGCCCGGGGGTAGGGGGAATCCCCTTTTTCATCGTCATTTTGGTTTTTAATGTATTCTAATCTGTTTCTCCTTTTTAACACCGTTTTCTATTTATTCTTATATCAACTAAATGGATTTTGTTAATTGTGAAACTATGCACACAATTCGAGCACAATATTTTTAGGTGGCACAAAAAGTTTGGGGCCAAAAGGAAATACATAAAATTAGGTTTATATTTTATTGGTTATTTTAACTACTGTTGGACCTCTTATTAATTTGACAAGATTTAATTTTTGGGTCAAATAATGTTGGGCTCAACATGTCAAAGATCAATGGAGTTTATAGAATATGGTGAACATTTTAGTTTTACTGTTTGACGAAATAATTTATTTGACTTTATTTTAAATTTGAATTGGGCTTTGATTTTTATCAAGTGGCAGTTTGGCTTAGCAAGCCTGATGACATGGCACCATTAGGGGGAGTTCACTGTAGCTAATGACTTGAGGTGTTACATAATCTTCCCATTTCTGAGATTTCATTGTTAAATGATTGGGGAATATATCACACTATCCATTAGTTCAGTCAAGCTCACCACAAGTCCACACATTATTGCCAATTGAGTAAGTCTTATTGGCGGGGGGAATAGGCTATGTGTGTGTCTGTTAGAGAGAGAGAGGGAGAGAGAGTGAGGAAGAGGGAGGGGGGAGAGAGAGTGTGTCTGAGGATTTGATGGTAAAAAGGTCGTTAATGTCGTAATATTGAACTCTTAAAGTTAATGTGGCCCCATTGCAACGCATGGGCGTTCTTCTAGTGTAGTGTAGATCCTTGCTTGCGAGTACTTTGGATGAGTACTCACGGTTGCTTTGCTCCCTCTTTTCCCCCTTTTCCTCTTCTTCCCGGACGTTGCAACCAGATGCTGGAGCCTAGGAGCCAGATGCCACCGTCGACAACGACTCCTACTACACTGGAGGTGCCTACTACTACGTGCAGGCCGCTGACGACGACCAGGAGTAGTTTAGGAGGATCTGATACGTCTCCAGCGTATCTACTTTTCCAAACACTTTTGCCCTTGTTTTGGACTCCAACTTGCATGATTTGAATGAAACTAACCCGGACTGACGCTGTTTTCAGCAGAACTGCCATGATGTTGTTTTATGTGTAGAAAAGAAAAGTTCTCAGAATGTCCTGGAAATCCATGGAGGCACTTTTTGGAATTAATAGGAATTTTTGGCGAAAGAATTAATGCCAGGGGGCCCACAGCCTGTCCACGAGACAGGGGGAGCCCCCCCAGAGCGGGCCCCTATCTCGTGGGCCCCCTGGACCTCCTCCGACCTCAACTCCAACTCCATACATTCCGTCTCGGGGAGAAAAAAATCAGAGAGAAATTTTCATCACGTTTTACGACACGGAGCCGCCGCCAAGCCCTAATCTCTCTCGGGAGGGCTGATCTGGAGTCTGTTCGGGGCTTCGGAGAGGGGGATTCGTCGCCGTTGTCATCATCAACCATCCTCCATCACCAATTTCATGATGCTTACCGCCGTGCGTGAGTAATTCCATCGTAGGCTTGCTGGACGGTGATGGGTTGGATGCGATTTACCATGTAATCAAGTTAGTTTTGTTAGGGTTTGATCCCTAGTATCCACTATGTTCTGAGATTGATGTTGCTATGACTTTGCTATGCTTAAAGCTTGTCACTAGGGCCCGAGTGCCATGATTTCAGATCTGAACCTATTATGTTTTCATGAATATATGTGTGTTTTTGATCCTATCTTGCAAGTCTATAGTCACCTATTATGTGTTATGATCCGACAACCCCGAAGTGACAATAATCGGGATACTTCTCGGTGATGACCATAGTTTGAGGAGTTCATGTATTCACAATGTGTTAATGCTTTGGTCCGGTTCTCTATTAAAAGGAGGCCTTAATATCCCTTAGTTTCCGCTAGGACCCCGCTTCAACGGGAGGGTAGGACAAAAGTTGTCATACAAGTTCTTTTCCATAAGCACGTATGACTATTACGAAATACATGCCTACATTACATTGATGAATGGGAGCTAGTTCTATATCACCCTATGTTATAACTATTGCATGAGGAATCGCATCCGGCATAATTATCCATCAATGATCCATTGCCTACGAGCTTTTCACATATTGTTCTTCGCTTATTTACTTTTCTGTTGCTACTGTTACAACTACTACAAAAACCCGAAAACATCTATCTTTACTTTTGCTACCGTTACCTTTATTATCATACCACTTTTGCTACTAAATACTTTGCTACAGATACTAAGTTATCCAGGTGTGGTTGAATTCACAACTCAACTACTAATAATCAAGAATATTCTTTCGCTCCCCTTGTGTCGAATCAATAAATTTGGGTTGAATACTCTACCCTCGAAAGCTGTTGCAATCCCCTATACTTGTGGGTTATCAAGACTAATTTTTGGCGCCGTTGCCGGGGAGCATAGCTCTATTCTCTGAGTCACTTGGGATTTATATCTGTTGATCACTATGAAGAACTTGAAAGACGATCGAACTACTATTTTGCCCTCAACTACGAGGGGAGGTAAGGAATTGCCATCTAGCTCTGCACTAGATTCTCCTTCCGTTATTAGTAAGCTTGCGACACCTAAACCTGCTACTGCTATGAATTCTGATATGTCGCATGTTATTGATGATGCCACTTCTGCTATGAATGATAAAACTACTTCTGTGCGTGATACTACTTTGCCATTAGGTGAATTTCTAGATGAACAACTTGCTAGAGTTAGGGGGAATGAAAATATTGAAGAACCTATTATTGATGATAGTGATGATGAAGGTTTCCCCGGTGATTATGTATTACCTGTTGTTCCTAAGGGTTATGTTATGAATGAAACAACTGCTATGGAAATTATTGCTTGCAATGATAGAAATGATCTTAAGAAATTATTAGCTAAATTGAAGCAGCAGTCTCTTAATTCTAGAATGAAACCCGATCCTGCTTTTGCTACTTCACCTATCTATGTTACTGATAAGGATTATGAATTCTCTGTTGATCCTGATATTATTACTTAGTTGAATCTGATCCTTTTTATGGCCTTGAATCTGAAACTGTTGTGGCACATCTTACCAAGTTGAATGATATAGCCACCCTGTTTACTAATGATGAGAAGTATCACTATTTATATATCCTTAAGATATTCCCGTTCTCATTAAAGGGTGATGCTAAGACTTGGTATAATTCTCTTGCTCCTGGTTGTGTGCGTAGTCCCCAGGATATGATTTATTACTTCTTTGCTAAATATTTCCCTGCTCATAAGAAATAAGGTGCCTTGCGGGAAATATATAATTTTGTGCAAATCAAAGAAGAGAGTCTCCCACAAGCTTGGGGGAGGCTTCTCCGGTTACTTAATGCTTTGCTTGATCATCCTCTTAAGAAAAATGAAATACTTGATATCTTTTATAATGGACTAATCGATGCTTCCAAGGACTACTTGGATAGTTGTGCTGGTTGTGTTTTCAGGGAAAGAACATTCGACGAAGCTAAAATATTATTGAATAATATGTTGACTAATGAAAATAATTGGACTCTTCCCGAGCCAATTCCTAAAGTAATTCTTGAACCAATTGAGCCAACTCGTGAGCCTATTCCTAAACCCACTCCGAAGAAGAGAGTTGTTTTATTTCTCAGTCCTGAAGATATGCAAGAGGCAAAAAAATCAATGAAAGAAAAAGGTATTAAAGCTGAAGATGTTAAGAATTTACCTCCTATTGAAGAAATACATGGTCTTAATTTACCGCCTGAAGAACCACATTATCTTGATAACCCGACACAGGTAGTAAAGGTAAATTCTCTCTATAGATATGATAAAGTTGAAATACCCTCTACTAAATTTCATAGCCCGTGCTTAGATGAATTTGATGAATTTATGGCTAGACAAGAAAGTTTTAATTCTTATGTTGGTAGAGAGTTAAAGAATAATGCTTTCGAGATAGGACGCGTAGGTGATAATCTGGCTAGAGTTAAAGATGAACTTCACCGCGTTAGCAAATATGCTTCTATGGTTGCTACTCAAACTGAGCAAGTACTTAAAGCACAAATTGATTTGCTTGATGAATTGAATAATAAAAATGACTTTGCTGTTAGAGTGTCTACTAGAACTAGTAGAATGACTCAGGAACCTTTGTATCCTGAAGGCCACCCTAAGAGAATTGAGCAAGATTCTCAGAGAAATAATTTAGAGGCACCTAGTTCTTCTAAAAAGAAGAAGAAGAAAAACCATAGAACTTTGCATGCTTCTAGTGAACCTACTGTAGACACATCTGAGAATCCCAATGATATTTCTATTTCTGATACTGAAACACAACCAGGTGATGAACATGAACATAGTGATAACGTTAATGATAAAGTTCATGTTGATGCTCAACCTAGCAAAGACAATGATGTAGAGATTGAACCTGCTGTTGATCTTGATAACCCACAATCAAAGAATCAACGTTATGATAAGAGAGATTTTTTTGCTAGGAAGCACGGTAAAGAAAGAGAACCATGGGTGCAGAAACACATGCCCTTTCCTCCTAAACCATCCAAGTCAAAGGATGATGAGGATTTTGAGCGCTTTGCTGAAATGATTAGACCTATTTTCTTACGTATGCGCTTAACTGATATGCTTGAAAGTAAATCCTTATGCTAAGTATATTTTGGATATCATCACAAATAAAAGAAAAATATCGGAAGCTGAAATTTCCACCATGCTTGCTAATTACACTTTTAAGGGTGGAATACCAAAGAAACTTGGAGATCCGGGTGTTCCAACTATACCATGCTCCATTAAAAGAAATTATGTTAGAACTGCTTTATGTGATCTTGGAGCCGGTGTTAGTGTTATGCCTCTCTTTTTATATCGTAGACTTGAATTGAATAAGTTGACACCTACTGAAATATCTTTGCAAATGGCCGATAAATCAACTGCTATACCTGTCGGTATTTGTGAGGATGTCCCTGTTGTGGTTGCAAATGTCACTATTTTAACGGACTTTGTTATTCTTGATATTCCTGAGGATGATAGTATGTCTATAATCCTTGGTAGACCTTTTCTTAATACTGCAGGGGCTGTTATTGATTGCTACAAAGGCAATGTCACTTTTCATGTTAATGGTAATGAGCATACGGTACACTTTCCAAGGAAACAATCTCAAGTTCATAGCATCAATTCTATTGAAAAAGTTCCAACTATCATTTTTGGAGGTTTTGAATTTCCTCTTCCTACTGTCAAGAAAAAGTATGATATTCTTATTGTTGGGGATTTTCATATCCCCGTTGTGGTAACTTAATGTTATTCGAAATTTCTCCTGTTCCGTGTTATTCAAATTGAGTTTGTTAACAAGACTTGATCAACCTTGTTAGTGGATTCATTGTGATGATCACGAGATGGATGAAACTAGAAGGCACAACCTTCTTTACCCTACTTTTACTTTCTGTTATTTAGAATAAATAAAGCAAAAATAGTATTATCCGTCTGTTTTCTGAATTATCCATGCATTAATAAAAATAGTTCGAAAATAAAAGTGCTCCAAATGCCCTGCAAATTTAGTATGATTTTTTTCTCGAATATTTGAGGAGTTTAGGCACTGAAAACACTACGGGAGGGGCAATCACCAGGCCACGAGAGAGGAGGGTGCACCCCCCTGTAGGGCGCGCCCCCCTGTCTCATGGGCCCCTGGTGGCTCCCCTCCACTTATGACAGCACCCACACACTTCATCTTCTACCCAAAAAAATCCCCATCCAGCTCAAGCACGAGTTCTAGCTCGTTTTGTTGCGATTTTCGATCTCTTAGCTCAAAGCTCCATTCGCAAAACTGCTTTGGGAGATTGTTGCTTGGTATGTGACTCCTCCATTGGTCCAATTAGTTTTTGTTCTAGTGCTTTATTCGTTGCAAGTTTTTGCTGCATAGGTGACCATGTTCTTGAGCTTGCATGTTAAATTTTTAAGGTCCCAAGCAATTCCAATGCAAGATATAGGCTCTAGGCACTTGTAGGAGTAGTTGCTATCAATCTTGTTTAGTTGTATTCACTTTTATTTTGAAGTTACTAAAATTTCAGAAATTTTCAGAAAATGTTAAGGAGGCTTTTCAAAGGCTCTTCTAGCCAAAGCTCTCAGGAAAAACAAGCCAAAGAGAAGGAAAAAGCCAAGTATAATCTTCCTTGCTTAGCGGAAGTACGGTCGTGCGAATGGCCATGTGAGGATTTCTTGAAAGAAGCCGGAATTCATGAAGACTTTTATACTTTAATCGAGACTACAGGCCTCACAGGTTTCATGAACGACCGAATCGATCGGTATCTCTTACTTACCAATACTTTCATGCAAAACTTTTATTATTATCCTAAGAAATCATCGCCTGCAGTATCATTTCATTTATATGATGAATTCAAAGAAATGTCTTTACGTCATTTTGCGCGGTATGTAGGATACCTTATGAGGGAGAATTAGATGAACCCCATCGTGATGATGTGGGTGGCTTTGTTAATACTATTGTTGTAGAGGAGCCAAAGAAGGGCTCCGAGGCAAAAGTCTCTAGCATACACTTTCCTGTTTTACGCTACTTTGCCATATTTGCTAGTAGATGCTTGATTGGTCGTGGAAATAGTGGAAATTTGAGCATTCCAGATATTATTATTCTTCAGCATGCTTTGCTAGGAGACAATACTTTTAGTATGGGTGCCGTCGTTGCTAAACGGCTAGCCCTGAATCGTACAAAAGGCCCCATATTTGGAGGTATCTATGCTGCACGTCTTGCTGAACATTTTCACATACCCATGAGGCACCATGAGGAGGATGAGATAAAATTGCATCCTCACATTTTAGATTACAAGAGCATGGTAGCACACAAGTTTATTATTGACAATGAAGAGAAGATGCTCTTGTATAAACTTAGATTTAATAAGAAACACGTTGAGGTTATTATTTTGCCTGCGCCTCTATTGTTTGATTTGCTCGCAGAAAATCGTCTTGTCACGCCGGAAGCGGTGAACAATCATCGAGCTCAAGGTTTTACTCTAGAACCTGAACCTGATCCAGAACCTAAACTAGACCCTTATCGTGCATCATCTGTCCAGTGGGATCCGGAGATGACCAGCCAGTGGTATCCTGATTACACCTCCCACTACACCGGGGAGAGTAGCGGCGGTCCTTGGTATTAGACCAACTTAGGCCAAAAGCCTAAGCTTGCGGGAGTACGTATTTCTCACTGACTTTACATTCATGTTCACACACTAGTCGTCGGTGCTCATACTCTTTCATTGTATTATCCATGTTAGTTTAAATTTCTTTTTCTAGTTTTCTTCTTGTGTGTTTGATAAACCATAAGAAAAACCAAAAAATTAGTTAGTTTAATTTCCATGCTTGTAGTAGGAATTAAAATGAAAACCCAAAAAGATTTCTCGTTCTTCTTTTACTTGTTGGGAGCTTTCCCGTGTAAATAGTTTTATTTTCTTTTCTTTCTTTTGGGGGTCGAGAAGACCATATTGAAAATGCTTAGTGGCTCTTATATGCATGATTGTTTATTTAATTTAGAGCCCATATTACTTGTCTTCTCTCTTGAGTTGAATGCTTGTAGATTCCAGCTTATTCCAATGCACGTACTCTTATTATTAATTTATTATACACACCGTTTGGTCGTGCAAGTGAAAGGGCAATAATGACGATATATGATGGACTTATTGGGATGAGAAAAGCTGGTATGAACTCGACCTCTCTTGTTTTTGTACATACAATGAGTTCATCGTTCCTGAGTCAGCTATTATGAAGTAAACATATTTTCAATGACATTTAGAGATTATAGTTACTTGTGCCATGCTTGATTAGCTATGAGTTATAATGGTTTACCTTGCGTGCCAACATGCTATTAGAATGATTATGACGTGGTATGATGGGATGGTATCCTCCTTTGAATGTATTAAGTGACTCGACTTGGAACATGTTCACGTATGAGGTTGAATCAAATCAACATAGCCTTCACGATATTTATGTTCATGGTGGATTATATCCAACTCATGCTTGTACTCAGTGTGAATTAATTTTAATGCATGTTTATGACTGTTGTCGCTCTCTCAGTTGGTCGCTTCCCAATCTTTTGCTAGCCTTCACCTGTACTAAGCGGGAATACTGCTTGTGCATCCAAACTCCTTAAACCCCAAAGTTGTTCCATATGAGTCCACCATACCTACCTATATGCGGTATTTACCTGTTGAGGGAGTCCTGGATTGGGGGGTGTCCGGATGGCCGGACTATAGCCTTTGGTCGGACTCCTGGACTATGAAGATACAAGATTGAAGACTTCGTCCCATGTCCGGATGGGACTTTCCTTGTCCTGGAAGGCAAGCTTGGCAATATGGATATGTAGATCTCCTACCATTGTAACCGACTATGTGTAACCCTAACCCTCTTCGGTGTCTATATAAACCGGAGGGTTTTAGTCCATAGGACGAACAGCAATCATACCATAGGCTAGCTTCTAGGGTTTAGCCTCTCCGATCTCGTGGTAGATCTAATCTTGTACTACCCATATCATCAATATTAATCAAGAAGGAGTAGGGTTTTACCTCCGTCGAGAGGGCCCGAACCTGGGTAAAAACATTGTGTCCCTCGTCTCCTGTTACCATCCGCCTAGACGCACAGTTCGGGACCCCCTACCCGAGATCCGCCGGTTTTGACACCGACATTGGTGCTTTCATTGAGAGTTCCTCTGTGCCGTTGCCATCAGGAAGGATGCCTCATCCCGTCTTTAAAGACGACACTGTTGCTAAAGGAGCTTTGGCCATCGGCCAAACTCTCCAGCTAGGCGGTTTTCTTATGACCGCCTGTTCGGCCACTGCGCCGACGATGACTTCTCGGGTCATCGAAAGCAATCTTCACGTTAACTCGAAACTCGCCGAGCAGTTAGATCCGATGGAGCTCTCTTCCTTAAACGAGCTCTTGGATCGCATCGCCGCCCTGGGAGTCACTACAGACTACGATCAAATTGGGCCTAAACCCGATCTGAGAGAGATCGACTCTCCCCAGGTTACCCACCACGTTGGTGTGGTTGAGGAACGATATGGCGACCCTTCCTCTATTTTAAGGACTAGCTATGTCCGGATTCCTGATCCCTCCATGCCGGATTCCCGCGGAGGGGAGGACGTCACTCAAGCCCTGAACCTAAAGTCAGGCAGCGGGCTAGATTCATTGGATAACATCCAAGAACCCAAGCTTCCCAGTTCGGAAACTTCTTGGCCCCTGAGTCTTAGATTGGACGGGGTTCCAAATTTAATTCCACCCGCCCACCCAAACATAAGCGATCTATCCCAAATCCGGCAAGAGCCCTCAGAAACAGTACACCATTACTGGGCCAGATTCCTCCGGGTCATGAACAGGATAAAGGATTGCCGCGAGGAGGACGCAATTTCATTCTTCTGCAATAATTGCACGGACAAGCGAATCCTCACCGCCGTAAGTCGTTGTGAAATTACACGCTTCGCTGACTTGGCGTCCGTAGTACGAAAGTACTGTGCGATGGAAAGCGCCTGGAAAACTGAAATCAATTTTTGGGACAATCCGGCCCTGAATACAACCCCAGTCCGAAATAAAAGGGTGCATCATCTCCAGGCACCTGGGTTAAATACCAAAAAGCAAAAACCCTCTATAGGGCATGGAACCGTACTGGAGGGATGGCTCAATGGACCCTGTAAAATTCATAGTACAGAGGGCGCCACTCCAACTCATAGCCTTAGAGCATGTTGGATACTACGGCAGATCCCAAAGGACCTCAAACAAATACAAAAATTGACTGGATGCGTGGCGGCTCTAAGCCGCTTTATCTCCCGTTTGGGAGAAAAGGCATTACCCCATTATCGCCTCCTCCGACGCACCGAACACTTCGAGTGGACGGATGCCTCCACGGCCGGACTCGAAGAAATAAAAGCCATATTGGCAACAAACCCGGTCTTGGCCGCGCCCAACATGGGCGAACCAATGCTATTATATATCGTGGCAACTCATCAAGTTGTAAGCGCGGTACTCGTTGTCGAATGAGAAACGGACGGACACAAGTTCCCCCTTCAAAAACCAGTTTACTACGGTCCACTGTCCTAACTCCATGCAAGTCACGGTACCCGCATTATCAAAAGATAGTGTACGCGGTGTTTATGGCATCTCGGAAGCTGCGACACTACTTTCAAGAGTGTTCGATAACAGTAGCCTCCGAAGTACCTCTTAACGACATTATAAACAACCGCGACGCGACGGGCCGGATTGCCAAATGGGCCATTGAGCTCCTCCCGTTCGACATAACCTATAAGCCATGGCAAGCTATTAAGTCGCAAGTTTTGGCCGACTTCGTCGCCGAATGGACTGAAGCCGAACTCCCTAAAGAGTACGACGCATATTCCAACTGGATCATGCACTTCGATGGCTCCAAAATGTTGGCTGGTCTGGGGGCTGGCGTCGTTCTGACGTCCCCAACCTGAGATACAGTTCAATACGTACTCCAGATAATGTATACGGACTCCAACAACGCAACCGAATACGAGTCCCTTCTACATGATCTCCGGATGGCAGTCTCCATGGGCATTCAATGCCTAGAGGTGCGCGGGGATTCAAACCTCGCAATATCCCAAATAAATGGAGACTTCGATGCCAAGGATCCGAAAATGGCAGCCTATCACAATGCCGTCCTAAAAATGTCAGCTCGGTTCGAGGGGCTCGAATTTCACCATATAGCCCGGGATAACAACCAGGCAGCAGACGTATTGGCACGCACTAGCGCAAAGCGCGATGCCGTCCCTCACAACATATTCCTAGAGAGGCTGTTTAAGCCATCCGTACTATGGGAGGGGGAGTCCAGAAATAACAACCCGGACCCAACCGCACTGCCCGACACCGAACATTCTGGCACAATTGGTGGTTCTGCCAACAAAGTAACATCCTCAGCCCACGTAATAATGGCAGTCATCGCCCCGTGGACAGAACCATTCCTAGCCTACCTAACCAGGCAGGAACTTCCCGAGGACCAAAATGAGGTCCGCTGCATAGTGCGGCGATCTAAAGCCTACAAGGTCCATGAGGGAGAGCTTTATAAGAAAAGCACAACCGGAGTCCTTCAAAGGTGTATCTCCGAAGAGGAAGGGCGGAATCTTCTGGCCGAAATTCATGCGGGACTCGGCAGGCACCACGCCGCAGCCCGGGCCCTTGTAGGCAAGGCCTTCCGTACAGGATTTTATTGGCCGACGACCCGGGCGGATGCTCAGGACTTAGTCCAACGATGCGTCGGTTGCCAGCTCTTTGCTAATCAAAGCCACATGCCACCCATCGCCCTTAAAACTATACCCATCACCTGGCCCTTCGCGGTCTGGGGGCTTGACATGGTTGGACCCCTTAAAGGAGGAACCCACAAGCAAAAATACCTACTGGTGATGGTGGATAAATTCACCAAATGGATAGAGGCCAAACCTGTTAAGACGGCCGAATCCACACTAGTGATAGACTTCATATCAGGGGTCGTACACCGTTACAGCGTCCCCCACAGCATCATTACTGATAATGGCACGAACTTCACGGCCGGCGAGGTCAAACTCTAGTGCAAAAACATGGGCATCAAGCTCGACTATGCTTCAGTCTATCACCCTCAAACTAACGGTCAAGTCGACCGAGCAAATGGTCTAATCATGAGCGACATCAAACCCAGACTAGTGCGGTCCCTCAAGGAATCTAACACGCACTGGGTAGAGGAGCTCGACTCCGTACTCTGGGGGCTGCAGACCTCGCCGAATCGCACTACCGGATTCACACCATTCTTTATGGTATACGGCGCAGAGGCATTTTTGCCCTGCGATATAATTCATGACTCACCTCGCGTGCGCATGTATGAAGAAAGAGAAGCCGAGCTCGATCAGCAGGACAGTTTGGATGCCTTGGAGGAGGAGCGTGACATGGAAAAAGCTCGTTCCGCATTCTATCAACAGCAGGGTCAAAGATATCAAAGCAGAGAAGTACGGGCCAAAACTTTCAATATTGGCGAGTTAGTTCTACGCCTGCCGGACAAGAAAAAGGACAAATTCAAGCCCAAATGGGAAGGTCCCTTCATCATCGACCAAGTCCTGACCGGTGGAGCGTACCGTCTGTGAAATGCATCAGATAACCGACTCGAGCCGAACCCATGGAACACAGCCCGTCTCCGAAGATTCTACGCCTAGCGCCGGATTCTGAGTTCGTCTCCTTCCTCCATCTATATTTTATACAGTAGCTGTCTTATATTTCTCCCCTTCTCCCTCCTTTTCTCTTACAGCCTTTGAAGGCTCGTTCGCGCTTTGTTCGCACACACTTGATGCGCTATCCGCGCTCATTATACCTGGGGGCTTCTTTAACAGAAGCTTATTTATACGGGCTTCATGCCCAACACATGTGTCACACTTCCACATGTACCTTTTATTCACCATTATATGCATCGATATGACTTAAGTTTTGACCAAGCTGGGTTGCCTGGCTCCTGTGCTTACCCCTACGTTCCCGATTGTTCGGCTAGGTGGGAAAGGGAGCACCTCTGCGATTGTTACTGCCGGGTCAGCCGGATGTGTACCTCAGACTGGGTGAAGCCGAAAGCTAGCGTTCTTAAGGGAATATTCGGTCGGTGAACTAAAAGACGATTTCTTACCTATTTATTTATCTGCCCCCAGATGTTTTTCTGCTTTTTTCGTAGTCCGGACATGCAATTTAGGGCATGCCTCCCAGGGAAAGGAACCCCTAATGGAACTATTCTCCCTGGAAGATGTTTCTTACTAACCATGTAATATAACATAACTAGTTGGGCACTTGTCTGATAAAGCACTAATGACCCCTACGCCTGGTATCCACGCATGCCCCGGTTCTTATATAACCGCGAGGGTATTCGGACACACTCCAGACAATTGGGTCCCGAGGTTGAAGCGAAAAGGTCCGCTATGACAAACGATCTAAAATCCGGCTAGAAGGCATTTTACATGTCATCTTAAATTACATAGTTAATTCGACTGATTGTATTCCTCTTCAATGCCATCTAATAGGCTGTCTAGTTTATAGTCCTGCTAGGAATACTTTGCGGCCAACTCTACTTGGCTGTACACTAAGCTCACAGGGATCTCCTTCCCATCGGGCCCCACAGGTCCGACCTCGGCCACGTGGTTTGGGTCAGCCTTCGTGTACCGCGTCTTCACCATGGCCCAGGCCTCCCTGGCGCCTTGATGCCAGGACGATATCTTCCATAATAGGAAGCACCGCCGCGCTCCCTGAAGCCTCTCTGCAAGATCTCCAAGGCCTTCAGGCAGGGAGACAAATGGCCACAAGGCCTGGGCGACGCCTTTCATCACATGCCAAACTCGTTCGTGCAGTTGTAAGAGCTCGGGAAGAAGGTCACCCGTAGAACCGGGCATTTCCTCTACAGGACGACCTATGAGCATACCTACAGACATAACTCTGTTAGTCGACTTCCTCGCCGAACTCTTTTTTCAAAGTTCGTTCAAGCACTTACTTAACATGCCGCGTCGAAGCCGCCGATTCTCCTTAACGGAGTCAGACAGCTGGGCACGAACATCCTTTAGTTCCTCACCCAGCTGGGTGTTGGCATCTTGGAGATTATTTTTCTCCTGCCTCACCCTCATAAGCACGTTCTCGCCGGCCTTTAACTGGCGCAAGAGCTGTTGCTTGTCCGGATCTACCCCGGCGCCATCTGCAATGCTATTGTCAGATTTATATACACGTCGCACCTCACAACATACTTATCCTTTGAAACATATATTACCAGAGGGGGTCTCTTTGGCTTCCCCTGTCACGGCTAGTGCGGCCTCAAGTTGTGCTTTGCACTCTTCAAGCTCCTGGGACAGTTGGGTATTCTTTTCTGTAAGATCCTGCATAACAAATGATCCTTAAATCAGTTATTCTAACTATTTCAAGTCTCGGGGGCTACTGGCATATATAACTGTCAAATTTTCTCACTCGTATGTCTTTTACATACTGCTCCGTGGCTCTGGCTAGACCATCTTGAGCGGCACGGAGGTGTGCATTTCCCGAAGTGAAGGCATTCAATGCCTCTTGGGAGAAACATGTGTCACAAAGAACTGTCCGGCGGCTCCTGTGATTCATGGCACTCTCCACCTCGGAGTTGGTGGCGGACAATCTGTCGGCATCCTCTGTCGGAGGAGCATCCGACGCACGCCTCGTGTTCGCCTCCGCCTCTGGGCCTGGCTTTGGAGCCTAGCTGGCGGAGGCTCGATTGGCAACCTCTCCGGGTATAGTCCGGCGAGCGCTCTTTTTCCTGAAGAGAGCACGAGCGTTAGTATGCCTTCCAAGAATCAAACCTGGGAATATGGTGACATGCCATACCGTTGCACCAGCGTTTCAATCCGAACCGCACTTCTTTTTAGCCTGCTGGGCCGTGCTGCCCCTTGTTGGCTAGCTGCCGCGGGCTCGGCCTTCCGCCTCAAGGGCACCCCCTGCGAAACACCATTAGTATACGGCGATCAAAAATAAGCACGGATGGGTCATTTTCAAAGTGTTGGGACTTCGGTCTCAATTACCTGTGAGGCTGGAAGTATTCCGGGGTAATCGGCCGTAATGGCGACCAAGGCATTATCAATGCTCAGTTGGTGAAATACCCCATCAATCAGCTCCACTGATATGTCCGGATCCTCTTGGGAGGCTGGATCGAGGAACCGTTCCGGATCCTCGGGTTGTGGAGGCGGGCTGTTTATATCCCTTACGGCCTGGCGCAGTTCCTGCGCCGAAATCGCAAAATGAGATACTTGACTATGGGAATATGGATCGGATGGGCAAAAAGAAATGTCCGCTTACCCAGCTTGGAGGATTGTACATAGAAAATCCGTCCTATGGGTTGACGCGGAGAAATTCCTCCTCTTCTCCTTTGTACAATGCGGACAAGATCTTCGTCAAATCGGCGACCGGTCCCGGCCCCTTACGGCCATGGCGGGTGGCATCATCCTCCCCGTTGAAATCCCACATGGGGTGGCCTCTATACTGGAGCGACTGCACCCCCCGCATAATGCATGTGGCCATGACCCCGATCATGGTCAGTCCGGAATGAGCTAACAACCTTATTCGGCTCATCAGGTAAAGGACGTCCCTGTCATTTTCCCTCTGAGGTCTCTGTGGACGCCAGCTTAGGCGTTTCTTCAAAGGAGCATTATTGAACTCTGGGAGGCCGATCTGAATAGGGTCCGGCAGGGGGACATCGTCTATATAAAACCATTCCGAAGGCCAGTCTTCGGACGCCTTCTTCGGGGTTCCGGATAGATATCCGGTCCCGGCGATGCGCCATAGTTCGGCTCAGCCCACTTGATATATCGACCCCTCCTGAGAACGGGGTACGGGGCAGAACAACCTCTTCCACAGCGCGAAATGAGCCTCAATGCCCAAATACAGCTCGCAAAGGGCCATGAAGCCCGCAATGTGCAAAATGGAGGCAGGCGTAAGGTTGTGCAACTGGAGGCCGTAGAACTCCAGGAGCGCCCGGAGAAACGGATGAATTGGACATCCGAGCCCTCTTATCAAATAAGGGACAAGGCATACCCGCTCTCCTTTGGAGGGACTGGGGACACTCTCCACTTGCTTTCCGCCCTTATAGGTGGCGAGTCCGGCTCGAACTGGAACCATGAAGGCTGGGGGAAGAAATCCCTTGGTTTGGAGCGCCACTAGCTCACTGTGCGGGATGGAGCATCTCTCCCAATCTCCAGGCTGAGGGCTGGGAGGGCGAGAGGAGGAGCCGCGTCGGCTGTCCATGATGGAATGGATTTCTGTCAGATGCGCTCCGATGAATGCTCGCGAAGGGGGAATGGTGTGACTCGGATCTAGATCCTCGTCTCTTTTATAGGCAGCTCATTTGCGCAGCTAACGGGGTAAATGTAAAAATACCCTGGCCTTTCGCATTCGTTTAACACATGGAAGATGGCCATTATTGGGCGTGGAAGCCAAGGAGCGCAATATTTATGAGAAGCCGAACGCTATTCAACAGGTACACAGGATTTGGAGAAGAACCCGCCTTGCAATGCCGAAGACAATCTACGCGTCGGACTCATCGTCATTGAAGCCTGGTTCGGGGGCTACTGAGGGAGTCCTGGATTGGGGGGTGTCCGGATGTGGGGACCCCGACTCATGAGTCGAGATCACCGAATGCACGTGTACAGTGATCCCAGAGATCAATGCTCACTGAACACACAGAAGCTGAATAACAAGAGTCTTACATCCATACACAAATTATGACCATTATGGTCGAGTCTTACATTGATAAAGCCTTAAGGGCTGAACATCAAATGAAACACAAGCAGCGGAAATCTTCGTTGATAAGTAGAACCCATGCCATCTACCTTAACCCTACAGGCATTCTGACTGGGAAACGTCCTAGTTCGCATGTTCGTCTCCAAAGAACTCTTCTTCGAACTCTGGTTCTTCCATGCCTAGTCAATTAAATAACCAGTGGCAAGCCAATGAGTACTTTGAATGTACTCGCAAGCAACCCATGTTTTTGGTTCAAGATACAACAATGCATGATATAGGTAAATTTTTGCAGAAAGCTAGTTTTGAGTGCAATGACATGTTCAACAATTTATAAGACATGCATCAGGAGAATTCAAGTAACCATGCGGACAGGTTACAGATATCAACATAAATAGAGTGGGCACCAACCCATCTCAATCACGTCAAGTCCCTTGACTTGACCCAAGTCATTTTATCAACACACACGCACACACACGGTTTGTAAACATGTGGACGTAGCCCAAGAGCGGTTACCCAACTGTCCTTGACCGTGGACACAGCTATTCAAATAGTTTTACACTCTGCAGAGGTTGCACACTTTACCCACTAGATCCGGGGAACTTCCGTGTCATCGATGACCCACGGTACCTCAAGTACCCGGGGTAAGCACCCGATCACTACCTTTCCCTAGATGACACGAACATGGAGTCCACTCGATTGGTAGTAACCCCCGTGCCTAACATTTCACATCATAAAGTTGTGGAGCCTCGCTCCCATATTCATCACATACCACAAGCACGGGGTACCAACGGTGTGTCCGGTGCTGTGAAGACAGTCATGGCCGCCCTACCTGGCACGACCCCATCCCGAGAGAGAGCACCAACTCTCCCCCGTCACTAGTAATGCGGGCTCCAAGCTAGTATCGACCTAGGTAATCAATAATGCCCTTTCCCATATAAGGGTAGAGTGGTTGCGCATGTAAGGTTGGAATAACGGTCGCAACTTCAACCAATCCGTTTTGAAATCAACACACACTTGCCTTGGTACACCACTTCGTCATCAAGTGGCTACCCATCTCATCATCTCCCCCGGGCATAAGTGGCACCCGGTGGGGTTTTCGAAAAGTCTTTTGAGAATACTTTGTCTCCATCACCATGCATATTCTCGTCCCTTTTTGCGTAGCACTACTTTAGCATCCTACCTACTCCCACCGGCATAACCCTCATAAGAAGGTAGGGTCATGCACAATGCAAGTATCAACGAGGAATTAATGGTGGCAAACCATCAACGTGGGTACCACCTCATCATGATTCCGATGCAACAATAATAAAGAGCTATATGACATGCATAAAAAGGTTTCCATAGACATGGTCAAAGGGCTGCTTGCGTGGCTCAACAAAGTCTTCTGGGTCTTCAAAGTCTTCTGGTCCAACTCCTTCGTCAGCAACGCAATCTATCGTCGCAAAATAACGAGAAAATAAGGCAATAGTAAAATAGAAAAACCAAAGTGCTTAGAAAAATGTCAACTCATTTTTGTAAAATACTAGGTTGAAAACTAAGAAGGGGAAAATTCTTAGTTTTGAATTTGGAGCTGTGGAATAGGAGAAATGGATTTTTAGAGGGGAATTTAAATGCTCAAATTTGAATTTAAATTTGAACAGTGCAGAAAAGTTTGATGGACATAGATGAGAGTTACACCATTAAATAGGTGGGATTTTTACAAGGTTTTAGGAACTGGAATTGTTGTACTTGGATTATTATTTAATCCTGTGGAATTTTTGGAATAATGACATAAAAAGAAAAAGGAAAAGGGCACTGTGCCTGCTGGGCCAGGACAGCCGCAGGGCAGCAGGCCCAGCCAGCGAGGCGGCCCAGCGCGCCGGTGCACGCGCGCGCGCCAGGTTCAAACCTGACGGGCGGGGCCCAGGCGTCAGGGCGAGGGGCTGACGGGCGGGCCCCACGGTCGTCGTCGTCAACCCTAGGACAAAGGGGACGGCGAGCTCACCGGCGACGGCGTAGGCCACGGCGAGATCGGGCGAGGGCACGGCTGGACTCAGCGCTGCGTCGCCGATCGGGTGGAGGTGGCGGGCGTCACCGGAGCTGCCTGGTTCGCCGGCGACGAGGTCTCGCGGCGGAGGAGCTTCGGGCGTCGACGGCTCCGGCCGTTTCCGGCTGCAAACGAGGCGGGGAACAGAGGGGAAACGATCAGGGAGGTGAGGGGAGTCCAGATCGAGAGAGAGGAGGGGCGGAGGGAGCCCGTACCCTGAGATCGACGGCGACCCGAGGCGGCGGAGCTCCGGTCGATCCCGAGCACAGAGTCTCTCCGGGGGTGATTGGGTGGTGCGGGCGTGCTTCTGGGGGTGTGAGAAGGAGACGAATGCCACTGGAGCGGCCCGGGGCGGGCTTATATAGCCGCACGGTGGTCCACTGTGGACCTATGCGCCGGTGAGCTTGTTGATGTCGCCACGGGTCACGGAGGCCTGTTTGGTTGTGTCTGGGGTGTTCGTGGGGGTCGACTACGCCCAGGGGAAGAAGAGAGAGAGGGAGCAGGGGGCCAGAGGCACCGCGCGTGTGAGCCGTGCCATTGGCGCGCTCGGGCGGCCTCTGTTCGCTAGCGCGGAGGCGCGGGGAGGAGGAGAGAGGAGGGGGCCGACCGCGTAGCGTGTTGCGGACGCCGAGGCGCATCGGCGGGCGTGCGGGGGAGGCCCGAGGTGGCCGGAGCTGCTTGGCAGGGGGCGGCTACAGTGCGGGAGCGCACTGTAGCGCGCTCCAGAGCGCGTCTATGGCTGCCCTGGCATTGTTTAAGAGGCAGGGGGCGTGCCCACTCGTGTCTGGCAGTGCTAGGGAGGAGTAAACAAGTGGGTAGGGGCATTGGATGCCATGGAGGGCCAGTGGAGTGAGGAGGGAGGTGAGGAAGAGAGAGAAAGGAGCTGTCCAGAGAGGGAGAGAGAGATTTTACCACTCCAATAAGTGAGATGTGGTCTTGCCATTGTTACTGGAGGTGAAAGGGGACTAGGAGGAGCTGTGGTAAAAAGGGGAGCTCAAGGAGAATAGTGGAAGTGGTCAAAAATGGTATTTTGGTAAAGTGGCAGAAGGTGTTTGATGCTTGTTTGGTTGAGAAAATGAACTCCAAATGCCATGAGACTCCACAGGGTGAAATGACTCATATAAATACGGCCTTCCACCAATTTGGAGATTATTTGGGCAAAGTTGCCAATGCAACTTTTGTAAACCTTAGAAATGAGCAGAAATAGACTTGAGTAGATCTAGTTGAGCATAACACTTCTCCTTGATGCACCACTTTGTGCACTGGCCTCATCTGGTCATGTTAACATGCTCACAAAAGTTGGGGTTAAGGGGAGAAAGTTGGTAGTACAAAGTTGCTCAAACTTGATTCTGGCCAGAGAGGGTTTTGGGGCCTTTTGGTTAACCAAAATGACTTTGATTGACATGAGGCTTTGCAAGATCATCACAATATGCATTTGTGACTTGCTGGATTTTTCTTGGATTTATATGAAAATATTTCCTGTAGAAATATTTTAAATCCTTGAAATGGGCAGAAATGATTTTGGGAGGTTTTGTCCAATATTTTGAACATGACCATGTGTTGAAACTCTTATATATGGAAAATATATGTCCACTGAGTTTCCCTGATTTTTATAAAATATTTTTGAAATAATAAAATAATTTTTCCCTATTAAAGACCATTTCTGGCCTTAAGAAAAAGCCTTTAAATAAAATAGGAAAATAGTTTTTAAAATTATATTTTTGTGGTTTATAGGAGTCCTACATCTAATAGGATTCAAATATACCTTTTGAAATATTTTTCACACCCAAATCAAGTACTTGCAGTGCAAATCCTCAATTCAAGGGTTTTTGGAAAACTAATTTTAGAAAATACCTTTTGGCCAAATTATTTTTGTAAGAAAATACTATATTGCTCTATACACATGGCATGATCATTGGACAGAAGTTTGGGGCAAGGAGATGAAGTATAGAAGGTGAAACTATGTTGACTTTTGAGAGCACTTGAAAAAAAATCACAGAGAGAAAACCAACTCCAAATAAAAGCCAAATAATGCAAAAGTTTTTGTTGGTCCAAATTTTCATGCTTTACTAATGCAAATGAAATGTTACAAAATGCAGGGTGTGACAGACCTACCCCCCTTACAAGAATCTCGTCCCCGAGATTCCTAAACTAGGCTTTAAAGAGATACGGAAACTCGGATCTAAGGTAGTCTTCACGTTCCCAGGTGGCTTCGGCTTCAGTGTGGTTGCTCCACTGGACCTTGAAATACTTGATGGTGCGGCTTCGAGTGTGTCGCTCAACCTCATCCAGAATGCAGATGGGCCTCTCACGGTAAGTCAAATCAGGCTGAAGGTCAATGGCTTGGTGATTGACGTCCTTGTAAAGATCAGGCTTGTCTGGAACTTGGAGAAACTTCCTAAGTTGTGACACGTGGAATATGTTGTGCACATCGAATAGTTCAGGTGGCAGTTCCAACAGGTAAGCCACTTCTCCTCGTCGTTCAGTGATCTTGAAGGGGCCGATGTATCTTGGGGCGAGCTTTCCTTTGACTTGGAAGCGCTGGGTTCCCTTGAGAGGTGTGATCCGGAGATAGACATGGTCTCCAACTCGGATGTCTACGTCTCTACGACGTGAGTCAGGGACTCTTCTCCCTTGACTTGGCAGTCTTCAAACGCTCTCTGACAAGCTGGACTTGCTCTTCTGCTTCACAGAGGATATCGGGCCCAAATACAAGTCCTTCTCCGGTCTCTGACCAATTGAGGGGTGTGCGGCATTTCCGTCCGTATAACACCTCGAATGGTGCCATCTGAAGGCTTGACTGGTAACTGTTATTGTAGGCGAACTCCGCAAAAGGGAGGCAATCTTCCCACTTAGCTCCATATGCTAAGACACAGGCTCGGAGCATGTCTTCGAGTATCTGATTCACTCGTTCCGTCTGACCTCCGGTCTGTGGGTGGAAAGCAGTGCTGAAGGACAACTTGGTCCCCATGGCCTCTTGGAACTTCTTCCAGAACCTTGAGGTAAACTAGGTTCCTCGATCTGACACAATCTCCTTGGGAACACCATGAAGGCTTACGATTCTGTTGACGTAGAGGCTGGCTAGCTGGTTTCCCTTGTAAGTTGTTTTGACCGGAATGAAATGGGCTACTTTGGTCAAATGGTCGACTATGACCCAGATGGAGTCATGTCCCTTATTTGACCTAGGTAATCCAGTGATGAAGTCCATTCCGACTTTATCCCATTTCCACTCGGGAACCTTGAGTGGTTGGAGCAATCCAGCGGGTCGCTGATATTCAGCCTTGACTCTTTGGCATACATCACACTTTGCAACATAGGTGGCAATCTCCCTTTTCATCCCGTGCCACCAAAATCTTTCCTTCAGGTCTTGATACATCTTGGTTCCCCCAAGATGGATGGAATACGGGGTGTCATGAGCTTCTTGCAAGATCAGATTCTTGAGCTCAACCTTGTTGGGCGCGCAAATGCGATTCCCAAACCACATAATTCCTTGCTCATCCTCTGAGAATCCTGGGGCCTTGCCTGCCTTGATCTTCCTCTTGATGCCTTCAATACTTTCGTGTCCCTTCTGAGCTTCCTTAATATCATCCATCAAGGTAGGCCTAACTTCGAGGTTGGCCAAGAATCCTGGTGCAACCAGTTCCAACCCGAAGCTTTCAAGTTCTTCATACAGGGCGGGTAGCTTGTCCTTAAGCATAGCATTCAAGGAACAAGCCTTCCTGCTTAATGCATCTGCTACCACATTAGCCTTCCCAGGGTGGTATTGAACACTGAGGTAATAATCCTTGATCAACTCTAGCCATCTTCTTTGCCTCATGTTCAATTCCTTTTGAGTGAAAATATACTTCAGACTTTTGTGATCCGTGTATATCTCACACCGCTTCCCTAAGAGGTAATGTCGCCATGTCTTCAGGGCATGAAACACTGCTGCTAACTCAAGATCATGAGTAGCATAGTTCTCTTCATGAGGTCGTAGTTGCCTTGAAAGGTAAGCTACGACTCTGCCCTCTTGCATCAGAACACTCCCCAGTCCGGTCCTTGACGCATCACAATATATCACAAACTCCTTGTGTATATCTGGTGTGGCCAGAACTGGGGCGGTGGTCAGTCTCTTCTTCAGCTCCTGGAAGCTCTCTTCGCACTTCGGCGTCCATTCAAACTTCTTGTCCTTCTTCAAGAGCCGAGTCATGGGTCGGGCAATGCTTGAGAATCCTTCAACGAACTTGCGGTAATATCCCGCGAGTCCGAGGAAGCTTCTGACTTCCTTCACATTGCTTGGGGATTGCCATTCAGTCACGGCTTCAATCTTAGCGGGATCGACTGACAATCCTTCTTCGGTCATAACATGACCCAAGAATCCAACTTCACGCAGCCAAAATTCGCACTTGCTGAACTTGGCATATAGCTGGTGCTCTCGAAGCTTGTCTAGGACCATCCTCAAGTGTTGCTCGTGCTCTTCTTCCGTCTTCGAGAAGACAAGAATGTCATCAATGAAGACAACAACAAACTTGTCCAAATATTCCATGAAGACCTTATTCATGAGATACATGAAGTAAGCTGGGGCATTGGTCAATCCAAAGGACATGACCGTGCACTCATACAGGCCATATCTGGTTACAAATGCCGTCTTCGGAATATCTTGGGGTCTGATTTTCAGCTGGTAGTACCTAGATCTGAGGTCGATCTTGGAGAACACCTTGGCCCCATTGAGTTGATCAAACAGATCTTCAATCTTGGGAAGTGGATACTTGTTCTTGATTGTAACTTCATTGAGGGAGCGGTAGTCAATGCACAAGCGGATGGTACCGTCCTTCTTTGCCACAAACAGAACAGGTGATCCCCAAGGGGAGGCACTAGGGCGGATAAATCCCTTCCTCAACTGCTCTTCTAGTTGCTTCTTCAACTCTGCTAACTCCTCTGATCCCATTCTATAAGGCTTCTTATAGATGGGTCCTGCTCCGGGTATGAGCTCGATGATGAACTCAATGTCTCAGTAAGGAGGCATTCCCGGTAGCTCATCAGGAAAGACATCGGGGTATTCGCATACTACCGGCACTTGCTCCAATCCAACTTCAGTCAGACAGTTGACTTGGTTGGCTTGAGCAGAGGAGGGGTTGGAGGCAAATTTAACTTCGACTCCTTGGTCATTGGTCACAATGACAGTCCGGTTGGCGCAATCTATCAAGCCTTGGTGCTTGATGAGCCAATTCATTCCTAAGATCACATCCAAGCCTTGTGATCCTAAGATGATAAGGTCTGCTAGGAAGTCTACCCCATTAATGACAATCCCGACTCCTTTACATCCTATCTTGGCTCTCATCTCTGCTCCGGGGGTTTGTACCACCATAGGGTTATTCAGGGGTGTAGGGGTCATGCCACTTTTTAATGCAAACTTTTGGGTGACAAATGAATGCGTGGCTCCAGAATCAAACAAGACAGTTGCAGGTGCTGAATTGACAAGGAACGTACCCAGCACGACGTCCGGGTCTTCCTGGGCTTCTTCTGCAGTGACATGATTCACACGACCCTTGCCGTTGTTGGGCAGGTTGCGGGGAGCTTGGTTCCTTGGTGGCATTCCACGGCCTTGTCCTGGGTTCTGCGCATTGGGGCGCGGGGCGTCGGGCTTCTTGTTGGGGCAATTCTTGGAGTAATGTCCTGGCTGTCCACATCCAAAGCAAGTGACTTGGTTGGGGTTGCTGCTCCTGCCAGCATTGTTATTGGGGTTGTTGTAAGCTGGCCTGGGGTTGGCATACTGCTGAGGTGGATAGTTGGTGCGGGGTGCAGGAGCTCTTGGCTGCTGATAGGTTGGCTTGACCGGGGCTGGCTGCCACGGGCGAGGCTTCTGGTTGCTGGAGCTACCCTTGCTGATCATCTTGCGCTTACGGGTATCATCCAAAGCACGTCGCTTGTCCTCAAGCATGAGTGCCTTGTTCACCAGATCAGGAAAGGTCGGGCAGTCACACACAACAAGCGAGTACTGCAGAGTCTGGTTAAGGCCTTCCATGAAGCGCTCCTTTTTGGCAGCATCAGTGCTGACATCCTCAGGGGCATACCTTGAGAGAACACTGAACTTCTGCATGTACTCCTTGACAGTGCTACTTCCTTGCTTCAGGGCTCGGAACTCACGCTTCTTGATGGCCATGATTCCAGAAGGAATGTGGGCCTTGCGGAATTCTGCCTTGAAGTCATTCCAAGTGATGTTTTGCTCAGCATGCATGGCCTTGAATCCATCCCACCAAGCTCTGGCAGTTCCCCCGAGACAGTGGGCAGCATATGCCACCCTCTCACGGTCTTCAGTGCAGCCGACTAGGTCCAACAAGTCCTCAATGGTGCGGACCCAGTCGTCTGCATCCAGGGGTTCAGCAGTCTCGATGAAGGTGGGTGGTGCATGCTTCTTGAACTCCACCAACATGGACCGTCCATTGCCGTGTCCCGCCAGCTGGCGATTGACAGCTTGAGCAATCACCTGGAGGGCTGCAGTGTTGGCTTGGCGTTCTTCTCGGAAGGCTTGGAGAAGCTGAGCCATGTCCATGATTGGAGGAGGTGGTGGGGGTGGAGTCTGTCCTTGGGCTTGGTCCTGGCTGACTCCTGCTTCAGCAGAACCTCCGGCTTCTTGCTGCTGGGTAGAGGTACCAGTACGTGTTACAACAGGCATCCTGTTGGAGTGGTCAAGGTCTCATGATTGGGGAAAGATGGGGAAAGCAATATAGATGGGACGCCTAGTAAGGGGGTTGGTATGACACTAATTGTTTCATGCAAGGGCCAAAAGGGCCAAACATATTCATTGAAGTCCAAATGGGTGATGTAGTCGCTTACAAGTTCCCGAAGGAAAGCACGACATCCATCAAACACATCAAAAGCAAACACTACATGGTTTCATATGAACCATTACAGGGACTCGACTTCGCATAGGGGTACACGACCTATCCTACCGTAGGGTTTACTAACGGGCATATCCAAGGTGCGAATGATGCCTAAGTGGTGGAATGCTCGGTCGCGTAGTCTGGCTCTTCTGGGTCTTCCTCCTCATCATCAGTAGCGTGGCTTCCTTCATTGCTTGAAGGGGTGGGGGAGTGGAGGAGCTCAACACGGTGTTGCTTTGCTGGTGGGGTGAAGAGCTTGCGGTAATCCCTTGCGCTCATGAAGTGTTGCTGTGGTGGTTCTCCATCTTTAGGGGGTCTTCTGCCTCTGTAAGCGATTGCAGGTTGTCCAGGGGGAGCACCTTCCTTCTTGATCCTATCCGTCTTCTCTTGGGCTTGGCGAAGAAGTGCCTTGGTCTCATGAAGTTCCTTTCGGAGTTCCATTGATTCCGAGGCCAAGTGTTGCGCCAAACTATCGGCACAAAGGCTGAAGTAGGTCTGGAATCGGAGTGGAAGTCCTTCTTCTAATGGTGGAGCTGGTGCACTGCTCTCATCCTCACCTTCCTTCCGATAAGGCAAGAAGCGGGTTGCCAACTTGTCTGCCATCTCTGGAAGAAGGTCTCGGAGGCGGGTGAGTGCCTTGAGGGTTGCCGTCTCGACGGCAAGAACTAGTGTTGCCATCTGGGGTCCCTCGAAGAACCAGCTTGTTGGAGAGTCATTGGCCTTCACGATCACTTCCACATGATATTCCGTCTTGGTGTCATTGATCCAATGCTCATGGTAGGTGAAAATGGGGGCTCGGTGGTACTGGAACTTCTTGAGGCTTTCCTCGAGAAGCACGGGAAATCCGGTGGTCAGGAAGTCTTCGGGTACGGCAGCCATCTACAAAGGTTGAATGGGCGAGGTCAATAAGGGGAATATATCTTGGGTTGGGTAGGCTTTAGAAAAGAAGAGAAGTTTAGATGGTCTCAAGCTAACTAACGTCCATGCTAACTAAGGCTTCCTACAGTCAGGATGGCTCTAATACCAGCTCTGTGGGGACCCCGACTCATGAGTCGAGATCACCGAATGCACGTGTACAGTGATCCCAGAGATCAATGCTCACTGAACACACAGAAGCTGAATAACAAGAGTCTTACATCCATACATACCTTACAAAATTATGACCATTATGGTCAAGTCTTACATTGATAAAGCCTTAAGGGCTGAACATCAAATGAAACACAAGCAGCGGAAATCTTCGTCGATAAGTAGAACCCATGCCATCTGCCTTAACCCTACAGGCATTCTGACTGGGAAACGTCCTAGTTCGCATGTTCGTCTCCAAAGAACTCTTCTTCGAACTCCGGTTCTTCCATGCCTGGTCAATTAAATAACCAGTGGCAAGCCAATGAGTACTTTGAATGTACTCGCAAGCAACCCATGTTTTTGGTTCAAGATACAACAATGCATGATATAGGTAAATTTTTGCAGAAAGCTAGTTTTGAGTGCAATGACATGTTCAACAATTTGTAAGACATGCATCAGGAGAATTCAAGTAACCATGCGGACAGGTTACAGATATCAACATAAATAGAGTGGGCACCAACCCATCTCAATCACGTCAAGTCCCTTGACTTGACCCAAGTCATTTTATCAACACACACGCACACACACGGTTTGTAAACATGTGGACGTAGCCCAAGAGCGGTTACCCAACTGTGCTTGACCGTGGACACGGCTATTCGAATAGTTTTACACTCTGCAGAGGTTGCACACTTTACCCACTAGATCCGGGGAACTTCCGTGTCATTGATGACCCGCGGTACCTCAAGTACCCGGGGTAAGCACCCGATCACTACCTTTCCCTAGACGACACTAACATGGAGTCCACTCGATTGGTAGTAACCCCCGTGCCTAACATTTCACATCATAAAGTTGTGGAGCCTTGCTCCCATATTCATCACATACCACAAGCACGGGGTACCAACGGTGTGTCCGGTGCTGTAAAGACAGTCATGGCCGCCCTACCTGGCACGACCCCGTCCCGAGAGAGATCACCAACTCTCCCCCGTCACTAGTAATGCGGGCTCCAAGCTAGTATCGACCTAGGTAATCAATAATGCCCTTTCCCATATAAGGGTAGAGTGGTTGCGCATGTAAGGTTGGAATAACGGTCGCAACTTCAACCAATCCGTTTTGAAAACAACACACACTTGCCTTGGTACACCACTTCGTCATCAAGTGGCTACCCATCTCATCATCTCCCCTAGGCATAAGTGGCACCCGGTGGGGTTTTCGAAAAGTCTTTTGAGAATACTTTGTCTCCATCACCATGCATATTCTCGTCCCTTTTTGCGTAGCACTACTTTAGCATCCTACCTACTCCCACCGGCATAACCCTCATAAGAAGGTAGGGTCATGCACAATGCAAGTATCAACGAGGAATTAATCGTGGCAAACCATCAACGTGGGTACCACCTCATCATGATTCTGATGCAACAATAATAAAGAGCTATATGACATGCATAAAAAGGGTTCCATAGACATGGTCAAAGGGCTGCTTGCATGGCTCAACAAAGTCTTCTAGGTCTTCAAAGTCTTCTGGTCCAACTCCTTCGTCAGCAACGCAATCTATCGTCGCAAAATAACGAGAAAATAAGGCAATAGTAAAACAGAAAAACCAAAGTGCTTAGAAAAATGTCAACTCATTTTTGTAAAATACTAGGTTGAAAACTAAGAAGGGGAAAATTCTTAGTTTTGAATTTGGAGCTGTGGAATAGGAGAAATGGATTTTAGAGGGGAATTTAAATGCTCAAATTTGAACAGTGCAGAAAAGTTTAATGGACATATATGAGAGTTACACCATTAAATAGGTGGGATTTTTACAAGGTTTTAGGAACTGGAATTGTTGTACTTGGATTATTATTTAATCTTGTGGAATTTTTGGAATAATGACAGAAAAAGAAAAAGGAAAAGGGCACTGTGCCTGCTGGGCCAGGATAGCCGCAGGGCAGCAGGCCCAGCCAGCGAGGCGGCCCAGCGCGCCGGTGCACGCGCGCGCGCCAGGTTCAAACCTGACGGGCGGGGCCCAGGCGTCAGGGCGAGGGGCTGACGGGCGGGCCCCACGGCCGTCGTCGTCAACCCTAGGCCAGAGGGGACGGCGAGCTCACCGGCGACGACGTAGGCCACGGCGAGGTCGGGCGAGGGCACGGCTGGACTCAGCGCTGCGTCGCTGATCGGGTGGAGGTGGCGGGCGTCACCGGAGCTGCCTGGTTCGCCGGCGATGAGGTCTCGCGGCGGAGGAGCTTCGGGCGTCGACTGCTCTGGCCGTTTCCGGCTGCAAACGAGGCGGGGAAGAGAGGGGAAACGATCAGGGAGGTGAGGGGAGTCCAGATCGAGAGAGAGGAGGGGAGGAGGGAGCCCGTACCCTGAGATCGACGGCGACCCGAGGCGGCGGAGCTCCGGTCGATCCCGAGAACAGAGGCTCTCCGGGGGTGATTGGGTGGTGCGGGCGTGCTTCTGGGGGTGTGAGAAGGAGGCGAATGCCACTGGAGCGGCCCGGGGCGGGCTTATATAGCCACACTTTGGTCCACCATGGACCTGTGCGCCGGCGAGCTTGTTGCCGTCGCCACGGGTCACGGGAGCCTGTTTGGTTGTGTCTGGGGTGTTCGTGAGAGTCGACTACACCCAGTGGAAGAAGAGAGAGGGGGGGGGCAGGGGGCCAGAGGCACCGCGCGTGTGAGCCGTGCCATTGGCGCGCTCGGGCGGCCTCTGTTCGCTAGCACGGAGGCGCGGGGAGGAGGAGAGAGGAGGGGGCTGACCGCGTAGCGTGTTGCGGACGCCAAGGCACATCGGCGGGCGCGCGGGGGAGGCCCGAGGTGGCCGGAGCTGCTTGGCAGGGGGCGGCTACAGTGCGGGAGTGCACTGTAGCGCGCTCCAGAGCACGTCTATGGCTGCCCTGGCATTGTTTAAGAGGCAGAGGGCATGCCCACTCGTGTCTGGCAGTGCTAGGGAGGAGTAAACAAGTGGGTAGGGGCATTGGATGCCATGGAGGGCCAGTGGAGTGAGGAGGGAGGTGAGGAAGAGAGAGAAAGGGGCTGTCCAGAGAGGGAGAGAGAGATTTTACCCCTCCAATAAGTGAGATGTGGTCTTGCCATTGTTACTGGAGGTGAAAGGGGACTAGGAGGAGCTGTGGTAAAAAGGGGAGCTCAAGGAGAATAGTGGAAGTGGTCAAAAATGGAATTTTGGTAAAGGGCAGAAGGTGTTTGATGCTTGTTTGGTTGAGAAAATGAACTCCAAATGCCATGAGACTCCACAGGGTGAAATGACTCATATAAATATGGCCTTCCACCAATTTGGAGATTTTTTGGGCAAAGTTGCCAATGCAACTTTTGTAAACCCTAGAAATGAGCAGAAATAGACTTGAGTAGATCTAGTTGAGCATAACACTTCTCCTTGATGCACCACTTTGTGTACTGGCCTCATCTGGTCATGTTAACATGCTCACAAAAGTTGGGGTTAAGGGGAGAAAGTTGGTAGTACAAAGTTGCTCAAACTTGATTCTGGTCATAGAGGGTTTTGGGGCCTTTTGGTGAACCAAAATGACTTTGATTGACATGAGGCTTTGCAAGATCATCACAATATGCATTTGTGACTTGCTGGATTTTTCTTGGATTTATATGAAAATATTTCTTGTAGAAATATTTTAAATCCTTGAAATGGGCAGAAATGGTTTTGGGAGGTTTTGTCCAATATTTTGAACATGACCATGTGTTGAAACTCTTATATATGGAAAATATATGTCCACTAAGTTTCCCTGATTTTTATAAAATATTTTTGAAATAATAAAATAATTTTTCCCTATTAAAGACCATTTCTGGCCTTAAGAAAAAGCCTTTAAATAAAATAGGAAAATAGTTTTTAAAAAATATATTTTTGTGGTTTATAGGAGTCCTACATCTAATAGGATTCAAATATACCTTTTGAAATATTTTTCATAACCCTAATCAAGTACTTGCAGTGCAATCCTCAATTTAGGGGTTTTTGGAAAACTAATTTTTGAAAATACTTTTTGGCCAAATTATTTTTGTAAGAAAATACTATATTGCTCTATACACATGGCATGATCGTTGGACAGAAGTTTGGGGCAAGGAGATGAAGTATAGAAGGTGAAACTATGTTGATTTTTGAGAGCACTTGAAAAAAAATCACAGAGAGAAAACCAACTCCAAATAAAAGCCAAATAAAGCAAAAGTTTTTGTTGGTCCAAATTTTCATGCTTTACTAATGCAAATGAAATGTTACAAAATGTAGGGTGTGACACCGTATGGCCGGACTATAGCCTTTGGCTGGACTCCTGGACTATGAAGATACAAGATTGAAGACTTCGTCCCGTGTCCGGTTGGGACTTTCCTTGGCATGGAAGGCAAGCTTGGCAATACGGATATGTAGATCTCCTACCATTGTAACCGACTCTGTGTAACCCTAACCCTCTTTGGTGTCTATATAAACCGGAGGGTTTTAGTCCTTAGGACGAACAACAATCATACCATAGGCTAGCTTCTAGGGTTTAGCCTCTATGATCTCGTGGTAGATCTACTCTTGTACTACACATATCATCAATATTAATCAAGCAGGAGTAGGGTTTTACCTCAGTCGAGAGGGCCCGAACCTGGGTAAAAACATTGTGTCCCTCGTCTCCTGTTACCATCCACCTAGACGCACAGTTCAGGACCCCCTACCCGAGATCCGCCGGTTTTGACACTGACACCTGCCGTTCCAAGTAAATTTGTATGTGCCAAACTCCAAACCTTCAAATGAAATTATGTTTTGTATGCTCGAGCAGCTCATGTTACAACTAGGGCTTCCTATATCTTCCATGCTAGGTGGATTATTCTCAAGAGGAGTGGACTCCGCTCCTCATTCACGAGAAAGGGCCGGTAACCGGGATGCCCGGTCCCATGACCCAAAAAGATCAAAGCAAATCAAAATAACTAAACAAAACTCCCCCAGGGATGTTGTTAGTTGGAGGCACTCGTTGTTTCGAGCAAGCCATGGATTGATGCTTGTTGGTGGTTGGGGGAGTATAAACTTTTACCATTCTGTTTGGGAACTGCCTATAATGCATGTAGTATGGAAGATACAACCATCTCATAGTTGTTGCGTTGACAGCGAAAGTATGCCACTCAAAATGTTATTCAATCTCTATTTTAAAATTGAGCTTTGGCACCTCTACAAATCCCTGCTTCCCTCTGCGAAGGGCCTATCTATTTACTTTTATGTTGAGTCATCATCCTTCTTATTAAAAGCACCCGCTGGAGAGCACACTGTCATTTGCATTCATTACTATTGGTTTATATTTGGTATGACTTGACTGGATCTCTTTTACCATGAATTACAATGTTTAGTCAGTCCTTGATCTTTAAAGGTGCTCTGCATTTATGTTTTGCGGTCTCAGAAAGGGCTAGCGAGATACCATTTTGTTATATCATGTTATGATTATTTTGAGAAAGTGTTGTCATCCGAGTTTTATTATTATGGCTTGCTAGCTGATTATGCTATTGATATGAGTAATTGTGAGACCTATGTGTTATTGTGAGTATGGTTAGTTCATAATATTTGCTGAAACTTGAATGCTGGCTTTTCATGTTACAACAACAAGAGCAAACAGAGTTTGTAAAAGTTTTCCTTTATCACTTTCAGTTTATCAACTGAATTGCTTGAGGACAAGCAAACGTTTAAGCTTGGGGGAGTTGATACGTCTCCAACATATCTACTTTTCCAAACACTTTTGCCCTTGTTTTGGACTCTAACTTGCACGATTTGAATGAAACTAACCCGGACTGACGCTGTTTTCAGCAGAACTGCCATGATGTTGTTTTATGTGTAGAAAAGAAAAGTTCTCGGAATGTCCTGGAAATCCACGGAGGCACTTTTTGGAATTAATAAGAATTTTTGATGAAATAATTAATGCCAGGGGGCCCACAGCCTGTCAACGAGATAGGGGGCGCCCCCCAGGGCGCGACCCCCTATCTCGTTGGCCCCCTGGACCTCCTCCGACCTCAACTCCAACTCCATATATTCCGTCCTGGGGAGAAAAAATCGGAGAGAAAGTTTCATCGCGTTTTACGACACGGAGCCGCCGCCAAGCCCTAATCTCTCTCGGGAGGGCTGATCTGGAGTCTGTTCAGGGCTTTGGAGAGGGGGATTCATCGCCGTCGTCATCATCAACCATCCTCCATCACCAATTTCATGATGCTCACCGCCGTGCATGAGTAATTCCGTCGTAGGCTTGCTAGACGGTGATGGGTTGGATGAGATTTACCATGTAATCAAGTTAGTTTTGTTAGGGTTTGATCCCTAGTATCCACTATGTTCTGAGATTGATGTTGCTATGACTTTGCTATGCTTAATGTTTGTCACTAGGGCCCGAGTGCCGTGATTTCAGATCTGAACCTATTATGTTTTCTTGAATATATGTGTGTTCTTGATCCTATCTTGCAAGTCTATAGTCACCTATTATGTGTTATGATCCGACAACACCGAAGTGACAATAATCGGGATACTTCTCGGTGATGACCGTAGTTTGAGGAGTTCATGCATTCACTATGTGTTAATGCTTTGGTCCGGTTCTCTATTAAAAGGAGGCCTTAATATCTCTTAGTTTCCGCTAGGACCCCGCTTCAACCGGAGGGTAGGACAAAAGATGTCATACGAGTTCTTTTCCATAAGCACGTATGACTATTTACGGAATACATGCCTACATTACATTGATGAATGGGAGCTAGTTCTATATCACCCTATGTTATAACTATTGCATGAGGAATCGCATCCGGCATAATTATCCATCACTGATCCATTGCCTATGAGCTTTTCACATATTGTTCTTCGCTTATTTACTTTTCCGTTGCTACTGTTACAACTACTACAAAAACCCAAAGACATCTATCTTTACTTTTGCTACCGTTACCTTTATTATCATACCACTTTTGCTACTAAATACTTTGCTGCAGATACTAAGATATCCAGGTGTGGTTGAATTGACAACTCAACTGCTAATACTCAAGAATATTCTTTGGCTCCCCTTGCGCCGAATCAATAAATTTGGGTTGAATACTCTACCCTTGAAAGCTGTTGCGATCCCCTATACTTGTGGGTTATCAGGATCCCAGGCAGGAGGCCTGCGCCTCTTTCGATCTGTATCCTAGTTTGTGCTAGCCTTCTTAAGGCAAACTTGATTACCTATGTCTGTACTCAGATATTGTTGCTTCTGCTGACTCGTCTATGATCGAGCACTTGTATTCGAGCCCTCAAGGCCCCTGGCTAGTATTATGATGCTTGTATTACTTATTTATGTTTTAGAGTTGTGTTGTGATATCTTCCCGTGAGTCCCTGATCTTGATCGTACACGTTTGCGTGCATGATTAGTGTATGATTGAATCGGGGGCGTCACAAGTTGGTATCAGAGCCGAATACCTGTAGGAATCCCCCTTTCCAACTCCTTGGCCGAAGTTGAGTCTAGTCATTGCTAAACTTTACTAACATAGCCGTGTGGCTTACGGGCCCACGTCGCCATTGGGTGGTATTAGGATCTTTTATTCCTTCACCTATACTCTGGGAACTCTGAATCTCTCTTCTATTCGGGTTAAAATGAATCTACTAACTCTAATTCTAGGTTCTCGTAACTACTTCCTCCTGGAGAGCCCCTTATCAGAGATGATCGCCTGCTATGCCAGAAGATTTCGTAAGTACTCTACGATTTCTTCTGAGACACTTGAGCCCACCGCCTTTGCAAATTCCCTACCACTGTTATATCCTTATGGATAACTGCATACACCTTCCATTCTTACAAGATTACCCGAAATTCTCTTTAATGTTTCGAGAATACTTTGTGCCTACTGCCTTGCAGTTCTTTGCCACCTGAATACCCCTACGGATAATTCTCACACTTACCGAGTATCCGCTCATCCCCAGTTGATTCACGTCTTTCACACAAGTCTGCAAAATGCCCTTCGATTTTCCGAAAACCCTCAACATCCTATTGCTCTTGAAATTCTTGCCTGCTTGCCTTATGGTTAATCCCATAAGTATAGTAATCTTATTGGCAGCCTTTGTCAATATCATTTTGAGTCCATTGATTCAATATGTTGTGAATGCTCGCAATCCTCAATCAGATCCTAGAACTCATCCTTTTGGCTCACACGTCATTTTAAGCATGAGCTGGATCTCGACCAATCAAATTGTTGTTGATTTTACCCCTAAGGTTACTCAACTTATCCATCCCTAATCAGAGCGTTTGCTTCTGATCCTTTGATTGGGAAATCATAATTCCTTTACATGTGGGCTTTGAATTAGTCAGTTGCTTCTATAATCCAATGCCTTCGCATTGTTTCTTCCTCTGTTTGTGTGTCGATACTCACATCAGCTCCGCTATGGATCATCGGATCCTTTGTCGAAATATCATCCGACAGTGTCCTTTGTATACAGAAACCTCGAGAAGTTCTTTCCCTAATACATAATGCCTTCGGTAATTGTATCCTATCCTTTTGTCACCCATGCTCTACTGTTGAGCTTGTGTTATTTAGTATTGAAGCTTGTGGTATATTTTCCCAAGATACCCCTAAGGGTTGAACCTATGCCTTCCGAAATCTAGGTAAACCCAAGAGCTATCACGAGTCATACTCTTCTGGTGTTTTGCCAGATAAAATTTAAACATTACAACTTCTTTGAAAAATGAGAAGTGAATGGAAGGTTATGCGTTGAGGAAGTGGGAGTCGACCTTGAACCATTGTGTTCATGCCCATGGACACGATGTAGATCCTATCCTGGAAGCTTCTTGTAATAATAACTATTTCCTTGACATAATATCATCTGGAATCTGTGAATTGATCATTTGCAATCGTGGTTCTGACCATATTTTCCACTTGATTCCATTTCTCAAGCAAGTGAAAACACTTGTCTTTTGCAGATCATACATCCCCGCCACCCCTATGTTGATCTTCCTTCGAGTAATACCCTCCAATATCTCGAGAATATCAAAGAACTGTGTTTCTTCCTATGAGTCTTCATCTAGTATTGCTTCTCACCGATTTGAGATTTCCCCTTGGTTCTGAGTTATTTCACTCGAGAATACTGATAAGTGAATCGATTCCGCACTCCGATTCAATAACTCTAAGTAATTTTCATTGCTTAGGAGTTTAATAATTCTTCAAGTCATTCCTAGCCTGATCGGCTATATCTTAATTGTGCTAAATTTGGCTGTGCCACCTGGTCCTTCTTTCCGGAGCACAAATTTTGACGATGAGCTAACCTTGCGTCGATCTTCCTCGTCATACCACTTCTCCTTGAACAGCAAACTTGATTTCGAGTTTGTGTCCTACCCGTGGTTCCAAAAACCTTTCTCTTTCATCATTTCTTTGACTTGATGTCATCGTCGTTTGGTTACATCTTCTTGAAACCTCTCGACAAATTTGTTGTGATCATTGTCAACAATTTGACTTCTTCCAAGTTGTTATCGAATTCAGGATGAGAAATATCACCCTTGCCCCTCGATGATTTGTGTTATCATCGACCACATTCTTTCCTTTCCCCAACACAAACGTGTTCATGTTTTGTGTTGTATCTTGATTTCCTTGCTATCTAGCTTATGATATGTTCTACCTTGGAGTATTACCATCTGATTATGTCGAGGATGTTGAGAGAATTGCTCCACCTCTTAATATTCTTTGTATTGTGATGCTTCTTGTCATCACCATGCTTCTCTTGGTCCCTCTATTCCAACTGGAATACCAATAAGTGAACTCTCTTGTGAGAATTTAATATTCCTAGCAACCCTATTGCTTCTGAGTTAATGGACAACTATTCCAATTTAGTGTGCTAGTTGCTAAATCGCCATCCCAACGTTGGTCGTGCAACCCAGCCCATATTTCCAGTGCACCATTCAACCAATGTTTAACTATGGATGTTTTCCTCGAACATACATCATTATATTGTACTGTTCAACCTGACAAATGTTTTCTCCTTGTTCACATAATTGTGGAAATCTGTCTTTTTGGAAACCTCGATAAAAAATCGTTAATTCCATCAGCCACCTCCTCATCCTCTCGTTGGTGTACTGATGAACTCTTGTTTGGGAACTTGCTTCCATAGTTCATTTCTCGAGAATCTTATCATGTCATCTCGGCAATTTGAGTTGCACCTTTTCTTCTCAGGCATCCTGAGTCTGAGGTATCCTAACGCCAATCAGATCTGAATCTCGGTCAGATATGATGGTTGGAACATATTTCCAAGAGTTATAACATTGGTCTTTATGTGACCCTGTAAGGTGATGTCGTGCTTAGCACACCTGGCCGGAGGCCTTATTGTTATAGATTCCTTCAGCAAGATTATCCATTCTTCCATGAGGAAATTGTAAGACTTATTCTACAAGTTATTCCCGATGGATCCTTTGTGTTTCCAAAGTCTGATCTTCACCTAATGACCATGTCAATGCTATCTCGAAGCATGTCTATGGTACTCCGATTTTCAACAAGAACATTTGAAGCCCAATGCTAAATGTTTCTTGCTCAATTATCCAAACACTGTTGCATGGGTAATGCCACGAAATTTCTCTCCCTTACCTAAAGGGTTTTCTACATTATATCCTGTCATGGATATCATGCTCTGCTTGTCCTTGGGAAGGATATACCCCTGGAATATGTGTTTTGACACATTTTCCTTTCCATTGTTCTGTTTAATCTGATAATCATATTTTCCTTTCCGTTGTTTGGTTTAACCTTTCTTGTTATCTATATGATCTAAGCAGTAGTATTCTCCTGCTTACGTAAACCCCTCGTTGTACAATTCTGTCAGCAAAACCCTGTTACTATTGTTGATGACATTCCGGTAGCCATCGATGGATGAGAACTTTGCCTATTGGTCCGCCTCGTTCAACGAGCAGGAATATGGTTCTCTTCGTCCCTCACCCTTGGTACTGACATTGTTGGCGACATAACTGACAGACTATTTTCTGACATGCCTTGTTATCATGACCATGCAAGATGACATCACCCTCCCTATTTCTTAACCCACATGGTCGGCCCATAACCCACAGTTCCACAGGATCGAAACCTGGCTCTCCTATACACCCCCAGTTTCCAAAGTTCATTCCTCACACTTGGCCTCGTATGTGATTCACGAGCCACCTTCTGAGATATGATCAATTCTGGTATCAGACACAGTACTTATTCCTATTGCTTTGAACCCCTTTTCACGCCCTGTTTCAGGCATCGAACGATTTCCTGCCCGCTAGAAACTTCCCATGATACCTCCTTACTTCGCTCTCGATATTTCTGTAAGTTTCAATTCGGGAGTTACTTCCGCCACCTTCCTCGATGTTATCGACCAGATAGTCGACCTTGTAGAGGTTAGTTCTCCCGGAATGCCCACCCTTTATTCTTTCATAAGTACGATGGAGTTCCTGAAGAAAAGAACACCGACTTCATCATGATGACTTGAAGCAGAGAAATGAAGACATCAATGTAATGGATTGACCTCTTCGAGAAGAGCAACCGAGACCGAGAAGACTCGTTAGAATTTCATAACCAGAACTTTCCCCCCTACACAACATCTTAAATCTCGGGACAAGATTTCTTGTAGTTGAGGAGAATTGTGACGCCCGGATAATTAAGCTACAGTAATTCCCTGCTAACGATGCCACATCACCATGATTACCTTAATTAAACTCGCGTTGATTCAAACGGGATTCAAATTCAAATTCCAAAAACAAGTCAAATTTTATTTCTTCAAACTGATAAGGAAAAATGTTCGATGGGTTGAAAATATTCCCTAACTATTTGTCATGTAGGAGCCAGCCTCTTTTGAATATTTAGAGTGGCCCTAACCTATTTAAAACTAAGTCACGAGTAATTATTTGAACCATTTCAACTTAAACAAATAGTTAAACTATTCAAAATAATTTGGAACTTTGGGTGCTTCTTCAAGACCTTGCCTAGTATTTATGTGCTAAGTGGCACATTTAACTATAGTCATTTATTAGATCAACAAAATTACAAAACTATAAAAGAATAATAAACAAAAACAAATAAAAGGGCAAAGGCCACCCTCCTTTTCCCCATTGGGCCTCTTGGCCCCTTCGGTTTCGTCGACCAGGCCAGCCCAGCCAGCCACCCCTCACTCCCCTTATCCCGACCCCGACGGAAACCCTAACCCACCAACACCCCCACTCTCCCCACGTCTCTCCCCCCCCCCCCCCGATCCAGATCGAATCGGGGTTGGCCCCGTTGAGAGATCGTGGATGTCGCCTAGAGGGGGGAGGGTGAATATGCGTTTTAAAATATTACGGTAGAGGCTTGAACAAATGCGGAATAAACCTAGCGGTTAATTTGTCAAGAACAAAACCTACAACAACTAGGCTCACCTATGTGCACCAACAACTTATGCTAAGCAAGATAAGCAACTATGTGATAGCAAGATATATGACAAAGAACAATATGGCTATCACGAAGTAAAGTGCATAAGTAAAGGGCTCTCGGGTAAGAGATAACCAAGGCATGCGGAGACGACGATGTATCCCGAAGTTCACATCCTTGCGGATGCTAATCTCCGTTTGGAGCGGTGTGGAGGCACAATGCTCCCCAAGAAGCCACTAGGGCCACCGTAATCTCCTCACGCCCTCGCACAACGCAAGATGCCGTGATTCCACTAAGGGACCCTTGAGGGCGGTCACCGAACCCATACAAATGGAGACCCTTGGGGGCGGTCACCGAACCCGTACACTTTGGCAACCCTTGGGGGCGGTCACCGGTACCCGTCAAATTGCTTGGGACGAGCTCCACAACCTAATTGGAGACCCCGATGCTTGCCCGGAGCTTTACACCACAATGATTGAGCTCCAAACACCACCAACCGTCTAGGGCGCCCAAGCACCCAAGAGGAAGAAGCTCAAGGGCACCAAGCACCCAAGAGTAATAAGCTTCTCAACTTGTAACTTCCACGTATCGCGTGGAGAACTCAAACCGATGCACCAAATGCAATGGCAAGGGCACACGGAGTGCCCAAGTCCTTCTCTCCCAAATCCCACCAAAGCAACTAATGCTAGGGAGGAAAATGAGAGGAAGAACGAAAGAAGAACACGAAGAACTCCAAGATCTAGATCCAAGGGGTTCCCCTCACTAAGAGGAGAAAGTGATTGGTGGAAACGTGGATCTAGATCTCCTCTCTCTTTTCCCTCAAGAACTAGCAAGAATCATTGGAGGGATTGAGAGATAGCAAGCTCGAAGAAGGTCAACAATGGGGGAAGAACACGAGCTCTAAGGATAAGGTTCAATGGGGAAGAAGAAACCCTTTTATAGGAGGGGGAAAATCCAACCGTTATGTGCTCAGCCCGCACACGAGCGGTACTACCGCTCCATGAGCGGTACCACCGCTCGGGCGGAAGAAGCAAGGAAAATGAGCAACAAAACATGAACCTTGGGGCGGTAGTACCACATATAACCAGTACTACCACTCACCCTAGCGGTACTACCGCTCACGAGCGGTACTACCGCTCCTACTGCCGCTACTACTGCCGCTGAACCCGACACGAGAAAACCACATCTCGAGTCGAGGCGGTACCAATGCGGAACCGGAGCCGTACAACCGCTTATGGCCATGGACGGTACTACCGATGTGGGACAGCGGTACTACCGCTTGTGGCGATAAGCGGTACTGCCGCTCCGGCCCAGCGGTACTACCGCTGGCGCCATCCTTATGCCACTTCCGCGAAAACAAAGTATACTCCAAAGAAAACCAGAACTGTCATAACTTCTGCAAATGAGCTCTGAATTGAGCAAACTCAAGCTTGTTGGATAGAGGAAGATGAGAGCATCAAAACAGCAAAGATATAGTAAGAAGAGGCAGGGGAGGTATGCCTAACAAACAAAGGAGTGAAACCTCCAACAGAGAAGAACCGACATACCCTCCAACATTGAAAACATCATAGAAGATGCATGTGAACTCCGTTTTCGATGAACTTGAGCTTGTCATAAAAATGACCATAAGCTCCAAATCTCACAAGGAGAAGAACCAAACAAGAACCAAAAAGATGATGCAAGGATGCAATGGTTTGAGCTCTCTACGAACGATACGATCAAGCAACTCATCGAGAGCCCCCCTTGATAGTACGGCAATCGATCCTATAACCCGGTCTCCCACAACTACCATGAGACCGGTAAAATAGAAAACCTATCAAGGGCAAACGTTTGCCTTGCACATGGTCCACTTGAGCTAGATGATGACAATCTTGACTCCCTCATGTTGGACCACCTTTCTTGATTGCGTTGGCTCGATGAAGACTAGTTGATTGCTCCCCCATACTCCACTATGGGTGAGCCTCTCTTCCGCACATCTTCACAAGTCCATTGTCACCACAATGGATGGCAAGCTTCAAGCACTTGATCTCTTCTTGATGCATCACTTGAACTTGCACACCGCAACCATACCATGGGATCACTTGATCCCTCGATACATCTTGTGTGCTTTGTGTGTTGAATCTTTCCAACTCTCTTCATTTGGATGATGTCTTGAAGGTAGACATGAATGATCACACAATCTTCTTCTTCAAGACATGCTTGCAATAAGCTCAACACTCACATGACCGATCTTTGGATAATTCCTTAATAGCACTGTGGTCCTCACAAAGTCTCCCTGAAACCAACAGATGGACTCCAAGAAAAGCTTATGGACAAACCCTTCAAATATAACTCAAGGCAACCATTAGTCCATAGAGATTGTCATCAATTGCCAAAACCAAACATGGGGGCACCGCATGTTCTTTCACTCGTGGCCGTCACCAGGAGTCGCCTCGCCGGCCCCGCCCTCGTCCTCGTGCACCTGACGACGTCGCTGGTGCCACCCCGTCGCATGCCTCGCTCCTCCCTCATCTGGATCGGGATTGGGGCAGCCGCGGCCCGACCCCGCCGACGCCGATGCCGCGCGCCACCCCGCTGCTCCTCGTCGGTGCCCCGAAGCCCGCTGCCGTCGTTGGATCGACCTCGCCGCCGCCATCTATCTACCTCAGGCCCTCCCCGAGCACACTATTGCACAACGACAGGCTCAATGTGAGCCTCTTCCCCCCCCCTCGCGCCTTGGTCGCGCTCGCTGCGACCCCCGCATCCGTGCGCTTGCCGGCGTGCGCTCGTTGCTCCCTGCGTCGTCCGCCTCCCTGCCGCCCCGCTCGGCGTCCTGCGCTGCTACGCCCACGAGCCCCATGGACGCGCTCGCCTGCTCATGGCCTCGGGCGCCACTGCTCGTGCTCCTCTCGCCCCCATTCCGCCGCGTCCGCCTGGCCGCACCCCCTTGCCCAAGCCCTTCTCAGGTCGCCGCCCGCGCGGCCCCTGGCCGCCGTCGCTTGCGCCCGCGAGCCCCGTGGCTCTGCTCCACCCCTCGTTAACCCGAGCCCAATGCACCGCGCCCGTTTGGCCTTTGGGCCAATGACAAACGGGGCCCACACCCCTGAGAATGAAAATGGATTAAAAAGAAAAGGTTTAAAAATGATAATAAGAAATAAAAATATATATTAATTAATTAATTAATTAATTATTTAACTTAATTAATCTAGTTTAGTTAAACATAACTAATCCGGCTTAATTAAACCCTAATTAACATGTTTAGTCTTTGACAGGTGGGTCCCATTGGACCCACACGTTAGTTTGACCCAGTCAATGTCCTGTTGACTACTGACGTCATGCTGACATCAGCATACACTATTCTGGATAATTTTAGAATTAAATAGATAAATAAATTCGGAAAATGATTAAAACTTTAGAAAAACATAGAAAATAAACCGTAGCTCAGAGGAAAATGTTTTCTACATGAAAGTTGCTCAGAACAATGAGACGAATCCGGATACGCAGCCCGTTCGTCCGCCACACATCCCTAGCATAGAGAACACGCAATTTTCCCCCTCTGGATCACCTATCCAAAAACGCGAAACACCGGGGATACTTTCCCGGTTGTTTCCCCCTCTCGCCGGTATCACCTACTACCACGTTAGGGCACACCTAGCACCACTCATTGTCATGTCATGCATCGTCATGCTTATATTTGCATTGTATTTATTGTTTCTTCCCCCTCTTCTCTTTGGTAGATTACCAGACCGACGCTGCTACTGCCAAGTTCGACTACGACGTTGACGACCCCTCCTTCTTGCCAGAGCAACCAGGCAAGCCCCCCCCCTTGATCACCAGATATCGCCTATTCTAATCTCTACTGCTTGCATTAGAGTAGTGTAGCATGTTACTGTTCGGTTACTCCTATTCTGTTGCATAGCCTGTCATTGTTGCTACAGTCATTGATACCTTACCCGCAATCCTAAATGCTTAGTATAGGATGCTAGTTTATCACCATTGGCCCTACATTATTGTCAGTCCGCCTTGGTATACTATCGGGCCGTGATCACTCGGGAGGTGATCACGGGTATATACTATACATATATACATACTATACAGATGGTGACTAAAGTCGGGTCGGCTCGTTGAGTACCCGCGAGTGATTCACGTATTGGGGGCTGAAAGGACATTTGTCCTGACGGCCCTCTGTGTGGATCTTTTGTGGCGGAGCGACAGAGCAGGTTGAGACCACCTAGGCGAGAGGTGGGCCTGGCCTTGGTCGGCGTTCGCGGTTACTTCATAATAACACGATTAACGAGATCTTGGTATTTGATCTGAGTCTGGCCACTGGCCTATACGCACTAACCAACTACGCGAGAATAGTTATGGGCACTCAGCGTCGTGGTATCAGCCGAAGCCTTCGTGACGTCAGCGACTGAGCGGCACGCGCTTGATTGGACCGTAAGCCTGCTCTTGTATTAAGGGGGCTAGGTCTGCTTCCGACCACGTACGCAACATGCAGGTGTGCAATGGGCGATGGGCCCAAACCCCTGCGTGCAGGATTTAGACCGGCGTGCTGACCTCTCTGTTGTGCCTAGGTGGGGCTGCGATGTGTTGATCTTCCACAGCCGGGCATGACCCAGGAAAGTGTGTCTGGCCAAAGGGGTCAAGCGTGTTGGGTTATGTGGTGCACCCCTGCAGGGAAGTTTATCTATTTGAATAGTTGTGTCCCTCAGTAACAGGACAACCCGGAGTTGTACCTTGACCTTATGACAACTAGAATCGGATACCTAATAGAACACACCCAGACAAGTTCCACACACAACCTGGTGATCGCCTTTCCACAGGGAGACAAGGGGAGGATCGCCGGGTAGGATTATGCTATGCGATGCTACTTGGAGGACTTCAATCTACTCTCTTCTACATGCTGCAAGACGGAGGCTGCCAGAAGCGTAGTCTTCGATAGGACTAGCTACCCCCCTCTTATTCTGGCATTCTGCAGTTCAGTCCACCGATATTGCCTCTTTACACATATACCCAAGCATATGTAGTGTAGATCCTTGCTTGCGAGTACTTTGGATGAGTACTCACAGTTGCTTTGCTCCCTCTTTTCCCCCTTTTCCTCTTCTTCCTGGACGTCGCAACCAGATGTTGGAGCCCAGGAGCCAGATGCCACCGTCGATGACGACTCCTACTACACTGGAGGTGCCTACTACTACGTGCAGGCCACTGACGACGACCAGGAGTAGTTTAGGAGGATCCCAGGCAGAGGCCTGCGCCTCTTTCGATCTGTATCCCAGTTTGTGCTAGCCTTCTTAAGGAAAACTTGATTACTTATGTCTGTACTCAGATATTGTTGCTTCCGCTGACTCGTCTATGATCGAGCACTTGTATACGAGCCCTCGAGGCCCCTGGCTTGTATTATGATGCTTGTATGAGTTATTTATGTTTTAGAGTTGTGTTGTGATATCTTCCTGTGAGTCCCTGATACGTCTCCAACGTATCTATAATTTTTGATTGCTCCATGCTACTTTATCTACTGTTTTGGACTATATTGGGCTTTATTTTCCACTTTTATATTATTTTTGGGACTAACCTATTAACCGGAGGCCCAGCCTAGAATTGTTGTTTTTTGCCTTTTTCAGTATTTCGAAGAAACAGAATATCGAAGGAGTCCAAACGGAATGAAACCTTCGGGATCGTGATTTTCCAACCGAACGTGACCCAGGAGACTTGGACCCTACTCCAAGAAGCACCATAGGTGGTCACGAGGGTGGAGGGTGCGCCCCCTGGGCGCGCCCCCTAACCTCGTGGGCCCCTCGGAGCTCCACCGACGTACTCCTTCCTCCTATATATACCTATGTACCCCGTATGATCAAGGGGGAGCCAAAACCTAATTCCACCGCCGCAACCTTCTATATCCACGAGATCCCATCTTGGGGCCTGTTCCGGAGCTCCGCCGGAGGGGGCATCCACCACAGAGGGCTTCTACAACATCACCATAGCCCCTCCGATGAAGTGTGAGTAGTTTACTTCAGACCTTCGGGTCCATAGCTAGTAGCTAGATGGCTTCTTCTCTCTTTTTGGATCTCAATACAATGTTCTCCCCCTCTCTCGTGGAGATCTATTTGATGTAATCTTCTTTTTGCGGTGTGTTTGTTGAGACCGATGAATTATGGGTTTATGATCCAGTATTATCTATGGAAAATATTTGATTCTTCTCTGAATTATTTTATGTATGATTGAGTTATCTTTCCAAGTCTCTTTGAATTATCCGTTTGGTTTGGCCAACTAGATTGGTAGTTCTTGCAATGGGAGAAGTGCATGGCCTTGGGTTCAATCTTGCGGTGTCCTTACTCAGTGACAGAAAGAGTTGCAAGGCACGTATTGTATTGTTTCCATTGAGGATAACAAGATGGGGTTTTTATCATATTGCATGAATTTATCCCTCTACATCATGTCATCTTGCTTAAGGCGTTACTCTGTTTTTAACTTAATACTCTAGATGCATGCTGGATAGCGGTCGATGAGTGGAGTAATAGTGGTAGATGCAGAATCGTTTCGATGTACTTGTCACGGACGTGATGCCTATATACATGATCATTGCCTAGATATACTCATAACTATGCTCAATTCTGTCAATTGCTCAACAGTAATTTGTTCACCCACCGTAGAATGCTTATGCTCTTGAGAGAAGCCACTAGTGAAACCTATGGCCCCCGGGTCTATTCTCATCATATCAATCTATATCACTTTATTTACTTGCTCTGTATTTACTTTGCCCTTACTTTTTACTTTGCATCTATCTATCAAAAATACCAAAAATATTATCTCTATCAGATCTCACTCTCGTAAGTGACCGTGAAGGGATTGACAACCCCTAAGTGTTGGTTGTGAGTTGCTATTGTGTTGTGCTGGTACGAGGGACTTGCGCGTGACCTCCTACTGGATTGATACCTTGGTTCTCAAAAACTGAGGGAAATACTTACGCTACTGTGCGGCATCATCCTCTCCTCTTAGGGGAAAACCAATGCAAGCTCGAGACGTAGCAAGAAGGATTTCTGGCGCCGTTGCCGGGGAGGCTTACGCAAAAGTCAACATACCAAGTACCCATCACAATCCCTATCTCTCGCATTACATTATTTGCCATTTGCCTCTTGTTTTCCTCTCCCCCACTTCACCCTTGCCGTTTTATTCGCCCTCTCTTTCCCAATCTCCTCCTCTCTTTCCCGTTTGCCTTTTCCTCGTTCTTTTGTTTGCTCGTGTGTTAGTTTGCCTATTTGTTGCGATGGCTCTACCTAGATTTGGTGACCTTAACCTTAAAAGGATAGAGGAGATCGAAAGCAATGTTAGAGAGTTTATGGTTTTGCAATTTGAGCACAATAATTTCTTTAGAAACGAACTTAAGGAACAAAAAAGTTTTATGAGCTTTATGAATAAAGAACTCGATGATATGTCTAGAGAATTTGATGGTATAGGGGCCCAAATTGCTCGTCTTGAAAAGATGACCACTGAAATTTCGGATATGCAAGCTACCTTAGTCAATAAGATGGCCGCTAAACCAAATTCCTATGAAAATCAAGATGAAGATCTAAAAGTTATTGATGTGTCCCCCATTAAATCTATGTTTTGCAATATGAATCTTGATGAATCTGAAGATTATCTTCCCTTACCTAGAAGGCGTTCTAAGAATTCGGAGTTTCTAGATCTTGATGAAATTGATGAAAGTGGGATTGAAATAAATAAAAACCGTGATGTTGCTAAACCAACTATTTTGGATCTCAAGGAATTTAATTATGAAAATTGCTCTTTGATTGGTTGTATTTCCTTGTTGCAATCCGTGCTAGAATCTCCTCATGCTTATAGTCAAAATAAGGCCTTTACCAAACACATTGTTGATGCCTTGATGCGATCTTATGAAGAAAAACTTGAGTTGAAAGTTTCTATCCATAGAAAACTCTATGATGAGTGATAACCTACTATTAAAATTAAAATTAAAGACTGTGAGTTTCATGCTTTATGTGATTTGGGTGCTAGTGTCTCTACTATTCCCAAAACTTTATGTGATTTGCTAGATTTTCGTGATTTCGATGATTGCTCTCTAAACTTGCATCTTGCGGATTCCACTATTAAAAAACCTATGGGAAGAATTAATGATGTTCTTATTGTTGCAAATAGGAATTATGTGCCCGTAGATTTTATCGTTCTTGATATAGATTGCAATCCTTCATGTCCTATTATTCTTGGTAGACCTTTCCTTAGAACGATTGGTGCAATTATTGATATGAAGGAAGGGAATATTAGATTCCAATTTACCCTTAAAGAAGGGTATGGAACACTTCCCTAGAAATAAAATAAAATTACCATATGAATCTATCATGAGAGCCACTTATGGATTGCCTACCAAAGATGGCAATACCTAGATCTATCCTTGCTTTTATGCCTAGCTAGGGGCGTTAAACGATAGCGCTTGTTGGGAGGCAACCCAATTTTATTTTGTGTTTTTTGTTTTTGCTTCTGTTTAGGAATAAATAATCCATCTACCTTCTGTTTGGATGTGGTTTTATGTTTTAATTAGTGTTTGTGCCAAGTAGAACCTATAGGATAACCTACGATGATAGTTGATTTGATTCTGCTGAAAAACAGAAACTTTAGCGCTCACGAATTAGTCATGTTAATCACAGGAACGTGATTTTGCGTTGATTCTTTTTGCTGCTGATCAATAAACAAATTGTCCAGGACTTCCTATTTTGGTAGAATTTTTAGAGTTCCAGAAGTTTGCGTTAGTTACAGATTACTACAGACTGTTCTGTTTTTGACAGATTCTGTTTTTCGTGTGTTGTTTGCTTATTTTGATGAATCTATGGCTAGTAAATAGTTTATAAACCATAGAGAAGTTGGAATACAGTAGGTTTAACACCAATATAAATAAAGAATGAGTTCATTACAGTACCTTGAAGTAGTCTTTTGTTTTCTTTCTCTAACGGAGCTCACGAGATTTCTGTTGAGTTTTGTGTTGTGAAGTTTTCAAGTTTTGGGTGAATTCTTTTGATGGATTATGGAACAAGGAGTGGCAAGAGCCTAAGCTTGGGGATGCCCATGGCACCCCCAAGATAATCCAAGGACACCAAAAAGTCAAAGCTTGGGGATGCCCCGGAAGGCATCCCCTCTTTCGTCCACTTCCATCGGTAATTTACTTGGAGCTATATTTTTATTCACCAACATGATATGTGTTTTGCTTGGAGCGTCTTGTATTATTTGTGTCCTTGCTTGTTAGTTTACCACAATCATTCTTGCTGTACACACCTTTTGAGAGAGCCATACATGAATTGAAATTTGTTAGAATACTCTATGTGCTTCACTTATATCTTTTGAGCTTGATAGCTTTGCTCATAGTGCTTCACTTTTATCTTTTGAGCGTGATAATTTTTGTTCTAGTGCTTCACTTAGATCTTTTAGAGCACGGTGGTGGATTTGTTTTAAAGAAACTTGATCTCTCATGCTTCACTTAGATTATTTTGAGAGTCTTAATAGCATGGTAATTTGCTTAATGTTAATATACTTGGTGTTCAAGATATGTGAAACTTTCTTTTGAGTGCGTTGAATACTAAGATAAGTTTGATGCTTGATAATTGTTTTGAGATATGGAGGTGATAATATCAAAGTCGTGCTAGTTGGGTGATTATGAATTTGAGAAATACTTGTGTTGAAGTTTGCAAATCCCGTAGCATGCACGTATGGTTAAAGTTGTGTAACAAATTTGAAACATGAAGTGTACCTGGCTTGTGCATCCTTATGAGTGGCGGTCGGGGACGAGCGATGGTCTTTTCCTACCAATCTACCCCCCTAGGAGCATGCGCGTAGTACTTGAATTTTGATGACTTCTAAATTTTTGCAATAAGTATATGAGTTCTTTTGACTAATGTTGAGTCCATGGATTATACGCACTCTCACCTTTCCGCCTTTGCTAGCCTCTTCGGTACCGTGCATTGCCCTTTCTCACCTTGAGAGTTGGTGCAAACTTCGCCGGTGCATCCAAACCCCGTGATACGATACGCCCTATCACACATAAACCTCTTTATATCTTCCTCAAAACAGCCACCATACCTACCTATCATGGCATTTCCACAGCCATTCCGAGATATATTGCCATGCAACTTCCACCATCATCATCATGACATGCATTACTTTTGTCATATTGCCATTGCATGATCTTGTAGTTGACATCATATTTGTGGCAAAGCCACCATGCATTATTTTTCATACATGTCACTCTTGATTCATTGCACCATCCCGGTACACCACCGGAGGCATTCATATAGAGTCATATCTTGTTCTAGTATCGAGTTGTACTTCATATGTTGTAATGAAAGTGTGATGATCATCATTAGAGCATTGCCCAAATAAAAAAAGGCCAAAAAAAGAAAGGCCCAGAAAAATATATAAAAAGGGCAATGATACTATCTCTTTTTCCACACTTGTGCTTCAAAGTAGCACCTTGTTCTTCATGTAGTGAGTCTCATATATTGTGTTTCAAAGTAGCACCATGTTTTTCATATAGTGAGTCTCTTAAGTTGTCTTGTTCATACTAGTGGGAATTTTTCATTATAGAACTTGGCTTGTATATTCCTACGATGGGCTTCCTCAAATGCCCTAGGTCTTCGTGAGCAAGCGAGTTGGATGCACACCCACTAGTTTTCTTTTGTTGAGCATTCATAGCTCTAGTGCGTCCGTTGCATGGCAATCCCTACTCATCATGTTGACATCAATTGATGGGCATCTCCATAGCCCATTGATTAGCCTCGTCAATGTGAGACTTTCTCCTTTTTTGTCTTCTCCACACAATCCCCATCATCATATTCTATTCCGCCCATAGTGCTATATCCATGGCTCACGCTCATGTATTGCGTGAAGGTTCAAAAAGTTTGAGATTATTTAAGTATGAAACAATTGCTTGGCTTGTCATCGGGGGTATAGAAGTTGGGAACATCTTTGTGTGACGAAAATGAAGCATAGCCTAACTATATGATTTTGTAGGGATGAACTTTCTTTTGCCATGTTATTTTGAGAAGACATGATTGCTTTGATTAGTATGCTTGAAGTATTATTATTTTTGTGTCAATATGAACTTTTGTCTTGAATCTTTCGGATCTGAATATTCATATCACAATTAAGAAGATTTACATTGAAATTATGCCAAAGTATCACTCCGCATCAAAAATTCTTTTTTATCATTTACCTACTCGAGGACGAGCAGGAATTAAGCTTGGGGATGCTTGATACGTCTCCAACGTATCTATAATTTTTGATTGGCTCCATGCTACTTTATCTACTGTTTTGGACTATATTGGGCTTTATTTTCCACTTTTATATTATTTTTGGGACTAACCTATTAACCGGAGGCCCAGCCCAGAATTGTTGTTTTTTGCCTTTTTCAGTATTTCGAAGAAACAGAATATCAAACGGAGTCCAAACGGAATGAAACCTTCGGGATCGTGATTTTCCAACCGAACGTGACCCAGGAGACTTGGACCCTACTCCAAGAAGCGCCAGAGGCGGTCACGAGGGTGGAGGGCGCCCCCCTGGGCGCGCCCCCTACCTCGTGGGCCCCTCGAGAGCTCCACCGACGTACTCCTTCCTCCTATATATACCTACGTATCCCCGAATGATCAGAAGGGAAGCCAAAAACCTAATTCCACCGCCGCAACCTTCTGTATCCACGAGATCCCATCTTGGGGCCTGTTCCGGAGCTCCGCCGGAGGGGGCATCCACCACGGAGGGCTTCTACATCATCACCATAGCCCCTCCGATGAAGTGTGAGTAGTTTACTTCAGACCTTCGGGTCCATAGCTAGTAGCTAGATGGCTTCTTCTCTCTTTTTGGATCTCAATACAATGTTCTCCCCCTCTCTCGTGGAGATCTATTCGATGTAATCTTCTTTTTGCGGTGTGTTTGTTGAGACCGATGAATTGTGGGTTTATGATCCAGTATTATCTATGGAAAATATTTGATTCTTCTCTGAATTCTTTTATGTATGATTGAGTTATCTTTGCAAGTCTCTTCGAATTATCCTTTTGGTTTGGCCAACTAGATTGGTAGTTCTTGCAATGGGAGAAGTGCTTAGCTTTGGGTTCAATCTTGCGGTGTCCTTACTCAGTGACAGAAAGAGTTGCAAGGCACGTATTGTATTGTTGCCATCGAGGATAACAAGATGGGTTTTTATCATATTGCATGAATTTATCCCTCTACATCATGTCATCTTGCTTAAGGCGTTACTCTGTTTTTAACTTAATACTCTAGATGCATGCTGGATAGCGGTCGATGAGTGGAGTAATAGTAGTAGATGCAGAATCGTTTCGATCTACTTGTCACGGACGTGATGCCTATATACATGATCATTGCCTAGATATACTCATAACTATGCTCAATTCTGTCAATTGCTCAACAGTAATTTGTTCACCCACCGTAGAATACTTATGCTCTTGAGAGAAGCCACTAGTGAAACCTATGGCCCCCGGGTCTATTCTCATCATATCAATCTATATCACTTTATTTACTTGCTTTGTTTTACTTTGCCTTTACTTTTACTTTGCATCTATCTATCAAAAATACCAAAAATATTATCTCTATCAGATCTCACTCTCGTAAGTGACCGTGAAGGGATTGACAACCCCTAAGCGTTGGTTGAGAGTTGCTATCGTGTTGTGCAGGTACGAGGGACTTGCGCGTGACCTCCTACTGGATTGATACCTTGGTTCTAAAAAACTGAGGGAAATACTTACGCTATTGTGTTGCATCATCCTCTCCTCTTCGGGGAAAACCAACGCAAGCTCGAGACATAGCAAGAAGGATTTCTGGCGCCGTTGCCGGGGAGGCTTATGCAAAAGTCAACATACCAAGTACCCATCACAATCCCTATCTCTCGCATTACATTATTTGCCATTTGCCTCTCGTTTTCCTCTCCCCCACTTCACCCTTGCCGTTTTATTCGCCCTCTCTTTCCCAATCTCCTCCTCTCTTTCCCGTTTGCCTTTTCCTCGTTCTTTTGTTTGCTTGTGTGTTAGCTTGCCTATTTGTTGCGATGGCTCTACCTAGATTTGGTGACCTTAACCTTAAAAGGCTAGAGGAGATCGAAAGCAATGTCAGAAAGTTTATGGTTTTGCAATTTGAGCACAATAATTTCTTTAGAAATGAACTTAAGGAACAAAAAAGTTTTATGAGCTTTATGAATAAAGAACTCAATGATATGTCTAGAGAATTTTATGGTATAGGGTCCCAAATTGCTCGTCTTGAAAAGATGACCGCTGAAATTTCGGATATGCAAGCTACCTTAGTCAATAAGATGGCCGCTAAACCGAATTCCTATGAAAATGAAGATGAAGATCTAAAAGTTATTGATGTGTCCCCCATTAAATCTATGTTTTGCAATATGAATCTTGATGAATCTGAAGATTATCTTCCCTTACCTAGAAGGCGTTCTAAGAATTCGGAGTTTCTAGATCTTCATGATGAAATTGGTGAAAGTGGGATTGAAATAAATAAAAACCGTGATTTTGCTAAACCCACTATTTTGGATCTCAAGGAATTTAATTATGAAAATTGCTCTTTGATTGGTTGTATTTCCTTGTTGCAATCCGTGCTAGAATCTCCTCATGCTTAAAGTCAAAATAAGGCCTTTACCGAACACATTGTTGATGCCTTGATGCGGTCTTATGAAGAAAAACTTGAGTTGAAAGTTTCTATCCCTAGAAAACTCTATGATGAGTGGGAACCTACTATTAAAATTAAAATTAAAGATTTGAGTTTCATGCTTTATGTGATTTGGGTGCTAGTGTCTCTACTATTCCCAAAACTTTATGTGATTTGCTAGATTTCCGTGATTTTGATGATTGCTCTCTAAACTTGCATCTTGCGGATTCCACTATTAAAAACCTATGGGAAGAATTAATGATGTTCTTATTGTTGCAAATAGGAATTATGTGCCCGTAGATTTTATCGTTCTTGATATAGATTGCAATCCTTCATGTCCTATTATTCTTGGTAGACCTTTCCTTAGAACGATTGGTGCAATTATTGATATGAAGGAAGGGAATATTAGATTCCAATTTCCCTTAAAGAAGGGTACGTAACACTTCCCTAGAAAGAAAATAAAATTACCATATGAATCTATCATGAGATCCCCTTATGGATTTCCTACCAAAGATGGCAATACCTAGATCTATTCTTGCTTTTATGCCTAGCTAAGGGCGTTAAACGACAGCGCTTGTTGGGAGGCAACCCAATTTTTTTTTGTGTTTTTTGTTTTTGCTTCTGTTTAGGAATAAATAATACATATGCCTTCTGTTTGGATGTGGTTTTATGTTTTAATAAGTGTTTGTGCCAAGTAGGACCTATAGGATAACCTACGATGATAGTTGATTTGATTCTGCTGAAAAACAGAAACTTTAGCGCTCACGAGATTAGCTGCCATTTTTTACTGGATAGTGATTTTGCGTTGATTCTTTTTGATGCTGATCAATAAACAAATTTTCCAGGACTTCCTATTTTGGTAGAATTTTTATAGTTCCAGAAGTTTGCGTTAGTTACAGATTACTACAGACTGTTCTGTTGTTGACAGATTCTGTTTTTCGTGTGTTGTTTGCTTATTTTGATGAATCTATGGCTTGTAAATTAGTTTATAAACCATAGAGAAGTTGGAATGCAGTAGGTTTAACACCAATATAAATAAAGAATGAGTTCATTACAGTACCTTTAAGTAGTCTTTTGTTTTCTTTCTCTAACGGAGCTCACGAGATTTCTGTTGAGTTTTGTGTTGTGAAGTTTTCAAGTTTTGGGTGAATTCTTTTGATGGATTGTGGAACAAGGAGTGGCAAGAGCCTTAGATTGGGGATGCCCATGGCACCCCCAAGATAATCCAAGGACACCAAAAACTCAAAGCTTGGGGACGCCCCGGAAGGCATCCCCTCTTTCGTACACTTCCATCGGTAATTTACTTGGAGCTATATTTTTATTCACCAACATGATATGTGTTTTGCTTGGAGCGTCTTGTATTATTTGTGTATTTGCTTGTTAGTTTACCACAATCATCTTTGCTGTACACACCTTTTGAGAGAGCCATACATGAATTGAAATTTGTAGAATACTCTATGTTCTTCACTTATATCTTTTGAGCTTGATAGTTTTGCTCATAGTGCTTCACTTATATCTTTTGAGCGTGATAATTTTTGCTCTAGTGCTTTGCTTAGATATTTTTGAGCACGGTGGTGGATTTGTTTTAAAGAAACTTGATCTCTCATGCTTCACTTAGATTATTTTGAGAGTCGTTAATAGCATGGTAATTTGCTTAATGTTAATATACTTGGTATTCAAGATAAGTGAAACTTTCTTTTGAGTGCGTTGAATACTAAGATAAGTTTGATGCTTGATAATTGTTTTGAGATATGGAGGTGATAATATCATAGTCGTGCTAGTTGGGTGATTATGAATTTCAGAAATACTTGTGTTGAAGTTAGCAAATCCCATAGCATGCACGTATGGTTAAAGTTTTGTAACAAATTTGAAACATGAAGTGTACCTGGCTTGTGCATCCTTATGAGTGGTGGTCGGGGACGAGCGATGGTCTTTTCCTACCAATCTATCCCCCTTGGAGCATGCGCGTAGTAATTGATTTTTGATGACTTCTAAATTTTCGCAAGAAGTATATGAGTTCTTTTGACTAATGTTGAGTCCATGGATTATACGCACTCTCATCTTTCCGCCTTTGCTAGCCTCTTCGGTACCGTGCATTGCCCTTTCTCACCTTGAGAGTTGGTGCAAACTTCGCCGGTGCATCCATACCCCGTGATACAATACGCTCTATCACACATAAACCTCTTTATATCTTCCTCAAAACAGCCACCATACCTACCTATCATGGCATTTCCATAGCCATTCCGAGATATATTGCCATGCAACTTCCACCATCATCATCATGGCATGCATTACTTTTGTCATATTGCCATTGCATGATCTTGTAGTTGACATAGTATTTGTGGCAAAGCCACCATGCATTATTTTTCATACATGTCACTCTTGATTCATTGCACCATCCCGGTACACCGCCAGAGGCATTCATATAGAGTCATATCTTGTTCTAGTATCGAGTTGTAATTCATATGTTGTAATGAAAGTGTGATGATCATCATTAGAGCATTGCCCAAATAAATAATAAGGCCAAAAAAAGAAAGGCCCAAAAAATATATAAAAAGGGCAATGCTACTATCTCTTTTTCCACACTTGTGCTTCAAAGTAGCACCTTGTTCTTCATGTAGTGAGTCTCATATATTGTGCTTCAAAGTAGCACCAGTTTTTCATATAGTGAGTCTCGTAAGTTGTCTTGTTCATACTAGTGGGAATTTTTCATTATAGAACTTGGCTTGTATATTTCTATGATGGGCTTCCTCAAATGCCCTAGGTCTTCGTGAGCAAGCGAGTTGGATGCACACCCACTAGTTTTCTTTTGTTGAGCATTCATAGCTCTAGTGCATCTGTTGCATGGCCATACCTACTCCTCATGTTGACATCAATTGATGGGCATCTCCATAGCCCGTTGATTAGCCTTGTCAACGTGAGACGTTCTCCTTTTTTGTCTTCTCCACACAATCCCCATCATCATATTCTATTCCACCCATAGTGCTATATCCATGGCTCACGCTCATGTATTGTGTGAAGGTTGAAAAAGTTTGAGATTATTTAATTATGAAACAATTGCTTGGCTTGTCATTGGGGGTATAGAAGTTGGGAAAATCTTTGTGTGATGAAAATGAAGCATAGCCTAACTATATGATTTTGTAGGGATGAACTTTCTTTTGCCATGTTATTTTGAGAAGACATGATTGCTTTGATTAGTATGCTTGAAGTATTATTATTTTTATGTCAATATGAACTTTTGTCTTGAATCTTTCGGATCTGAATATTCATACCATGATTAAGAAGATTTATATTGAAATTATGCCAAAGTATCACTCCGCATCAATTTTTTTTATCATTTACCTACTCGAGAACGAGTAGGAATTAAGCTTGGGGATGCTTGATACGTCTCCAACGTATCTATAACTTTTTATTGCTCCATGCTACTTTATCTACTGTTTTGGACTATATTGGGCTTTATTTTCCACTTTTATATTATTTTTGGGACTAACCTATTAACCGGAGGCCCAACCAAGAATTGCTGTTTTTTGCCCTTTTCAGTATTTCGAAGAAACAAAATATCAAACGGAGTCCAAACGGAATGAAACCTTCGGGATCGTGATTTTCCAACTGAACGTGACCCAGGAGACTTGGACCCTACTCCATGAAGCGCCAGAGGCGGTCACGAGGGTGGAGGGCATGCCCCCTACCTCGTGGGCCCCTTGGAGCTCCACCGACGTACTCCTTCCTCCTATATATACCTACGTATCCCGGTATGATCAAGGGGGGAGCCAAAAACCTAATTCCACCGCCGCAACCTTCTATATCCACAGGATCCCATCTTGGGACCTGTTCCGGAGCTCCGCCGGAGGGGGCATCCACCACGAAGGGCTTCTACATCATCACCATAGCCCCTCCGATGAAGTGTGAGTAGTTTACTTCAGACCTTCGGGTCCATAGCTAGTAGCTAGATGGCTTCTTCTCTCTTTTTGGATCTCAATAAATGTTCTCCCCCTCTCTCGTGGAGATCTATTCGATGTAATCTTGTTTTTGCGGTGTGTTTGTTGAGACCGATGAATTGTGGGTTTATGATCCAGTATTATCTATGGAAAATATTTGATTCTTCTCTGAATTCTTTTATGTATGATTGAGTTATATTTGCAAGTCTCTTCGAATTATCCGTTTGGTTTGGCCAACTAGATTAGTAGTTCTTGCAATGGGAGAAGTGCATGGCTTTGGGTTCAATCTTGCGGTGTCCTTACTCAGTGACAGAAAGAGTTGCAAGGCACGTATTGTATTGTTGCCATCGAGGATAACAAGATGGGTTTTTCATCATATTGCATGAATTTATCCCTCTACATCATGTCATCTTGCTTAAGGTGTTACTCTGTTTTTAACTTAATACTCTAGATGCATGCTGGATAGCGGTCGATGAGTGGAGTAATAGTGGTAGATGCAGAATCGTTTCGATCTACTTGTCACGGACGTGATGCCTATATACATGATCATGCTGGGTAACGTAGCAGAAATTCAAAATTTTCCTACGAGTCACCAAGATCTATCTATGGAGAGACTAGCAACCAGGGGAAGGAGAGTGCATCTACATACCCTTGTAGATCACTAAGCGGAAGCGTTCAAGAGAACGGGGTTGAAGGAGTCGTACTCGTCGTGATCCAAATCACCGGAGATCCTAGTGCCGAACGGACGGCACCTCCGCATTCAACACACGTACAGCCCGGTGACGTCTCCCATGCCTTGATCCAGCAAGGAGAGAGGGAGAGGTTGAGGAAGACTCCATTCAGCAGCAGCACGATGGCGTGGTGGTGGTGGAGGAGCGTGGCAATCCTGCAGGGCTTCGCCAATCACTGCAGGAGAGGAGGAGGACTTGGGAGAGGGGGAGGGCTGCGCCAGAACTTCGTGTGAATCTCCCATGCGCCTCCCCACTATATATAGGGGTGGAGGGGCTGGTTTCTTGCCCTCCAAGTCCATTGGGGTGTTGGCAAAGGTGGGAGGAAAGAAATCCCATCATTTCCTTCCCCACCGATTGTTATCCCCCCTTTTTAGGGATCTTGATCTTATCCCTTCGGGATATGATCTTATTCCTTCTATGGGGGGATCTTGGTGCACCTTGACCAGGGGTGTGGGGCCTTGCCCCCACTACCCAAGTTCATGTGGGTCCCCTCATGCAGGTGAGCCCCACTCCGGAACCTTCTAGAACCTTCCCGGTACAATACCGAAAAATCCTAAACATTTTCCGGTGGCCAAAAAAGGACTTCCCATATATAAATCTTTACCTCCGGACCATTCCGGAACTCCTCGTGGCGTCCGGGATCTCATCCGGGACTCCGAACAACATTTGGTAACCACATACAAACTTCCTTTATAACCCTAGCGTCATCGAACCTTAAGTGTGTAGACCCTACGGGTTCGGGAACCATGCAGACATGACCTAGACGTTCTCCGGCCAATAACCAACAGCGGGATCTAGATACCCATGTTGGCTCCCACATGTTCCACAATGATCTCATCGGATGAACCACGATGTCAAGGACTCAATCGATCCCGTATACAATTCCCTTTGTCTAGCGGTATTGTACTTGCCCGAGATTCGATCGTCGGTATACCGATACCTTGTTCAATCTCGTTACCGGCAAGTCTCTTTACTCGTTTCGTAACACATCATCCCGTGATCAACCCCTTGGTCACATTGTGCGCATTATGATGATGTCCTACCGAGTGGGCCCAGAGATACCTCTCCGTCACACGGAGTGACAAATCCTAGTCTCGATTCGTGCCAACCCAACAGACACTTTCGGAGATTCCTGTAGTGCACCTTTATAGCCACCCAGTTACGTTGTGACGTTTGGTACACCCAAAGCATTCCTACGGTATTCGGGAGTTGCACAATCTCATGGTCTAAGGAAATGATACTTGACATTAGAAAAGCTTTAGCATACGAACTACGATCTTTGTGCTAGGCTTAGGATTGGGTCTTGTCCATCACATCATTCTTCTAATGATGTGATCCCGTTATCAACGACATCCAATGTCCATGGTCAGGAAACCGTAACCATCTGTTGATCAACGAGCTAGTCAACTAGAGGCTTACTAGGGACATGGTGTTGTCTATGTACCCACACATGTATCTGAGTTTCCTATCAATACAATTATTGCATGGATAATAAACGATTATCATGAACAAGGAAATATAATAATAACTAATTTATTATTGCCTCTAGGGCATATTTCCAACAGTCTCCCACTTGCACTAGAGTCAATAATCTAGTTCACATCGCCATGTGATTAACACTCACAGGTCACATCGCCATGTGACCAACATCCAAAGAGTTTACTAGTGTCTAAACTAGTTCACATCATCATGTGATTAAGACTCAATGAGTTCTGGGGTTTGATCATGTTTTGCTCGTGAGAGAGGTTTTAGTCAACAGGTCTGCAACATTCAGATCCATATGTACTTTGCAAATCTCTAGTCATATTGTAAATGCTGCTTCCACGCTCCACTTGGAGCTACTCCAAATGGTTACTCCACTATACGTATGCGGTTTGCTACTCAGAGTCACTCGGATAGGTGTTGAAGCTTGCATCGATGTAACCCTTTACGCCGAACTCTTTATCACCTCCATAATCGAGAAACATGTCCTTATTTGTTACAAGGACAATTTTGACCGTTGTCCAATGATCCATTCCTGGATCATTCTTGTACCCCTTGACTGACTCATGGCAAGGCACACTTCCGGTGCGGTACACAGCATAGCATACTATAGAGCCTACGTCTGAAGCATATGGGACGACATTCGTCCTTTCTCTCTCTTCTTCCATGGTCGAGCTTTAACTCTTAACTTCATACCTTACAACTCAGGCAAGAACTCCTTCTTTGACTGATCCATCTTGAACACCGTCAAGATCATGTCAAGGTATGTGCTCATTTGAAAGTACCATTTAGCGGTTTTTGATCTATCCTCATAGATCTTGATGCTCAATGTTCAAGTAGCTTAATCCAGGTTTTCCATTGAAAAACACTTTTCAAATAACCTTATATGCTTTCCAGAGATTCTACATCATTTCTGATCAACAATATGTCAACAACATATACTCATTAGAAATTCTATAGTGCTCCCACTCACTTCTTTGGAAATACAAGTTTCTCATAAACTTTGTATAAACCCAAAATCTTTGATCATCTTATCAAAGTGCATATTCCAACTCCGAGATGCTTACTCTAGTCCTTAGAAGGATCGCTGGAGCCAGCATACCTTTTAGCATCCTTAGGATCGACAAAACCTTTTTGATTGTATCACATACAACATTTCCTTACGATAACTGGTAAGGAAACTCGTTTTGACATCCATCTGCTAGATTTCATAAATGCAGCTAATGCTAACATGATTCCGACGTACTTAGGCATCGCTACGGATGAGAAAATCTCATCGTAGTCAACTCCTTGAACTTGTGAAAAACTCTTTGCCACAAGTCGAGCTTCATAGACGGTGACATTACCGTCCACGTCCGTCTTCTTCTTAAAGATCCATTTATCTCAATGGCTTGCCGATCATCGGGCAAGTCCACCAAAGTTCATGCTTTGTTCTGATACATGGATCCTATCTCGGATTTCATGGCTTCTAACCATTTGTTGGAATTTGGGCCCACCATCGTTTCTCCATAGCTCGTAGGTTCATTGTTGTCTAGTAACATGACCTTCAAGACAGGATTACTGTACCATTCTGAAGTAGTACGCATCCTTGTCACCCTACGAGGTACGGGAGTGACTTGATCCAAAACTTCATGATCACTATCATAAGCTTCTACTTCAATTGGTGTAGGCGCCACAGGAACAACTTCCTGTGCCCTGCTACACACTTGTTGAAGTGACGGTTCAATAACCTCATCAAGTCTCCACCATCCTCCCACTCAATTCTCGAGACAAACCTTTCTTCGAGAAAGGACCCGATTCAAGAAACAATCCCTATTGCTTTCGGATCTGAATTAGGAGGTATACCCAACTGTTTTGGGTGTCCTATGAAGATGCATTTTATCCGCTTTGGGTTCGAGCTTATCAACCTGAAACTTTTTCACATAAGCGTCGCAGCCCCAAACTTTTAAGAAACGACAGCTTAGGTTTCTCCAAACCATAGTTCAAACGGTGTCGTCTCAACGGAATTACATGGTGCCCTATTAAAGTGAGTGCGGTTGTCTCTAATGCCTAACCCATGAACGATAGTGGTAATTCGATAAGAGACATCATGGTACGCATCATATCCAATAGGGTGCAACTATGATGTTTGGACACACCATCACACTATGGTGTTCCAGGCGGTATTAATTGTGAAACAATTTCCACAATGTCTTAATTGCGTGCCAAAGCTCGTAACTCAGATACTCATCTCTATGATCATATCATAGACATTTTATCCTCTTGTCACGATGATCTTCAACTTCACTCTGAAATTACTTGAACCATTCAATAATTCAGACTTGTGTTTCATCAAGTAAATATACTCAGTATCTACTCAAATCATCCATGAAGTAAGAACATAACGATATCCACTGCGTGCCTCAGCACTGATTGGACTGCACACATCAAAATGTATTACTTCCAACAAGTTGCTTTCTTGTTCCATCTTACTGAAAAATGAGGCTTTTCAGTCATCTTGCCCATGTGGTATGATTTGCATATCTCAAGTGATTCAAAATCAAGTGAGTCCAAACGATCCATCTGCATGGAGTTTCTTCATGCGTATACACCAATAGACATGGTTCGCATGTCTCAAACTTTTCAAAAATGAGTGAGTCCAAAGATCCATCAACATGGAGCTTCTTCATGCGTTTTATACCAATATGACTCACATGGCAGTGCCACAAGTAACTGGTACTATCATTACTATCTTATATCTTTTGGCATGAAAATGTGTATCACTATGATCGAGATTCAATAAACCATTCTTTTAGGTGCAAGAGCATTGAAGGTATTATTCAAATAAATAGAGTAACCATTATTCTCCTTAAATGAATAACCGTATTGCGATAGACATAATCCAATCATGTCTATGCTTAACGCAAACACCAAATGACAATTATTCAGGTTTAATACTAATATTGATGGTAGAGGGAGCGTGCGATGTTTGATCACATCAAACTTGGAAACACTTCCAACACATATCATCAGCTCACCTTTAGCTAGTCTCCATTTATTCCGTAGCTCTTTTATTTCGAGTTACTAACACTTAGCAACCGAACCGGTATCTTAATACCCTGATGCTACTAGGAGTACTAGTAAAGTACACATTAGCATAATGTATATCCAATATACTTCTATCGACCTTGCCAGCCTTCTCATCTACCAAGTATCTAGGGTAATTCTGCTCCAGTGGTTGTTCCCCTTATTACAGAAGCACTTAGTCTCGGGTTTGGGTTCAACCTTGGGTTTCTTCACTAGAGCAGCAGCTGATTTGCCGTTTCATGAAGTATCCCTTCTTGCCCTTGCCCTTCTTGAAACTAGTGGTTTCACCAACCATCAACAATTGATGCTCCTTCTTGATTTCTACTTTCGCGGTGTCAAACATCGCGAATATCTCAAGGATCATCATATCTATCCCTGATATGTTATAGTTCATCACGAAGCTCTAGCAGCTTGGTGGCAATGACTTTGGAGAAACATCACTATCTCATCTGGAAGATCAACTCCCACTCGATTCAAGTGATTGTTGTGCACTCAGACCAATCTGAGCACAAGCTCAACGATTGAGCTTTTCTCCCTTAGTTTGCAGGCTAAGAAAATCGTCGAGGTCTCATACCTCTTGACGTGGGCACGAGCCTGAAATCCCAATTTCAGCCCTCGAAACATCTCATATGTTCCGCGACGTTTCGAAAAACGTCTTTGGTGCCTCAACTCTAAACCGTTTAACTGAACTATCACGTAGTTATCAAAACGTGTATGTCTGATGTTCGCAACATCCACAAACGACGTTTGGGGTTCAGCACACTGAGCGGTGCATTAAGGACATAAGCTTTCTACTGTCCGCATAATCGCTACTGTCAACTTTCAACTATATTTTCTCTAGGAACATATCTAAACAGTGGAACTAAAGCGCGAGCTTACGACATAATTTGCAAAGATCTTTTGACTATGTTCAGGATAATTAAGTTCATCTTATGAACTCCCACTCAGATAGACATCCCTCTAGTCATCTAAGTGATTACATGATCCGAGTCAACTAGGCCGTGTCTGATCATCACGTGAGACGGACTAGTCATCATCGGTGAACATCTTCATGTTGATCGTATCTACTGTACGACTCATGCTTGACCTTTCGGTCTCTTGTGTTCCGAGGCCATGTCTGTACATGCTAGGCTCGTCAAGTCAACCTAAGTTTTTCGCGTGTGTAAAACTGTCTTACACCCGTTGTATGTGAACGTAAGAATCTATCACACCCGATCATCACGTGGTGCTTCGAAACGACGAACTTTCGCAACGGTGCACAGTTAGGGGGAACACTTTCTTGAAATTTTAATGAGGGATCATCTTATTTACTACCGTCGTTCTAAGCAAATAAGATGCATAAACATGATAAATATCACATGCAATCAAATAGTGACATGATATGGCCAATATCATTTTGCTCCTTTTGATCTCCATCTTCGGGGCTCCATGATCATCATCGTCACCGGCATGACACCATGATCTCCATCATCATGATCTCCATCATCGTGTCTCCATGAAGTTGTCTCGCCAACTTATTACTTCTACTACTATGGCTACCGGTTAGCAATAAAGTAAAGTAATTACATGGCGTTGTTCAATGACACGCAGGTCATACAATAAATAAAGACAACTCCTATGGCTCCTGCCGGTTGTCATACTCATCGACATGCAAGTCGTGATTCCTATTACAAGAACATGATCAATCTCATACATCACATATCATTCATCACATTCTTCTTGGCCATATCACATCACATAGCATACCCTGCAAAAACAAGTTAGACGTCCTCTAATTGTTGTTTGCATGTTTTACGTGGCTGCTATGGGTTTCTAGCAAGAACGTTTCTTACCTACACAAAACCACAACGTGATATGCAAATTGCTATTTACCCTTCATAAGGACCCTTTTCATCGAATCCGTTCCGACTAAAGTGGGAGAGATTGGCACCCGCTAGCCACCTTATGCACCAAGTGCATGTCAGTCGGTGGAACCTGTCTCACGTAAGAGTACGTGTAAGGTCGGTCCGGGCCGCTTCATCCCACAATACCGTCGAAACAAGATTGGACTAGTAACGGTAAGCATATTGAACAAAATCAACGCCCACAACTACTTTGTGTTCTACTCGTGCAAAGAATCTACGCAATAGACCTAGCTCATGATGCCACTGTTGGGTAACATAGCAGAAATTCAAAATTTTCCTACGAGTTACCAAGATCTATCTATGGAGAGACTAGCAACGAGGGGAAGGAGAGTGCATCTACATACCCTTGTAGATCGCTAAGCGGAAGCGTTCAAGAGAACGGGGTTGAAGGAGTCGTACTCGTCGTGATCCAAATCACCGGAGATCCTAGTGCCGAACGGACGACACCTCCGCGTTCAACACACGTACAGCCCGGTGACGTCTCCCATGCCTTGATCCAGCAAGGAGAGAGGGAGAGGTTGAGGAAGACTCCATCCAGCAGCATCACGGCGGCGTGGTGGTGGTGGGGGAGCGTGGCAATCCTGCAGGGCTTCGCCAATCACCGCAGGAGAGGAGGAGGACTTGGGAGAGGGGGAGGGCTGCGCTAGAACTTCGTGTGAAGCTCCCATGCACCTCCCCACTATATATAGGGGTGGAGGGGCTGGTTTCTTGCCCTCCAAGTCCATTGGGGCGTTGGCAAAGGTGGGAGGAAAGAAATCCCATCATTTCCTTCCCCACCGATTGTTATCCCTCCTTTTTAGGGATCTTGATCTTATCCCTTCGGGATATGATCTTATTCCTTCTAAGGGGGGATCTTGGTGCGCCTTGACCAGGGGTGTGGGGCCTTGCCCCCACTACCCACGTTCATTTGGGTCCCCCCATGCAGGTGGGCCCCACTCCGGAACCTTCTAGAACCTTCCCGATACAATACTGAAAAATCCCGAACATTTTCCGGTGGCCAAAATAGGACTTCCCATATATAAATCTTTACCTCCGGACCATTCCGGAACTCCTCGTGATGTCCAGGATCTCATCCGGGACTCCGAACAACAATCGATAACCACATACAAACTTCCTTCATAACCCTAGCGTCATCGAACCTTAAGTGTGTAGACCCTACGGGTTCGGGAACCATGCAGACATGACCTAGACGTTCTCCGGCCAATAACCAACAGAGGGATCTGGATACCCATGTTGGCTCCCACATGTTCCACGATGATCTCATCGGATGAACCACGATGTCAAGGACTCAATCGATCCCGTATACAATTCCCTTTGTCTAGCGGTATTGTACTTGCCCGAGATTCGATCATCGGTATACCGATACCTTGTTCAATCTCGTTACCGGCAAGTCTCTTTACTCGTTCCGTAACACATCATCCCGTGATCAACCCCTTGGTCACATTGTGCACATTATGATGATGTCCTACCGAGTGGGCCCAGAGATACCTCTCCGTCACACGGAGTGACAAATCCCAGTCTCGATTCGTGCCAACCCTACAGACACTTTCGGAGATACCTGTAGTGCACCTTTATAGCCACCCAGTTACGTTGTGACATTTGGTACACCCAACGCATTCCTACGGTATCCGGGAGTTGCACAATCTCATGGTCTAAGGAAATGATACTTGACATTAGAAAAGCTTTAGCATACGAACTACGAGCTTTGTGCTAGCCTTAGGATTGGGTCTTGTCCATCACATCATTCTTCTAATGATGTGATCGCGTTATCAACGACATCCAATGTCCATGGTCAGGAAACCGTAACCATCTGTTGATCAACGAGCTAGTCAACTAGAGGCTTACTAGGGCCATGGTGTTGTCTATGTACCCACACATGTATCTGAGTTTCCTATCAATACAATTATTGCATGGATAATAAACGATTATCATGAACAAGGAAATATAATAATAACTAATTTATTATTGCCTCTAGGGCATATTTCCAATAGATCATTGCCTAGATATACTCATAACTATGCTCAATTCTGTCAATTGCTCAATAGTAATTTGTTCGCCCACCGTAGAATACTTATGCTCTTGAGAGAAGCCACTAGTGAAACCTATGGCCCCCGGGTCTATTCTCATCATATCAATCTATATCACTTTATTTACTTGCTTTGTATTTACTTTGCCTTTACTTTTTACTTTGCATCTATCTATCAAAAATACCAAAAATATTATCTCTATCAGATCTCACTCTCGTAAGTGACCGTGAAGGGATTGACAACCCCTAAGCGTTGGTTGCGAGTTGCTATCGTGTTGTGCAGGTACGAGGGACTTGTGCGTGACCTCCTACTGGATTGATACCTTGGTTCTCAAAAACTGAGGGAAATACTTACGCTACTGTGCTGCATCATCCTCTCCTCTTCGAGGAAAACCAACGCAAGCTCGAGATGTAGCAGTCCCTGATTTTGATCATACACGTTTGCGTGCATGATTAGTGTACGATTGAATTGGGCGTCACAATACGTCTCCATCGTATCTACTTTTCCAAACACTTTTGCCCTTGTTTTGGACTCTAACTTGCATGATTTGAATGGAACTAACCCGGACTGACGCTGTTTTCAGCAGAACTGCCATGGTGTTATTTTTATGCAGAAATAAAAGTTCTTGGAATGACCTGAAAATCCATGGAGCAACTTTTCGGAATTAATAAAAAATACTGGTGAGAGAATCAGCACCAGGGGGCCCACACCCTCTCCACGAGGGTGGGGGGCGCGCCCCCCTAGGGTTCCCCCTGCCTCATGGGCCCCCTGGACGTCCACTGCCCTCAATTCCAACTCCATATATTTGCTTTCACGGAGAAAAAAAGCAGAGAGAAAGTTTTATCGTGTTTTGCATTACGGAGCCGCCGCCAAGCCCTAATCCCTCTCGAGAGGGCTGATCTGGAGTCTGTTCGGGGCTCCGGAGAGGATCAGTCGCCGTCGTCATCATCAACCATCCTCCATCACCAATTTCATGATGCTCACCGCCGTGCGTGAGTAATAACATTGTAGTCTTGCTGGACGGTGATGGGTTGGATGAGATTTACCATGTAATCAAGTTAGTTTTGTTAGGGTTTGATCCCTAGTATCCACTATGTTCTGAGATTGATGTCGTTATGACTTTGCTATGCTTAATGCTTGTCACTAGGGCCTGAGTGCCATGATTTCAGATCTCAACCTATTATGTTTTCATGAATATATGTGAGTTCTTGATCCTATCTTGCAAGTCTATAGTAACCTATTATGTGTTATGATCCGACAACCCCGAAGTGGCAATAATCGTGATACTTCTCGGTGATGACCGTAGTTTGAGGAGTTCATGTATTCACTAAGTGTTAATGCTTTGGTCCGGTAATCCATTAAAAGGAGGCCTTAATATCCCTTAGTTTCCATTAGGACTCCGCTGCCACGGGAGGGTAGGACAAAAGATGTCATGCAAGTTCTTTTCCATAAGCATGCATGACTATATTCGGAACACATGCTACATTACATTAATGAACCGGAGCTAGTTCTGTGTCACCCTATGTTATAACTGTTACATGATGAACCGCATCCGACATAATTATCCATCACTGGTCCAATGCCTACGAGGTTTTCATATATTGTGCTTTGCTTATTTACTTTACCGTTGCTCCTGTTACAATTGCTACAAAACTGCTACTGTTACTTTTGCCATTGTTACCGTTACTTCCATACTACTTTGCTACTAAATACATTGCTGTAGATACTCAGTTATCGATGTGTGGTTGAATTGAAAACTCAACTGCTAATACTTGAGAATATTCTTTGGCTCCCCTTGTGTCGAGTCGATAAATTTGGATTGAATACTCTACCCTCGAAAACTGTTGCGATCCCCTATACTTGTGGGTTATCAATACTATTTTCTGGCGCCCTTGCCGGGGAGCATAGCTCTATTCTTTGAGTCACTTGGGATTTATATCTGTTGATCACTATGAGGAACTTGAAAGACGAAAGAACTAAGATTTATCCCTCAACTACGAGGGGAGGTAAGGAACTGCCATCTAGCTCTGCACTAGATTCTCCTTCTGTTATGAGTAAACTTGCGACACCTAAACCTGCTTCTGCTATTAATTCTGATATGTCGCATGTTATTGATGATGCCACTTCTACTATACATGGTACCTATGATGAAACTACTTCTATACTTGATACTACTGTGCCATTAGGTGAATATCTTGATGAACGACTTGCTAGGGTTAGAGAGAATGAAATTCTTGAAAATGAAATTATTGAAGATAGTGATGATGAAGGTTCTCCTCCTAAATATGAATTACCTGTTGTTCCTGAGGGTTATGTTATGGATGAAGAAACTGCTAGAGATTTTCTTGCTTGCAATGATAGATCTAATCTTAAGAAGTTATTAGCTAAACTAAAACAGAAAACTCTGAATGGTAGGATGAAATATGACCTTGATTTTGCTACTTCACCTATCTTTTTTACTGATAAGGATTATGAATTACCTGTCAATCCTGAGATAATTACTTTGGTTGAATCTGATCCTTTTTATGGCTATGAATCTGAAACCGTTGTGGCACATCTTACTAAGTTAAATGATATAGCCACGCTCTTCACTAATGATGAGAAATCTCGCTACTATTAAATCCTTAAGATATTTCCGTTCTCATTAAAGGGTGATGCTAAAACTTGGTTTAATTCTCTTGATCCTGGTTGTATGCGTAGTCCCCAGGATATGATTTATTACTTCTCTGCTAAATATTTCCCTGCTCATAATAAACAAGCTTCCTTGAGGGAAATATATAATTTTGTGCAAATTGAAGAAGTGACTCTCCCACAAGCTTGGGGGGGGGGGGGGATTCTCCGATTACTTAATGCTTTGCCTGATCATCCTCTTAAGAAAAATGAAATACTTGATATCTTTTATAATGGACTAACCGATGCTTCCAAGGACCACTTGGATAGTTGTGCTAGTTGTGTTTTCAGGGAAAGAACAGACGATCAAGTTGAATTGCTATTGAATAATATGTTGACTAATGAAAATAATTGGACACTTCCTGAGCCTACTCCCGAGCCAATTCCTGAGCCAACTCATATACCAACTCCAAAGAAGAGTGGTGTTCTATTTCTCAGTCCCGAAGATATGCAGGAGGCAAAGAAATCTATGAAAGAAAAAGGTATTAAAGCTGAAGATGTTAAGAATTTACCTCCTGTTGAAGAAATACATGGTCTTAATATACCACATATTGAAGAAACACATGGTCTTGATAAGCCAACACAGGTAGTAAAGGTAAATTCTCTCTATAGATATGATAAAGTTGAAATCCCGTATACTAAGTTTGCTGGCCAATGTTTGGATGAATTTGATGACTTTATGGCTAGACAAGAAAATCTTAATGCTTATGTTGGTAGACAATTGAAACAAAATGCTTACATGATTGGACACTTGAGTGATTATATGGCTAGAGTTAAAGGTGAACTTAAACTTATTAGTAAATATGCTTCTATGGTTAACACTCAAGTAGAACAAGTGCTTAAGGCTAAAGTGATTTGCTCAATGAATTAAATAATAAACATGATTTTGTTGTTACTAGAACGGGTAGAATGACTTAGGAACCTTTGTATCCTAAAGGCCACCCTAAGAGAATTGAGCAAGAGTCTCAGAGAAATAATGTAGATGCACCTAGTCCTTCTAAAAGAAGAAAAAGAAAAATGATAGGACTTTGCATGCTTCTAGTGAACCTATTGTAGACACACCTGAGAATCCCAATGATATTTCTATTTCTGATGCTGAAACACAATCTGGTGATGAACATGAACCTAGTGATAATGTTAATGATAATGTTCGTGCTGATGCTCAACCTAGCAATAATAATGATGTAGAGATTGAACCTGCTATTGATCTTGATAACCCACAATCAAAGAATCAACGTTAAGATAAGAGAGATTTTGTTGCTAGGAAGCACGGTAAAAAAAGAACCATGGGTTCAGAAACCCATGCCTTTTCCTCCTAAGCCATCCAAGAAAAAGGATGACGAGGATTTTGAGCGCTTTGCTGAAATGATTAGACCTATATTTTTGCGGATGCATTTGACTGATATGCTTAAAGTGAATCCTTATGCTAAATATATGAAAGATATTGTTACAAGTAAAAGAAAGATACCGGAAGCTGAAATTTCCACCATGCTTGCTAATTACACTTTTAAAGGTGGAATACCTAAGAAACTTGGAGACCCAGGAGTACCAACTATACCATGCTCCATTAAAAGAAACTATGTTAAAACTGCTTTATGTGATCTTGGAGCCGGTGTTAGTGTTATGCCTCTCTCTTTATATCGTAGACTTGCATTGAATAAGTTGACACCTACTAAAATATATTTGCAAATGGCTGATAAATCAACTACTATACCTGTCGGTATTTGTGAGGATGTGCCTGTTGTGGTTGCAAATGTTACTATCTTAACGGACTTTGTTATTCTTGATATTCCCGAGGACGATAGTATGTCGATTATCCTTGGTAGACCCTTTTTGAATAGTGTAGGGGCTGTTATTGATTGCAACAAAGGCAATGTCACTTTTCATGTTAATGGTAATGAGCATACGGTACACTTTCCGAGGAAACAACCTCAAGTTCACAGTATCAATTCTATTGGAAAAATTCCAACTATCATTATTGGAGGTTTTGAATTTCCTCTTCCTATTGTCAAGAAGAAATATGATATTCTTATTATTGGGGATGTGCATATCCCCGTTGAGGTAACCTAGTGTTATTCGAAATTTCTCTGGTTTCATGCGATTCAGAATGAGTTTGTTAACAAGACTTGATCAACCTTGTTAGTGGATTCCTTTTGATGAGCATGAGATGGATGAAGTTAGAAGGCACAACCTTTTGTACCCTACTTTTACTTTCTGTTATTTAGATTAAATAAAGCAAAAATAGTATTTTTCTGTCTGTTTTCTGAATTATCCATGCAATAAAAAATACCCCAAAAATAAAAGTTCTCCAAATGCCCTGCAGATTTAAAATGTTTTTTCTGGAATATTTGAGAATATCTGGCACTGAGAACACAGCTGGGGGAGCTGGCACCTAGCCACGAGGGTTCAGGGCACGCCCACCCCTATAGGGCGCACCCCCTGCCTCGTGGGTCCACGGTGGCCCCCTCCACTTATTGCTGCACCCACACACTTCTTCTTCCTCCCAAAATAATCACCATCTAGCTCAAGCACGAGTTCTAGCTCACTTTGCTGCCATTTTCGATCTCCTTGCTCAAAGCTCCATTCACAAAATTGCTTTGAGGGATTGTTCTTTGGTATGTGACTCCTCCAATGGTCCAATTAGTTTTTGTTCTAGTGCTTTATTCAATGCAAATTTTTGCTGCCTAGGTGACACTGTTCTTGAGCTTGCATGTCAAATTTATATGGTCCCAAGTAATTCTAATGCATGATATAGTCTCTAGGCACTTGTGGGAGTAGTTGCTATCAGTTTTGTTGGGTTTTGTTCACTTTTATTTTTGGGTTACTAAAAATTTCAGAAATTTTCAAAAAAAGATGAAGAGATTTTTCTTGAGGGGCTCTTCTACCCAAGGCTCTAAGGATAAACAAGCTAAGGAGAATGAAAAGCCCAAGTATAATCTCCCTCATGTGGCGGAAGTACGACCGTGTGAATGGCCTTGTGATGATTTCTTGAGAGTAGCCGTGATCCATGGGCATAGACCAACTTAGGCCAAAAGCCTAAGCTTGGGGGAGTACGTATTTCTCACCGACATTACATTCATGTTCACACACTCATTCTAGTTGTGGGTGCTCATACTTTTTCATTGTACTATCCATGCTAGTTTATTTTCTTTTTCTAGCTTTCTTCTTGTGTGTTTGATAAACCTTAAGAAAAACCAAAAAAATTAGTTAGCTTACTTTCCATGTCTGTAGTAGTAATAACTAAAAGAAAACCCGGAAAGATTTCTCGTTCTTCTTTTGCTTGTTGGGAGCTTTCCTGTGTAAATAGTTGTATTTCTTTTCTTTCCTTTGGGGGTCGAGAGGAGAAGACCATAATGAAAATGCTGAGTGGCTCTCATATGCATGATTGTTGATTTAACCAAGAGCCCACATTACCTTGTCTTCTCCCTTGAATTGAATGCTTCCAGATTCCAGCTTAGTCCAAATGCACGTGCACTATTATTATTATCCACACCGCTCGGTCGTGCAAGTGAAAGGCAATAATGATGGTATATGATGGACTGATTGAGATGAGAGGAGCTGGTATGAACTCGACCTCTCTTGTTTTTGTAAATATGATTAGTTCATTGTTCCTGATTCAGCCTATTATGAATAAACATGTTTGCAATGACAATTAGAGATTATAGTTGCTTATGCCATGCTTAATTAGCTAGGAGCTTATAATGGTTTACCTTGCGCGCCAACATGCTATGAAAATGGTTGTGATGTGGTATGATAGGGTGGTATCCTCCTTTAAATGATTCGAGTGTCTTGACTTGGCACATGTTCACGCATGTAGTTGAAACAAAATCAACATAGCCTTCACGATATTTATGTTCATGGTGGATTATATCCTACTCATGCTTGCACTCGGTGTTGGTTAATTTTAATGCATGTTCATGACTATTGTCGCTCTCTAAGTTGGTCGCTTCCCAGTCTCTTGCTAGCCTTCACCTATACTAAGCGGGGATACTGCTTGTGCATCCAAACTCCATAAAACCCAAAGTTATTCCATATGAGTCCACCATACCTTTCTATATGCGGTATCTACCTGCCGTTCCAAGTAAATTTGTATGTGCCAAACTCCAAACCTTCACATGAAATTCTGTTTTGTATGCTCGAACAGCTCATGTATCAACTAGGGATGTCTGTATCTTCCATGTTAGGCGGGTTATTCTCAAGAGGAGTGGACTCCGCTCCTCATTGACGAGAAAATGGGTGGTTACCGGGATGCCCAGTCCCATGCTCAAATCAAATCAAAATAATTGCAAATAAAACTCCCCCAGGATTGTTGCTAGTTGGAGGCACCCATTGTTTCGGGCAAGCCATGGATTGATGCTTGTTGGTGGTGGGGGAGTATAAACTTTACCATTCTGTTTTGGAACCGCCTATAATGTGTGTAGCATGGAAGATATCGAGATCTCTTAGTTGTTATGTTGACAGTGAAAGTATACCGCTCAAAATGTTATTCATCTCTATTTCAAAATTGAGCTCTGGCACCTCTACAAATCCCTGCTTCCCTCTGCGAAGGGCCTATCTATTTACTTTTATGATGAGTCATCACCCTCTTATTAAAAAGCACCCACTGGAGAGCACCGCTATCATTTGCATGCATTACTATTAATTTATATTGGGTATGACTATGACTGGATCTCTTTTACCATGAATTACAATGTTTAGTCAGTCCTTGATCTTTAAAGGTGATCTGCATTTATGTTTTGCGGTCTCAGAAAGGGCTAGCGAGATACCATCTTGTTATATCATATTATGAGTGTTTTGAGAAAGTGTTGTCATCCAAGATTTATTATTATTGCTCGCTAGTTGATTATGCCATTGATATGAGTAAACATGAGACCTAAGTGTTATTGTGGATATGGGTAGTTCATAATCTTTGCTAAAAACTTGAATGCTGGCTTTACATATTTGCAACAACAAGAGCAAACAGAGTTTGTAAAAGTTTTTCTTTATCACTTTCAGTTTGTCAACTGAATTGTTTGAGGACAAGCAAATGTTTAAGCTTGGGGAGTTGATACGTCTCCGTCGTATCTACTTTTCCAGACACGTTTGCCCTTGTTTTGGACTCTAACTTGCATGATTTGAATGGAACTAACCCGGACTGACGTTGTTTTCAGCAGAACTGCCATGGTGTTATTTTGGTGCAGAAATAAAAGTTCTCGGAATGACCTGAAAATCCACGTAGCAACTTTTTAGAATTAATAAAAAAATACCGGCGAAAGAATCAGCATCAGGGGGCCCACACCCTGTCCACGAGGGTGGGGGCGCACCCCCTAGGGCGCACCCCCTGCCTCGTGGGCGCCCTGGACGTCCACCGACCTCAACTCCAACTCCATATATTTGCTTTCGCGGAGAAAAAAATCAGAGAGAAAGTTTCATCGTGTTTTATGATACGGAGCCGCCGCCAAGCCCTAATCTCTCTCGGGAGGGCTAATCTGGAGTCCATTCAGGGCTCCTGAGAGGGGGATTCATCGCCGTTGTTATCATCAACCATCCTCCATCACCAATTTCATGATGCTCACCGCCGTGCGTGAGTAATTCCATCGTAGGCTTGCTGGACGGTGATGGTTTGGATGAGATTTACCATGTAATCAAGTTAGTTTTGTTAGGGTTTGATCCCTAGTATCCACTATGTTTTGAGATTGATGTTGCTATGACTTTGCTATGCTTAATGCTTGTCACTAGGGCCCGAGTGCCATGATTCCAGATCTGAACCTATTATATTTTCATGAATATATGTGAGTTCTTGATCCTATCTTGCAAGTCTATAGTCACCTATTATGTGTTATGATCCAACAACCCCGTAGTGACAATAATAGGGATATTTCTCGGTGATGACCGTAGTTTGAGGAGTTCATGTATTCACTAAGTGTTAATGCTTTGGTCCGGTACTCTATTAAAAGGAGGCCTTAATATCCCTTAGTTTCCATTAGGACCCCGCTGCCACGGGAGAGTAGTACAAAAGATGTCATGCAAGTTCTTTTCCATAAGCACGTATGACTATATTCGGAATACATGCCTACATTACATTGATGAACTGGAGCTAGTTCTGTGTCACCCTATGTTATAACTGTTACATGATGAACCGCATCCGACATAATTATCCATCACTAGTCCAATGCCTACGAGCTTTTCATATATTGTGCTTTGCTTATTTACTTTACCGTTGCTGCTGTTACAATTGCTACAAAACTGCTACTGTTACTTTTGCCACTGTTCCCGTTACTTCCATACTACTTTGCTACTAAATACTTTGCTGCAGATACTAAGTTATCCAGCTGTGGTTGAATAGACAACTCAACTGCTAATACTTGAGAATATTCTTTGGCTCCCCTTGTGTCGAATCAATAAATTTGGGTTGAATACTCTACCCTCGTAAACTGTTGCAATCCCCTATACTTGTGGGTTATCAGCCCTCGCTGCCGACGAACTCCACGACGCCCATCTCCGGCCATGGCGACGGCGGATCTCCGACCCCCTTTTCTTGGTTGGTTGGGTGGGTGGGCATGAATCCCTCCCTTGTCTTCTCTGCCTCCCTCTGATTCCTCCTTGGTTTGTTTTATGTCCGATCTATAGAGGCTACCGCTGTTGCTGACGGTGGTGGAGGCGGTGGTCGCCGACGCGGTCCTGTTGCTGCCCAATGTCCGGTGGCGGGCGACGAACTCCTGGGCCACCGTCCGAGACACCTTCTTGTCCACCATGGTCAGCCTCGCCCTACCCAGATCAAATCAAACCTAATCCTGATGCCCTCTCGTGATCTGGTTTTGATCCCCCCGATGCGGTGCATGCGTGCAGGAAGTGTTCAAGAGCCACCGCGTCGTCTTCACCGTCGGCACCTCCATCGCCTCCGTCCTCACGGCGTGGGCCAGTATGCCCCCTACTCCATCCCCTGCTCTGCTTCCCCCCTCACTTTGTACGCCGTCGTTGGGTTCAGAGTGTGTCGCTGACCCGTCCGATTGACTGCCTTTTGTTTTCAACAATGGCCACTGTATCTGAAGGGATATGGACAGGGAGTGATGCATCTGTGCTACTGCTTGCTGCTGAACCCTGATTAGTTTGTTTGGCTTATGTGTAAGACCATATGGCACACCTCAATTGAACACTAGAGTTGTTTTGTTTCAGAATGCCCCATGGGTGTTGATCACTGAATGCAAGTGCACCAAGTTAATACAATCTAATTGATTAATTTATCTCCCAAGTCGCTACACACTAATACAATTAAATTTTTTGTGTGCTCTTCAATAGCTTGGCCCGCCCAATTTTTTCCTTGTAGCTCCGTCACTTCTTGTAATGATACCGCAACTATAGTATCATGGGACGAAACATGTGTTGTTGGTCTATGAATTGTTAGCATGGATTAGAACTACTGATGTGAGCACTTATATCCATATTCAAGTCTAATCATCCTTTTCTCCTCCAGCCAGCTTCTCAAGTGGAAGATGATCCTGCTGCCATCAAGTCTCTGTTTCTTGTCAGTTGTTAGCTTGTATTAATACATGTACTTCTGGTTATGCAAAGGTAGGTTATGCTGTTAGATCCTGTAGTTAGTTGTATATGGAGTTTCTGCTTGTTTGAAATCCCAAGGACTGCCTGGTAGTAGTGTATAATAAGTAAGCTTTTAAAAGTATGGTCGACTGGACCATATTCCATGTCTACTTTTGGTACCGTTTCACGCCTGATTTTAACATTGGCCAGACCTCTGAAATGCGAATATATGTTTGCTCTGTTTCGTGCTGGCAACTCCACAGTAGCTATGGAGCAACGGACGATGGCTACATGTAATGTAAAGAAGATAGGATTTTGTATTGTAAAAAATACAACGTCTGCCTAGTTAAAAAGGTGTTCACCAAAATCCCACAGATAATCTCAACACTTGTGGCAGATAAGCATATAGTAGTACATGTTTTCTAGAGTTGTCCGTAATTGAACCTGTCAGACTAAATAGATCATATTCAGCATTTATGTGTGTTTTCTACACACACACACACACATGGTTCTTCCTTTTAAATCTTCTCTGCTCCTTACTGAAATAGTACTACACACATACAGTAGTTTTGTACTAGTGTGTAGGGACTCTGGAGAAATTTTACGTACTTAAACAATATGCTTAAAAATAAAAGGTTGTAGTTCCCTTGGAGTAGTATGTTTATGAATGGCTGCATGAAATGATTGTCCAGTACTTAAAATATTCGAATCAGGGTTAATGTAATCACTTGCTGCATCCTTTTTGTTTGACCGGAGATGCTAATAGGAAAGCAAATCAAATAGGAAAAGCATGTGCTGCTGCTTTTACTTTTCCTCCGCACAATAGTAAAGCAAAGCATCCTATTTTGATTTCTTCATTCATGATGCATAAAATTCTAGTATTGTTAGTTATGGGTTATTTGATTATGTTCATATAACTAATCTGCTGATGTTGTGCATAAAATTCTAGGAAGGTCTGGCTGTAAGTTCTGGCTGTAGTGTGCTCTCATGTTGTACATGCCCCTATGTTTAGTAAGATTAAGTTGCTACTATTAATGATGAATGTTTGAGTTTTAAAATTTAAAGCATCACCTACTTTCTGGTCATGTAGTGTTTAAAACTGATAATTATGATGCATTGGTCCATATGGCCTTGTTTTTTAATGCCATACACATTCTAGTGCCAGATCCAGGACCTGATCTTAGCATTCAAGCATACACTACTAGGGAAAAGCCTAGCAGCAGCGCGGGTTTTGGGCCTCTCAGTAGCGCGGGGACCGGTGCTACTAATAAGGCGCTACAGCTAACGTATAGCAGTAGTGCCTGTTGTCACACACTACTGCTATACATGAATAGCTATAGCGCTCTTTAGAAAAGGACGTTGTTGATATTATCTGCAGCGCTATTTACAGGGAAGCACTACTGGTGAGGCGGCGCTATTGCTAAATTTTTCCCCCTCGCTACTACTAGTTTTATTAGTTTTTTTTCCTGCATATTTGTTTTGTATTTGTTTCGTATTTGAATAGGCTTTATACAATAATCTTTAGCATATCATACACATACAAATGTAATCATAGCATATACATACAACTAGTCTCATCAAATCATGTCATCATCATAATCATCATCCAACACAAAGTGGTCTGTCGTCATCAATCTCGAAAATAGCGATACAAGTCTCGATTACTTGCAAATACATCGTCATCCATCTAAACAATGATATACGCGAGAAGAGCTATCACTTTGTGTACATGAGTTCGTATCCCTCTCTCGCATTAGCGTGAACCTAAACTAACTACTTCCTGTCGCTCAGAAACCAGAAACCGGTACACCTGGGCCTGACACTCCGGCCACTTGTCGTATATATACTCCTGGCGTAGCACTTCTTCGCCATCTATGATCTATGCACCTACATCGTCACATGAGTCGATGATATGCAACATATATAGTTGAGCAACAGAAAGAGACAGACTTGGCAAAAATAGAAACAACATATCATAAGCATAAATAACAAAGTTCATCGTACCCAAAATGCCCTAACTAGAGTGATTTTCGCTAGTCGAGGAGGAGGACGGTTTAATTACATCACAAATAAAGTTTCACCATGCATAACTCGAAGTTTTGTCATACAGAAAGTATGGACTAAACAGACACATTGTCATATATCGACAATCAAACCACCATGCCGTGCCATCCATCCATGTCAGGGAGATAGTCCTCGAGCTTAGTGAAAGGCTTCATGTCGAGACGCTGAGAGGCTATCCATGTTCGGACGTCTTCCCACGACATTTGTCCTTCTCCGTAGGACATCCCTGTTTTTCGACGACCTCCTTCATGATGATTTGGGCAAGTTCGCGCTGGATGTTATAGAACTCAGCTCGAAGCGATGATCCTCGATATCTCCTATGTCCTTTGCCCATTGCAGAATATGGGCATCGCCAGATCTAGGTGACATGCGAAGGTTCTGGTGATCCCGTCTGTACTCCAGCATGTGGTGTAGGACATAGAATCAATCATTAAGAGAATCGTTCGGTTGCTGGATGTAGCAGAAGTCGGTCTTATGGCTGAAGGCAACCCTGCCGCCCCTTCTCTTCTTGTCCCTAACCTCTCCACCCCTTGCTTGGTAGCAAAACATAGCATTGTCGAGAACATCTTTGATGTGGGTGTAATCCTTTTTGTGAATGTTCTTCGACAAGTCCAAGTAAAGAGCGTGGGAGAATCGGGGGTAGAGGATGATGAGGACGGCGCGCCCGCCGCTGCGCAAAATAATTACACCTCAAATTAATTAGCCTCCACCGTGCAAATGAATTATTGAAATCGAAGGAAGGATAGCATCGCGGATGACTTACACAGGATGATAAGGCACGAGAATCGCCTCCTTGTCCTTATTGGTGAGCATGAAACTGACGATGTAATCCCTCGCGTATTCACCGTGCTTTGAGCAGACTCCCAAGAAGCCCTCGTGCATGTAGTACGGGTCAGCGACACAGATATGAGATATCTGCTCAACCCCAATGATGTAGTTCATGTGCAAGGCATAAAGGCGGACAAACGTAAAATCCAGCTTCTTCACGTGAAACATGTCGAATATGTAATCGAATCGGAGGAAGAACTTATCCGCGGGGAAGCTATCAACGTACGACATTTGCCGCGGAACGTCAACCACGTAGAGTGGGTATCCTGGATCTTTCGAGGCGATGAGGCCTTTCTCTACCCGCAGCACATCGTCATGAAGTCTCCTTAGATCGCCGAATCTGGCCCGTAGTGCTGTTGCAGGTAGGATTGGTTGACCGGGGATATGCCATTTATCCGCATCGGGGATATCTATACGGTCCTGAAGTCGAGGCTGCTGAGGCGGCTAGATCATAGAATCAGCTTTTTTGCCTTTCCTCGCTCTCTTCCTAGACTTCTTTACTACCGGAAGGTCGTCCATAATACGTTGAGACGGTAATTCAGGCACCGACTCATGACGCTCAAAATCTGAGGAGGCGCCAGTATAGACATACTGTTCAGCGCCATCGTCATCCTCATCAACATCCATGGCAATGTCATCAACGACTAATGGAGCCTCCTCCTTACCCCGTCCGCTATCATCCAACCTGACACCCGACGCTAATTGGGTAGGTGGGGTGTTGATGTTCATACCTTGCTGAGGCTGCGTGCTCGTGGGTGTGCTCCCGACCGCCTCCAAACGAAGCAGACTCTTTCGCCACAACAGGACCCACCCATTGCAGCAATCACCAAGCCACCGTGGGGTCTCGTCGTCATCCCCCACTAGTAATAGAGGAGGCAAATTCTCGTGGCCTGGTTTGACACTGGCCACGAAAACCTTGAAGACGTTCGGGGGGATCGGCCGGCTGTGGAACAATGGCTCCTTCGGCTCCATTATCGTTGCCTTCCCCACGTCAACCTTCTAGTCGCCGATGGTGTACAATATGGTGCACGGGGTTTTGTCGGCCTGCAAAGAAAAGTCTGCGACGTGAGACATCCGAAAGGCAATGAAAACAGGAGATTATACATTTATATTGAAGGGGGCCGGTGTGACAGATACCGTGAGGGCGTCGAGCTCAGCCAAAGACGAGGCACCACCGAGCACGTCCGGTGCGGGAGTCGGTGCGGGAGCAGGTGCGGGAGCCGGTGCGGGTGCAGGTGCTCCCAAGAAGTCAGCAAGGAGAAAGTCCTCTGCATTTTCTTCTGGATTTTGCCTTGTCCAAGTGAAAACGCCCGTCACCAAGGAAGTAGACAAATCTGCAACCACCTGTTTTGCGGCAGCTACCGCTGTTGCGACTGTCTGAGATGATTTCTTCTCAACCGCAATCTCAACCTTCTTGTCGATGTTTTCTTCAGTTAACCTCCGTCTTTCCTTTCTCTCCTCCGTGGTCTCACGGTAGTACTTCTTCCACGTGGTGCCGTCTCCGACACCGTGCACGCGTCCATACGACGGTCGAGTATCCACCGGTTGTCATTTCAATATGTTCAACGCCCGGTTGAATGGAGTGTCCCACTTGGGCCTCGCTAATGCCTCAGACGGCGAGTCGCTTTCGGCCGCAATCCGGTGCTGCTCTCTCTGCAAAAGGCACAAGGATCATTTACAAATATGACTAACGTGTGCAGTCGAATTGATCAAAAACTAAAATTACCAGCAGTCTCATGATCTCTGTAATGACCAGTGTTGTCTCGTAAACCTTCTTCACTGGGTCCCAACGGTGCCGGGCCCTCAGGACCTCACGCTCCTGCGGGACGGTGAAATCCGCCAAGGGGTCTGGGATGCCCAGACTCGCGGCTTCTGCGTCCTCCTTGGCCCATTTGGACCTCTTTCCGCCGTAACCACGGCTTCCGAGGTGGTGGCTCCCAATGTTCCTCTCTTGAAGCCCTTTCATGTACTTAGACTTTTTTTTGGCAGCTTCGGCCTCGCAAGGCTCCTTGAATATTTGAAACCGCTCTTCCGTGATTGTCGGATTATCCTTTACAATCTCGGAGTAGGGTCCCTTCTTGTCGATGATCTTTGCTTTCACTTGAGTTTTCTAGGCGGCCAACGCGTCGCTATACTTGGTCATGGCGTGTTTGTTTATCTTCTTCATTGCCGGGTCCTCGTCTGGATCTTCATAATCCTTCTCATTCCGGCCCGGGAACAAGAATATCTGGTGAAACTTCTTTAGGAGGGAGCTCCTCATATTTTCTATCTTCTGTAGTTTCTTATCGTTGATGGTGGCGGTTGTCCATACGATGCAGCCTATTTGATTGCCATAGCACGCGCGCGCTTCATCAGGCGCCTTTGGCTCAAAATTGATGTCGTCCACCTTCGTGACCACCAGTCTAGTAGTCCTAAGTTTGTTAGGAAGCCGTTGCCTCTTTCCTTTCGGTTCTACACCGGCTCCGCTCCCCGAGGCAGCACCGGTCTTAGTCTCAGCGCCGGTCTCGATGCCGGTCTGAGTCTCAGCGCCGGTCTCAGTCTTAGCACCGGTCTGCGTGTCGGTCTCAGTCCCCGATGCCACCGGTGGGCCCAGCAACAACATCGGTTGATCGTCGGTAAGGCTAAAAAATTCGTCTGCCGCCCGGTAGACCTTGTCGCAATCACCAGAACCCTGTCCTTCATCGTTGCTAGCCATGTTTTCTATGATTAAACCTAGTCAATTAATTCTAGACCTAATAAAATGAATAATGACATTAAAAAGGCCTATTGTTTTGTAGGAATGTTGACTCCTTCCTGGTGCGGCAAATCCCGGGCACTCGATATGTCCTAGTTTGTAGCACAAGTCATGCCGAAATTCACGGAAAATTTTGGCATGATCTTTGCTAAAAAGTGGACAAATCGAGAACTTGAAATTTGCCGGAACAGAAATGAATCAACATTCCGACAAAACATAGGCCACTCAGCAGCATTCTCTGGAAACAGTGTTCAAATATCCCTCTTCGACACCGCAACACATGTCCAAATATACACGAGCAACCACATGTCCAAATTTCACAAGCTAATTCAAAAACAAAGTGTAGAAGAAAATTCATTTAACTACTAATAGAACAAAATTCAGTTAACTTTAGTGCTCTATAATGATGAAAGGAAAAAAATCCAGTTAACTACTAATTTCATTCATTGAGGTTATTCATTTAACATCACCTAATTAACCTACTGTACCACTACTACTAGCAGCACTACTAACCTAATTAACCTAGCAAAACTCTAGTGCCCTAACTGAAAAACATCTAATTAACATCTACTAGTACCACTATTGCCCTAACCTAATTAACATCTACTAGTATTACTATATACTATACAAGCAGCATCTACCATAATTAAATCCTACTGCCCTAACTAACTTTTGTTGTAAACCAAATTTTTTGCTCTAAACTAATTTTTGCTCTAACATCTACTACTTAACATCCTTTGCTCTAAACTAAATTTTTTGCTATAAACAAACTTTTGCTCTACTAATTTTTTCTCTAAAATGCAGAGAGAGAGGAGTGGGGGGGGAGGGGGGACTTACAGAGCGGGGAGAGACGGTGGCGGGGAGGTGCTCGGTGATGGAGGCAGGGGCGGAGAGGGCGGGCTCGGGCACGGGCAACGGCGGTCCTGGGCGGGCTCGGGTGGCGGTGAGGTGGAGGGCGCCGACGGTGACGTCGAGGGCGGCCTCGGGCGGCGGCGGCGAGGCTGAGGGCGGCCTCGGGCGGCGGCGGTGAGGATGACGGCGGCCTCGGGGGGAGACGGTGAGGTTGCGGGCGTCCACGCCGGCAGGAGACGGCAGCGAAGTGGGGCGACGGCGAATTGGGGAGACGGCGGCAAGGGCGAGGGATTTAGGGAAGAAGTGTGGTGGTCGGGGGGCGGGGGAACCGCTGTTTAAGTGAAACATAACGGTAGCGCGTTTCCGAAAACACGCTATAGCTAAATTAGCTACAACGCGTTTCCTGAAACCCGCTACTGCTATTCCTTTCTGCTTTTTCCCTTTTTCTTTGATTTTTCTTTACATTTTATTTTTTTCCTTTTTCCTTTTTCTATTTCTTTCATTTTCATTTACTTTTCTACTTGTTTTTCACTTTATTTTATTTCCGTTAGCAGTAGCGCCTTACACGTAAGCGCGCTACAGCTAAGGAGAGTAGCAGTAGCGCTGGGCCAATATACGCGCTACTGCTAGGTTGGGCTAGCCATGTGCGCCCAGTTCAAACAAAGCAGCAGCGCTTTTTGCTAGTACGCACTACTGCTAAATTCATAGCAGTAGCGTGGTTTTTTTACGCGCGCTGCTACTAAGTAGCAGTAGCGTATGATTTTGTACAGCGCTACTGGTAACATTCTGTGTATAAGGTTTTCCCTAGTAGTGATACCTGACAATGGTCTGATCCTAGCTATAAAATGTAGGGGACAATAATTTGCAGCATTAATTAGGTACTGCTATAGTCTTTTTTTTAACTTCTTATGAGATTGAACCATTCGTTCTGATTTGTAGTTTGTTGGTTTACTGATTGTTGTAGACAAATGTATGAAACTTCTTAACTGTGGACAACAACTACTTCCTTGAGAAGGACCAACATCACCCATCAAGTATGCCATTGAGGTAATTCACCACTCCCTCCAGAACGAAGTATGTATTTTCTCTAGTTGCTCTCCCATGTGTTGTGCACACTGTGCATCAAGTTCTCCCTAAATGCAAGGGGTTGTATATGTAAAACCAATTATCCAATACATTTTTCACAAAGAGATTAGTCTTCTTATTTAGCCATGATGTTTTAATTTATGGAGTTGTTGCTTCTTTGGTCAGATTTATTTCCTTGCTGTAGGCATAAGAATAAGCTGATATGAACATAATAATGATACTCTGCATGCTATGAGTAAAGTGCTCTATTTTCTTGCATCACTTTCTTGTATGAATGAGTATATCGTTTATCTATCTGGGGAACAAAAATCATTGTATTAGCTGAATTTGTGTTATCATTCTAAAGAACTTGTCCTTTTTTTGAATAGTATGTTAATAGTTTATTGGCTCTAGTGTTTTGATTCTTCTCTTCTGATTCATGTAATAGGGCGACGACCAAAGGCATGATTATAATTCTATTGTTGTTCTATTGTAGCGAAGGTGGCCTAGTTGACTATGGTCGCCTAGTGAGTCATGCATACAGTTTCATCTGACTGGAGCAGGAGCCTAGTTTGTGCTGATTGTCAATCCTCATTGTGATTGTCCCTATATCTATGTGACTGTGATTGTATTTGTATCTGTGTTTATCACTAGTAGAGCTTGTAATTGTGTCATGACAGAAGGAGCCCAGTATATCTGTGTGACTGTGATTGATTCTCGTTGTTGTTATTTGAAATATTAATTGTGTTTTCTGCCTGTTCTTATTTAAATATGGTTATTTATTTCCGTCAAATTGTCAAATCGTAATCTGAATAATATGATTTTTTCAAAAGGGTCCCACTTTAATAGAACCTGGCAGCCAGGACCCGTCTAACTAGTGGACCCTTCTTTTGGGAAAACAAAGAAAAACTAAATTTGTTTAGACAAAAAGGCCACAACCCAACAATAAAAAAGGTTGCAACGTTGGGCTTGGCCCATGAAGCCGATCAAAAATTGAAAGAAAAAATATATAAAATGGCCGAATTTTTGGGCAAGGCCCGTGTAGAACACCGGATTGGACCGGGCTGAATCTTATCCATGTTAGCTTGCCATGCTAGATCCTACGTGGCCTGGGGAGGCTGCTAGTGACCAAAAATTTGGTCGTAGAACCAACGACCTTTTACATATCACAAAGAAGGTTGTTAATTTCAATTTACGACCACCAGCTTTTGACCATCTGTTTCTGGTCAAAAAAAGGTTGCAAATGGAAAATCATGACCATTCAGTGACCAATAGTGATGGTGGCAAGTTGATGTATTTCTTGTAGTGGGTTTCGTTCATGTCTATGAGTTACCGAACCTACGGAGTCACAAGCTTAAGGCAATCATGATCTGCTAAGTGTTCATAGGACATGAGTGATGAGAACATATTTGTGAAATTGTTTCATTAATATTCGTGATAGTTTCGAGAGGTTTTGGGGTCACCGAAAGGGTTTTGGAGAGTATCGGGTAATACCGATAAATAATATATAGGTGGAAAATGTTTCCAGGGATGTTAAATTATATATATAAGGGTCTAATAATAATTACAAAGCTTTTATATTAATTTAAATATTAATGGGCCTTAAAAGGCTTAGTGGTGGAAGGCAACTTGGGCCACCAAGGCCCAAGTGGAGGTGGTGCCTGACGATTCTACATATTTTAGAGCTTATTTGTTGCATGTTCTCTTCATATACTATGTCCCATTGAACTGAATATTTGCCATTATGCATGATTATCGGTATTTGCACTTACCATTGTGAGCATCGCACATTTAGTGTTTTATTTGATTCTTATTAGTTTTCCTTGTTTTCTTGTGTCTACAGGTGTTTTGGAGCAACCTAGGACCAAGCGCGATGAAAGGACCAATGATGCGATTGATACAGAGTCAACCAGGGGTAGGACTTAGCCATTTTGAAGGACGGAAAAAGTCATTTTTCCAAAGTGCTCCAAATAAGTTCTAAGACCAGAAATGGATCGGCGTCAATCATACAAATCAAACGAGCCCAAGATCGTCAAATGCCGATTTCGTATGAAGATTTGATGGTCGTTTACGGGAGGCGGACATATCAAAAGACGACGTTCCGAACGACCGCACGTGTCGTTTGAGCGGTAGTTTGATGTGTAGGCAGCTCCGAAAGTTGCCCTTCTAGAGGGGATTCTTCCCCAATTTCGTCCATGTTCGATCCCACGGGATCCTTGGCTCGTAAAGAAGAGATTGTGATAGGATTTGGCTCATTGTGAGCCATTGGATGGAGCCCATCAAGAGAGGAGGCTAGGGAGGCTCCATATATATCATCTACAACCCTAATCGCTTTCTCCATCTTCCACAACACATCTCATTCATCCACATCCCATCTCCATTGCTACTCCACACCAGAGAAGAAGGGACAACAACCAAGGAAGAAGGAGGAGGCTCCACCACCATGAGCATCGGTCGATGCTCTCGCGCCGGTGCCACCACCATAGGTGTGTTGGGGAACATTGCATGAAAAACAAAAATATTTTTATGCACACGCAAGATCTATCCATGGAGATGCATAGCTATGAGAGGGGTAGAGCATCCACATACCCTTCTGGATCGCTAAGCGGAAGCGTTTATCAACGCGGTTGATGTAGTCGTACTCTTCGCGACCCGGTCATGATCCAACCTGTTGAGTATATGTGTTGTGCATATTGTATATTGGGCCCACCTCCTAGTTTTTCTTGTATGGTTGAGGTCATGGTCCACCATTGTACATCATATATATGTGCGATTGCACCTCACTAATACATCGTGCAATTCCAACAACATACATGGTATCAGTTTTTTAGGTTACAACCCTCGCTTCCGCTCCGCCACCACCGCCGCGCGCCTCCTTTGCGCCGCCACCGCCCTAGCCGCCGCCGCCGCACCGTGCCTTCTCATCGCAATCGCCCCGTCGCTACCTTCTCCCCCTCCCGCCGCTGCATCGTGCCCCTCATCGTGATCGCCGCCACCGCTACCTTCTTCCCCCCGCCGCGCTACTCCCTCCTACTGCTCTTGCCGCCACCGCCTTCTGTCGTTGCCGCGACAACTGCAGCCGCCTAACCCTAGAGCCGCCGCCGCCATCCACACTCGCCGCCACCGCTTCCCTTAGCCGCTGCCGCAACCCAGCCCCATGCTATGGCTGCACCGCTCCCTAGCCGCCGCCATCAAACCCTAACCCGAGCCCTAGCCGCACCACCACGCCACCGCCATGTCATCCGTCACCTCGACCGGCTCCTCCAACCCCTCCAACCCGTTCACCGACGCCAACCCTCCCGACGTCACTGACATCCGCAACCTCAACATCTACAAGCGGGTTCCGGTTCGTCTTTCCCAGATGGACTCCTCATACTACGCGTGGAAGACGTACTTCTCCCTCGTGTTCCGGGAGTACCACGACCATGTGGACGGCTCCGTCGACTCTAGCCTCGTGCCCGAGTTCCATGACTGGTCCACCATCGACGCCATGCTCATCTGGTGGTTCTTCCTCACCATCTCGCCGGACCTGTTTCAGACGGTCGTGTAAGAAGGTGATGACACCCACGCCGTGTGGACCAATCTGAACGGGCTCTTCACCAACAATCGTCTTCAACGTCGAGAGTTTTTTGGATGCCACCAGGACAACTCCTCCGTCGACGACTATGGTCAAGACTCTCGCAGACGAGCTCCGCGATATTGGCGCAAAGATTGACGATGATCTACTCCTCAGCACGCTCACCGCCGTCCTCAACGAGGACTTCGGCAACACCGCGGCAAACCTCGCCCTCATCCCCAAGCTCTCCTTCGCAAAGTTTGTTGCTTACCTCCGGCTGGAGGAGCGGCGGATGAAGCAGGTCAAGACGCGGGCCATCCACACTGCCCTCGCCGCCGGCACCACCCGCGGCGGGCCACCACCTCCACCCGCCGCCCCGGCTGCGCCTCCACAGCAGCACCACCCGGCGCCCTACCCACAGCCGCAGCACCCCGCTCCTCCCGCGCCACCCGCCGACCGGCGGCGCGGAGGCAGGTGCGGCGGCCAGCAGCAGCCGCAGGCCGCGGGCCCTCCTCGTCAGCTGCAGTAGTCCCAGGCGCCTCCTACGTGGGCCGGTGGGTACAACCCATGGACCGGTGTCATTCATGCGTACACCATGCCAGTCCCACGGGCACCTGCGTCTAGGAGTACCTATTGCTCCATGTCAGGCTAGTGTGCTAGGAATTGCTGGAATCCATCGGGACAACATGATTTTCTTGCACCCTTACAAATTATGATTTTGATGTTTCTGTCGGGTACTTATTGTAGTCTTGCTTTAACAGGTTATGGAGACCTTGAACATGATCAGGAAACACATCAGCCCAACAAAGTGAAATTCCTATGCACATTCACATCACCTGGTGTGATGCTAACAACAACCTTGGTTTTATTGGCCTGAAGGCGCACCTGGTGTGATACAACTTCTGTAGGTGGTTGATATAGCCCTTGCAGTAGAACCCAAGGGCTAGGTAGCGCAGAGTAGCTTGTTCCCCTCCGTAGGCAGTAGATTTTGCTAGTCTTTGAGCACCTTGTAACCGACTCACCCAAACCATGGTTACTGGTTAGTCCTTCCTTTGTGTTTGGCTGTGATGCTACCTGCTGGTCTGCAGAGGGGAGACTTGATTGGCCAGCAACAACGGTTGTGGTGTGCTTGTAACCAAGTTTTCGTTTTGTGACCGGTAATGTATGGCGTTTATGTAAGAGCTTGACAACTGTTGGCATTTGTGTTGGAGCAAATGATTTGAATTGGCTCTTATCTCAGAAATCTACAGTTAGCTGTTTTATTTTTCAATCTTGATATAAGGTTTCCTATATGATGGTGATATGCGGCAAGATGGCAAGTGGTCAACATTGTCTTGTTCGGTGCTGACGAATGTGCCTTGGACAGAGACCATACCTCATGGCGTCGGTCGTTGCCGCCATGTCTTTGCCCGACGTGATGGATGCCCCGTCCGGCGAGCAGCCCCTCGGTGGAGCGGGGGGCTTCATCGGAGGACGACTTTCCCGTTTGCATTGTTGATTGGAATTGTGGCATTCGTCAGAAATTTATTAATGTCACTTACAAGTCAATCGTTGGCCCGTTGCTCGGCACTGAAGAAATCCACAGAGAAGGCAAAACAAATCTTCTATTATTACTACTCCCTCCGTATCATATAATATAAGATGCCTTTTGACACTAGTCATATAATATAAGATGATTTTTGATACTACACTAGTGTCAAAAAGCGTCTTTATGAGACGGAGGGAGTAGTATTTAAAAGAAATTTGTATTGATACTAATAATTCAGACACCAATTACATCAAGAATAGCCCCATTGGTCACGTTCGATTTCAGTGAACAATAACTGATATACTAGGAGTATAGTTGAGGCATTTGTGTTCAAAGAAATTATTTTGGATATAAGGTCTTTTCCAATATGATGAGGCATTTGTGCTCTTATCTCAGAAATCCACAGTTGGTTGTTTTTCCTGATCTGAATTTTCTGTTGTCTCAGAAATTCGCGGAGAAGGAACATAACTAAAATGAAATTTCTATTGATAATACTAATTCAGACACCGATTACATGAAGAATAGCCCTATTGGTCAAGTTCGATTTCAATGACCAAATTTACACCTAGACTAGACAGATTCTGATGGCTAGGACGATCAACACTAGCAGCTGAGCGACACTGGGTTCAGTTGCTCCACAGGAAGTAGGGTCCCATGGCCGGCGTCTAGTTGCCGCATCCAGACTGCGTCGGCCATGGCTCCATGCCTCCTCTGCTCGCCACGCCGCAGTACCTGAAGCACGGCGCAGAGGAGCCACCGCAGGGGTTGATTATGTGTGGCTGCGACGGCTGCTGCTTCTGCTGGATCGGCGCCGGCACCAGCGCAAACGAGCCACCGAAAGGGCCTGTGCGAGGCGACTGCTGCTGGATCAGCGACGGCGCCGACGCCAGCGTCGGTGAGCCACCGCAAAGGCTTGTGCGAGCCGGCTGCTTCTGCATCGGCGGCGGTGGCGCCAGCGAGCCGGTGATGTTGATCTTGACCCTGCGCCGCATGAGCTCAGCAAGTAGCCGTGCGGTGTTGCGCGCGTCATCCAGCCCGCAGTGCAGGCGGCCCTCCCAGTCCAGCCCCGCCGCCCGGACCGCTTCCTGCAGGTTGACCCGCCCTCCGCCACTGAGCGCCGCCTGGAAGGGGACTCTCAGATTGATCCACTGATCAAAGGACGAGGGCTTCTTGATGCCCTTGAAGCGGAACTCGAACTCGAGCATGGTCCGGCAATCCCAGTCCCCCCATGTCACGACGGCCAAGCGGACGCGTCTCTTGTTCCCTGCCCCCGCCGTCGCCGCCTTCAACCAAGCGTCGTGCAGCCAGAGCGCCTCGCCGAGATCCACGCCGCCGTCGACGTCCTCCTGCCGGATGCCGGTGAGTTCCCTGCAAAACTGGGTCAACACAGGGTGATGTTTTGGACGAACGTACCTGCGAAAGACGGACTCGATGCGGCCGGTGGCACCGTCGACGAGCACGGCGGGGAACTCAATGATTTCCTGGGGGAAGATCCGCGCGTCTTGGAAGCACGTCGCCTCGAAGTCCACCACCACGAAGAAATCGAAATCTTGCTCCAGCCCCTGCCCGCGCCCCGCGATGATCGCTGCCATGTTCGCCGGAGTGCGCGCAAACTCGAGATGGGGGGGGGGAAGTTGGGAAGATGGGCGGCGAAGATCGGGGAAGGATCAGATCGAAAACTAGGGTTGCGAACCCGCCGGTGAGTCGTCCCCTTTAAATCCAAATCCAATCCGATGCTTTCCGGAACAACAGTTGGCGCGTTTTTTTTACGTCGTTGGCGCTAGTACTTTCTAATCTATACAGTAGTAATCAACAAACCAAATGCTGCGATTTCTTGAGAACTAGGCTGTAGCCTAGTGGCAAGGGTGGGCACTGGCGCTCCCTGCGGCCAGGGTTTGAATCCTGTCAGGGTCGAATTTCTGGTTCCTGCCGCCAGGGTTCGAATCGAATTTCTGGTTCTTCACCCGGGTGGGCTTCTTCTATAAAACTAAGTCTTGGGTGCTAGTGCCCATGGATTTTATTTTTTTAAAGGCTAATTCTAAACTATTTATTTTACATTGAATAAACAATTTCAAAAAATTGGGCATATATTTTTTGAAACAACGCAACAGTTTTTCATTCTCACGAGTATTTTTTGAAAATTGTTCACATCTTCTAATAACCGAGCAAACAAATTGTATATTATGTTAACATTTTTTCAAAATCATGGTTTTGAATTTCTTAACTAAATTTATGTTTTTAAAATAATCATATATGCATATAAAATAAGATGAAAATAAAAAAAGAGGAGAAAAATGTAAGTGACATTAGCATGATGACTGATGTCGCTTGGCTAAACCTAGGCATTCTCCGGGTCGGGCTTGGTTCCGACCTCAAAATCACAAGCCCGAGCTCGGCCTAGCCTGGCCCAAAACACAAGAATAGTGCACTTTTTTATTGAAACAATGATTTTGGGGTATTTAAAATATATATTGTACCTATATTTTTAATAAAATAATGATTTATGCCATGTTCGGGCTTATTTTCGAGCTTTTGTGCTGGCTTTCAGGCGGGAAAGCTAAACCCGAGCCCGGTCCAGATGTCGGGCTTTTGGGTCGGGCTGTCCATGCCCAGGTCTATGCTAGGCCAATCACATGCGCCCTTTAGGCGTAGCGGCCTATTGCCTAGCAGGATAGCGACCAAACGCTCAAACACCGCTCCCCGTTGCATACTTTTGGGCGTCCAATGAATCGTTTTTTTTGTGTGAGTGTGTTTTCTTTGGATAATTTTTCATTTTCATTCTTCCCTTTCTTTTTTCATTTTCTTTCTTTGTTGATTTTCCTTTTTTCATGTTTTTTCGTTTTATTTAATTTTCCTCTTTTCTTCCCCTTTTCTTTTTTATTCCCTTTTCTATTTTTTTCAGCATCTTTAAAATTCATGATTTTTTTGAAATTATGAACATTGCTTCAAATTGTGATTATGTTTTTGAAATAATGAATTTTTCGTGAAATCATGATTATTTTTAATTCTCCAACATTATTTATAAATTTGCAAACACTAAAATTGTAAATAATTTCTGAAATAATAATTTTTTTCAAATTAAAAACAAACTTTGAAATTATGAATATATTTTTCAGAGTTGTGAATATTTTTTATTTGATTAATTTTCAACTGACAATTTTTTTATTTTGGGAACAATTTTGAAATTCATGAGCATTTGTTGAATCGGCTAACCGTTTTAGACTTAATAATATAGTTTTTGAAACTTGGGAAGAATTTTTGAAATTCACGAATATTTTTGAAATTTGTGAACATTGTTGAAAAATTTATGAACAGTTTTTTAATTCATGATTTTTTTCTAATTCATGAACTTTTTTTAATACGTGAACTCCTTTTAAAATCATGAACATTTTTTTGATTTTCTATACATTTTTTTTGAAATTTCAAACAATTTTCGAATCCACGATGTTATATGATTTCCTGAATTTTTTTAAAAAACATGAATATTTTTTGAATTCATGAACATTTTATGAATTCTTGAAACATTTGTTTTGAAATATGCAAGTTTTTTCAGGTTTTGAACTTTCTTAAAGTCATGAATTATTTTAAACAAAAAAGAAGTGATTTTTTTTGAAAAAAGCAGGGTGTGTCCCGCCCATACATGGGCCGGCGCTAGGCGCCGGTCAGCTGCCGAAAACTCGGTCGGTTGCACCACATCCACATGATTGAGTGTGTAACGACTGTTGGATCAGTGGTCCCCCGTAACAAAAAAGAGTCAACATGAAGCAGGTGTTCCCCAACCTCCCCTGCATAGCCCAGCACCACCAGAGCGTTGTTTCGCTCGCAAAAAAATTACAACTAGCGCGCTCATGGCCGAAATTGCCACCGGTTGAACCACCGCTCGCCGATGCTTGACACCGTCACCCCACCACGGTTGCTTGCTTGCCGCGTCTGGTTGCATTCAGTTCCGGCTCACCGTCGTGATGGTTGCAACATCGGGGCTCCCGTTCCAGCTCACTATATGTGGATTGTAGCATTTGCCGCCATCATTTCTAGTTCGTCGCCGTGCTGGTTCCAGCTTGCCACCTTGTCGGTTGTAGCATCGGGGACTCCTCCGAGATGCAGCTCGTCGTTGTCCTCGTGGCTGTTGGAAATTATCCCTAGAGGCAATAATATTGTATTATTATATTTCCATATTCATAAAAAAGTGTCTATATTTCATGCTATAACTTCTATGATCCTGAAATATGCGGTTCAGTGGAAATTTCATATGCACGTGTGAAATGATAAACGAATAAAATGAAGGTTCATAGTCTCACCTCTAAGACTAGCTCAAGTGTTGTTGGTGATCACGTTTTCCGGCTCTTTGGGTATTGTTACGTGTAACGGTAGTTCTAAAACAACATTGAGATTATGACATTGGAAGAACGATCATATTAAATCGACCCAAACTTGTTTTATATGAACTGAGATAATATCGTGTGTAATGAATTGTAATAACACAGAGTGTTAACATGTGATTTTTATCCTTACACCATGAGAGTACCGTAGTCAATATTACCGTACGATGGACTTTGGGGTTGCTCAAACATCACTTGTAACACGGTTATCATAACGACAAGTTACATGTTCATCGAAAAGTTTGACAAGGGAGATTTGCTCCTTCGACGATGGAGAGATATTTTTAGTGCCCTCTCGATGTGACGACATCCATCATTGTCTGGCCAGACATAGGTGACTACGTCACGGGGATGCCGGAACACAACAACGAGAAAGAAGAACAAAACCGGTAACGAGGATAACGGTATAATGAGCATGTGATGACTCAGGAGGATAACGATGCATCCCTGCTTTTGTGAAGTATCATGAAGAAAAGGGAGCATCACATGATAACCAAAGGTTCACTCGAATTTCATTCCTGCGCTCATAGGGATAGATATGGACATCCACGATTCCGATATCGGTCATTGAACGAAGGGTCACTACAAGAAATATGTCCAATTGTGACCTTCTCTCAATGACCCCAGCTGACTTGGTCGTAAATCCACGGCCATTTCGTGTCAGGACCCCGACTCAATGCCACATCGATCTAGCATGTAACACCTCATATCACTTTGCGGCCTCACGCACGGTATTCCCACGGGTGTCGCCTTACCTTTGCCTGGGACCGTTTGCGCCTTTTGGCACACGTATATGACAGTGTCGCTAGCATCCATATGATAAGGAGCCCGGGCTGACATGGCTAGTTGTAAACCCAAAGTGGCACAAACTTACAGGGACAGGCATCCATGACCCAGCATCGAACGTGTCGGTCATCAGCGAGTGAATCCAGGCTGTAGCACTGGGCTAGCAGGACTCCGGTGAACCGGGCTGTAGCGGGCTAACAGGACTCCAGTATTCATCGCGTGACATTTCCCCGAAGGGACAGACACAGGAACGAAGAAGGACACATGCCGGCCAGCCTAAGTGTTCCGGAGCAGTAGCAAGCTACCATGGCTCGGTGGAAACACTAGGAGACATTTCCCGGTAAGAGAGGCTACTAAAGATAAACAACTAGATGGTCAGATCCCACACATACCAAGCATTTCAATAACATACACACAATATGCTCGATATGTGCAAATACAACATGGCATCACAACATGACTCTACGACTCAAGTATTTATTCAATAGGCTCCGAGGAGCGAGATATTACAAACAGGGGTCTCACGACCCAACATTCAGAGCATACAAATCAAAGCACAAGCGGAAGCTATCATGTCTGAGTACAGACATCTATAAATAAAAAAGGCTGAGAAGCCTGACTATCTACCAGATCCTGCCGAGGCACAAGATCGTAGCTGAGGTAACAAGCTAAACGTCGAAGTCCACACGAAACTACTAGTGAGACCGAAGTCTCTCTGCAAAACATAAAATAGGCAAACGTGAGTACAAATGTACCCAGCAAGACTTACATCAGAACTAACTACATATGCATCATTATCAACAAAGGGGATGGTGGGGTTTAACTGCAGCAAGCCAGCTTTGACTCGGTGGCTATCCTGAACTACGACTGCAATGTAACTCTTTTGAGGTGGCGCGCACGAGTCCACATATTCACCATATCAATACACCACTATGGATCCGCTCCCGTCTCCCTACGAGAACGCCATCCATAGCACTCACGCTTATCTTGCATATTTTAGAGTATCCACTTTCACTTGTCTATGAACTGATATAAGCAACCCAGAAGTCCTTTACCGCGGACACGGCTATTCGAATAGATGATGTTAACCCTGCAGGGGTGTACTTCTTCATACATGTTTCCACCACTTAGCGTCTGCACACGACATGTGCTCGGCAGACTTCAAGCGAAAGCCGACGTGGGTGTAGACCACGACCTACCTAAACACTCAAGTCTCTAGTCCAGGTTTATCGCCTATTCGGGTTCCATCCATGAGGAGATCCGGCCGGAGTTTCGCTCACAGCCCCAAACGATGTGAACAGGGTTCCGTGACACCAAACGGGCGCCCGGTTTACCCGGCCACGTGCCTACCGCATCACAGCCCACCCCTACGGTCAGCGCTGTCCACGGCCTCCAGCATACTACAAACACCAAAAACTACTTGCAACTCCTGGACAGAGGACAAGGGTGAATAAGAAGTCGAGCGGGGTCATATTTCAGGGCCCAATGTATGGTAGTAGCTGAATCATGGATCACAAACACAGAACTCAGTTCCTGAGGACGGCTTCAATGAGACAACCCACCATGTACTCCTACATGGCCTCTCACCGTCACCTTTTACCAAATCGTGTTCACACACTTAGCTCACACACAGTAGGACATGTTCACACGCCTCCGATTCATCCCCGATGAATCAGACCTGACTCAACTCTAAGCAGTAGCAGGCATGACAAACAAGCAAGAATGAGTAGGCACAACAGGGCTCAAACAACTCCTACTCATGCTAGTGGGTTTCATCTATTTACTGTGGCAACGACAGGTCATGCAGAGGATAAAGGGGTTCAGCTACCGCAGCAAGTAACAGATGAATCGATGTTGTCCTAATGCAGTAAAAGAGAGCAGGAGCGAGAGAGTGGGATTTTATCGGAATGAACAAGGGGGTTTTGCTTGCCTGGCACTTTTGAAGATAACATTGAGTCTTCATCAGTGTCAACGATCACATCATCGGTATCACGTCTATCGAGAGGGGACAAATACCGGCAACACAGAAGGGAACACAATCAATGCAATGCACAATATGATGCATGATCATGACATGGCAATATGAATGTGTTTTGGGCTAATGCACCTAAAACCAGATTAAATGAAGTTGGTTTGAATCCAAGATTCAAATTCAAACTCCATATGTGGTTATTTAAATGTCATTCACTTCATTTGTCCTAAACAGTAGTGATAAGTTGTTCTAACATGCATGAAAATGGTACAGATGGATTCCTTGAATTTTTTTGATAATCTTTCATATATAAAACATTTAATTTGGAGTTACGGTTGAATTTCTATGATTTATTGAAGTTTTAGCTATTTTCTGGAATTTCCTGATTATTTTTAAATCCAGAAAATACTTATTGCGTCAGCCCCACGTCACAGTGACGTCAGCAGGGTCAACTGGGCGCCCCAGGTCAAACCTGACCAGTGGGGCCCACTGGTCAGTGACTAGTGCTGGTTAGTGACAATGACAGGTGGGACCAGGTCAACAGCCACGTCAGCTTGGTCAAAGCTGACGTGTGGGCCCATGGTGGTTAGATTAAAACTTAACAGAAAAAGATAAGGATTAAACAAGGGCGTGGGGCCCATATGTCAGCGGCTCTGGGGAGGTTAGCTGGCCGTGATTAGTGCTAATCACGCGGCCACATCGGCTAGTGACGCCGGCGACCGTGGCGACGGCGGGACCTCGCCGGAGTTGCTCGGGATGGCGCTACAGCCCGCGGCTGGTCGCGCTGAGGGCACCAAGAGGGAGCCCGTGCTCCCGCGCATCTAGTGGCGCATGCAGCTGGGCACAGGGAGGCAGGGGTTCGCCGGAAACGGGCTCTTGGCGGCGGCCGGAGTTCGGCCATGTGCGGGATTGGGGCTGCGGCGCGCTAGGGAAGAAGCTGATGGTCCAGACGGCATCCGCGGGCCACCAGAAGCGCTCTGGTGCCACGGGTTCGAGCAGAGGGGCTCAGGTCAGGAGGGCTACGCGGCCATGGCGGACGGCGGTGCTCGAGAATGTGGGCGGGGGTGCTACGGCATGGGAACGAGCAAAACGAAGGACGGGAAACGGAGTGAAGCTCACAGCGAGTTCGTCGGCGGTCTCGGGGAGCTCGGGGAGGCGTCGGAGGCGGCGAATCGGCAGCGGCGGTCCTCGGTGGCCGAGGAGGGGAAAAGCATCGGGACGGCGCTTTGGGGCTTCTCCGGTCGCGTGAGCCGACGGGGAGGTCGAGGGAGGCACTCCGGAGCTCAGGAGCATGCCGGGGAGGAGAGGGGGTGGCGGTGGCCGCGAGGGCAACGAGGGTCAGCGACGGTGGCGCTCGGCCGGTTGTGTGCGAGAGGGACGGGGAAGGGGAGAGGCGATGGGAGAGGTCGAGGGGGTTCCAGGGGGTCGGGGCAGCGCCGAGAGGATGACGCGAGGCGTCGCGGTGTCCAGGCGATGCAGACGAGCAGGGTGGTGGCGTGGCGAGCTCGGGCGCGTGCGCCGAGTCCCTCCTCTGCCTACTGGCGCGAGGAGGAAGGCGACAGGGAGGAGGAGGTGGGCTGGGCCACACAGTGATGGACCAGCACAGGAGCTGGGCCGGCTCTGTTGGGCTGCACGGGTGAGGCCGGGTGAGATTTCTCTCCTCTGTCTTTTATTTCTGTTTTCTATTTTGTTCTGCTTTGTTTTGGTTTAGTAAAAATACTAAACCATTTTATAAAATCATGAAAATAATTATGTGGCTAGAACTAAAATATACCTAACCACATAAAATGTTCCAGTAATTATTGGACATTTATTATTTATATATATCCAATGCAAATAGCTATTTATTTAATTCAAAGGCCCAAAATAATTAACTCTGAGATACCAAAAATATTGTTTTGAGTTTTACCTCTTTGCAATATTTTCAGAGACTAAGAGGAACATTTTTTTGGACTTATTTGAGGAGATTTTAATGTTGATCATTTTTAGAAGGTTTCTGAGGCTTTGAAAATTCCTCAATTCAAATTTCATTTGAAATAAAACATGATGCTCACATGAGGTCTAGCCTAGTGCATAACAGGACCAGGGATGTGACATTTCGCTTGGAAGGGCTCAAACTCTAAAATTGCCTTACACCAAATGGTCATAAAGCAGACATTTCAGCAGTTGGAATACTCCTGGTATTCCTCTTTGGTGCAAGCTTGGCCTTGGGGGCAGCTTTGGGTGCTTCCTTGGGCTTAGATGTGGTAGCCCCTGATCTAATAGCATCACCCATAAGCTTTGGTACCTTGGGTGCTGGTGCAGCAACCTCTTCTTCCTCTTCAGAATCTCTTCTCATAGAGGGCTTTCCAAGGACCTGGGCAATTGTGGTTCTTGCTCTCTTCTTCTTCTTACCCTGAGCAGCTTCATCCTCTGATTCAATGGCAAACTTCATTGTTTCTCCAGTAGGAACTTTCTGGGATTTGGAATATGTGACTTTCTTTTCAGGTGCCTCTTTGGGTTCAGTCTGTTCTGGCACTTGAGTGGACCTTCTGGCTTTGGGCATTGGTGTCCTCTTGGCAGGAACTTTCTTTTTCAGTCTAGGCTTTGTATTATGTGCTGAGCCATACTCCTTTTTGAGCACTACTTTCTTGGAAGTAGCCTCATCCTCTTCAGCTTTGTAGTCCTCATCCTCTGAGTCTGAAGTTCTGTTCCTCCTTTGCCTGGTAGCAGCCTTGGGCAGGTTGCTAGGAGTGCTTCTACTGCCTTCATCTGTAGAACTTGAGGGACTAGTGCCCTTGCTCATGTCAATTTGCTCTTCTGACCTGTTCTGGCTATCACTCTGGTCTGACATGCTGCACACACTGACTGCTGACCCTGTGAAGAGTTATATATGAGATAGAATGGATGAACATCACAAAATGCAGAGATTTTTGCAAAGTAGTGATTCAAAAATTCAGTTTTAGTTTTCCACAGAAAGCATTTCAGATCAACCTATTTTCAAACTCGGTGATATCGAAGCAGTTTTGGAACCTAAACTGATGAACTCGGTTGGACCGAGTCACAGTTCGGTGGCACCGAGACTGCTAGGGTTTCACAAAGTCCTAAAATCGGTCACACCGATTAGCAATTCTCGGTCAGATCGAGAGTTACTAGTGCAATGGCATAAGCCAAATCGTGGGACCGAGTTTTTCAACTCGGTGGGTCCGAGATGGTTTCGGCGGAAACCTAACCCTAAAATTTTGAATCTCATCTACTCTACGGACTGCATTGACTGGATAGGAGTGTGTCAATCGTGGTAAGAATCAATAAGAACTCAATGTGCTAGGAATCGGACGAGGATAGCATAGTGGTCGAGTCCATACCCTAGCTTGGCGATGAACTCGCTACGGCAGCAACGGTGGGGTTGAATTCCGTTGACGGCGGCGGAGACCAGCAACAGGAGGCGGCTGGCAATGAGGAGACGATCCGGAGACCTTCGAGGCAGAGCGAGCTATTGCGCGGGCGAAGGGGTTCAGAGAAATTTCCAAAATTTTGCCCGTGACTATATATAGCCCGATCCTGTCGGTGTGACCGAGTGGAACAACTCGGTGGCACCGAGATGCATAACTGTGTACAGTTATAACAACTCGGTGTGACCGAAAAGTTCAAATCGGTTGCATCGAGATTGAAAACTTAGATCAACTTAATGATCTCGGTAGGACCGAAATGGAGGAATCGGTCAGACCGAGAATCACAAAGAAGTTTTGGAAGTTTAAGTCTATGACGAATCGGGGACTCCGAGTGCTCCTCACACAGAGTGGTTCGAATCTGACTTGATCAAATTTTGTGATGTAGCATGAATAGAGTTTGAGACGAGAAAAGCATAGATAGCTAGAGAAGGTTCTTAGGCATTCTTGTCCATCCACTTGGCAAAAAGAAAAGAAGCCAATCAATCAAAACAACAAGTGGATGTCCTTGATTGAGTAAAATATGCACCAACATGCTCACACAATAAGATGGCCAATGAAATATGTAGCAAAGCATGCACAACCAATTCTAGCATCTATCAAACAATTGGCGATGACTAGGTCATCTATATATGAGTATATTGACTTAGGAGTCAAATGAAAACATTTGATCATAGGTCATACTCATTGTTTAAGCTCAAGTGGGGTTACCACTTTTACATAATGCATTGATGTGTTCACACCATTAGAGTTGCTTTGACTCAATTCTTAGAGTTAAGCTCCCCCTAGATGTGAGATCCCCCCTTAGAGGGATGAACTAACCTTGGGTTTTGTCGATGATGACTTCATGTAGGGGTTGAAGATGTGGATGCTCAATGTTGATGTAGATCATTTTGAGCAATCCTTTGGAGTGAGTTGCACTTTCAACTTACCTACATGGGTTAGTCCCACAAGGAACAAACAAGAATATCCATAGACATAGAGTGATGCACATGCAAGATGATGTCCATGAAATCATTAGGTTACCTTGTCCCTTGCCTTACCAACATGAGGGTTTGTGACTCCTTGAACTAGTGCAAGATGTGGAAGTTGATTGCACTTGTTCTTGCCATAATGATATGAGTGAAGAATGTTGGCGGAGTCACCCTCAAGAACTCTCTAGTTCCTCTTCTTCGGGATCCACATCATCTTGATGGGAATCCTTAGAGTTGTAATTGTACTTGATGAAGTAGAACTTGATGTAGTCTTGGGAACCCACTTGAACGAGGCCTTAGGTGCTTCTTCAAATGCATCAAGCTCTTCTTGAAGCTTGTCCTTGCCTTTGTTCTTGTGGTCTTGTGGTGGAAGATCATCTTGTGCTTGTGTTCCCTTGAAGGAAGTAGGATCATACTTCTCTTGTTGAGGAACAAATTTCATCTTGGGGTATTGATCTTCTTCCCACTCAACTCCATTAGCATTGAACTTTCGTTCAAAACCAACACCTTGATTCTTCCGGTGCCTTCCTTGCTTGCGTACAATTTCCTCGAATTGCTTACTCCCGGCAAGGCTCTTGTAAACACCTTTCTCTATAATTTCCTTCAATAAGCTATTTTCTTGCTCAAGTGTAACTTGGCTAAGAGAATCATTAGTGGAATCAAGAGAACTATTAGAAGCAACAATATTGGATTTGACATTGTTATTGTTACTACTAGAGGAAGTATCTTTCTTGTACTTGTTACTAGACTTGACTTGAGGCATGTAAGTAGATAAGAGTAAACGCTTGGCAATGTAAGAAGAACTTTTCTTACAGAGATCATCATTGATTGCTTTTAAAGCTTTTCAAAGCGTAACTTCTCATGAGCCCTTAAAAGTTCTCGATGATCTTCGAAGATAGTTTCATGAGCCAACTTAAGAGTGTTTAGTTCTTTAGTTAGAAGCTCAATCTTCTCCTTATCATTGTCATTCGTTTTATCTTGATTAACATGATTAATTGACGTTTCATCATAGTATTCATCACTAGAGTTGTCAACAAGTAAATCATCATCCACAAGCAAGTCATCTTCATCACTATTGAAATCAACATACTTAGGATGTGTTACCTTTGGACCTTTGGCCATGAAGCATCTTCCAATTCCTTCATTTGGTGAATCAAATATGTCGTAGGAGTTGGTGGACACAAGTGCTAGACCAGCAACACCTTCATCTTGAGTATATTCGGAGTCGGAGTGATAGCTTCTCTCGGAGTGATTGTTGGAGTCAGAGTCGGATACCCATTCACCAACATGAGCTTGATGTCTTCGTTTTGTGTAGCTCCTTGATGACTTGTCCTTCCTTTCCGAATCCTTGCTTCTCCGTGAGGGTCTTCGTTCATAACGATCATCTCTACTCCTCCTCTCTCTTGGTGGTGATTCTTCTCTTTTGCTTCTTCTTCTTGGAGAATCTTCTCTCCTTTTGTAGGGTCCCGTACACTCATTGGAATAGTGTTTGGGTCTCCCACAATTGTAGCAATTGTGCTCTCGACTAGAAGATCTTTTGTCATGGTAAGACCTTGACTTGGAGCATCTTTCTTTGCTTATACTCTTGTAGAATTTGTTGAAGTTCTTCACCATTAAGCTCAATTCTTCATTGAAGGTTTGTTTCTCACTTGATGATGTGGGCACTTCACTTAAGGCTTTGTAAGCACCACTTGACTTGTTGTGAAGTTCCTCCTTATCCTTGAGTGACATCTCATGAGCAACAATTCTTCCAATGATTCTGTTGGCTTGATATCTTTGTAGTTTGGCATCATTTGGATCAATGTGCACACGGTATCATACTTTCCATCCAATGCTCTTAGGATCTTCTTGATGATGAATTTGTCGGTCATTTCTTCACTCCCTAAGCCAGCAATCTCATTTGTGATAAGAGCAAGCCTAGAGTACATTTCAGCGACACCTTCACCATCCTTCATTTTGAACTTGTCAAGCTGACTTTGGAGCACATCCAACTTGGATTCCTTGACGGATTCGGTAACTTCATGCATATCAATCAAAGTATCCCAAATTTCCTTTGCATTCTCAAGGCGGCTGATTTTGTTGAATTCTTCGGGGCACAATCCGTTGAAGATGATATCACAAGCTTGAGCGTTGTATTGCAGCATCTTCAATTCTTCCGCATTAGCTTCACGGTTCGGTTCTCTCCCATCAAAGAATTCACCTTGAAAGCCAATACAAATAATTGCCCAAACGGCGGGGTTATGTCCAAGAATATGCATTTTCATCTTATGCTTCCAACTAGCAAAATTAGTACCATCAAAGTAAAGACCTCCACGGTGATAGTTTCCCTCGCTAGAGGCCATACTCTCCTAGGTTGTGAAACCAAGGCTATGACCACCAAAAGCTATGGAAATCAGAGCAAATGGAGACCAAAGCTCTGATACCACTTGTAGGACCTTGAAGTATGTCTAGAGGGGGGGGTGATTAGACTACTTGACCAATTAAAAACTTAACCTTTTCCCAATTTTAGAGTTTGGCAGATTTTAGCTATCTTAGGACAAGTCAAGAAACCATCACACAATTCAAGCAAGCATGCAAAGAGTATATAGACAGCAGAAATTAAAGCATGCAACTTGCAAGAAAGTAAAGGGAAGGGTTTGGAGGATTCAAATGCAAATGGAGACACGGATGTTTTTGGCATCGTTCCGATAGGTGGTGCTATCGTACATCCACATTGATGGAGACTTCAACCCACGAATGTAACGGTTGCGCGAGTCCACGGAGGGCTCCACCCACGAAGGGTCCACGAAGAAGCAACCTTGTCTATCCCACCATGGCCATCGCCCACGAAGGACTTGCCTCACTAGCGGAAGATCTTCACGAAGTAGGCGATCTCCTTGCCCTTACAAACTCCTTGGTTCAACTCCACAATCTTGTCGGAGGCTCCCAAGTGACACCTAGCCAATCTAGGAGACACCACTCTCCAAGAAATAACAAATTGTGCGTTGATGATAAACTCCTTGCTCTCATGCTTCAAATGATAGTCTCCCCAACACTCAACTCTCTCTCATTGGTTTTGGATCTGGTGGAAAGAAGATTTGAGTGGAAAGCAACTTGGGGAAGGCTAGAGATCAAGATGCATACGGTAGGAATGGAATATCTTGGCCTCAACACATGAGTAGGTGATTTTCTCTCAGAAATGGTAAGTTGGAAGTGTAGGTTTGTTCTGATGGCTCTCTCCAATGAAGAGGAGGTGGAGGGGTATATATAGCCTCCACACAAAATCTAACGGTTACACACAATTTACGAAACTCGGTGGGACCGATTCAACAGACTCGGTCAGACCGATTTAGAAAACCTAGTGACCGTTAGGATTTTCGGTGGGACTGACATGCAACTCGGTGAGACCGATTCGGTTAGGGTTAGGGCATAACGTAATCTCGGTAAGACCGATTACACAAACTCGGTGAGACCGATTTTGGCAATAAGCTTTCCAGAGAGTTGGTCAGGTAAACTCGGTGGGACCGATTTTCTCTTTTCGGTGAGACCAAAATGTTACAAAAGGGAAACAGAGAGTTTACATTGCAATCTCGGTGGGATTGATCGCTCACTTCAGTTAGACCAAAACGTTACGAAGGGAAACAGAGAGATTACAATCCCATCTCGGTGAGACCAAGATCCCTATCGGTAAGACCGATTTGCTTAGGGTTTGTGGCAGTGGCTATGACTTTTGAAATCGGTGGCGCCGGATAGGAAGAATCGGTGTGACCGGTTTTGACTTTGGGTCTAGGTCATTTGTGGATGTGAGAAAGTAGCTGAGGGTTTTGGAGCATATCACTAAGCACATGAAGCAACAGGCTCATTAAGCAACACCTCATCCCTCCTTGATAGTATTGGCTTTTCCTATAGACTCAATGTGATCTTGGATCACTAAAATATAAAATGAAGAGTCTTGAGCTTTTGAGCTTGAGCCAATCCTTTGTCCTTAGTATTTTGAGGGATCCACTTTCATCATCCATGCCATGCCATTCATTGAGCTTTCCTGAAATAATAGTCTTGGAATAGCATTAGCTCAATGAGCTATATGTTGTTATGAATTACCAAAACCACCTAGGGATAGTTGCACTTTCAGTTTGCCGTTCTTGGGACATTGTCTGGCGTAATGTCCGGTTTGTCCGCAGCTGAAACAGACATTGTTGCGCTGACAATCTTCACGCACCGGAACAACATTCTTGACTTGAGTAGTGGTCTTGTTGACATTCTGCTGCCAGTTGGGTTTGTACTCCACCTGAGTCTATTGCCATGTACGAGCCTTCTGCACTGGTTGCATATCCTTCTTAGGCTCGAATTTGCGCTTGTGATCATTATTTGCGGGCCTGCTGTCGTGCATGATCTTGTGTTCCCTTTCTGCAATGAGGGCCTTGTTCACCAGAGTTTGGAAGTCCGGAAAATCAAACATACTGGGAGTGCATCTGAGGTGCTGGTTCAGTCCGCCAAGGAATTTGTCGACCTTACTTTCTTTGATGGCAACATCATAGAGAGAATACCGGGCCAAATGGTTGAATTTATTCAGGTTTTCACTTACTATCATGCTTCCTTGAGTAAGGGCGAGGAACTCGCGCTGCTTGATCTTCATAATTCCGGTGGGTATATGATACTTGCATAAATGATCCTTGAATTTGGTCCACGTAATTTCCTCGTCTGCGAGCCACATAGCTTTAGCATTATCCCACCATATAGCGGCAGCTCCTTCGAGATAATGTGTTGCGAACGGAACCTTGTCTCCTTCTTCAGTGCGAGCAATTTCCAGCTTCCTCTCAATGGTCCTTAACCAATCATCGGCTTCCAATGGATCAACAGCTTGACTGAAACTGGGAGGCTTGGTCCTTTGAAAATCTGACAGCTTGGAGTAATGACCATTTTGATTTCCATTTTGTCCAACCATAACTTGCACACTTTTCAGCATCTCCATCAGATTGTTGTTTCTTCTTTCTTCAAACATTCGCATAATCTGCTCAGTGGAGGGCGGATGTGGCGGTGGAGGTGGTGGTTGGTATGGCTCAGGGGAATGTCCTGCTCACCGTGCGGAGCGACAAACAGGGACATCCTCACAAGCTTGGCTGCTGCTACCTCCCGGCGTCATCCTATTATTTATTTTCCCAATACAAGGCAACCGTGATGAGAAATATCCAATATGGGAGGAAAAAGCCAGTGACAAACCCAGAAAAACACGGCGAAAAGAAACCAAGGCGAATAAAAAGGTTCCAACATAATTATACATAGAATCAGCATAAAAGGTAACATCATGACGGGTTCACTACCCTCATACATGAAACTAAACATCATGACACGTACGACTACATCCATACATCATACTCATGACAAAGATGATACTCTAGCGATCTACTGCTCGGCTGGTGCTGCTGCATGATCCTCTCCTGAGCCAGACTCAGACCCTGAACTGATAGTGGAGACCTCCGAATTAAAAGAAACGCGACGACGCTGCCTCGAGGGCTCTCCCTCAAGGGCAGGTACGGGATATGATCTAAGCATGGGAGCTACATGAGTAGCGACAAGGGAAGACCACGCATCATGAGCATTGCGAGGAGTCACTGCCAGAGGGTTGGTGGTACCCTGGGTGGTCGCCGGGGTACTAGAATTGGGAGGAACGTATGGAGTGAAACCGACAGTGGTAGAGGGTTCCTATTCCAAGCTGAGGCAAGGGCTATCCGAGCTCGTGTTAGCTCTCGAGCTAACTCATAGATCAAGAGATAAGTGGCAGTGATATAGCGAGAAAGGTGGCTAGAAGGATGATCACACGCCGGATCAATAAGAGGGAAGTGAATACGCCCATTCTCGTGCAGAGATGGGTAGTAGTAAAAACCTGGGTGGGTGTGCATGCGAACCTCGTTGTAGCACAAGTCTACAAGAGCCTCGATAGCAGCAAACTGGACCGCCTGAGGTGGCATAGAAGCGAAACCACCCTTAGAGGAACGAGTGTATGCGCCGGAAGGGCAACTATGGTGTAGAGTGACCTCAGCATAATACTCATACAACGAACCGACCAGCTGCTCCTGATACACCTCATACACTGGATCAGCACCCTCTGGATAGAGTCGTTGCCACACATTCTGAATCAGGTGCAATGATGTGTACGGAGCTGGATCCAGATGGTACAATATTGGAACTGGTGCCATCTACACTCACAATCACCAGATGATTAGTAATAACAACAAATAAATAGGCATGCAATGCAGCAACCAATTTCTATGACTACCGGCACTCAGACGCAACTATCTACTGTTTCACTAACGCACTAATGGTCTAGAGTGTCCTACAATCAGTGCGGCTCTGATACCAAGCATTGTGGCACCCAGGCTCAAAGCAACCAATTTACCTTGCATTGCCAGCCCAGAGATCAAGTATTCTGGCAACACACAACATCATGGTACAGAAAAAACTGCTTTATTGATGCTAGCGGGTACATAAGTCTGATATTACATCGAGATAAGAGGCCAAGCGGCACACACAGTGCAACTGAATAGTATGTACATTATTTAATGAACATGAAAGGGCCTCGATCATATCAACTACGCGGCAGCGGAATAAAGACGAAGTGGAACTCCATAGTACAGGGACACCGACGTGGACACGATGCTAGACGCGGGATGCTCTCCGATCCGATCAGTCTTGCCTGAAAGCTGGCATGACACGCCGGGTCAATACACTGAATGTATTTGCAAGCTCACAACAAACATAAGCATAATGACAAACAATATCATGACAATTAATCAGGTTTAATGCAATGCAAGTGATACTACGGATGCAATGAAACCGACATGTGCACCGAGTCCCTCAGACTCGCTTACCAGACGGGTTACCACTGTAACCGAACGGTGATCATACCCGGATCACAACTGAAGCCAATCACTTATGATCATCACATGATCCATACCTCATCATGAAACCAGGGCCACAATAATACCAAGTGTGCAAGATTAATTATAATTGTTGATCCATGGTGTGACTTACTACCGAGTTGTGTCCATAATCGAGGACGCGGCTATCGATAGAATAAAATACACTCTACAGGGGTTAGCGCACTTTACCCACACTACGGAACTCAAGGGCCTCGCATTCCCATTCGGGTGGACCATAGAGTTCTGACGAAACCCTTCCCTTGCCATGACACTCTCCCGGCCACTTCGACTCACTCCCTCTCAGGGCTAAGTCATGGGTGGCCCATACCTACCAAAGGCATCTTCGGCCACCTTCGTGGCAAAACGGTCCCAAATGGGGACAATGTACCATAAAAACAAACGAGCACACAAGGTTTTGCCTGCTTACCGGGCAAGGGTACCTCACGCCCATAATCTTCGCTCGTTGGAGGCACCAGTAAGAGGCATGACAAAGGGCCGAATCAATACCCCTCATAAAGGTAAATGTGGTCGCACCGAAAAGAACCCGATTCAAAGGCACCATGACTTGATCAACTTAATATTGAAGTTGGATTATTTTCATGTTTAACTTGAAAATAAACTCACTACAAGCCATATGATGCCATGATCATTCAACTACCCGATATGCTCAAGATGCAACTCATAAGAACGGATCAACATCAAAGAAATAACTTTCTTGCACTACTCATCAACAAAACTATTGGTATTACTACACTGGTTATTATCAAACCTCACTTTTAGTCATTTATCTTTAATATGAAAATATACTTATCAAAATAAACTACCATTATTTATCAAAGCACTTTCATTAAGCCAAAATATTTACTCTACTTGATTAAACTACTGCATGCAATCAACTAGTAACTAAAGCAAGCATAACAAGCATGATAAAGTAACTAAGCATTTAATCATAATTATTTAACTATTTGAAATGCATGAAAACAAGCTCATATTTAAGTAGAAAATCATAGACATTGAGATGACACCATCCAAATGTTATTGTGGCTTGCCTTAGTGTAGAGGAGGTTCACACTCCTCCTGGATAGCTTCAAGACAAGTCTCTCCTTCTGAAAATATTTAAAAACCACAAAACAAAATATCAAGAACCACTCTGAAAATCACCAGAAATTCGAGGCAGCAAGGAAAAACCCACACTTTGGTGTGTCGCTAGAGTTTTTGTAACAAACGAAATGCAAAAAGAATCAACTCATTTGGAGTCATGGGCTAGGAGATATTCAAGGTCAAAGTTCTGGTCAAAATATTTGAATTAATTTGAATAAACAGAAAATCCAGGGGGGCGATGTCGATGGCGTAAAGCCAAAAGATGCCTCCACTCGTACCGCTTCGGGTGCGAGTGGAGAGGCTAGCAGCGGGCCCCACCAATCAGGAGAGAGGGGAGGGGAGAGAAACAGAACGCGGCGGCATTTCGCCAGAGCTCACGCCGGCGAGGAGGAGTCCTTGAGACAAACTGAGGGATAGAAATGGAGAGGGGGCTACTGTCATGGTTCTAAGACTGATAGTAGAAAGGGGGGTAGGTATGGAGAGGCAAGATCCCAGCTATGGTGAAGGTATACACACATGATTTACGAGTTCAGGCCCTTCGCGGAGGAAGTAATGGCCCTACGTCTCGGTGCCCGGAGGCGGTCGATTGGATTATATGTGTGTGATGTTACAGGGGGTGCGAACCCTTGTCTCAGAGGAGGGGAGTGGCTTATATAGAGTGCGCCAGGACCCCAACCGTCTTCCATTACAAGGTACTTAATGTACATAAAGTAGGGGCATTACTGATAACGCCAGCCTTAAGTGTTATTAATGATCTTAAAGACTACGGAGTGAATGTCCGACCATTGCTACATTGAGTGATTCCTGGCCTTCAGTAGGTCGAGTGATTCCTCGTATGGTCGAGTGACAACAGGCAGGGGGACGCCCGAGTGATATGACTGGTCGATTGGATTGCACTCGACATCTTTGACTGGGGGTTCTTCGTTGACTCTTGAACTTCTTATCTTCTAGGTTAGTGACCTTGGGTAGGGCGTATAGGTTAGGCCTATGACCCTACCCCAGGTCTGTATCCTCATCAGTAGCCCCCGAATGGATTGAGGTTTGAATGGAAAGTAGGCTGAAGTTAATCTTGTTCCGAGCTTCGTGTCTCGCGAGTGTTTTACACAGGACGGAAGGCTCGCGTTGGTACTTCAGCATCGATTCAGCCGCCTTGATCCATTCAGAGAGTTGCCGACTGAACTTGTTGTATCATCCACCGAGTACTTTCTTGGGGTGCAGAATCTTTGGCGTGATTGATAGCAGTGTATCCCGGATTTCACGGGATACGAAATTTCGGGGAAGCGCATGGGACGGGCATTCCGAAGTAAGCGGGGCGGATAAACAGTAGTGCCTCGATTCCTGCACCATCTTTTTCGCCACGTACGTTGCACGCGACTGTTGTGGGATTTGACAGGATCGCCTGGTCCCACGCGTCAGCCACTTGGAAGCAGCCCTTTATAAGGCGACGGGGCCGAGGCGTCTGCACTGTGCATGCCCGTTTCTCTTTCTTCTTCCTCCACTTCTTCCCCGCATCTAGTTCTGCTGCTCTCGATGTTGCCGCTCTGCCGCCATGGTGAAGGACAAGGCGGCGGCGCTGGAGCGCGCGAAGAAGGCGGCAGGGGCGGCGAAAGGCAAGAAGCAGAATCGCGGGTCGTCATCGCGTGCGGGGCTGCCGCCAGGCTGGATCCAGGGCGATTGGATCCTGTCTTTGCTCCGGCAAGAAGATCTGGATGAGCTGACGGAGTCCGAGCGGATCGCCAAGGGTGCAACAAGGCTGCCTGAGGGGGATTCGGAGCCATAGCCTCGATCGGGTGAGTGTGTACTGCTCGCCACCCATCTCGACCGGGGTTTTTCTCTCCCTCCGCACCCCTTCTTCCGGGGCTTCCTGAACTTCTTCGGTGCTCAACTCCACCATTTTTCTCCCAATACCATCACGTAGCTTGCCGCGTTCGTGTCGATGTGTGAAAACTTTTTGGGATGTCGACCGCACTGGGGCCTTTTCAAACATATTTTCACCATCCGATCCCAGTACGTGAAGAAAGCGAAAACGAGTGACTCGAATACCCATGTCATCCAGATGTGTTGGGGTTTGGGTATCCCAAAGATGCATAGGAGTTCTTTCCCTGCCATGACTCTCCTTGAATCGGTTAGAGGTTGGCAGTCGACCTGGTTCTACTGCCAGGACCTCCCAACTCCAGGTCAGTCGACTGGTCTTCCCCACTTCACTTTTGACCGTGTCTAGACTCCTTCTCCACTGAAAGTAACTGCTGCTGAGAACGTGGAGACGAAGATGTTGGTTGAGAAAGTGGTCCAACTGATTAATGAGGGTGTCACTGGCATGAACCTGCTGGAAGTATTCCTCAGTCGACGCATCCAGCCTCTTCAGGCCCATGACCATCCCATGTGGCTGTACTCTGGGTCCAATGACACCGCTCGTGTTCATCTAGAGGAAGTGCCAGCCAAGACCGTGGCCATGTGGTTGAAGAGCATTACAGGCAACCAAGACAACCCTAGAGGAGCCAGGCGAGTCATCCCCTTCAGTGACGACAATCAGCTCGACAAGGTATGTTCTTTATTCCAACTGTCTTTGCATACACATTCCGATTGTACTTGATCTTGACTGACTTTCACTCGACTTTTTGTCTTGTAGGTTTTCACTGACATGTACTCAATGCCCATCGGTGAACAAGCACTGGAGCAGGACCAGGAGGGCGAGGCCAGCACGGAGGAGAGTGGTGAATGGGAATCTTCGGATGAAGACAAGGAGGAGGAGAGCGAGGAGTCAGACGACGAGGAAGAAGTCGACTCGCCGCCGCGCTCCGAACGCCAATCCAAGCAACACCATGACCCGGTGGGCGGGCGCGGAAAGAACGTGGCTCCAAGTACCCACACGTAGAAGCGCACTCGGATGTTGACTCCGGAGCTGACAGAGAAGGTCGCCAAGCAGCCCAAGGTTGCTCCTCCAAAGAGTCGGAAGACATTGCCGCAGATCAAGATGGACGTCCCTGTTGCTTCGGGGTGAGTATCTTGCTTGCATTTATCTAGGCCGACTGAAGTTTTTGTTCTGACCAAACGGATCATGTATCTTTCTAGCCCAACCTCTGCTGCAACTGACATGGATATCAACAAAGCTCCAGGAGACGAGGAGACCGACGATGCGGCCACTTCCCGAGCTGGTAAGTCCGTTCGACCAGGTTTCATTTAGTCAAGTGGGTTGTCATGGCCGACTGAATTTCCAATGTTTCTCTCTCTCTGCAGTTCTGCAAGAGGTCATCGTGCTTCCTGATGAAGAAGAAGAAGTGCCTCTACAGGAGAGGAGGAGGAGAGGTGGGGGCTCAAGCAGGAGAAAGCTTGAAGTTCAAGCCCCTCAGTCGACGCCGACGCTTGAGGCAGTGGTCGAGCGTTCCGGAGATCCGGTTCGGACCAACGTCACATTTGCCAGCCTGTTAACGACTGATCGTCCGTCAGGGTTGACTACCCCGGTTACTGCCGCTCTAGTGCAACTCCACTCGTCTGACCCAATAGCTGCTTCAGCCGCCTTGGAGCCATCACTCTTTGCTTCATATCCGACCCCAGACGATTCACCGAGTGCTGCCAGGGAGGCTCTTCGCCAGGTGAACCTTGTCATGGAGCAGGTGAAGGTGATGCACGAGGCCAGTCAGGTGGCTTATAACGCCAGCACCACCCTGCAGACCAATGTTAAGGTGAGCGAACTCCGACTAAACTTTTGAATGCTGTTTTATATCTAATCACCCACTGGGGTGTGCCTGTGTTTAGATATTAGGAAATCTTCCACTTCACACGACTCGTGCTGAGTCTTAGTAATCTGTCCGAACCAGTGGGGGCACGCCGAGTGCACCCACCGGGTGTAGTCCCCGAGACCACAGTAGACTGCTGGCAGTCGGCTGAGGTCTTAGAATCTTCTCTTTTTTTTCTTTGACTCACGCTGGGCAGACCATGTTGAGTGTTGATCTAAACCAGTGGGGTCACGCTCAGTGCACCCACTGGGTGTAGTCCCCGAGACTACTGCTGAATATTTGATTCGGTAGTAGTCTTAGAGTAACTTTTCACTATCATTATCTCTTATTTCTATCGACTGATATATCTCTCTCACTGATTGCAGAGGTCTTGTGATCTTGGAGCTCGGCTTTCTGAGTTAAAGAAGAAGCATATCAGCGTTGAACTTGATCTTGAACTCGCAATGAAGAACCTCAAGACTGCTTGATACGTCTCCGTCGTATCTACTTTTCCAAACACTTTTGCCCTTGTTTTGGACTCTAACTTGTATGATTTGAATGGAACTAACCCGGACTGACGCTGTTTTCAGCAGAATTGCCATGGTGTTGTTTTATGTGCAGAAAACAAAAGTTCTCGGAATGACCTGAAACACCACGGAATATCTTAGAATAAATAATAAAAAATCCTCGCCAAAGATGAAGACTAGGGGGCCCACACCCTGTTCACGAGGGTGGGGGGCGCGCGCCCCCCCTGGGCGCGACCCCCTACCTCGTGGGCCCCCTGGTGGCCCTCCGACGCCAACTCCAACTCCATATATTGTCTTTCGGGGAGAAAACAATCAGGGAGAAAGTTTCATCGCGTTTTACGATATGGAGCCGCCGCCCAGCCCTAATCTCTCTCGGGAGGGCTGATCTGGAGTCCGTTCGGGGCTCCGGAGAGGGGGATTCATCGCTGTCGTCATCATCAACCATCCTCCATCACCAATTTCATGATGCTCACCGCCGTGCGTGAGTAATTGCATCGTAGGCTTGCTGGACGGTGATAGGTTGGATGAGATTTATCATCTAATCGAGGGTTTGATCCCTAGTATCCATTATGTTCTAAGATTGATGTTGCTATGACTTTGCTATGCTTAATGCTTGTCACTAGGGCCCGAGTGCCATGATTTCAGATCTGAACCTATTATGTTTTCATGAATATATGTGTGTTCTAGATCCTATCTTGCAAGTCTATAGTCACCTACTATGTGTTATGATCCGGCAACCCCGAAGTGACAATAATCGGGACCACTCCCGGTAATGACCATAGTTTGAGGAGTTCATGTATTCACTATGTGCTAACGCTTTGTTTCGGTTCTCTATTAAAAGGAGGCCTTAATATCCCTTAGTTTCCAATAGGACCCCGCTGCCACGGGAGGGTAGGACAAAAGATGTCATGCAAGTTCTTTTCCATAAGCACGTTTGACTATATACGGAATACATGCCTACATTACATTGATGAACTGGAGCTAGTTCTGTGTCATCCTATGTTATGACTGTTACATGATGAACCACATCCAGCATAATTATCCATCGCTAATCCGGTGCCTACGAGTTTTCCATATACTGGTTTACGCTTATTTACTTTTCCGTTGCTACTATTACAATCACTACAAAAATACCAAAATCATTACTTTTGCTGTCTTTACTTTGTTACCGTTACCACCACTATCATATTACTTTGCTACTAAACACTTTGCTGCAGATACTAAGTTTCCAGGTGTGGTTGAACTGACAACTCAGCTACTAATACTTGAGAATATTCTTTGGCTCCCCTTGTGTCAAATCAATAAATTTGGGTTGAATACTCTACCCTCGAAAACTGTTGCGATCCCCTATACTTGTGGGTTATCAAGACCTTTTTCTGGTGCCGTTGCCGGGGAGCATAGCTCTATTCTTTGAGTCACTTGGGATTTATATCTGCTGGACACTATGAAGAATTTGAAAGATGATCGAACTACTATTTTGCCCGCAACTACGAGGGGAGGTAAGGGATTGCCATCTAGCCTTGCACTAGATTCTCCTTCTGTTATGAGTAAGTTTGCGACACCTAAACCTACTACTGCTATTGATTCTGATATGTCGCATGTTATTGATGATGCCACTTCTGCTATGCATTATACTTATGATGAAACTACTTCTATGCTTGATACTATTGTGCCACTTGGTGAATATCTTGATGAGCAAATTGCTAGGTCTAGAGAAAGAGAAATTATTGAACCTGAACACGATGATGTGAGTGATGATGAACCTATGCCTGCTATTCCTGAGGGTTATCTTTTTAATGTTGAATCTATTGAAGCTGTTCTTGCTTGCGAGGATAGTCTTGAACGTAAGAGGTTGCTAATTAAGTGGAGTAAAGAATCTTTTAGAGGTAGGATGAGACCCGACCCTGCTTTTGCTACTTCACCTATCTATGTTCCTGATCAGGATTATTATGATTTTTCTGTCGATCCAGATATAATTACTTTGGTTGAATCTGATCCTTTTTATGGCTATGAATCTGAAACTGTTGTGGCACATCTTCGTAAGTTAGATGATATAGCTGGCCTGTTTACTAATAATCAGAGATCGCGCCACCTTTATTTACTCAAAATATTTCCGTTCTCATTAAAGGGTGATGCTAAGAAATGGTTTAATTCTCTTGATCCTAGTTGTGTGCAAAGTCCCCAGGATATGATTTATTACTTCTCTGCTAAATATTTCCCTGCTCATAAGAACAAGCTGCTTTGAGGGAAATATACAATTTTGTGCAAATTGAAGAAGAGAGTCTCCCACAAGCTTGGGGGAGGATTCTCAAGTTACTTAATGCTTTGCCTGATCATCCTCTTAAGAAACCTGGAATATTTGATATCTTTTATAATGGACTAACTGATGCTTCCAGAGATTATCTGGATAGTTGTGCTGGTTCTCTTTTCAGGGAAAGAACACCGGATGACGCTGAAATTTTATTGAATAATATGTTGGCAAATGAAAATAATTGGGCACCTCCTAAGCCAACTCCTGAGCCAATTACTAAGCCTATTCCTAAACCAACTCCGAGGAAGAGAGGTGTTCTATTTCTCAGTCCCGAAGATATGCAAGAGGCAAAGAAATCTATGAAAGAAAAAGGTATTAAAGCTGAAGACGTTAAGAATTTACCTCCTATTGAAGAAATACATGGTCTTAATTTACCGCCTGTTGAAGAAGTATATGATCTCAATTACTTATTTACTGAAGAACCTCCCGATATCACGACACAGGTAGTAAAGGTAAATTCTCTCTATAGATATGATAAAGCTGAAGTTCCTCCTACTAAAATTGCTAGTCAGTGCTTGGATGAGTTTGATGACTTTATGTTTAAGCAAGATGACTTCAATGCTTATTTGGTAGACAATTAAAACAGAATACCTTTATGATTAAAAGCTTGAGTGATTATATGGCTAATATTAGAGGTGAACTTAAACTTGTTAGCAAACATACTTCTATGGTTACCACTCAAGTAGAACAAGTACTTAAAGCTCAGAAAGAAGTGCTTGATGAAATGAATAGTAAGAAAAATGATTATGCTGTTAGAGTGGCTACTAGAACTGGTAGAATGACTCAGGAACCTTTGTATCCTGAAGGCCACCCTAAGAGAATCGAGCAAGATTCTCAGAGAAATAATATTGATATACCTAGTTCTTCTTAGATGAAGAAAAAGAAAAATGATAGGAGTTTGCAAACTTCTAGTGAACCTATTGCTGAACCACCTGAGAATCCAAATGATATCTTTGTTTCTGATGCTGAAACACAATCAGGTGATGAACATGAACCTAGTGATAATATTAATGATAATGTTCATGTTGATGCTCAACCTAGTAATGATAATGCTGTAGAAGATGAACCTGCTGTTGATCTTGATAACCCACAATCAAAGAATCAATGTTATGATAAAAGAGACTTCGTTGCTAGGAAACATGGTAAAGAAAGGGAACCATGGGTTTAGAAACCCATGCCTTTTCCTCCGAAACCATCCAAGAAAAAGGATGATGAGGATTTCGAGCGCTTTGCTGAAATGATTAGACCCATCTTTTTGCGTATGCGATTAACTGATGTGCTCAAAACAAATCCTTATGCTAAGTATATGAAGGATATTATTACTATTAAAAGAAAGATACCTGAAGCTGAAATTTCCACCATGCTTGCTAATTACACTTTTAAGGGTGGAATACCAAAGAAACTTGGAGATCCCGGAGTGCCCACTATACCATGCTCCATTAAAAGAAGTTATGTTAAAACTGCTTTATGTGATCTTGGAGCCGGTGTTAGTGTTATGCCTCTCTTTATATCATAGACTTGACTTGAATAAGTTGACACCTACTGAAATATCTTTGCAAATGGCTAATAAATCAACTGCTATACCTGTCTGTATTTGTGACGATGTGCCTGTTGTGGTTGCAAACGTTACTATTTTAACGGACTTTGTTATTCTTGATATTCCTGAGGATGATAGTATGTCTATTATTCTTGGAAGACCTTTCCTTAATACTGCAGAGGCTGTTATTGATTGCAACAAAGGCAATGTCACTTTTCATGTTAATGGTAATGAGCATACGGTACACTTTCCGAGGAAACAACCTCAAGTTTATAGCATCAACTCTATTGGAAAAACCCCATCGATTATATTTGGAGGTTTTGAATTTCCTCTCCCTACTGTCAAGAAAAAGTATGATATTCTTATTGTTGGGGATTTTCATATCCCCGTTGAGGTAACTTAGTGTCATTCAAAATTTCTCCGGCTCCGTGATTATTTGGAATGAGTTTGTTAACAAGACTTGATCAACCTTGATAGTGGGTTCATTTTGACGGTCACGAGATGGATGAGACTAGAAGCACAACCTTCTGTACCCTTTTTATATTTTTTGTTATTTAGTAGAAATAAAGTAAAATAGTATTTTTCTGTTTGTTTCCTGACTTATCCGTGCAATGTAAAAACATCCTGAAAATAAAAGTCCTCAGAATGCCATGCCAATTTAATATGATTTTTTCCGGAATATTTGAGAATTTACTGTGCAAAACTTACCACGGGGGGAGCTGCCATCTGGCCATGAGGGTGGAGGGCGCGCCCTACCCCCCTGGGCGCGCCCCCTGCCTCGTGGGCCCATGGTGGCCCTCCTCCACTTATTCCTGCACCCATCTTCTTCCTCTGCCTCACACAAACACGAAAAACCAACTCAAGCACGAGTTCCAGCCCCCATTGCTGTGATTTTCGATCTCCTTGATCAAAGCACCTCTCGCAAAACTGCTTGGGGAGATTGTTCCTTGGTATGTGACTCCTCCATTGGTCCAATTAGTTTTTGTTCTAGTGCTTTATTCATTGGAAATTTGTGCTGCATAGGTGACCATGTTCTTGAGCTTGCATGTCAAATTTATATGGTTCCAAGTAGTTCTAATGCTTGATATAGGCCCTAGGCACTTGTGGCAGTTGTTGCTATCAATTTTATAGAAGTTGGTTCACTTTTATTTGAGGTTACTAAAAATTTCAGATTGTTTCAGAAATAATGAAGAGACTTTTGAGGGGCTCGTCGAGCCGAAGCTCTAAGGAAAAACAAAAGGAAGAAGAAGAGAAGCCCAAATTTAATTTACCTCGCACTGCGGAGGTCCGGCCGTGTGAATGGCCTTCCGATGACTTCTTGAGTTGAGCTGGGATTCATGACGATTTCTATTTATTGATTGAGAATGCCGGCCTCACCGACTTCCTCCACAACCAACGTCATCAGTATCTGTTACTCACAAATACTTTTGTGCAAAACTTCTACTTTTTCCCTAAGAAATCACCTCCAACAGTAGAGTTTCATTTATATGACATTGTTAAAAAGATGACATTAGCAGAATTCTGCGAGGTTTGCAGAATACCCTTTGAGGGCACCTTTGATGAACCCCACCATAATGAATTAGAAGCTTTTGTCAACACTATCACGGTGGGAGAAACCAGGAAGGTTTCTGATGCAAGGATCACTAGCATACATCACCCTGAGACTATTACTTTGCCTGCTCCTTCTTTGTTTAACTTGTATGCAGAGCCTCACATTGTTCCGTGGTCGGCTGTTCAAACCTATCGGAACCCTACACCGGCCCCGGAGCCGGAGCCACAAGATGAGCTTCCACGACTATCTGTTCATTCTTGGGATCCAGAGGAGGCCGCCAGCCAGTGGCAGTCGGAGTCTTCTTCATCATAGTACGACCCCAGCTTCACCTACGGATATCCGCCAGGCCATCCCTGGCATTAGACCAACTTAGGCCAAAAGCCTAAGCTTGGGGGAGTGTGTATTTCCCACCGACATTACATTCATGTTCACACACACTCATTGCAAGATGTCGGTCCTCATACTTCTTCACTGTAATATCCATGTTAGTTTAAATTCCTTTTTCCTGCTTTCTTCTTGTGTGTTTGATAAACTTTAAGAAACCCCCCAAAAAAATTAGTTAGTTTACCTTTCATGCCTGTAGTAGAATCAAAAAGAAAACCCAAATATATTTCCCGTTCTTCTTTTACTTGTTAGGAGCTTTCCCGTGTAAATAGTTTTTATTTCTTTTTCTTTCTTTGGGGGACGAGAAGACCATATTGAAAATGCTTAGTGGCTCTTTTATGCATGATTGATTATTTATACCTAGAGCCCATATTACTTGTCTTCTCTCTTGAGTTGAATGCTTGCAGATTCCAGCTTAGTCCAATGCACGTGCACTCTTATTATTATACACACCGTTCGATCGTGCAAGTGAAAGGCAATAATGATGATATATGATGGACTTATTGAGAAGAGAAAAGCTGGTATGAACTCGACCTCTTTTGTTTTTGTAAATATGATGATTCATCATTCCTGATTCAGCTATTATGAAGTAAACATATTTGCAATGACATTTAGAGATTATAGTTGTCTGTGCCATGCTTGATTAGCTATGAGTTATAATGGTTTACCTTGCGTGCCAACATGCTATTAGAATGATTATGATATGGTATGATGGGGTGGTATCCTCCTTTAAATGCATTGAGTGACTCGACTTAGCACATGTTCACGCATGTAGTTGAATCCAATCAACATAGCCTTCATGATATTTATGTTCATGGTGGATTATATCCTACTCATGCTTGTACTCGGTGTGAATTAATTTTAATGCATGTTTACGGCTGTTGTTGCTCTCTTAGTTGGTCGCTTCCCAGTCTTTTGCTAGCTTTCACTTGTACTAAGCGGGAATACTGCTTGTGCATCCGAACTCCTTAAACCCCAAAGTTATTCCATATGAGTCCACCATACCTTCCTATATGTAGTATTTACCTATCGCTCCAAGTAAATTTGTATGTGCCAAACTCTAAACCTTCAAATAAACATTCTGTTTTGCATGCTCGAATAGCTCATATGTCAACTAGAGCTGCCCTTATCTTCTGTGTTAAGCGGGTTATTCTCAAGAGGAGTGGACTCCGCTCCTCATTCACGAGAAAATGGCTGGTATTCGGGATGCCCAGTCCAATGCTTTATGCAAACTAAATCAAAATAACTGCAAACAAAACTCCCCTTGGGACCCGTTGAATGTTGAGGCACTCGTTGTTTCGAGCAAGCCATGGATTGATGCTTGTGGAGGAAGGGGAGTATAAACTTTACCATTCTGTTTGGGAACCGCCTATAATCTGTTTAGCATGGAAGATATCGTCGTCTTTTAGTTGTTATGTTAACAATGAAAGTATGCCGCTCAAAATATAATTTATCTCTATTTCAAAATCGAGCTCTAGCACCTCTACAAATCCCTGCTTCCCTCTGCGAAGGGCCTATCTATTTACTTTTATGTTGAGTCATCACCCTTCTTATTAAAAAGCACCCGTTGGAGAGCACACTGTCGTTTGCATTCATTATTATTGGTTTATATTGGGTATGACTTGACTGGATCTCTTTTACAATGAATTACAATGTTTAGTCAGTCCTTGATCTTTAAAGGTGCTCTACATTTATGTTTTGTGGTCTCAGAAAGGGCTAGCGAGATACCATTTTGTTATATCATGTTATGATTATTTTGAGAAAGTGTTGTCACCCGAGTTTTATTATTATGGCTTGCTAGCTGATTATGCTATTGATATGAGTAATTGTGAGACCTACGTGCCATTGTGAGTATGGTTAGTTCATAATAGTTGATGAGACTTGAATACTGGCTTTTCATGTTTACAACAACAAGAGCAAACAGAGTTTGTAAAAGTTTTTCTTTTTCTCTTTCAGTTTGTCAACTGAATTGCTTGAGGACAAGCAATGGTTTAAGCTTGGGGGATTTGATACGTCTCCGTCGTATCTACTTTTCCAAACACTTTGATACGTCTTCGTCGTATCTACTTTTCCAAACACTTTTCCCTTGTTTTGGACTCTAACTTTTATGATTTGAATGGAACTAACCCAGACTGACGCTGTTTTCAGCAGAATTGCCATGGTGTTGTTTTATGTGCAGAAAACAAAAGTTCTCGGAATGACCTGAAACTCCACGGAATATCTTAGAATAAAAATAAAAATCCTCACCAAAGATGAGGACCAGGGGGCCTACACCCTGTTCACGAGGGTGGGGGCGCCCGCCCAGGGCGTGCCCCCTACCTCGTGGGCCCCCTGGTGGCCCTCCGACACCAACTCCAACTCCATATATTGGCTTTCGGGGAGAAAAAAATCAGGGAGAAATTTTCATCGCGTTTTACAATATGGAGCCGCTGCCAAGCCCTAATCTCTCTTGGGAGGGCTGATCTACAGTCCGTTCGGGGCTCCGGAGAGGGGGATTCGTCGCCGTCGTCGTCATCAACCATCCTCCATCACCAATTTAATGATGCTCACCTCCGTGCGTGAGTAATTGCATCGTAGGCTTGCTGGACAATGATGGGTTGGATGAGATTTATCATGTAATCGAGTTAGTTTTGTTAGGGTTTGATCCCTAGTATCCATTATGTTCTGAGATTGATGTTGCTATGACTTTGCTATGCTTAATGCTTGTCACTAGGGCCCGAGTGCCATGATTTTAGATCCGAACCTATTATGTTTTCAGGAATATATGTGTGTTCTAGATCCTATCTTGCAAGTCTATAGTCACCTACTATGTGTTATGATCCGGCAACCCCGAAGTGACAATAATCGGGACCACTCCCGGTAATGACCATAGTTTGAGGAGTTCATGTATTCACTATGTGCTAATGCTTTGTTCCGGTTCTCTATTAAAAGGACGCCTTAATATCCCTTAGTTTCCAATAGGACCCTGCTGCCACGGGAGGGTAGGACAAAAGATGTCATGCAAGTTCATTTCCATAAGCACGTATGACTATATACGGAATACATGCCTACATTACATTGATGAACTGGAGCTAGTTCTGTGTCACCCTATGTTATGACTGTTACATGATGAACCACATCCGGCATAATTATCCATCGCTAATCCGGTGCCTACGAGTTTTCCATGTACTGGTTTACGCTTATTTACTTTTCCGTTGCTACTATTACAATCACTACAAAAATACCAAAATCATTACTTTTGCTGTCTTTACTTTGTTACCGTTACCACCACTATCATATTACTTTGCTACTAAACACTTTGCTGCAGATACTAAGTTTCCACGTGTGGTTGAATTGACAACTCAGCTGCTAATACTTGAGAATATTCTTTGGCTCGCCTTGTGTTGAATCAATAAATTTGGGTTGAATACTCTACCCTCGAAAACTGTTGCGATCCCCTATACTTGTGGGTTATCACTGCTCAAGAAGAAACGACCATCATGGGAGGTAACCAATCGACTCTTGCCCACCTAGTAGCTCGCGTCTTTCATTGTTTTTTCTTTCAGTCTCTTTGAACCGAGTGACTTCACACAAGCAGATGTGCGTAGTGAAAATCATCAACTTTAGGCTCGACTGAAGAGTGTTGTTTCTTTAGAGGGAATGAAGGAAGCTTTGGAGAAGAAGGACCAGGACCTTGCCGCTGCTCAGAAGGAAGCACGTGAGAAGACAACGCTTGCGGACAAGAAGCTGGCTTCAGTCAGCAAGTTGGAAGAGGAGAACGCGAAGCTGAAGACCGCCATCTCGGAAGCCAATCGGGAAGTCGAGCAACTGAAGAAGGACAAGGAGAACCTGACCAATGAAGTTGGGGGCTCAGAGCCAAGACAGGCAAGCTAGAGTCCTATCTGGGAACACTTGCCGTGAAACTAGTTCTAAAGCTTGAAGGTACAGCCGCTCGACTGGTTAATTGTCGTCGATTGAAGTATGTTGTAATATTGTCGACTCACTATTTTTCATGATGGAGCTGAACTTTGTCAGGACTTTGAAGCTGAAACTAGGCGGGTCGAGATAGGTCTCAACCCCATCAATTGCCCTGTGAAAGATGACGTTGTGATGAACTTGCTATGGTTGGAATCACGCTTGGACGGCGCTGTTGCCTATCTGGCTCGACTGAAGGCGGCGATGACCCGGGTGGATGCCAAACTCTGGTCTCAGGCGGAACTTTCACAAGACCTTGAGTTGCTGATGACTCAACTCAATTAGATTCATGGTCGAGTGCAGGAGTGGAAGAAGTCATCCGCTTGTTGTGGCGCTGACATCGCCCTGTCATTGGTTCGAGTGCACAGCAAGGAGGCCAGAGAAGACAAGTTGGCGGCCCTCAAGGTTCTCAATACTAAGAAGCACACCTTCCAGTCCTTCATGGACACCTTCCTTGAGGCAGCCACTCATATTGCTGACAGCATTGACCTTGATAGCTTCTGCGATCCAGCCAGCCCTTATCCCACCGAGTGATCGAAAAAACATTATGCTTCACCCTCATTTGCCTCGGAATGCCAAGTGATTTTGTAATCGTTGAAACTCCTCCAGGCCTGACACCCAAGTAATTTAATCCGCGGTTAGAAATCTTTGGATTTATCTGAACTTGGTTTATCTTTGAATATGTTGTGCTTGTCTTTGAGCGGAGCTCGTTCTTCCCTCGGATTGGTTTTTGTACTCTCGATGCAGCTTCTGAGGAAGAGGCCGCAGTCGACCTGTTGGACGAGCCTTGAGCAGCATTGATCAGCTCATCAGTGAGGCACTCAACAATGGCCTTGACATTCCTAAAAGCAGTTCACCTCGGCACTAGCTGTTGGATGAACCTTTGGCAGCATTGATCAGCTCATCAGCGAGGCATTCAGCAATGGTCTTGACGTTCCTGAAAGCAGCTCGCCTTGGCGTCAGCTGTTGTATGAGCCTTTGGTAGTGCGCACAATCTCGTCCTTCTTCTTGACGGTGCAGCCCCGGGGGGAGGGGTCGTGGTCGACCCGTACCATTCGGTTGGGTTTTTCAAACTCAGGTGAGTGCTGGACTGCAGCTAAGCCCCCGAGTGAGAGGATTGCTCGCCACTCGGTAGGATTTTTTATACTTAGGCGAGTACTGGACTGCAACTAAGCCCTCGAGTGAGAGGATTGCTCGCCACTCGGCAGGATTTTTTATACTTAGGCAAGTACTGGACTATAGCTAAGCCCCCGAGTGAGAGGATTGCTCGCCATTCAGTAGGATTTTTTGTACTTAGGCGAGTACTGGACTGCAGCTAAGCCCCCGAGTGAGAGGATTGCTTGCCACTCGGTAGGATTTTTTGTACTTAGGCGAGTAGTGGACTATAGCTAAGCCCCCGAGTGAGAGGATTGCTCGCCACTCGGTAGGATTTTTTGTACTTAGGCGAGTATTGGACTGCAACTAAGCCCCCGAGTGAGAGGATTGCTCGCCACTCGGTAGGATTTTTTGTACTTAGGCGAGTACTGGACTGCAGCTAAGCCCCCAAGTGAGAGGATTGCTCGCCACTCGGTAGGATTTTTCGTACTTAGGCGAGTACTGGACTGCAGCTAAGCCCCCGAGTGAGAGGATTGCTCCCCACTCGGTAGGATTTTTTGTACTTAGGCGAGTACTAGACTGCAGCTAAACAGTGTGCACAATCTCGTCCTTCTTCTTGACGGTGCAGCCCCGGGGGGAGGGGTTTTGGTCGACCCGTACTGTTCGGTAGGATCTTTCAAACTTAGGCGAGTACTAGATTGCGGCTAAGCCTCTTAGTGAGAAGCTGGCTCATCACTCGGTAGGATTTTTTTATACTTAGGCGAGTACTGGACTGTAGCTAAGCTCCCGAGTGAGAGGCTGGCTCGCTACTCGATAGGATTATTTAACACTTAGGCGAGTACTGGACTGCAGCTAAGCCTCCGAGTGAGAGGCTGGCTCGCCACTCGGTAGGATTTTTTATACTTAGGCGAGTACTGGACTGCATCTAAGCCCCCGAGTGAGAGGCTGGCTTGCCACTCGGTAGGATTTTTCAAACTTAGGCGAAACGGATTCGCAGCTAAGCCCCCGAGTGAGAGGCTGGCTCACCACTCGGTAGGATTTTTCAAACTTAGGCGAAACGGATTCGCAGCTAAGCCCCCAAGTGAGAGGCTGGCTCGCCACTCGGTAGGATTTTTCAAACTTAGGCGAAACGGATTCGCAGCTAAGCCCCTGAGTGAGAGCCTGGCTCACCACTCGGTAGGAGTTTTCTTTTCAACTTAGGCAAAACGGATTCGCAGCTAAGGCACCCATTGGGTGATTACATGTAAAAAATGAACAACAATCATTCGGAAGACTGTAAAATCGTGTCTTTGATAATCAAACTAAAAAGGTATTTCTTATTACATCTCAACAGTCTGAATGCTTAAGAGTAAAAGGGGCGGAGCAATTCCGCATTCCAAGCGTGTGGCTCATCTTTATTGTGCTCGATGTTGAAAAGACGATATGCCCCGTTGTGGAGCACTTTGGTGATGACGAAGGGGCCTTCCAAAGAAGGAGCGAGCTTGTGTGGTTTCTGCTGGTCCACTCGAAGAACCAAGTCTCCCTCCTGAAATGCCCGACCCCTTACGTTTCTAGCATGGAATCGACATAGGTCTTGTTGATAAATGGTCGACCGGATCAAGGCCATCTCTCTTTCTTCTTCCAGGAGAACGACTGCATCTTGCCGAGCCTGTTCTGCTTCTTCTTCTAAGAAGAGCTCGACTCGAGGCGCATTGTGAATCAAATCACTCGGGAGTACGGCTTCAGCTCCGTAGACTAAGAAGAATGGAGTTCGTCTGGTCGACCGACTAGGAGTTGTCCTCAATCCCCAAAGTACTGATGGAAGTTCATTTACCCAGACACCTGCTGCATGCTTGAGGTCATGCATCAATCGGGGTTTCAGTCCTTTGAGAATCAATCCATTTCCTCTTTTATCCTGCCCATTCGACTGAGGATGGGTGACTGAAGCATAATTGACCCTCGTGCCTTGGGAAGCACAAAAGGCTCTGAACTCATCAGAGTCGAAGTTCGACCCGTTATCCGTGATGATGCTATGTGGAACACCATCTGAATATCAATTCTCTGATGAAACTTATAGTTGTACTTGCTTCAAGGTTTTTAATGGGCTTGGATTCGATCCACTTGGTAAACTTGTCGACTGCTACCAGCACATGGGTAAAGCCACTCCTGCCAGTCCTCAGAGGTATAACCATATCCAATCCCCAGACAGCGAAAGGCCAGACGAGTGGAATAGTCTTCAGAGCAAATGCAGGCTTATGGGACATGTTGGAGTAAAACTGACAACCTTCACGTTTCTCTACTATTTCTTTCGCCATCTCATTGGCATGTGGCCAGTAAAATCCGGCTCGGTATGCTTTGGCCACGATGGTCCGAGAGGATGCATGGTGACCACAGGTCCCCGAGTGAATATCATTGAGGATCATTCGGCCTTCTTCTGGCGTGATGCATTTCTGGCAGACTCCAGTTACACTTTCTTTGAACAACTGACCTTTTATCACAGTAAAGGCTTTAGATCGTCGGACGATCTGTCGAGCCTCCTCTTCATCCTTTGGAAGTTCTTTCCTAAGAATATATGCAACGTATGGCACTGTCCAGTCGGGAGTGACGACCAAAACCTCCATGACTAAGTCGACCACGACTGGGATTTCGACTTCAGTCGGATCTGTGGCCCTCTTGGGCTGTGGGGACTCTTCAGTAAAAGGATCCTCCTGAACTAAAGGTGAATGAATATGCTCCAAAAACACATTGCTGGGAATGGCCTCTCTCTTAGAACCTATCTTTGCCAATTCATCTGCGGCTTGATTTTTCAGTCGGGGTATATGGTGAAGCTCCAACCCTTCAAACTTCTTTTCCAACTTTCTTACTGCATTGCAATAACCAGTCATGGCTGGGCTCCTGACATCCCATTCTTTCATCACTTGATTAACCACTAAATCTGAGTCACCGTAGACCATAAGGCGACGGACGCTGAGTGAAATGGCCATACCCAACCCGTACAAAAGTGCTTCATATTCAGCTTCACTATTGGAAGAATCAAAATGAATTTGGAGAACATAACTAAGCTTGTCTGCACAGGGGGATACCAACACTACCCCAGCACCGGAACCATTCAACATCTTGGAGCCATTGAAGAACATGGTCCAATGCTCCGAGTGAACTTGAGTCTGTAGTTGCTGCTCAATCCACTCGGCAAGGAAATCTGCGATTGCATGGGACTTGATAGCTTTCTTTGCCTCAAACTTGATATCCAATGGAAGGAGTTCAATCGCCCATTTTGCCACTCGACCAGTTGCATCTCTGTTGTTCAGAATTTCAGATAATGGTGCGTCGCTAACGACTGTAATGGAGTGATAAGAGAAATAGTGTGCAACCTTCTTCATGGTCATGTAGATTCCATAGACAAGCTTCTGATAATGTGGATATCGCTGCTTGGATGGAGTCAAAACTCTAGAAAGATAATACACTAGGCGCTGGACTTTGTATGCCTTTCCTTCTTCTTCCCGCTGGACCGTGAGTACTGTACTGACAACTTGTCCAGTGGCTGCAATATAAAGCAGTAAAGGCTCTTTGCTGATTGGCCCAGCAAGCACCGGCTGGGTGGAAAGCAGGGTTTTGAGCTCTACAAACGTTGCATCAGCTTCGTCAGTCCACTCGAATTTATCAGATTTCTTCATCAATCGGTAAAGAGGCAAGGCCTTTTCACTGAGACGAGAAATGAATCGGCTCAAGGCGGCCAAACAACCAGTAAGCTTCTGAACGTCATGCACACGCACATGGCGTTTCATTCGGAGGATGGTATCAACATTTTCTGGATTTGCGTCGATCCCCTGTTCGGAAACAAGGAAACCGAGTAACTTTCCACCTGGAACTCCGAATGTGCACTTTGACAGATTAAGCTTGATATCATACCTTCTTAGGTTGGCAAAGGTTTCTGCGAGGTCAGTCAATAGGTCGGAACCTTTACGTGACTTGACCATAATGTCATCCACGTATGCTTCCACATTCCGACTGATTTGAGTGAGCATGCACTTCTGAATGTCCTCATGAATGTGGCTCCGGCATTTTTAAGACCAAATGGCATGGAGACATAGCAAAAGCACCCGAATGGGGTGATGAAAGCTGTTTTTATTTCATCGGGACCATACAGTCAGATCTGATGATACCCGGAATATGCATCTAAAAAGACAAGCGCTCACACCCCGTAGTAGAGTCAACAATCTGATCGATGCGGGGGAGGGAAAATGAATTTCGGGCAGGCCCGATTGATATGCTTGAAATCGATGCACATACGAAGTGAATTGTCCTTTTTAGGGACCATGACCACATTGGCAAGCCACTCGGAGTGGTAGATCTCTCGGATGAACTCTCCTGCTAGGAGCCGAGCCACTTCCTCGCCAATTGCATTTCTCTTCTCCACAGCGAACCACCGAAGATGCTCTTTGACGGGTTTTACCTTGGGATCAACACGCAAACGGTGCTCAGCCAGTCCTCTGGGTACACCCGGCATGTCAGAAGGTTTCCATGGAAAGATGTTCCAGTTCTCACGGAGGAACTGGATGAGCGCTTCTTCCTATTTGCTGTCGAGTGTCGTTGAGATATGAGTCAGTGCAGCATTGGGATCAGTCGGGTGGATATGAATCGGCTTCGTCTATACAGATGACTAGAACGCAGAATCCGTGGCAAGCTTCTTAGCTCGGAGCAAATCACTCAGATCCGCATTCTTCTGATACTCTTGAAATTCAACTGCTGCCATTTGCGCATCGGCAATTTTGGAGCCCTTCTGGAAGCATTCTTCTGCCTTCTGCCGATTACCAGTCATTGTGATCACTCCTTTGGGACCGGGCATCTTCAGCTTGAGGTACACGCAACATGGTCGAGCCATAAAACGCGCATAGGCTGGCCTACCCAGAATAGCATGATAAGCGCTCTGGAAATCCACTACTTCAAATGTCAACTTTTCCTTACGGTAATTCTTGGAATCACCGAAAACCACGTCAAGGGAAATCTGGCCGAGTGATTCGGCTTTCTTTCCAGGGATAACACCATGAAAGCTCATATTGCTCTCGCTAAGTTTACACATCGGAATGCCCATCCCCTTCAAGGTTTCAGCATAAAGGATATTCAGGCCGCTACTACCATCCATCAGCACTTTGGTCAGTCGAGTGCCTTCGACCACTGGGTCGACCACCAACACTTGCCTCCCCGGAGTGGCTATATGCACCGGGTGATCAGACTGGTCGAATGTGATGGCTGTTTGTGACCATTTTAGGTATGTGGTTGTCGTCGCTGGAGCGATCATATTCACTTCTCTGTTGATAACTTTCAACCGACTCTTTCTCTCGACATCAGGAAAAATCGTCAGGGTGGAATTGACTTTGGGATAACCGTCATCTTCCTCTTCGTCCTCGTCTTTGTCTGACTATTTCTCCTTCTCGCTGGGATGTTTCTCTCGGAACTGCTGGATTAGGAGTCGACATTGTCGAGTGCTGTGCTTAGGGTAAATCAGATTACCCTCTTCATCTTTCTTCGTATGGATGTGACATGGTAAATCCAACACATCATTTCCTGCTTGATCCTTTACCTTCTTAGGTGTCCAGGGCCCCTTAGGTTTTCCTTTAAACTTTCCTAGAACCACTGCTGCAATCTCATCGGGTGCCACAGGCTCGGCATTATGTTTCTGTTTCCGATTGGAATTACCGCCACCGGCATCTTGGCCGACTGGTTTACCCTTTCCGCTGCGGAGTCGATCTTCTTGTTCTCCGGTAGCATACCGGGTGGCTATTTCCATCAGCCGAGTCAGAGTCATATCTCCAGTCCGTATTTCACGCCTTCCTTGAAGGCACACAATTTTTGATGCTCTGATACATTTTCCATGGTGTGATGCAAAGTGGTCCACCTCTGAATGAAATCCCTTAGAGTCTCACTCAGTTTCTGCACACAAGGCTGCAATTCTGTCAACCCTGCTGGCTGCTTGCAAGTGCCCTCAATAGTTCTGACAAACACTCGAGCAAGCTCTTCCCAACTGTATATACTACCTGGGGCTAACTGAGTCACTCGGTAATCCTCAAGCCAAGTTTCAGGCTTGGACTCTCCAGTGAACTTGCTGACTCCAGTCGCCAACCTAAAGTTGGGAGGAATCACTGGAACCCTGATGGCTCTGCTGAAACACTCTGGGCCCGAAACATGAACTCTGCTACCAGTCGGACGATCTCTGCCAGGGTCTTCTCTATGTGCTCTGTTCTGGTCGACTAGACCTTGAACGAGGATAGATCTTGCATCAGAACCTGGCTCTCTTGGGTCGACTGGTGCTCTGCGCTCACCACTGTGACGACGTATGTCATCATACTGCCGAGGCACATATGATGCACTCCTCGGAGGAGGTGTGGGCACTCGACGACGATTGTCATGGTCGAGTCGGTGATCATACTGCCCACGGCCTTCATGCCGCAGGGGCGATCTTGGGCTGTGGGCCAACTGAACTGTATCCGCTACCATAGATCTGCTATGAATCCTATTCCACGACTAAGACGTTGTTGTGTTCTGTTCTCCTGCTGCCCGGAGTAAGGCCCGGATCTGCATCAATCCTCTGCTAGCCTCCGACTGGGAAGGTTGAATTGACTCTGCTATCTGGGCTGCGGCTATGAGATTTTGAATCGGAGTGCGGTATACCTTAGATGGAGGCGGGAAAAGCTGTCGTCGACTAGACTCAGGGATCCGCTCTCGAGCACGCTCGTCGAGAGCGTGCTAGAGGTTCTCCAGTCGAGTGTTCTCAGCCAAATTAGCCAAGCGCACCTCTTCCAAGGCCCGAGCCTCGGGGGTTTCTCCAATGATGGGTGTGTGGAGTGCATCCATGTTGCGGCGACGAAGTTCTTCCCTCTGTTGAGAAGAGAGGGGTTCGGGATGGTACTCCTTGTGGACGCGCGACGGATCGCCACCACCATCCCCGTCGTCTTCACGGCGGAAACCACGCGGACTACATGGTCCATCGACCATCAAGACTTCAGCCGCAGGGTCACTGCTATCGCACTCGGATGTGGTCTTGACGGAGCCAGTCGACAGATCGAACATGCCGTAGAGATTTTCGTCGGGCTCGATTGCCGCGACTTGATGGGTGGCCGAATGTCGAGCCACCGCGTGTTTCACCCACCGCTGAAGCCGCGACCGACCGGATCACTTCCGGCGGCGAACAGCGGGGAGAGAAGACACAATCGGAGCCAACCGATATTGGGTCGACGGCTGCCGGAGAAGGACGCCATGAACACACGCGCGAAAGTGTGTCGCCCCTCGGGCAGGGAGCACCTCAACGTCAAGGGGAGCTTCCTGAAGCCAAGCAGAGTCATCGGCGATGAAAACGAGCGCGCCGAGACGGATCTCGCGGCCCTCAGCCAATCCACCGCCGGAAACCATGATGATGGGGATCGGAAAAAATCGCAACTTCACCAACAAGTCGCTAAGACACCTGCCCCAAGGTGGGCGCCAACTGTCGTGGTTCTAAGACTAACAGTAGAAAGGGGGGTAGGTATGGAGAGGCAAGATCCCAGCTATGGTGAAGGTGTACACACAGGATTTACGAGTTCAGGCCCTTCACGGAGGAAGTAATAGCCCTATGTCTCGGTGTCCGGAGGTGGTTGACTGGATTATATGTGTGTGATGTTACAAGTGGTGCGAACCCTTGTGTCAGAGGAGGGGAGTGGCTTATATAGAGTGCGCCAGGACCCCAGCCGTCCTCCATTACAAGGGACTTAATGTACATAAAGTAGGGGCGTTACTGATAACGCCAGCCTTAAGTGTTATTAATGATCTTAAAGACTACGGAGTGAATGTCTGACCGTTGCTGTGTTTTGTGACTCCTGGCCTTCAGTAGGTCGAGTGATTCCTCGTATGGTCGAGTGACAACAGGCAGGGGGAAGCCCGAGTGATATGACTGGTCGAGTGGATTGCACTCGACATCTTTGACTGGGGGTTCTTCGTTGACTCTTGAACTTCTTATCTTCTAGGGTAGTGACCTTGGGTAGGGCATATAGGTCAGGCCTATGACCCTACCCCAGGTCTGTATCCTCATCAGCTACGACGCACCTGCCTGTACCCGTGGCACAACGAGAGACGGCCGGACCTACTTGCAATCAACCTCGCAAGCGGCGGTGGCGGTCGGGTCTTGCCGGAGAGGAAGAAGGCGACAGTGAGGGGCTGTTCTAGGGGCTTTGCGGCTTCGGGACAGCACCAAAGGGGCTCCAGGGACGCGCCTAAGTGGTTGGTTGGGCTCCAGGAGGTCGGGGACGGGGTGGGTGAGCTACGGGTGTCGCCGGCGAGCTCAGGTCGGGCACGGCGGCTAGAGGCCTGCCCGGCCGGGCTGTGTGTGTGTGGAGGTTGGATGGTGTTGTGGGTTGCTCTGGAACAGAGGGGAGGGCTCAATTTATAGACGGAGGGGAAAAGGGGGTACGTGTCGCCGCCGGAGTTCTCTGGAAGACGACGAGAGGCGACGAGGTGCGTCAGTGAGGGCGCGAGAAGCTCAGTGATCACGCGGAGGCTGTCCACGCTCGCGGACGAGCACAGGGAGGAGGGGGAGAAGAAGACAGGGGCACGGGTGCACTGTGGCTTTTGGCCGCGACAGGCCCGTGCTCGCTGTGGCGTCTTTAGCGTCGGCGAGCGCTAGGGAGAGGTCAAGGGTGATAAGACGAAGGGGATGGCGCGGTGCGGCAGTCGTCGGCGAGCTCTGGCTTGGGCACACGCCAAACAGAGGCACTAGCGCGACGCAGAGCGCGTCGAACGCATGCCAGGCCCCGTGTTCACATGTGGTCACCGCCCTAGCATTGCCAAAACGACGCCCAAACGCTGCCAAACCTTGTCTGGGCTAAAGTCCATCCAATTTTAGGTCTAAGAAAGGTGAAAACTCAAACCCAGGCTGACCAGAAGTGGCTCAAGCTTGCTGGCAAGTTTCCGGACAGAAACTTGGTCGCCAAGTTTGGCTAGCTTGTAGAAGGCCATTAGGGCTGATCTCCTGGGGTTAAGGGTTTCTTAGGAGGGTGTTTAAGCTAAAGAAAGATCAGCTCCAAAAGATTAAGGAAAAATGCACGTGCTGTACAAAGTGCATATTTGGGCCAGAAAGGAAAAGATTTTCTGTAGCAAAAATATTACAAAAAGTAATGCAATATTTTTACTCAGGGAGGTGGGCCAAGGTTCCAAGAAAATTTAGGAATTATCTCAGGATTTTTGGAGCTATAAAAATTAGGGTTGCTTTGGAGCCCTAATTTCTAGAATGAGGTTCCATAAAGAAAATGAATATTTTCACTTATGAAAAATAATCAATGGGCCATTCTAGGGTTTTAGAAAGAAATGGAGTTGGATGAGATGCAGATGGGTCACTTGGATGAAAGTCAAGGGCATGCCCAAGTGACAAGTCCATTTGAATTGATTCTAAAAACTCAAAACCAAGGCAAATGCAAACCAAGTCCGAAAAAAGAGAGAAGGCAAAAACGAGGCTGTCACAAACTATGAGGCAGCTGCAGTTCAAATTTGACTTGCTTCCTACTGAATCAGCGGAAAATTTTCTTTTTCACGAGAGGTGGATAAAAGCTTTTGACACCCAACCATTTGGTCAATTGTGCATTAAATATGGCCTGGTATTTTATAAAATTGATTTGATCCAATTTTGCAACAATTATTTTGTAGGTTCTTCACAAAAAACTCATTTTGGGTGCTCGAAAAATGGAAAATGATTTTTTCATCCAAAGAAAATGAAAACTTCCTTAGGCAACATTGTTTGCCATTCCAATATGCACCCTTGTGCACAATATGAGATCATTTGAACAAACTATGCCATGAATGTGGCCATAAGATTGATCATTTGGCTTGAAAGCCATTGATGTCCACACGTGATAGCTCGTTTATGAGAATACTTTTTAAAAATAATTGTTGTATTACAAGTTTATTATTTTTCTTGGGAACTTGATCACATATAATGACACAATGTGGTGGTTTCCCAATTTTTTGATTTTTTTGAATTTTTCATGCCCTTTTCAAAATGCGGTCAAAACGACAGGCATGACCGTTCCTAGCTAGTGGTTGAATCTTGGAAAACTTTTGGTGTTTCTCTGATTAAATAGAAACTTTTGTACCTAAAAATGATTTTTGGGAAAAATAAATAGCAAACTATGAGGCAGCTGCAGTTCAAATTTGACCCGCTTCCTACTGAATCGACGAAAATTTGTCTTTTTCATGGGAGGTGGATCCAAAACATTTTACCCCCAACAATTTAGTCAATTGTGCATTAAATATGGCCTAATATTTTATAAAAATGATTTGGTCCAATTTTGCAGCAAATATTTGGTAGGCCCTTCACAAGAAAACTCATTTTGTGCACTTGAAAAATGAAAAATTGGGTTTTCGCGAAAATAAAATGAAAATCCCTTTGACAACATTATTTGTAATTCCAAGATGAAAACTTGTGTGAAATGTGAAATCATTTGAATAAACTATGTGGTAGCTGTAGTCAAAATTTGACCCGCTTCCTAGTGAATCGACGAAAATCCCACCTAGTATGAAACTACCTCTGCCTTGTCTTCTCTGCCTCCCTCTGATTTGAACAAACTGTGAGGCAGTTGTAGTCAAAACTATGAGGCATGAATCCCTCCCCTGTCTTCTCTGCCTCACTCTGATTCCTCCTTGGTTTGTTTTATGTCCGATCTGTAGAGGTTGCCACTGCTGCTGACGGTGGTGGAGGCGATGGTCGCCGATGTGGTGTTGTCGCTGCCCAACGCCGGCGGCGGGCGACGAACTGCTGGGCCGCCATACGCAACACCTTCTTCTTCACCAAGGTCAGCCCTGCCCTGCCCAGATCAAATCAAACCTAATCCCTGATGCCCTCTCGTGATCTCGTTTTGATCCCCCTGATGCGGTGCGTGCGTGCAGGAAGTGTTCGAGAGCCACCGCGTCATCTTCACTGTCAGCACCTCCATCGCCTCCGTCCTCACGACGTGGTCCCAGTAGTGTATAATAAGTAAGCTTTTAAAAGTATGGTTGATCGACTGGACCATATTCCATGTCTACTTTTGGTACCGTTTCACCCCTGATTTTAACATTGGCCGGACCTCTGAAATGTGAATATATGTTTGCTCTGTTTCGTGCTGGCAACTCCACAGCAGCTACGGAGCAATGGACGACGGCTACATGTAATGTAAAGAAGATAGGATTTTGTACTGTAAAAAATACAATGTCTGCCTAGTTAAAAAGGTGTTCACCAAAATCCCACAAATAATCTCGACACTTGCGGCAGAGAAGCATATAGTAGTACATGTTTTCTAGAGTTGTCCGTAACTGAACCGGTCCGACTAAATAGGTCATATTCAGTGTTTCTTTTGTGTGTTTTCTACACACACACATGGTCCTTCCTTTTAAATCGCCTCTGCTGCTTACTGACATAGTACTACACTCATACAGTAGTTTAGTAGTAGTGTGTAGGGACTTTGGAGAAAAGTTTACGTACTTAAACATTATGCTTAAAAATATAAGTTGTAGTTCCCTTGTAGTAGTATGTTTATGAATGGCTGCATGAAATGATTGTCCAGTACTTAAAATATTTGAATCGGGGTTAATATAATCACTTGCTGCATCCTTTTTGATTGACCGGAGATGCTAATAGGAAAGGAAAGCAAATAGGAAAAGCATGTGCTGCAGCTTTTGCTTTTCCTCCGCACACTAGTAAAGCAAAGCATCCTATTTTGATATCTTCATTCATGATGCATAAAATTCTGGTATTGTTAGTTATGGGTTATTTGATTATGTTCATATAGCTAATCTACTGTTGTTGTGCATAAAATTCTAGAAAGGTCTGGCTGCAAGTTCTGGCTGTAGTGTGCTCTCATATTGTACATGCCCCTATGTTTAGTAAGATTAAATTGCTACTATTAATGATGAATGTTTGAGTTTTGAAATTTGAAGCATCACCTACTTCCTGGTCCTGTAGTGTTTAAAACTGATAATTTTGATGCATTGGTCCATATGGCCTTGTTTTTTAATGCCATACACATTCTAGTTCCAGATCCAGGACCTGATCTTAGCATTCAAGCATACCTGGCAATGGTCCGATCCTAGCTATAAAATGTAGGGGACAATAATTTGCAGCATTAATTAGGTCCTGCTATAGTCTTTTTTAAACTTCTGATGAGATTGAAGCATTCATTCTGATTTCTAGTTTGCTGGTTTGCTGATTGTTCTAGACAAATGTATGAACTTCTTAATTGTGGACGACAACTACTTCCTTGAGAAGGACCAGCATCACCCATCAAGTATTCCATTGAGGTAATTCACCACTCCCTCCAGCACCAACTATGTATTTTCTCTAGTTGCTCTCCCAAGTTTTGTGCACACTGTGTGTCAAGTTCTCCCTAAATGCAAGGGATTGTATATGTAAAACCAATTATCCAATACATTCTTCACAAAGAGATTAGTCTTCTTATTTAGCCCTGATGTTTTAATTTACGGAGTTGTTGCTTCTTTGGTCGGATTTATTTCCTTGCTGTAGGCATAAGAATAAGCTGATATGAACATAATAATGATACTCTGCATGCTATGAGTAAAGTGCTCTATTCTCCTATGTCACCTTTCTTGTATGAATGAGTATATCGTTTATCTATCTGGGGAACAAAAATCATTGTATTAGCTGAATTTGTGTTATTAGTCTAAAGAACTTAACCTTTTTCTGAATAGTCTGTTCGTAATATATTGGCTCCAGTGTTTTGATTCTTCTCTTCTGATTCATGTAATAGGGCAACGGCCAAAGGCATGATGATAGTTCTATTATTGTTCTAGTGTAGCGAAGGTGGCCTAGTCGACTATGGTCGCCTAGTGAGTCATGCATACGGTTTCATCTGACTGGAGCAGGAGCCTAGTTTGTGTTGATTGCCAATTCTCATTGTTATTGTCCCTATATCTGTGTGACTGTGATTGTATTTGTATCTGTGTTTATCACTAGTAGAGCTTCTATCTGTGTCATGAGAGAAGGAGCCCGGTATATCTGTGTGATTGTGTTTGATTCTCGCTGTTGTTATTTAAAATATTACTTGTGTTTTCTGTCTGTTCTTATTTAAATATGGTTATTTATTTCTGTCAAATTGTCAAATTGTAATCCGAATAATATGATGATGTCAAAAGGGTCCCACTTTAATAGAACCTGGCAACCAGGACCCGTCTAATTAGTGGACCCTTCTTTTGGGAAAAAAGGAAAACTAAATTCGTTTAGACAAAAAGGCCACAACCCACCAATAAAAAAGGTTGCAATGTTGGGCTTGGCCCATGAAGCCGATCAAAAATTGATATAAAAAAAATATAAAAAGGTTGAATTGTTGGGCTAGGCCCATGTAGAACACCGAATTGGACCGGGCTGAATCTTATCCACGTTAGCTTGCCATGCTAGATCCTACGTGGCCTGGGGAGGCTGCCAGTGACCAAAACTTTGGTCGTAGAACCAACGACCTTTTACATATCACAAAGAAGGTCGTTAATTTCATTTTACCACCACCAGCTTTTGACCATCTGTTTTTTGTCAAAAAAGGTCACAAATGGAAAACAATGACCATTCAGTGACCAATAGTGATGGTCGCAAGTTGACGTATTTCTTGTAGTGGGTTTCGTTCTTGTCTATGAGTTACCAAACCTATGGGGTCATAAGCTTAAGGCAATCACGATCTGCTAAGTGTTAGTAGGACATGAGTGATGAGAACATATTTGTGAAATTGTTTCATTAATATTCGGAATAGTTTCGAGAGGATCTGGAAGCGTTTTGGGGTCACCGAAAGGGTTTTGGAGAGTATCGGGTAATATCGATAAATAATATATAGGTGGAAAATGTTTCCAGGGATGTTAAATTATATATATAAGGGTCTAATAATAATTGGAAAGCTTTTATATTAATTTAAATATTGACGTGCCTTAAAAGGCCTAGTGGTCGAAGGCAACTTGGGCCACCAAGGCCCAAGTGGAGGTGGTGCCTCATGGTTCTACACTTTTTAGAGCTAACCTGTTGCATGTTCTCTTCATATACTATGTCCCATTGAACTGAATATTTGTCGTTATGCATGATTACCGGTATTTGCACTTATCATTGTGAGCATCGCACCTTTAGTGTATTATTTGATTCTTATTAGTTTTCCTTGTTTTCTTGTGTCTATAGGTGTTTTGGAGCAACCTAGGACCAAGCACGATGAAAGGACCAAGGATGGGATTGATATGGAGTCAGCCAGGGGTCGGACTTGGCCATTTCGAAGGGCGAAAAAAGTCATTTTTCCAAAGTGCTCCAAATCAAATTCTAATACTAGAAATGGATCGGCGTCAATCATACAAATCAAACGAGCCCAAGATCGTCAAATGCCGAGTTCGTATGAAGATTTGACGGTCGTTTTACCGGAGAGGACATATAAAAAGACGACGTTCCGAACGACTGCACGTGTTGTTTTAGCGGTAGTTTGATGTGTAGGCAGCTCCGGAAGTTGCCCTTCCAGAGGGGATTCTTCTCCAATTTCGTCCCTGTTCGATCCCACGGGATCCTTGGCTCATAAGGAAGAGATTGTGATACGATATGGGTCATTGTGAGCCATAGGATGGAGCACATCAAGAGAGGAGGCTAGGGAGGCTCCATATATATCATCTACAACCCTAATTGCTTTCTCCATCTTCCACAGAACATCTCATTCATCCACATCCCATCTCCATTGCTACTCCACACCAGAGAAGAAGGGACAACAACCAAGGGAAGAAGGAGGAGGCTCCACCACCATGAGCATCGGCCGATGCCCTCGCGCCGGTGCCACCACCATAGGTGTGTTGGGGAACGTTCCATGGAAAACAAAAATATTTCTATGCACACGCAAGATCTATCCATGGAGATGCATAGCTACGAGAGGGGGAGAGCATCTACATACCCTTGTAGATCGCTAAGCGGAAGCGTTTATCAACGCGGTTGATGTAGTCATACTCTTCGCGACCCGAGCACGATCCAACCTGTTGAGTATATGCGTTGTGCATATTTTATATTGGGCCCACGTCCTAGTTTTTCTTGTATAGTTGAGGTCGTGGTCCACCATTGTACATCATATATATGTGCGATTGCACCTCATTAATACATCGTGCAATTCCAACAACATACATGGTATCGGTTTTTTAGGTTACAACCCTCGCTTCCGCTCCGCCACCGCCGCCGCGCGCCTCCTTTGCGCCACCGCTGCTGTCACGCCCAAGATGCGATCCTATCCTAAAGGAACTCGAAGGTCCCACCAAGGATAGAAGCGCATCTTGAAGACGCTTTTGCAAGGTGGATATCATTACATCAACATTACATAATAGATGGGGATACATACAAAACGCATACAATGCCACACGAATACAACATCATCATACATAAGATCAACATCCGACTACGGATGAAACACAAACAGAAGCTCAAATGAAATCCACCTTGCTAGCCCAGGCTGCCGACCTGGAACCTATCCCCTGATCGAAGAAGAAGAAGAAGAACTCCAAAACAAGTAAGCATCGCTCTCGCGTCAAAATCATCGCATAACCTGTACCTGCAACTGTTGTTGTAGTAATCTGTGAGCCACGAGGACTCAGCAATCCCATTACCATGGGTATCAAGACTAGCAAGGCTTAAAGGGAAAGGAAGGGGGTAAAGTGGTGAGGTTGCAGCAGCGACTAAGCATGTATGGTGGCTAACATACGCAAATGAGAGCGAGAAGAGAAGCAAAGGAACGGTCGTCAACTAGTAATGATCAAGAGGTGATCCTGAACTCCTACTTACATCAAACATAACCCAAAGACCGTGTTCACTTCCCGGACTCCACCGAGAAGAGACCATCATGGCTACACACATGGTTGATGCGTTTTAATTCGGATCTGATGTCAAGTTATCTAAAACCGGACATTAACAAATTCCCATCTGCCACATAACCGCGGGCACGGCTCTCGAAAGTTTATACCCGGCAGGGGTGTCCCAACTTAGCCCATGATAAGCTCTCGCAATCAACGAAGGATATTCCTTCTCCCAGGAAGACCCGATCAGTCTCGAAATCCCGGTTTACAAGACATTTTGACAATGGTAAAACAAGACCAGCAAAGCCGCCGATGCACCGACAATCCCGATAGGAGCTGCACATATCTCGTTCTCAGGGCAACACCGGATAGGTCAGCCTACGAGTAAAACCAGACCTCGAGTTGCCCCGAGGTGGCCCCGTAGTCTGCCCGGTTCGGACCAACACTTAGACAAGCACTGGCCTGGGGGGCTATAATAAAGATGACCCTTGGGTTAATTACTCCCAAGGGAAAAGTAGGTGGTGGTGAGGCAAATGGTAAAACCAAAGTTGGGCCTTGCTGGAGGAGTTTTATTCAAAGCGAACTGTCAAGGGGGTCCCATAAATCACCTAACCGCGTAAGGAACGCAAAATCCGGGAACATAACACCGGTATGACGGAAACTAGGGCGGCAAGTATGGAACAAAACACTAGGCATAAGGCCGAGTGAGGGAGTCCTGGACTAGGGGGTGTCCGGACAGCCGGACTATCATCGTCCGCTGGACTCCAAGACTACGAAGATACAAGATTGAAGACTCCGTCCCGTGTCCGGATGGGACTTTCCTTGGCGTGGAAGGCAAGCTTGGCGATACGGATATGTAGATCTCCTACCATTGTAACCGACTCTGTGTAACCCTAGCCCTCTCCGGTGCCTATATAAACCGGAGGTTTTTAGTCCGTAGGACACAACATACATTACAACAATCATACCATAGGCTAGCTTCTAGGGTTTAGCCTCCTTGATCTCGTGGTAGATCCACTCTTGTAATACACATCATCAATATTAATCAAGCAGGACGTAGGGTTTTACCTCCATCAAGAGGGCCCGAACCTGGGTAAAACATCGTGTCCCTTGTCTCCTGTTACCATCCGCCTAGACGCACAGTTCGGGACCCCCTACCCGAGATCCGCCGGTTTTGACACTGACATTGGTGCTTTCATTGAGAGTTCCTCTGTGTCGTCACCGATAGGCTCAATGGCTTCTTCAATCAACAACGACGCCATCCAGCGTGAGACTTTTCTCCCCAGACAGATCTTCGTATTCGGCGGCTTCGCACTGCGGGCTAATTCACTTGGCCATCTGGAGCAGATCGAAAGCTACGCCCCTGGCCGTCAGGTCAGGTTCGGAAGCCTAAACTTCACGGCCGACATCCAAGGGGACTTGATCTTCGACGGACTCGAGCCACAGCCGGGCGTGCCGGACTGTCACGATGGGCATGATTTAGCTCTGCCGCCGGACAGTGCCTTGGTGGCCGCACACGAATCCGCTCCGGCCCTTAGTCCGGAGCCGATCGCCCAGATCGAGGACGGTGGCTGGACACCGCCTCGGGGGCTGCAACTTCCGCGGCGATGGAGCCGAACACTGACCTTGTCCCTTATAAAGCTTGTGACTCCGAGGTGCCGGATTCCCTGCCGGACTCCGAACCTCCTACGCCCCTGCCAATCGAATCCGATCGGGCGCCGATCATGGATTTCACCGCTGCGGACATCTTTCAGCATTCACCCTTTGGCGACATCCTAAATTCGCTAAAGCATCTCTCGCTATCCGGAGAGCCCTGGCCGGATTATGGCCAGGATGGTTGGGATGCGGACAGAAAGAAATTCAAAGCCCACCCACCACCCACTTTGTAGCCACTGTCGACGATCTAACCGACATGCTAGACTAGACTCCGAAGACATCGACGGTATGGACGACGATGCCGGAGACGATCAAGAACCAGCGCTCACAGAGCACTGGAAGGCCACCCAACCCATGATGTATATATGGTGGATACCCCAAAAGGAAGCGATAACGAGGACCAACGGGGCGCGGCAAAGGATAATCCCGCCGATAAACAACCAAAACGGCGACGCAGACGCCGCCCTAAGTCCCGCCTCGACAACAACAGCGCTCCTAATGACCCAGCAATAGAGCAGGGCAAACCAGTGGACGACGAACATGCAGCCAAGCAACCGTCCGAACAGGACGAGTCGGATAATCAATCCATGCCCGGCGAAACCAACAGTCCAGACGACCTCACGCCAGACACACCACCGGAGAATAAGAGCCTTCGGAAAAGACTCGTCGCCACTGCAAGAAGTTTGAAGAAGGAAAAACGGAAGCTCAAAACAGCGGAAGACATACTCAGAATGAGGTGGAGCAAAGTGCTCAAAACCGCAGACAAATACGGCAATGGCCATCAATCAAAGAGCTACCCGAAGCGCAAGCTGCTGCCAGAATTTGACGAGGAAGCCATAGAGCCCCCACAGTCAAAAAACAAAGAGGCCGCCTGGCCGGATAGACGGCCAGATGATAGGCCAAAATCTACAAGCGGCGCCGCATACAAGCCGACTCACGACCCTGGGAAAACAGATGGCCCAGCCAGGTCCATTTACGGGCCAAAAAAGAGGGCCCCAGGAAGCAACACAACACGCCAAGTGTTCGAAGACAGCGGTACACCCAAATACAGGGGCGCCGCACACCCACTATGTTTCACCAATGAGGTGCTGGATCATGAATTCCCAGCAGGGTTTAAACCCATAAACATAGAGGCTTACGACGGAACAACAGACCCTGGAGTCTGGATAGAGGATTATATACTACACATACACATGGCTAGAGGAGATGACCTCCACGCCATAAAATATCTACCCCTCAAGCTCAAAGGGCCAGCTCGGCATTGGCTCAAAAGCCTCCCAGAAAACACTGTTGGAAGTTGGGAAGAGCTTGAGGACGCGTTTAGAGCAAATTTTCAAGGGACTTATGTCCGCCCTCCGGATGCAGACGATCTAAGTCATATAACTCAACAGCCCGGAGAGTCAGCGCGCAAATTCTGGAACAGGTTCCTTACTAAAAAGAACCAAATAGTCGACTGTCCGGACGCCGAAGCCTTAGCAGCTTTTAAACACAACGTCCGAGACGAATGGCTCGCCAGACACCTCGGCCAAGAGAAGCCGAGGACAATGTCCGCGCTAACAAGCCTCATGACCCGCTTTTGCGCGGGGGAAGATAGCTGGCTAGCAAGATGCAGCACCAGCGACCCAAGTACATCCGAGATCAGAGATGGAAACGGAAAATCACGGCGCAGAAAAGATCAGCGCCGGAATAAAGAGAAAAGCCCAAAGAACACGGCGGTCAACGCCGGATTCAAAAGCTCGCGGCCAAACAACAAAACACTGCCTCTTAAGGATAACAGTGATGAGCTATCCAACTTAAACAAAATTTTGGATCGGATATGTCAAATCCACAGTACCCCCGGAAGGCCTGCAAACCACACCCACCGAGATTGTTGGGTTTTCAAACAGTCCGGCCGACTCAACGCCGAACACAATGGGCTCGACGCATCAAGCGAGGACGATGATAAACCCCATCAGCAGAGCACCGGAAAACAAAAGACTTTCCCACAAGAAGTCAAAGCAGTAAACTCACTTCATGTGATAATACGGAAAAACAATGCGGCACCCGCTAAGATGGGTCTCGCACGGTCCACCCCAGCGGAACCTCGAGATTGGATGTCAAAACCAATCACTTTTGACCACCTGGATTATTCCAGAAGTGTTCGAAATGCAGGATGGACTGCTCTGATATTGGATCCTATAATTGACGGACTACAATTTACGCAAGTCCTGATGGACGGAGGCAGCGATTTAAACCTGCTATATCCAAACACAATCCGCAAGTTGGGCATAGACCTTACTAAAATTCGACATAGCCGCAGTTCCTTTAAAGGAGTGACGCCAGGCCCTTACGCCAAGTGCACAGGCTCCTTATTACTAGAAGTTGTGTTCGGGTCACCGAACAACTTCCGACGCGAAAAACTAATCTTTCATGTCGTCCCATTCAAAAGTAGCTATCAAGCACTATTGGGACGTGAAGCTTTTGTCCGCTTCAACGCCATACCACATTACGCGTCTCTTACACTTAAAATGCCCGGGCCATGTGGCATCATTTCATTACGAGGGTCATTTAAAGACCCCGGACACGGCTAGACGAGTCCAGCATAAATAAGCTAGGGGCTCCCTAGCCGCACACCCCTTCACAAGGGGCTGTGCGTATAAGCAACAATGAGCTAATATAGACTCCGCTTTACTTATTTATTAATATTTTTCATATACTTTTTTTGCACGATTTCCTTTCAAACTAAGTTCCTCTCTTTTTACAGATGAACAATGTGCACACCCGTCTAGGATAACGGCACAACGGAGACACAGAAGCAGACATGCAGTAGGGACCCGTCGCAAGGATTCTTTTCAGATTAAGACCCTGCGTAAACCTTTTTTACTGTCTCTTGTTGCTATAATCCCCTGGTTTCTCATTATAACCAGAGTGGAGCCTGACGTTTTGGCATCGGCCGCGTCAGAGGACCTTGCCCGTACCTGGACACTAGGGGCTTAGGGCATTGTTCTGCCCATTATTATAAAGACCGAACACCTTAGGGAGTGTTCGGCGTCTCGAGTTAGGCCTTATATGCATCAGCTCCGAATCATGTCTTTGGTCAAATGTTGGGTTTGCCCGGCTCCTGTGTTTTGCTGCCTTACGTTCCGTATCATCGGCTAACGCGGCACCAGGAGAACTACTGCGATTGTGCCCCAGTTCGGCTGGGCGAGCACCTCAGTAGAGAAAGCCAAAAACTGACTGTCATGATACAGCGAGAGACTGGTCAACCACTCGATCGACCACCGGAATGTTTAGAATTCCTCCGCTTTGACGAAGGACCGTCTCCCGGTCAGGCACACATGCGCCCCGAATTCGGAGTGCGCGGTGCCCCCAGGGGCTATATCGTAGCCCCACCCTCGAACTCCAATGGCTAAGTGAAAGTGATAAAGCATCATAGTCCGGTTGCCTCGTTTGCTATGCTACCACCTCCTCAACAGGACCGAGACATCGGATTAAGTGTGACAATGCGCTATTTTTGCGAACACCCCGGCACCTTGTGCGTGGGGGCTGAAGCCAAAGACTACCATCTTTCAGGTTATACACACGTATACATAAACGGCCGCATAGGAGATATTTCGATACTTGGAACGCACAAGTTAAAAAAAGAGATTACATCATAACTATTGTTTTACAAAATAAAACGTTCATTTGAACGTGACATTTTTCGAGCACTGCGACTCTATTACACGAGCACCATGCATAACTTCCCCAAAATAGTGCTCGGCGGGTAACCGGCTTTCGTCCGAACCCTGGGTTGCAACAGCGGTAGCATCCATCTCTGTCCAATGTGTCGTCACACGGGCAAGGGCCATCCGCGCACCCTCTATGTAGGCCGACCGCTTCATCTCCTTGATATGCGACACCGCCCCAAGAAATTGCTGCAATAAGCCAAAATAGCTCGTCGCCTTGGGCCTCTCCGGCCAGACATGAGTCATGATATCCGTCATGGCAAGTCCGGACAACGTATTCAGCTCAGCCCATTCGGCCAACCGATCGGTCAGCGGAAGTGAATGATCCGGACTATGGAATTGAGACCAAAACAGCTCTTCCGTCTTGTGATCCTTCTGACTCCGGAAGTGCACAACGGCATCTGCCGCACTTGCCGCTAAGTCCATATATGGATCCTCCAGACCCCACAGCTGGCCAAGCTGGGCATAATTTGGATCCGTAAACTTGCGGCGCAGCAGAAAAGGCTTACCAGCCACAATGTCTCCGGCTTGATGCAGCTCCTCCTTCATAGCCCGCATTGCAGAACGAGCATCCTTGGCCTCGGCGGTGGCCTTCCCCAGGTCTTCTCGCTCCGATAGGCGTTCCTTTTCAAGAGCCTCATTGCGGTCGGTAGCATCCTTCAATTTAACGGCCAGTTCGGCCATCTCTTCCCTGCTTCGGCAGTGTGCAGCCCTTTCGGCTTCTAACTCTTCGGCCGCCCTCGAGGCAGCCGCATCACCTCTTCTGGCTTGCTCCTTGGCTTGAGCAAGTTCTGCCCGAAGGCTCTCCACAGCAGCAGCACCATCTGCGTCAAGCATAAATATTGTAAGAGGTGGGCTTTGACTCCCTTAATAGGTGACTGCGGGGAAACAACTTACATTGCGACTCGTCAAGTCGCTTGTTGACTAGTGCGATGTCCGCATTCGCAACATCGAGTTGTCGCATTAATTCAGCAACTCCATCAGTCCGGCTAGCCCCCGGACTATCCGCCACCTGCATAGGAAGGGCGACACTCAATACCTGCGATTTTGATCCTCGGCACGCTGTCGCTTTCGACAACCTACCGAGTCTCAGGGGCTACTATCTATACAGGGCGCACTTTCACGTGCAAAACTGTCAAAAAGGTGCATCGTTTTTACGTACCTCAAACCCCGCCAGCAAACTCCTGACGGCATTATGCAATCCGCTTTCGGCGGACGAAATCCTTCCAATCACCATGCTCATCAATGCACGGTGATCTTCTAAGATGGACGCCCTCTCAAGCAGATCCTTCAGCTCCCCCGGCCGAACACTAGTCGGCGGCGAACTCTTCGGCTCTGCCGGGCTCGGGGATACCCTCCGTGACGACACTTCAGGCTCGTCCGCCCTATCCGACGGCGCAGCAGACGGAGGCGTCTCGCTCTCCATCATCTCCGGACGAAGATCCCCCGAAGACGAGCTCATCTGAGAAGGTCGCAGATCCGAACTACAAGGTAGAAATTTCGGTTATCCTCAGAAGCACAAATAGGGATGTTTCTTATTTATGAACTCCCTTTTTTTACTCACGGCTCGCTGGAGGGCTGATTCTTTAGAGAAGATTGCGCGGCCGGGACCTCCCCGGACGCAGGACCCTCTGGTGAAGATTTCTTCCCCCGCTTAGGGGCTTTGGCCTCCGGGTCTTCGGAGGCGGTCCTCTTCTCCCCCTGGAGGGAGGGATTCTCGATCCCCCCTTCTTCAAGCACCCACTTGGGCGAGGTAGTAGCTCCTTTATTTTTCCCTTCGCCTTCTTCTGAAGGCGCAACCTCCAACATTCTGACCAGCACGGGCTCCGGCGCGGTCTCTGGGAGGGGGGCCGGACACCGTATCAGCTTTGCTTGCGCTATCCACTCCTGTTGAAGGATAACGGGTTAAAAGGCGAATTGTAGAAAGGCAAACAAACGGTACGTCCGAACACTGAGCTACTTACTTGAGTATCCGGGCGATTGCAGCTTAGGCCGGCATCCTCGGTCAATTCCGGACACGACGCCTGCGGTCCGAAGAATAACTTGTACATCTCCACGGGTGTCGTACCCATAAAGTGTTGGAGAATCCGTGGTCCCTCCGGATTGAACTCCCATAGCCGGAGAGGACGGCGTTTGCAGGGCAGAAGACGCCTGATTAGCATGACCTGCATCACCACAACCAGATCGATCTCCCTCGCTTGGAGGTCTCGAATCCGGCCCTGCAATAGGGGCACGTCTTTTGACGGCCCCCAATTGAGCCCTCGGTTGACCCACGACATCAACCGTCGTGGAGGTCCCGAGCGGAATGAAGGCGGCGGCTTCTGCCTGCTGCCCTTTGGAGCGGTGATATAGAACCACTCCTGCTGCCACAAGCCGAGCTCCTCTTGGAAGGAGCCCTCGGGCCACGGGGCATCGACCCTCCTGCTTATGGCCGCCCCGCCGCACTCTGCTTGACGCCCCCCAATCATCTTCGGCTCCACATTGAAGGTCTTCAGCCACAGGCCGAAGTGGGGGGTGACGCGGAGGAAGGCTTCGCAGACGATAATAAATGCGGAAATATGGAGGATGGACTCTGGAGCCAAGTCATGGAAATCCAGCCCGTATTAGAACATGAGCCCTCTCACGAAAGGATCCGTCGGGAAGCCTAAACCCCGACGGAGGTGGGATACAAAGACGACATACTTGCCGGGCTCGGGGGTGGGGATGGACTGCCCTTCGGCGGGCAGCCTGTGCGAAATCTCGTAGGACAGGTACTTGGCTTCTCGCAGCTTTAACACGTCCTCCTCCGTAATGGAGGAGGGCATCCATCGGCCCTGAAGGTCGGAGCCGGACATTGTTGAAGGTTCGAAGCACTCGAATCTGGGGCTCTGGGTGTTGGAACTTGGAGCAAGGAAAGGATTCGATGGAAGATTGAAGAAAAGAGACGAGCCTTGGTCCTATTATAAAGAGGGAGAATACCCAGAGCCGTCTCCGCGACCGTTCGGGACTCGCCTTCGATAGAGGAGGCGTGGCGACGGGCGCGGTTGGGTTACCCATGTCCGTATTGATGAGAATCCCGGAATAAGGGGAACACGATCTCTGCTTCGACAAGACGTGCCAAGGAAACCGCTTCGCTAAACGCGCTGAGGCGGTATAATAAAAAAAGATTCAAGTAAAGGCTTGGTAGTGGTGTGACGTCATGCCGCAAAATACGTCAGCAGATTGAACTTGTGTATATATTATTCTCTCTACGGTGGAACATGGAATTTATTTTGCAGAGCCGGACACTATCCTGGTGTTCACAATTTTCTCTGGATTATTCAAAGGAGGAACCCGCCTTGCAATGCCGAACATTATGTGCGCCGGACTCATCGTCATTGAAGCCAGGTTCAGGGGCTACTGAGGGAGTCCTGGACTAGGGGGTGTCCGGACAGCCGGACTATCATCATCCGCCGGACTCCAAGACTACGAAGATACAAGATTGAAGACTCCGTCCCGAGTCCGGATGGGACTTTCCTTGGCGTGGAAGGCAAGCTTGGCGATACAGATATGTAGATCTCCTACCATTGTAACCGACTCTGTGTATCCCTAGCCCTCTCCGGTGTCTATATAAACCGGAGGGTTTTAGTCCGTTGGACACAACATACATTACAACAATGATACCATAGGCTAGCTTCTAGGGTTTAGCCTCCTTGATCTCGTGGTAGATCCACTCTTGTAATACACATCATCAATATTAATCAAGCATGACGTAGGGTTTTACCTCCATCAAGAGGGCCCGAACCTGGGTAAAACATCGTGTACCTTGTCTCCTGTTACCATCCGCCTAGACGCATAGTTCGGGACCCCCTACCCGAGATCCGCCGGTTTTGACACCGACACCGAGCCTTCCACCCTTTACCAAATATATAGATGCATTAATTAAATAACAGATATTGTGATATCCCAACATAATCCTGTCCACCATGGAGCAATCTTCAACTTCACCTGCAACTAGCAACGCTCTAAGAGGGGCTGAGCAAAGCGGTAACATAGCCAAACAACGGTTTGCTAGGAAAGGTGTCAAAGGTTAGAGGTTCATGGCAATTTGGAAGGCTTGAATAGCAAATGATAGGTAGCGCAGCAAAGCGATAGAACGAAGCAACTAGCATAGCAATGATAGTAGTGAGATCCAGGGTAGCGGTCATCTTGCCTGATATCCCACATGGAAGAAGAACGAGTCCATGAAGAAGATGAAGCCACGAAGACGAACCAAGCGTAGACGAACGAATCCTCACGATCACAACGAAACGGGAACTATCGAGAAGAAACACACAACATAGTAAACACACCACACATAGACAAGACATGATGCACAACCAAGCATGATGCATGACAAAGCTAGATGAGGCTACTCATGGCAAGAGACGATGCAAACAAGAGCAACACATCAAAGCAAGTTTAAATGAGGCCGGGAACAACATATAACAATTCCGGTAAGTCCTCATATGCAAATTTCAAAATTGGTCCAGAACTGAATAAACATTAAGTTGAAGTTGTTAAACAGCAAGTTAAGATGCACCAAGATGATCTACACGAGATTCTAGTCAAGTTACATATAAGGTTCATTTAATTCGGAGCTACGGCCTAGAAGATATGAGCAAAACAAGTTAAACATGGCATTGATGCAAAATGCATACAAACATCAAGCAAACACCTCAAAACAAGGACCCAACATGATAATATGAAACTACATGCAAAATCAAGCAAGTTTCATATAGAGCACACTCAAAACGGAGCAACGGTCCAACACATACACTATACAAGACATAACAACAATCTGTCCATAACAGCAACTAGGCATCTAGCACGCATCAAAACAATATGCTAAAACACCTTAACATCATAAAAAAAGGCATGGGCATGAAGTACAGGTAAAGCATGACAAAACATGAACACTGATATAACTCCAGAAATCACTAGATCATGCTCACGAGGACATGGCAAGATTGCAAATAATAACAGTTTTCAGACTTATTAGGAAATAACATCAGGTTGCAATGTTTAGAGCTATCAAACAACATGCTACAGGAACTTATCATGGCAAACAAAGGCATGACATGAATCTATTAATTACATAGAACAAAAGTCCCTTACTGACCATGAGCCAAAAAGGATCAGAAGATATGATGGCACCCATGTAAACATGGCAAAAGATATGACAGATTCATACATGGCAGGAACAACAATAAGTAGGCATGTTGGTGAGCTTGAACCACTCACCACAGAGCAATACATGGCATGGCAAGGCAACCAATAGTAAGAATACATGTTTATGAAGCTAAGCATGGCAAGAGCAAGTTCATAGGGTACATGGATCACTAGCAACAAACATGGCAACATTGAACTTAAAGTTAACAGGCTGACAGCAACATTATTTAGCAACTTTGGAGCAAGATTAAAACAAGCTACAATAGGCTATAAATGCAACCAGGGGCATGAATGGATAGAGAATGACATGTATAACAAAACATCCTTAGTGAACATCTCCAGATTATGCATAGAATGACTTGTAGGAGCAGGTTTACATAGCAACAAAATATAACAGAATCTGTCAGGAAAACAGCAACAACAAGTACCCTACTTAACAAGCTTGATGCACTCAGCACACAACTCACAAAAATACATAGATGGCACCCCTGTGAAGATGGCATGACATAGTTCAAAACACATGTAGACATCAACCTCATAGGATGCACACATCAAACATGGCAAAAATGACAATTGAGTATGTTATAACAGTTTCAGCAGATTAACATCATATAACACTCTTGCAACAATGATTCAGGCATCAAGATGGACTCAAATGAACATGATGCAATGGAACGAAATGAAGTACTCGTCGAGCGAACAATTTAACATATTATACGCATGAAACAGAGCTGTATGCAGCAAGTTATGATGCGATGAACACGGCATGATAATGTCACGGATTCGGGGACTTGGTGGAATTATACCACTCCGAAAAGTCAACGGGATGAGGACGAGCGGGACGGAGGGATTCTGGGACGGAGGCACGGCTGTTTGGTTGGATGAACGGGTGGATGTCATTCACACGCGGCTGGATCCGGCCGTAGGGAGCTCCGGCGAGCGGTGGTGCGTACTCCGGCGAGGCGGAGGACGACTGCGGCGGGCGGCGGCGCGAGGCTGCGGAACCGGACGGAGGCGGCGCGGGGCCGCACCGGCGCAGTGGCGGGGCAGCGCCGGTGGAGGATGGCGCTGGCGGGAGGCGACGATGGGCCGGGCGGGCCCGCTGCGGGCTCGCCGGGCCGCGGCGGCGGGTGGCGGCGGAGGTGCCACGTGGCGGCTTGCGGTAGGGCGAGGGGCGGCGGCGGGTGGCGGCGGAGGTGCCACGTGGCGGCTTGCGGTAGGCCCAGGGGCGGTGGCGGACATGTCCGGGCACGGTGGGAAGAACGTCCGTCGGCGCGAGGGGAAGGAGGCTAGGGTTCATCCCCGAAAAATGGAGGGGGAGGACCTATTTGTAGGTAGAGGGAGCTAGGAGACTCCAAATGAGGAGCGGTTTTCGGCCACGCGATCGTGATCGAACGACCGAGAGCATCGAAGAGACTTAGATGGGTTTTGGGCCACTTTGGAAGGGGTGTTGGGCTGCACACAAAATAGGCTTTTACGGTTACCCGGTTAACCGTTGGAGTATCAAACGGACTCCAAATGACACGAAACATGACAGGCGGTCTACCGGTGGTATACCAAGGCCGCTTGGCAATCCTCAGGCCATTCCGAGAATGTTTAACACCCGCACACGAAAAGAGACAAGAGGGGGACGCCGGGGGACATAGGAGTGCCGGATTGCAAAACGGACAACGGGGAAAAAGCTCGGATGCATGAGACGAACACGTATGCAAAATGAGATGCACAATATGACATGATAAAGTGCAACACGCAAGCAAAAGACATGGCAATGACGGCAAATAACTGACAGACACCTGGTGCATCGAATCCGGGGCTTTACAACTCTCCTCCACTAACAAGAGATCTTGTCCCGAGATCTTAGGACCGAGGCGGAAGGGAAAAGGGATGAGGTGAAACAAGAACTCAAGAGAAGAAGCAAAGAATCGAGAGTCCTCGAGAAGAAGAGAGGAACGACGAGAATCGAAAGCTCACGGAATCAGATAGACTATGAAACCACTCTGGTTAGAACGAGATAAGAAACAAATAAGACTGAAAGAATTTAGGCAATACTCCGGCTGAAACATGGAAGGATTAGAACACGAGCTTGAGAGGATGGAATTATACTTGATGAAGACATGACACAAAACCTCCGGAAAGAATTGAAAGAGTTGAATGAAAAGAACGAAGAAGAAAATCACAACTTGTGCCACGAATGAGATTAAAAGCTACCTTAGAAGAAAGGATTGAATGGAGTTGTTGAGAAAATCAACAACGAAAAGAATAAGCTTGTTGTGGTCTTATAGGTAACATCTCAAGATCATAAGGTGATAACTAGCCACAAACGGAAATGATTGGATAGCTGAAAAGAACGAAGAAATGCAAAACTCCACTTCAAAAGAATACGGAGAATTAATTGCACTTCGAGACGTGAGAAGAAAAGATACTTGAACTCCACCAACAAGAATCTTGATGAACACTTAAAGAATGAATTTAATCATGAAGAACCACCATGAAGTACTCCAGTGACAAAAGAGATGATGAGATAGAATGAAGGATGAAAAGAATAAATATTCAAGCCTTGCGATGATTTAGATGGAGGTTCCGATGAAATGACCAAGGAAATATGAACTCCGGAAAAGAAAAGATGAAAAACACTTGAAACTAGAATTTATTCATTACGAACAAACTCCGAAGGAAGGGATTACTCACTTGGATGAAATAAGAATAAGATTTATTGTATGCCTATCCTTCATCAAACTAAATTGATGACAAGCAATGGATTTTGCATACTACTTATTCTTCTTGAAGAGGATTGAGAAGTGACATATCGCAAACTTGAGAAAGTCTTCATGACCCACCGGTAAGATTGAAAAGAACGAATGAATTAAAATGAAATCAAGGTAAAACAATCTTGAACGAACCACCGTAAGAATTCGAAAATGGCTGATGAAAGAGAATGAATCACCGGGAAGAATTAGAAGAACCAATATGCTAGAGGGGAATTTAGATGCAAAAGAACAGGAAGAACTCGAGATGATTAAAGAACATTTGATCTAAGCGCTGGGATAAATAGAGAACGATAACAGGAATGATGGCCTCCGGTGAAAGAAACGGGAAAACAACTTCTGACATACTCCGGATTGGGTAAGAAAAGGAATAACTGACAAATGGAATAATTCGAGAGGATAACATGAAGCTAGAACCACGAAACTTCGCAAGAACGGGCAAGATTTAAAGGAAAAACTCTTCTTCGGTCTTCAAATGACGATGAGAAACACCACAAAAATTACTGAGATACTCCGGGAGAATGAAAAAAAACCCGAAAAGGTTTAGCCAACAATGAAAATGATTTGAAATCGATCTTGGAGAAGGCATGTGACTGATGAAACTCATTCTTACGTCACACTTGAAAAGAATTGAGAATAACTCCGGGGAAATTAGAAGAATCAGGTAAGATCCTGGGAAAAGATCTATGGGTTAGGGCCCAGTAAAAGAAAACACCATTGAAAAAGGATTGTAGAACAGATAGACGATGCACCAGAACAATTGAAATATTTGAATGAGGTGACAACCTCGAATTAATTCGAACACAGATAAATCTCTGAGATGTCTTGAACTCCGGAATGATTGAATGCCGAGAGGCAAACGAGCAAGGAGAACACTTTAACCAAGGAAAAGAATGTGATCAACCCAAAAAAAACTTGAATTAAGTCCACCAGAAAGAAAAAGAGATGAAGAATGTCGAACAAAATGAGAATTCACCGGTCAAAACAACTGAGAGAAGACTGAAGAGACTCCATATGAATGAAATTGATGGTCGAAAGAGACTCAAACTCTGGGAAGAGAAAGGATGGGGGGGGGGCGGGAAAACAAAGGCAACTTGGAAGGGGAAACCGACTAATATCTTGAAGAGAAAAACAACGGCTGAAATGATTGAGGAAAGAAAGCAAAAACTTCGCACGAGTAGGATGGAAACTCGATTACGGACTCTGGCTCCGAGAAGGAAAAGGGTGGGTGGGTGGGAAAAGAAGACAACTGAGGTTTGAACTTGGCGACGATGAAGAGGCTCGAGTCAACTTGACAAGAAATGCACCGGATCAAAAGAGCTGAGAACCAACGATCGAAAAACCAACTGCGTGATCCTAAAGAAAAATTTGAAGGGGAAGAGAAGTAATTCAAAACACCTACGTCAAGATTCCTTACCAGAGCGACGAAGGGGCAGAGGAGTAAAAAGAATTCCTACTCTCTGATATAACTAGACTCCGAAAACAGTTTTCTTCTAGACTCAACAACGGCCAAACTACACAATCAATCAAGGGGGGCTCCTAAGGTCGGTCGAGGCTCTGATACCAACTTGTCACGCCCAAGATGTGACCCTATCCTAAAGGAACTCGAAGGTCCCACCAAGGATAGAAGCGCATCTTGAAGACGCTTTTGCAAGGTGGATATCATTACATCAACATTACATAATAGATGGGGATACATACAAAAGGCATACAATGCCACACGAATACAACATCATCATACATAAGATCAACATCTGACTATGGATGAAACACAAACTGAAGCTCAAATGACATCCACCCTGCTAGCCCAGGCTGCCGACCTGGAACCTATCCCCTGATCGAAGAAGAAGAAGAAGAAGAAGAACTCCAAAACAAGTAAGCATCGCTCTCGCGTCAAGATCATCACATAACCTGCACCTGCAACTGTTGTTGTAGTAATCTGTGAGCCACGAGGACTCAGAAATCCCATTACCATGGGTATCAAGACTAGCAAGGCTTAAAGGGAAAGGAAGGGGGTAAAGTGGTGAGGTTGCAGCAGCAACTAAGCATGTATGGTGGCTAACATACGCAAATGAGAGCGAGAAGAGAAGCAAAGGAACGGTCGTCAACTAGTAATGATCAAGAGGTGATCCTGAACTCCTACTTACGTCAAACATAACCCAAAGACCGTGTTCACTTCCCAGACTCCGCCGAGAAGAGACCATCATGGCTACACATGCGGTTGATGCGTTTTAATTCGGATCTGGTGTCAAGTTATCTACAACCGGACATTAACAAATTCCCATCTGCCACATAACCGCGGGCACGGCTCTCGAAAGTTTATACCCTGCAGGGGTGTCCCAACTTAGCCCATGATAAGCTCTCGTGATCAACGAAGGATATTCGTTCTCCCAGGAAGACCCGATCAGTCTCGGAATCCCGGTTTACAAGACATTTCGACAATGGTAAAACAAGACCAGCAAAGCCGCCCGATGCGCCGACAATCCCGATAGGAGATGCACATATCTCGTTCTCAGGGCAACACCGGATAGGTCAGCCTACGAGTAAAACCAGACCTCGAGTTGCCCTGAGGTGGCCCCGTAGTCTGCCTGGTTCGGAGCAACACTTAGACAAGCACTGGCCTGGGGGGGGGGCTATAATAAAGATGACCCTTGGGTTAATTACTCCCAAGGGAAAAGTAGGTGGTGGTGAGGCAAATGGTAAAACCAATGTTGGGCCTTGCTGGAGGAGTTTTATTCAAAGCGAACTGTCAAGGGGGTCCCATAAATCACCCGACCACGTAAGGAACGCAAAATCCGGGAACATAACACCGGTATGACGGAAACTAGGGTGGCAAGAGTGGAACAAAACACTAGGCATAAGGCCGAGCCTTCCACCCTTTACCAAATATATAGATGCATTAATTAAATAACAGATATTGTGATATCCCAACGTAACCCTGTCCACCATGGAGCAATCTTCAACTTCACCTGCAACTAGCAACGCTATAAGAGGGGCTGAGCAAAGCGGTAACATAGCCAAACAACGGTTTGCTAGGAAAGGTGTCAAAGGTTAGAGGTTCATGGCAATTTGGAAGGCTTGAAGAGCAAATGATAGGTAGCGTAGCAAAGCGATAGAACGAAGCAACTAGCATAGCAATGATAGTAGTGAGATCCAGGGTAGCGGTCATCTTGCCTGATATCCCGCAAGGAAGAAGAACGAGTCCATGAAGAAGATGAAGCCACGAAGATGAACCAAGCAGAGACGAACGAATCCTCACGGTCGCAACGAAACGGGAACTATCGAGAAGAAGCACACAACATAGTAAACACACCGCACATAGACAAGACATGATGCACAACCAAGCATGATGCATGACAAAGCTAGATGAGGCTACTCATGGCAAGAGACGATGCAACCAAGAGCAACACATCAAAGCAAGTTTAAATGAGGCCGGGAACAACATATAACAATTCCGGTAAGTCCTCATATGCAAATTTCGAAATTGGTCCAGAACTGAATAAACATTAAGTTCAAGTTGTTAAACAGCAAGTTAAGATGCACCAAGATGATGTACACGAGATTCTAGTCAAGTTACATATAAAGTTCATTTAATTCGGAGGTACGGCCTAGAAGATATGAGCAAAACAAGTTAAACATGACATTGATGCAAAATGCATACAAACATCAAGCAAACACCTCAAAACAAGGACGCAACATGATAATATGAAACTACATGCAAAATCAAGCAAGTTTCATATAGAGCACACTCAAAACGGAGCAACGGTTCAACACATACACTATACAAGACATAACAACAATATGTCCATAACAACAACTAGGCATCTAGCAAGCATCAAAACAATATGCGACAGCACCTTAACATAATAACAAAAGGCATGGGCATGAAGTATAGGTAAAGCATGACAAAACAAGAACACTGAGATAACTCCATAAATCACTAGATCATGCTCAAGAGGACATGGCAATATTGCAAATAATAACAGTTTTCAGACTTATCAGGAAATAACATCAGGTTGCAATGTTTAGAGCTATCAAACAACATGCTACAGGAACTTATCATGGCAAACAAAGGCATGACATGAATCTATTAATTACATAGAACAAAAGTCCCTTACTGACCATGAGCCAAAAAGGATCAGAAGATATGATGGCACCCATGTAAACATGGCAAAAGATATGACAGATTCATACATGGCAGGAACAACAATAAGTAGGCATGTTGGTGAGCTTGAACCACTCACCACAGAGCAATACATGACACGGCAAGGCAACCAACAGTAAGAATACATGTTTATGAAGCTAAGAATGGCAAGAGCAAGTTCATAGGGTACATGGATCACTAGCAACAAACATGGCAACATTGAACTTAAAGTTAACACGCTGACAACAACATTATTTAGCAAATTTGGAGCAAGATTACAACAAGCTACATTAGGCTATAAATGCAACCAGGGGCATGAATGGATAGATCATGACATGTATAACAAAACATCCTTAGTGAACATCTCCAGATTATGCATAGAATGACTTGTAGGAGCAGGTTTACATAGCAACAAAATATAACAGAATCTGTCAGGAAAACAGCAACAACAAGTACCCTACTTAACAAGCTTGATGCACTCAGCACACAACTCACAAAAATACATGGATGGCACCCCTGTGAAGATGGAATGACATAGTTCAAAACGCATGTAGAGATCAACCTCATAGGATGCACACATCAAACATGGCAAAAATGACAATTGAGCATGTTATAACAGTTTCAGCAGATTAACAATATATAGCACTCTTGCAACAATGATTCAGGCATCAAGATGGCCTCAAATGAACATGATGCAATGGAACAAAATGAATTACTCGTCGAGTCGAACAATTTGACATATTATACGCACGAAATGGAGCAGTATGCAGCAAGTTATGATGCGATGAACACAGCATGATAATGTCACAGATTCGGGGACAGTGGAATTATACCACTCCGAAAAGTCAACGGGACGAGGACGAGCGGGATGGAGGGATTCCAGGACGGAGGCACGGCCGTTTGGTTGGATGAACGGGTGGATCTCATCCACCCGTGGCTGGATCCGGCCGGAGGGAGCTCCGGCGAGCGGTGGTGCGTACTACGGCGAGGCGGAGGACGACTGCGGCGGCCGGCGGCGGAGGCGGGCGGCGGCGCGAGGCTGCAAGACCCAACGGCGGCGGCGCGGGGCCGCACCAGCGAGGTGGCGGGGCGGCGCCGGTGGAGGATGGCGCCGGTGGGAGGCAACGATGGGCCGGGCGGGCCCGCTGCGGGCTCGCCGGGCCGCGGCGGCGGGTGGCGGCGGAGGTGCCACGTGGCGGCTTGGGGTAGGACGAGGGGCGGCGGTGGACATGTCCGGGCGCGGTGGGAAGAACGTCCTGCGGCGCGAGGGGAAGGAGGCTATGGTTCATCCGCGAAAAATGGAGGGGAAGGGCCTATTTATAGGTAGAGGGAGCTAGGAGACTCCGAATGAGGAGCGGTTTTCGGCCACGCGATCGTGATCGAACGACCGAGAGCATGGAAGAGACTTAGATGGGTTTTGGGCCACTTTGGAAGGGGTGTTGGGCTGCACACAAAAGAGGCTTTTATGGTTACCCGGTTAACCGTTGGAGTATCAAACGGACTCCAAATGACACGAAACTGGACAGGCAGTCTACCGGTGGTATACCATGGCCGCATGGAAAACCTCGGGCCATTCCGAGAATGTTTAACACCCGCACACGAAAAGAGACAAGAGGGGAACGCCGGGGGACATAGGAGTGCTGGATTGCAAAACGGACAACGGGGAAAAAGCTCGGATGCATGAGACGAACACGTATGCAAAATGAGATGCACATGATGACATGATAAAATGCAACACGCAAGCAAAAGACATGGCAATGACGGCGAATAACTGACATACACCTGGCGCATCAAATCTGGGGCATTACAGCTGCCCCAGCCGCCGCTGCTGCACCGCGCCTTCTCATCACGATCGCCGCCGCCGCTACCTTCTCCCCCTCGCCGCCGCCCCGGCCTTCTCATCCCGATCGCCGCCGCCGCTACCTTCTCCCCACCCCCCGCTGCGCTCTTCCCTCCAGCTGCTCTCGCTGCCACCGCCTTCTGCCGTCGCCGCGACACCCGTAGCCGCCTAACCCTAGCGCCGCCGCCGCCATCCACACTCGCCACCACCGCTTCCCTTAGCCGGCGCCGCAACCCAGCCCCACGCTGCGGCTGCACCTCTCCCTAGCCGCCGCCACCAAACCCTAACCTGAGCCCTAGCCGCACCACCACGCCACCGCCATGTCATCCGTCACCTCGACCGGCTCCTCCAACCCCTCCAACCCGTTCGTCGACGCCAACCCTCCCGACATCACCGACATCCGCAACTTCAACATCTACGAGCGGGTTTCGGTTCTTCTCTCCCAGACGGACTCCTCATACTACGCGTGGAAGACGTACTTCTCCCTCATGTTCCGGGAGTACCACCTCCTCGACCATGTGGACGGCTCTGTCAACTCTAGCCTCGTGCCCGAGTTCCATGACTGGTCCACCATCGACGCCATGCTCATCCGTTGGTTCTTCCTCACCATCTCGCCGGACCTATTTCAGACAGTCGTGCAAGACGGTGATGACACCCATGTCATGTGGACCAACCTGAACGGGCTCTTCACCAACAATCGTCTTCAACGTTGCATTTTTTTGTAGCAAGAGTTTTTGGGATGCCACCATGACAACTCCTTCGTCGATGCTATTCTTAAGACTCTAGCTGACGAGCTTCGCGATATTGGCGCAAAGATTGACGATGATCTCCTCCTCGGCACGCTCAGCGCCGGCCTCAACAAGGACTTCAGCAACGCCGCGGCGAACCTCACCCTCATCCTAGAGCTCTTCTTCGCCAAGTTTGTTGCTAACCTCCGGCTGGAGGAGCGGCGGATGAAGCAGGTCAAGGCGCGGGCCATCCCTACTACTCTCGCCGCCGGCACCACCCACGGCGGGCCACCACCGCCACCCGTCGCCCCGGCTGCGCCTCCACAGCAGCGCCACCCGCCGTCCTACCCGCAGCCGCAGCACCCCGCCCCTCCCGCGCCACCAGCAGCCACAGGCCGCGGGCCCTCCTCATCAGCTGCAGCAGCCCCAGGCGCCTCCTCCGTGGGCCGGCGGGTACAACCCGTGGACCGGTGTCGTTCATGCGTATACCATGCCGGTCCCACTGGCACCTGCGTCTAGGAGTACCTATTGCTCCATATCATGCTAGTGTGCTAGGAATTGCTAGCATCCATCTGAACAACATGATTTACTTGCACCCTTACAAATTATGATTTTGATGTTTCCGTCGGGTACTTATTGTACTCTTGCTTTCATAGGTTATGGAGACCTTGAACATGATCAGGAGACACATCAACACAACAAAGTGAAATTTCTATGCACATTCACATCAGCTGGTGTGATGCTAACAGCAGCCTTGGTTTTATTGGCCTGAAGGCGCACTTCAGGTGGTCTGCAACAACTTCTCTAGGTGGTTGATATAGCCCTTGCAGTAGAAACCCACAGTTGGTTGTTTTCTCCAATATGATGTGGCATTTGTGCTCTTATCTCAGAAATCCACAGTTGGTTGTTTTTCTTAATCTGAATTTTCTGTTGTCTCAGAAACACGCGGAGAAGGAACATAACTAAAACGAAATTTCTATTGATAATACTAAGAGCATTACTAGTAGAGCCCTCAAACCCTCAAACGCCTAAAAATAACTGCTTTTTTACAGTTTTCGCGGAAAAAACGCCGTAGACTAGAACCTCTAAACCCTCAAACCCGTAAAAAAATTTAGAGGTCCAACCCTCAAACCAGTTTGCAATCCGTAAAAGTAGGGATTGAGAGGAAAATCACCCCCAACCCGCACTCGCTCACCCGCTCCTCGCTCGCTCGCTCCTCGCTCGCGCGGGAGCCAACTGCTCCTCCTCCCGGCCTCCTTCTCCGGCCATGAAGGGCCCCACGGCCGCCGCGCCTGCCCCGGCCGCCTCGCCTGCCCCGGCCGCCTCGCCTGCCCCAGCCTCCTCGCCCGCCACGGCCGCCGCGCTAGCTCTGGCCGCCTCGCCCGCCCTGGCCCCCGCCCCTGCCCCCTCCCCCGCCCACCCGACCGTGGACGACGTGGTGGAGGCGACCCACGTCGGGGCGAAGCGGCGGCGGGTGGGCCTCGCCGCACCTCCTCCCGCCTCCTAGGCTCCCGCCCCGGCCCCCGTCCCCGCCCCGACGCCCGCCCCCGCCACGGCCGTCGCGCCCGCCCCCAAGAAGAGCCGGCTGAAGGCGGCCGACCGTGGGCCTCGAGGGGCTTCCTCCAAGTTCGTCAGCTCGTCCTCGGCCATGAAGAAGCCGCGGAAGAAGGCCGCCGCCGCGGCCGCGGCCCCGCCCGCCACCGTCACCGAACCTCCTCCCGCCGCGCACGAGGTGTTCAACGAAATGGCAACCTCGTCCTCGTTCATGGACCTCCTCCAAAACGCGGAGGTGGACCTTGGAGCTCCGCCTCTAGAACCCTTTAGGGTTGGTGACGACTTGGAGGAAAAGGAGGAAGATGAGGAGGATGAAGGGGATGACGAGGAGGAGGTGGCCGAGATCGGGGTGGAGGCATTCACCGTCGCTTCCCGCCCACATGCTCGGTCGACAAACTACACCGAGGCGGAAGATGTCCTGTTGGTTCGTGCTTGGGCAGCTATGGGAATGGATGCTACCACCGGCACTGATCAAACCGGTAAACTGTATTGGCAAAGGATCGAGGATGTTTATTGTAGGATCAAGCCGAAGAATAGTGGGTTCATCCATCGCACTTTCCGGTCGCTTCAAGGCCGGTGGGAGTTGATCAAGCCCGCTTGTTCTTGTTGGAGTGCGGCCATGGAGCAAGTGAGGGATGCACCACCTAGTGGAACCGTGGAGAGTGACTATGTGAGTACATATTTCTTCACTATTTTGATTATGTGTGTGTGCTATGCTATTGGTGGGTTCTTATGTGATTTATGTGTGGTTTATAGGAGACAATTGCCGGCTTGAGGTACAAGTAGATGGCCGCTTCCAAGGGCAAGCCATTCCCATTTAAGCATGTTTGGTCAATTCTTCAAACCTTTGACAAGTGGAAGTTGAGGGATCAAGAGACCGCACCCAAGAAGTCGGCAATGCTAAGGATGGACGGTAGTGAAGATGAGGAGGAGAGGAACGTGGGCAAGCCCGAGGGAAACAAGAAGGGCAAGCTAAGGGTGAAGATGGAAGAAGAGGCGTCAAGCCTAAGGGAGAAGATGGACCACATGATGAAGGCAAAAGAGGAATTGACAACGAAGACATTGGAGATGAAGCTTCTTATCACCGAGAAGAAGAAAGAGGTCAAGCTTGCACAAGTTGAAGCAAAGCGTGAAGAAGCAAAGCGCAAGGCCGAGTTGGAGGAGAGGATGATCAAGCTCAAAGGGGCAAAGGTATGGAAAGAACTCATGGTGGAAGAGAAATAGCACATGATGATGTCCAAGAAGGACATGGATCAAGACCAATTGCAATGGTGGAAGGACTACAAGGAGGACATCACAGAGAGGAAGAGGATGTTCCGTGTTGCGGGTTCTACTTTTCGAGGTGACACTCCGATGAGTAGTTGTGGTGATGGCGGTGTGTACGACTCCACCGGTGCCGATGGAGATGCTTGATGGATCCCACTTGTGGTCTTGGAGATGGCGCCGAGGTGCAACTTTTGGTGATGGTGCCGATGAGAGGAGGAAGATGATGATTTTGTGATGTAAACTATTAAACCATGCATCAATGATTGTCATTTGGTAGTTTGTTTGGAAGTTGATTGTGTTCTTGTTGTCATAAATTGTGAGATGTCAAATGATAGATTTAAAGGTTGGGGTCGAGGCAAATACTAGAACCCTCAAATCGAATCCTTAAAGCAGTTTAAGGGTTGGGTTTGAGGGTTCTAGTATTTGCCCCTGTTTTTCAACCCTTAAAAGTGTCAAAAGTGGCACTTCTCAACCCTTAAAAGTGCTTTAAGGATTTGAGGGTTTGAGGGTTCTACTAGTAATGCTCTAATTCAGACACCGATTACATGAAGAATAGCCCTATTGGTCAAGTTCGATTTCAATGACCAAATTTACACCTAGACTAGACAGATTATGATGGCTAGGACGATCAACACTTGCAGCTGAGCGACACTGGGTTCAGTTGCTCCACAGGAAGTAGACCCATGACCAGCGTCCAGTTGCCGCATCCAGACTGCGTCGGCCCTGGCTCCATGCCTCCTCTGCTCGCCATGCCGCAGTACCAGAAGCACGGTGCAGAGGAGCCACCGCAGGGGTTGATTATGTGTGGCTGCTGCTTCTGCTGGATCGGCGGCGCCGGCACCAGCGCAAACGAGCCACCGAAAGGGCCCGTGCAAGGCGGCTGCTGCTGGATCGGCGGCGGCACGGACGCAAGCGCCAGTGAGCCACCGCAAAGGCTTGTGCGAGCCGGCTGCTTCTGCATCGGCGGCGGCGGCGCCAGCGAGCCGGTGATGTTGATCTTGACCCCGCGCCGCATGAGCTCAGCAAGCAGCCGCGCGGTGTTACACGCGTCGTCCAGCCTGCAGTGCAGGCGGCCCTCCCAGTCTAGCCCCGCCGCGTGGACCGCTTCCTGCAGGTTGACCGGCCCTCCGCCACCGAGCGCCGCCTGGAAGGGGACTCTCAGATTGATCCACTGATCGAAGTACGAGGGTTTCTCGATGCCCTTGAAGCGGCACTCGAACTCGAGCATGGTCCGGCAATCCCAGTCCCCCCATGTCACGACGGCCAAGCAGACGCGTCTCTTGTTCCCTACCCCCGCCGTCGCCGCCTTCAACCAAGCGTCGTGCAGCCAGAGCGCCTCGCCGAGATCCACACCGCCGTCGACGTCCTCCTGCCGGATGCCGGTGAGTTCCCTACAAAACTGGGTCAGCACAGGGTGATGTTTTGGACGAACATACCTGCGAAAGAGGGACTCGATGCGGCCGGTGGCACCGTCGATGAGCACGGCGGGGAACTCAATGATTTCCTGGGGGAAGATCCGCGCGTCTTGGACGCACGTCGCCTCGAAGTCGACCACCACGAAGAAATCGAAATCTTGCTCCAGCCCCTGCCCGCGCCCCGCCATGATCGCTGCCATGTTCGCCGGAGTGCGTGCAAACTCGAGATGGGGGGAAGTTGGCAAGATGGGCGGCGAAGATCGGGGAAAGATCAGATCGAAAACTAGGGTTGCGAACCCACCGATGCGTCATCCCCTTTAAATCCCAACAATCCAATCCGATGATTTTCGGAACAATAGTTGGCGCGTTTTTTTACGTCGTTGGCGCTAGTACTTTCTAATCTTTATCTTTACCTAATAATAAAGCAAATTGGGATTCTTTCATCCGTCATGGCATTTTTCAGAAAAGTCCCTCTATTCCAGAGAATTCAACCCGCAGTCCTGTTTTAAGTTAAAATGAATCGTTTTTTTTCATGTTTTACACAAAAATCCCAGTGTTTTGTTGAAATCAACCCGCAGTCCGGATTTAAGTCACACCCAAACCGTTATTTTACATTTTACGAAAAAAAACCTGATGTTTTAGGTAATTCATCCGCGGATCATATTTAAGTCAAACAATGTTTTTTAAATCACCCATATCTTTTAAACCGTTACTCTGATTCAAACATGTTATATATGAAATTTGATTAGAAAAAAATGTAGAATATGGATATGAGATTATTTTCACCTATTAAGTATTTTAAAATATTATTTTGGAATATATTTAAGTCAAATAAATGATTTTCTAAATTATTCGTATTTTTTAAACCGTTACTTCGATTTTAACATATTATATATGAAATTTTATTAGAAACATATGTGGAATCTAAATATGATGTTAATTTTACCTGTTAAATATTTTTAAAATATCATTTTGGGAGCAAACTTATAATTTATAGCGTAAGATCCGTTTTCCTTTCGTACCGGCGGCGACCCGGATTGCGAATAAACACCCCACTATAACAATATAGGGACAGAAAAACATCAATAACTACACATGCATGCCTCTGAAAAATGTCGCAGGGGAAAACAACAGATTTCTCATCGCGAGAGTGAGAGAAAGTGAGAGAGAGAGAGAGAGGAGAGGGAGGAGAGGGAGAGAGAGACGCCTTAGGATTAAACATATTCAAACACGTTTTTTTTGTTTTGTGTGAACACCGAGGCCATCGCCGGCGAGGGTGAGAAGGAGGATAAGCGGCAACATAAATATGATGCCTCGCAAAAATAAAGGATGGACCTATTGTGGTCTTGGGTGATGGTTGTTGGGTTAAGAGTGTGTGTTATGTTTTCTCTCCCGTTGCAACGCACAGGCTCTTTTGCTAGTCTATACAGTACTAGTAATAAACAAACCAAAGGCTGCGATTTCAGTTGGATCAGCAAATCAAAGGCTATTTCTAATCTATTTATTTTGCATTGAATAAACAATTTCAAAAAATTGCGCATATATTTTTTGAAACAAAGCAACATTTTTTCATTGTCACGAATAATTTTTTAAAATTATTCACATCTTCTAAGAACCGAGCAAACAAATTGTATACTATATTAACATTTTTTCAAATTCATGGTTTTGAATTTCTTAACTAAGTTTATGTTTTTAAAATAAACGTATATGCATATAAAATAAGATGAAAATAAAAAAAGAGGAGAAAAATGTAAGTGACATTAGCATGATGATTGATGTCGCTAGGCTAAACCTAGGCATTCTACGGGTCGGGCTTGGTTCCGACCTCAAAATCACAAGCCCGAGCTCGGCCTAGCCTGGTCCAAAACACAAGAATAGTGCACTTTTTATTAAAATAATGATTTTGGGGTATTTAAAATATATATTATACCTATATTTCTAATAAAATAATGATTTATGCCATGTTCGGGCTTATTTTCAAGCTTTTGTGCTGGCTTTCAGGCGGGAAAGCTAAACCCGAGCCCGGTCCAGATGTCGGGCTTTTGGGCTGGGTTGTCCATGCCCAGGTCTATGCTAGGCCAATCACATGCGCCCTTTGGGCGTAGCGGCCTATTGCCTCGTAGGATAGCGACCAAACACTCAAACACCGCTCCCCGTTGCATACTTTTGGGCGTCCAATGAACCGTTTTTTTGTGTGAGCATGTTTTCTTTGGATATTTCTTCATTTTCATTCTTCCCTTTCTTTTTTCATTTTCTTTCTTTGTTGATTTTCTTTTTTTCATGTTTTTTCTTTTGATTTAATTTTCCTCTTTTCTTCCCCTTTTCTTTTTATTCCCTTTTCTATTTTTTGCAGCATCTTTAAAATTCATGATTGTTTCGAAATTATGAACATTGCTTGAAACCGTGATTATGTTTTTGAAATCATGAACTTTTCATGAAATCATGATCACTTTTTAATTCGCCAACATTATTTATAAATTTGCAAACACTAAAATTGTAAAGAATTTTTGAAATAATGTTTTTTTTCAATTCAAAACATTCTTTGAAATTATTAATATATTTTTCAAAGTTGTGAATATTTTTTCATTTGATTAATTTTCAACTGCCAACTTTTTTATTTCGGGACCAATTTTTAAATTCATGAATATTTTTTGAATCGGCTAACCGTTTTAGACTTAATAATATAGTTTTTGAAACTTGGGAAGAATTTTTGAAATTCATGAATATTTTCTAAATTTCTGAACATTGTTGAAAAATTTATGAACAATTTTTTAATTCATGATTTTTTCTAATTCATGACCTTTTTTAATACGTGAACTCCTTTTAAAATCATGAACATTTTTTGAATTTCTATACATTTTTTTTGAAATTTTGAACATTTTTCAAATCCACGATGTTATATGATTTCCTGAACATTTTTAAAAAACAAGATTTTTTGTAATTCACGAACATTTTATGAATTCTTGAAACATTTGTTTTGAAATACGCAAGTTTTTTCAGGTTTTGTACTTTCTTAAAGTCCTGAATTATTTTCAACAAAAAAGAAGTGAAAAAATAAATGAAAAAAGAAGGGTGTGTCCCGCCCCATATATGGGCCGGCGCTAGGCGCCGGTCAGTGGCCGAAAACTCGGTCGGTTGCACCACATTCACATGATTGAGTGTGTAACGACCGTTGGATCAATGGTCCCCCGTAACAAAAAAGAGTCAACACGAAGCAGGTGTTCCCCAATCTCCCCTGCATAGCCCGGCACCGCCAGAGCGTCGTTCCGCTTGCAAAAAAAATACCACCCAGTGCGCTCATGGCCAAAATTGCCACCGGTGGAACCACCGCTCGACGATGCTTGACATCGTCGCCCCACCACGGTTGCTTGCTCGCCGCATCTGGTTGCATTCAGTTTCAGCTCATCGTCGTGATGGTTGCAACATCGGGTCTCCCGTTCCAGCTCACTATATGTGGTTTGTAGCATTTGCCGCCATCATTTCTAGTTCGTTGCCGTGATGGTTCTAGCTTGCCGCCTTGTCGGTTGTAGCATCGGGGACTCCTCCGAGATGCAGCTCGTCGTCGTCCTCGTGGCTGTTGGAAATTTGCCCTAGAGGCAATAATATTGTATTATTATATTTCCATATTCGTGAATAAGTGTCTATATTTCATGCTATAACTTCTATGATCCTGAAATATGCGGTTCAGTGGAAATTTCATATGCATGTGTGAAATGATAAACGGATAAAATAAAGGTTCAAAGTCTCACCTCTAAGACTAGCTCAAGTGTTGTTGGTGATCATGTTTTCCGGCTCTTTGGGTATTGTTACGTGTAACGATAGTTCTAAAACAACATTGAGATTATGACATTGGAAGAACGATGATATTGAATCGACCTAAACTTGTTTTATATGAATTGAGACAATATAGTGTGTAATGAATTGTAATAACGCGGAGTGTTAACATGTGATTTTTATCCTTACACCATGAGAGTACCATAGTCATTATTACCGTATGATGGACTTTAGGGTTGCTCAAACGTCACTTGCAACACGGTTATCATAACGACAAGTTACAGGTTCATCAAAAAGTTTGATAAGGGAGATTTGCTCCTTCGACGATGGAGAGATATTTTTAGTGCCCTTTCAGTGTGATGACATCCATCATCGTCTGGCCAGACATAGGTGACTACGTCATGGGGATGCCGGAACACAACAACGAGAAAGAAGAACAAAACCGGTAACGAGGATAATGGTATAATGAGCATGTGATGACTCAGGAGGATAACGATGCATCCCTACTTTTGTGAAGTATCACAAAGAAAAGATAACATGACATGATAACCAAAAGTTCACTCGAATTTCATTCCTGTGCTCATAGGGATAGATATGGACGTCCACGATTCTTCTACCGGTCATTGAACGAAGGGTCACTACAAGAAATATGTCAACTTGTGACTTTCTCTCAGTGACCCCAGCAGAATTGGTCGTAAATCCAAGGCCATTTCGCTTGCAGGGCTCAAACCCTGAAATTGCCTTACACCAAATGGTCACAAAGCAGACAAGAGTGGTTCACAACCTTATTTCTACCTGATTACGACCAATATAAATGGTCATGAGGTTGTGAACATGGATGCATTGGACTTAATGTGTCGCTCAAGGTGGGCTTGGTCCTCGGTGGAACGAGGCCACCTCCTTTTTTAAAAAAAATTGATGTTCCATGTAGGCCTTGGCCCATCCAGGAAGAAATGTGGGATGCCCACATATTACTAAAAAAACATATATTCGGCCATACAAAAATGGGAAAATAACGATATCAACAATGATAATCATGTATTTAATTTTTTCTAAAAATATTAATCATGTATTTAAATTTTTCTAACCAATATCAACAATCTTTTATATGTATACAAAAATGTACAATGTGTAAAAAAATATAGATATCAAAACGTATGTATGAAAATGTGCTTTTTCGTTGGGAATATAAGAGAATATGTTATCATGTATGTGAAAAAAGTTAAACATACATAAACAATATGTACAATGTGTATTAAAATATGTAGACATGTATTCAAAATATTATACATCAAAATATTTATTAAAAATGTTAATGATATAACTAAAAATCATTTAATACTATAAAAAATATTTATAGTGTACACAAATTTGTTCATAAAATGTGGTATAATATTATTGTAAAATGGAGAAGTTTTTTTACAACAAATATACGTTAGGTTCTGCATAAAAAAACTGATTTTGGAAACTCGAAAAATGGAAAATGAATACGCCAGAATTTATCTTTTTCATGAGAGGTGGATCAGAATTTTTTTACACCCATGGCGTAGTATTTTAGAAATTTGATTTGGTCCAATTTTGCAACAAATATATGATAGGTTCTTCACAAAAAATATCTCATTTTGGGCACTAAAAAGTAGAAAATTGATTTTTTGTCCAAAGAAAATAAAAACTCCCTTAGGAAACATTGTTCGCCATTGCAAGATGCACCCTCGTGCACTATATGAAATATGCCATGAATGTGGCCATAAGATTGATCATTTGACTTTAAGGCCATTGATCTCCACACGTGATAGCTCGTTTCTGAGAACACTTTTTTAAAACAATTGTTGTATTACAAGTTTATTATTTTTCCTGGGACTTGACCACATATAATGACACAATGCGAAGGTTTCTTAATTTTTTGATTTTTTTTTAAATTTTTCATGCCCGTTCCAAAATGCGGTCAGAACGGCGGGCATGACTTCCTAGCTAGTGGTTGAATCTTGGAAAACTTTTGGTGTTTTTTTGATTAAATAGATACTTTTGTACCTAAAAATGATTTTTGGGAAAAATAAGTAGCAAACTATGAGGCAACTGCAGTTCAAATTTGACTCGCTTCCTACTGAATCGGTGGAAATTTGTCTTTTTCACGAGAGGTGGATAAAACCTTTTGACACCCAACCATTTGGTCAATTATGCATTAATATGGCCTAGTATTTAAAGTTGATTTATTCCAATTTTGCAACAATTATTTGGTAGGTTCTTCACAAAAAAAACTCACTTTGGGGGCTTGAAAAATGGAAAATAATTTTTTCGTCCACAGAAAATGAAAACTTCTTTAGTCTACATTGTTTGCCATTCCAATATGCACCCTTGTGCACAATATGAGATCATCTGAACAAACTATGCCATGGATGTGGCCATAAGATTGATCATTTGGCTTAAAAGCCATTGATCTCCACACGTGATAGCTCGTTTCTGAGAATACTTTTTTAAAATAATTGTCATATTACAAGTTTATTATTATTCCTGGGAATTTGGCCACATATAATGACACAAAGCGAAGGTTTCCCAATTTTTTGATTTTTTTTTGAATTTTTCATGCCCTTTTCAAAATGCAGTCAAAACTGCGGGCATGACCGTTCCTAGCTAGTGATTGAATCTTGGAAATTTCTTGGTGATTCTTTGATTAAATAGATACTTTTGTACCTAAAAATGATTTTTGGGAAAAATAAATAGCAAACTATGAGGCAGCTGCAGTTCAAATTTGACCCGCTTCCTACTGAATCGGTGGAAATTTGTCTTTTTCACGAGAGGTGGATAAAAGCTTTTGACACCCAATAGTTTAGTCAATTGTGCATTAAATATGGCCTAATATTTTATAAAAACGATTTGGTCCAATTTTGCAACAATTATTTGGTAGGTTCTTAGCAAAAAAAACTCATTTTGGGTGCTTGAAAAATGGAAAATGATTTTTTTGTCCAAAGAAAATGAAAACTTCCTTAGGCAACATTGTTTGACATTCCAATGTTCACCCTTGTGAATAATATGAGGTCATTTGAACAATCTATGCCATGAATGTGCCCATAAGATTGATCATTTGGCTTGAAAGCCATTGATCTCCACACGTGATAGCTCGTTTCTGAGAACACTTTTTAAAAATAATTGTCGTATTACAAGTTTATTATTTTTCCTGGGAACTTCGCCACATATAATGACACAATGCGAAGGTTTCCCAATTTTTTGTTTTTTTTGAATTTTTCATGCCCGTTTCAAAATGCGGTCAAAACAACGGGCATGACCGTTCCTAGCTAGTGGTTGAATCTTGGAAAACTTTTGGTGTTTCTTTGATTAAATAGATACTTTTGTACCTAAAAATGATTTTTGGGAAAAATAAATAGCAAACTATGAGGCAGCTGCAGTTCAAATTTGACCATCTTCCTACTAAATCGGTGGAAATTTGTCTTTTTCACGAGAGGTTGATAAAAGCTTTTGACACCCAAACATTTTGTCAATTGTGCATTAAATATGGCCTAGTATTTTATAAAATTGATTTGGTCCAATTTTGCAACAATTAATTGGTAGGTTCTTCACAAAAAAACTCATTTTGGGTGCTCAAGAAATGGAAAATGATTTTTTCGTCCAAAGAAAATGAAAACTTTCTTAGGCAACATTGTTTGACATTCCAATATACACCATTGTGCACAATATGAGATCATTTGAAGAAACTATGCCATGAATGTGGCCATAAGTTTGATCATTTGGCTGGAAAGCCATTGATCTTCACATGTGATAGCTCGTTTCTAAGAACACTTTTTAAAAATAATCGCCGTATTACAAGTTTATAATTTTTCTTGGGAACTTGACCACATATTGAGACAATGCGATGGTTTCCAATTTTTTGATTTTTTTTGAATTTTTCATGTCCGTTTCAAAATGTGGTCAAAACGGCGGACATGACCGTTCCTAGCTAGTGGTTGAATCTTGGAAAACTTTTGCTGTTTCTCTGATTAAATAGATACTTTTGTACCTAAAAATGATTTTTGGGAAAAATAAATAGCAAAGTATGAGGCAGCTGCAGTTCAAATTTGACCCGCTTCCTACTAGATCGGCGGAAATTTGTCTTTTTCACGAGAGGTGGATCCAAACCATTTTACCCCCAACAATTTAGTCAATTTTACATTAAATATGGCCTAATATTTTATAAAAATGATTTGATCCAATTTTGCAACAAATATTTGGTAGGTCCTTCACAAAAAAAAACTCATTTTGTGCACTCGAAAAATAAAAAAATGATTTTTGTGAAAATAAAAAAAAATCCCTTTGAAAACATTGTTTGTAATTCCAAGATGAAAACTTGTGTGAAATGTGAAATCATTTGAACAACTATGAGGCAGCTGTAGTTAAAATTTGACCCGCTTCATAGTGAATCGACGAAAATCCCACCTAGTATGACACTACCTCTAGTTATTCGAGGCAACCGTACTTAAACATTGTCATAAAAAGAGAAGGGAGCTTATCGCCGAGCGTCGTGGTGCTGCGTTGGAGCTCCCCGACGTTGCAATGGAGCTTCGCCGGGCACTTTAGTGTTGGGTTGGAGCTCTTGGTGCGCCGTTGAGAGCTGCACTGGAGCTTCATGGGGATGCCATCGATGCTGCGTTGAAGTATTTTCACGCTCGGTCCTGTCGTGACATATTGACGTGATCGAACGACCACCAATGCGTAGATCAGGCGGCTAGCTAGGCGGATGATTTCTAGACAAAATCATTTGACTGACTCGTAGCTGCCGCCTATTGTTAATCAATTACGACCAATTTAGACGGTCATAACGTCATCAAAACCTGTACTTTGTTTTGATTGGTCTACAAGCATGTCATGCGGATCAAGCATCACAAACCGTTGGATACTGCCAGATCCAATGGCCCACACCCCCTCACCCTCCCACCCACCCACACCCACCCGGAAGAAGCTCCCCTCACGTACACCACATGCCGCCGAGGACACTGACATGTGGGCCTAATTCCCTGCGGGCCCACTTGTGAGTGGCCAAATGGCACCCTCTCCCCCGCACACCACTCACCCACCGCGATCTCCTCTCCCCTGCACACAACTCCTCTCTCCCACTCCCACACCCCACTCCTCTCCCCACGAACCGCCACCGCCGACCCCGACCACGACCTCCACTCCACCGCCAGCGCCACCTCCCCTTCCTGGCCAGAGATCCACTCGAGCTCCACCCCCTCTCGATTCCTCTCCAAATCCCGCCGTCGGCAACCCCCACGGCGAAACCCCATCACCATCGGCGACCTCCCTTCCTTCCTCTTCAGATTGACGGATGGGTGGGGACGGGGAGGGGCAGATCCGCACCCGCACCCACCGAGCATCCTGCTGCGGTGGCCCTCGCCGTCGACGAACTACAAGACGCCCATCTCCGGCCATGGCGACCGCGGATCTCCGACCCCCTTTTCTTCATTGGGTGGGTGGGTGGGCATGAACCCCTCCCTTATCTTCTTTGCCTCCCTATGATTCCTCCTTGGTTTGTTTTATGTCCGATCTGTAGAGGCTGCCGCTGCTGCTGACTGATACGTCTCCATCGTATCTATAATTTTTGATTGTTCCATGCCAATATTCTTCAACTTTCATATACTTTTGGCAACTTTTTATATTATTTTTGGGACTAACATATTGATCCAGTGCCCAGTGCCAGTTCCTGTCTGTTGCATTTTTATGTTTCACAGGAAACCCATATCAAACGGGATAAAAACGGACGGAGAAATATTTTGGAATATTTGGGATTTTCCGAAGGAAGAATCAACGCGAAACGGTGTCCGGGGTAGCCGCGAGACAGGAGGCGCGCCCTCCCCCTGGGCGCGCCCTGGACTCTCATGGGCCACCCATCAGGCGGTTGATGCCCTTCTTTTGCCGCAAGAAAGCTAATTTTACGAGAAAAATCTGGGCGAAAGATTCACCCCAATCGGAGTTACGGATATCCGGATATTTAAGAAATGGTGAAGGGGTAGAATCTGACAATGCAGAAACAGAGAGATAGATCCAATCTTGGAGGGGCTCTCGCCCCTCCCACGCCATGGGAGCCAAGGACCAGAGGGGAAACGCTTCTCCCATCTAGGGAGGAGTTCGAGGAAGAAGAAGAAGAAGGGGCCTCTCTCCCCCTTGCCTCCGGTGGCGCCGAAGCGCTGCCGGGGGCCATCATCATCACCGCGATCTTCACCAACACCGCCGTCATCTTCACCAACATCTCCATCACCTTCCCCCATCTATATCCAGCGGTCCACTCTCCCGCAACCCGCTGTACCCTCTACTTGAACATGGTGCTTCATGCTTCATATTATTATCCAATGATGTGTTGCCATCTTATGATGTCTGAGTAAATTTTCGTTGTCCTATCGGTGATTGATGAATTGCTATGATTGGTTTGAGTTGCATGTTTTATTGTTGGTGCTATCCTATGGTGCCCTCCGTGTTGCGCAAGCGTGAGGGATTCCCACTGTAGGGTGTTGCAATGCGTTCATGATTTGCTCATAGTGGGTTGCATGAGTGACTGAAACACAAACCCGAGTACGGGGATTGTTGCGTATGGGATAAAGGGGACTTTATACTTTAATGCTATGGTTGGGTTTTACCTTAATGAATCTTTAGTATTTTCGGACGCTTGCTAGAGTTCCAATCATAAGTGCATATGATCCAAGTAGAGAAAGTATGTTAGCTTATGCCTCTCCCTCAAATAGAATTGCAATAGTGATTACGGGTCTAGTAACATAGTCAATTGCTTAGGGACAATTCCACAACTCCTACCACCACTTTTCCACACTCGCTATATTTACTTTATTGCTTCTTTATCTAAACAGCCCCTAGTTTATTTTTACGCGCTCTATATTATCCTGCATACCTTTCCAGCAACAACTACAAAGTACTTCTAGTTTCATACTTGTTCTAGGTAAAGCGAACGTCAAGCGTGCGTAGAGTCGTATCAGTGGCCGATAGGACTTGAGAGAGTATTTGTTCTACCTTTAGCTCCTAGTTGGGTTCGACACTCTTACTTATCGAAAGAGGCTACAACTATCCCGTATACTTGTGGGTTATCAAGACCTTTTTCTGGCGCCGTTGCTGGGGAGTCATAGCGTGGGGTGAATATTCTCGTGTGTGCTTGTTTGCTTTATCACTAATTAATTTTTATTTGTTGTTCTTAGTTGTTTTCTATCTTTAGGTATGGGTAGGAAACGCAAAATACCAAAAAAATTAGTTGTACCTACTGAACCAGTGGTTGAAGAACCACTCAAAATCTATCGCACTCCTGAAACTTTTTACTTGGATCATCTTCGATCCCTTTGTGGTCGTGCTGAAACCCCCACTAGTTTAGTTGAGGGCAAATCTTTAGATGAGCATGCTTGTTTTGTGCGACACTGTATATCTGAAAAAGGGAAACTATTATGGGATCAAATTCAACATTTGCAATGCTATGCTTGGAATTTATGTGAAATATATGAGTTTACTTGTTGTTCTAAAGACCCTAAGAAACACCTACCCTATCAATGCTTGTTTAGTGATAATGGAATCTTATCTTCGTATGCTAAGGGTGTTTACAATTACTATGATGTTCAACAAATTGAAGAATTTGTTGCTTTTAAAGGTGCTTATGAGATTGCCTCTTTGATTGAAAAGTATGATGCTACTCTTTACAAATCTGAAAATTTTGCCATATTTCAATATTGTTATCATAATTATGCTTCTAATGCCTATGTTAAACCATGTATTGAGGACTTCTTCACTGTCCAAGAAGAGACTAATATTTTGCAGGAAGCTATGGAAGAAGAAATTGATGAAACAGTGAGCTCATTGGATGTAAAAGATGATGAGGAGAGCGAAGAACAAAAGGAGGAAGAGCGGATTAGCTACCCGTGTCCACCTTCTAATTAGAGTAACCCTTAAACTCATACATTATTTAATTCCCCTTCGTGCTTACCAAAGGATGATTGCTATGATGATTGCTATGATCCCATTGATTCTCTTGAAATATCCCTTTTTGATGATGCTTGCTATGCTTGTGGCCATGATGCCAATATGAATTATGCTTATGGAGATGAACTTGCTATAGTTCCTTATGTTAAACATGAAATTGTTGCTATTGCACCCACGCATGATAGTCCTATTATTTATTTGAATTCTCCCGACTACACTATATCGAAGAAGTTTGTGCTTATTAAGGACTATATTGATGGGTTGACTTTTACTACTACACATGATAATTTTGATAGATATAATATGCTTATGCTTGCTGCTCCAACTTGCAATTATTATGAGAGAGGAACTACATCTCACCTCTCTATGTTTCTAATATGATAAAATTGCAAGAAACCGTTTATACTATGCATTGGCCTTTACTATGTGTGCATGAATTGTTCTTTTATGACATGCCGATGCATAGGAAGAGAGTTAGACTTCGTTGTTGCTTGATATATGTTACTTTGTGCTCACTACTAAATTACAAATAATTGTTAATTAAAATTGGCTTTGATATACCTTGGGATCCGGGTGGATTCATTACTTGAGCACTATATGCCTAGCTTAATGGCTTTAAAGAAAGTGCTGCCAGGGAGACAACCCGGAAGTTTTAGAGAGTCATTTATTTCTGTTGAGTGCTTTCATATAGTTTAAAAAAATAAAATAAAGAGGGGAACCTAAAACTTTTCAAAAAAGGAAAGTGAAAGTGAGAGAGACAAGCATTGTAGAAGTGGGAGAGCTCCTTGAACTTTGTTCATGCTCACGGAAACTTTGTGAATCTTGATTACAGAAACTTTTAATCAAAAATAATTATACCCTTGTACAATTCCATTGTATTATAAAAATAATGTGCCAAGGTTTGCCTTTAGGATGTTTATAATGCTTGTTGGTTTGTACGGTGCAGGACAGAAACTTTGGCTAGAGTGCGTGATTGTAAATTTTTACCTGGAACGTCAAATGGTTCTGATTCTTTTTGCACTGTATTGCTATACAACTTGTTTATTTTTCCTAATTTTGGTAGAATTTCTGGGGTAACAGAAGTATGGTGGATGTTCAGATTGCTACAGACTGTTCTGTTTTTGACAGATTCTGTTTTTGATGCATAGTTTGCTTGTTTTGATGAATCTATCAATTTATATTAGTTGATTAAGCCATGGAAAAGCTATATTACAGTAGACACAATGCAAAAACAAAATATGAATTGGTTTGCAACAGTACTTAGAGTGGTGATTTGCTTTATTATACTAACGGATCTTACCGAGTTTTCTGTTGAAGTTTTGTGTGGATGTAGTGTCTAATCGAGGATGTCTCAATATGAGGAAAATGAAGAGAGGCAAGAGCTCAATCTTGGGGATGCCCGAGGCACCCCAAGCAAATATTCAAGGAGACTCAAGCATCTAAGCTTGGGGATGCCCCGGAAGGCATCCCCTCTTTCTTCAACAAGTATCGGTATGTTTTCGAATTCGTTTCGTTCATGCATTATGTGCAAGTCTTGGAGCGTCTTTTGCATTTAGTTTTCACTTTTCTTTTATGCACCATGCTGGTCTGAGATAGTACTTGGTTGATATATAGAATTCTCATTGCACTTCACTTAAATCTTTTGAGTATGGCTTTATAGAATGCTTCATGTGCTTCACTTATATCATTTGAAGTTTGGATTGCCTGTTTCTCTTTACATAGAAAACCGCCATTTGTAGAATGCTCTTTTGCTTCACTTATATTTGTTAGAGCGTGGGCATATCTTTTGTAGAAAGAATTAAACTCTCTTGCTTCAATTATATCTATTTAGATATATGACAGGAATTGGTCGTTCACATGGTTAGTCATAAAATCCTACATAAAACTTGTAGATCGCTGAATATGATATGTTTGATTCCTTGCAACACTTTTGCGATATAAAGGTGGTGATATTAGAGTCATGCTAGTGGGTGGTTGTGGATTGTAGAGACACTTGTGTTGAGGTTTGCAAGTCCCGTAGCATGCACGTATGGTAACCGTTGTGTGACAAATTTGAAGCATGGGGTGTTTCTTTGATTGTCTTCCTTATGAGTGGCGGTCGGGGACGAGCGATGGTCTTTTCCTACGAATCTATCCCCCTAGGGGCATGCGTAGTAGTACTTTGCTTCGAGGGCTAATGAACTTTTGCAATAAGTATATGAGTTCTTTATGACTAATGTGAGTCCATGGATTATATGCACTTTTACCTTTCCATCTTTGCTAGCCTCTTCGGTACTATGCATCGCCCTATATCACCTTGAGATTTGGTGCAAACTTCGCCAGTGCATCCAAACCCCATGATACGATACGCTCTATCACACATAAGCCTCATTATATCTTCCTCAAAACAGCCACCATACCTACCTATCATGGCATTTCCATAGCCATTACGAGATATATTGCCATGCAACTTTCATCATCATCATATACATGACTTGAGCATTCACTGTCATATTGCTTTGCGCGATCGTAAGATAGCTAGCATGATGTTTTTATGGCTTGTCCGTTTTTTGATGTCATTGGTACGCTAGATCATTGCACATCCTGGTACACCACCGGAAGCATTCATATGGAGTCATATCTTTGTTCCAGTATCGAGTTGTAAGTAAATAAAAGTGTGATGATCATCATTATAGAACATTGCCCCATAAAAAAAGGAAAAAAGAAAAAAAAGGAAAGGCCAAAGAAGCCTAAATAAAAAAAGGGGGCCAAAGAAGCCCACCCAAAAAAGAAAAGGGGCAATGTTACTATCCTTTTTCCACACTTGTGCTTCAAAGTAGCACCATGTTCTTCATATAGTGAGTCTCCTATGTTGTCACTTTCATATACTAGTGGGGATTTTCATTATAGAACTTGGCTTGTATATTCTAAGGATGGGCTTCCTCAAATGCCCTAGGTCTTCATGAGCAAGCAAGTTGGATGCACACCCACTTAGTTTATTTTGTTGAGCTCTCATACACTTATAGCTCTTAGTGCATCCGTTGCATGGCAATCCCTACTCCTCGCATTGACATCAATTGATGGGAATCTCCATAGCCCGTTGATTAGCCGCGTCGATGTGAGACTTTCTCCTTTTTTGTTTTCTCCACATAACCTCCATCATTATATTTTATTCCACCTATAGTGCTATATCCATGGCTTGCGCTCATGTATTGCGTGAGGGTTGAAAAAGCTGAAGCGCATTAAAAAGTATGAACCAATTGCTCGGCTTGTCATCGGGGTTGTGCATGATGGGGGCATTTTGTGTGACGAAAATGAAGCATGGCCAAACTGTATGATTTTGTAGGGATAAGCTTGCTTTGGCCTTGTTGTTTTGAAAAGACATGATTGCTTTATTGGTACGCTCGAAGTATTATTGTTTTTATGTCAAATGATAGACTATTGCTTTGAATCACTCATGTCTTAATATTCATGCCATGATTAGATATATGATCAAGATTATGCTAGGTAGCATTCCACATCAAAAATTATCTTTTTTATCATTTACCTACTCGAGGACGAGCAGGAATTAAGCTTGGGGATGCTGATACGTCTCCGTCGTATCTATAATTTTTGATTGTTCCATGCCAATATTCTTCAACTTTCATATACTTTTGGCAACTTTTTATATTATTTTGGGGACTAACATATTGATCCAGTGCCCAGTGCCAGTTCCTGTCCGTTGCATTTTTATGTTTCACAAGAAACCCATATGAAATGGAATCCAAACGGGATAAAAACGGACGGAGAATTATTTTGGAATATTTGGGATTTTCCGGAGGAAGAATCAACACGAAACGGTGTCTGGGGTGGCCACGAGACAAGGGGGCGCACCCTCCCCCTGGACGCGCTCTGGACTCTCGTGGGCCACCCGTAAGGCGGTTGATGCCCTTCTATTGCCGCAAGAAAGCTAATTTTACGAGAAAAATCTGGGCGAAAGATTCACCCCAATCGGAGTTACGGATCTCCGGATATTTAAGAAATGTGAAGGGGTAGAATCTGAGAACGCAAAAACAGAGAGATAGATCCAATCTCAGAGGGGCTCTCGCCCCTCCCACGCCATGGGAGCCAAGGACCAGAGGGGAAACCCTTCTCCCATCTGGGGAGGAGGTCAAGGAAGAAGAAGAAGAAGGGGGCCTCTCTCCCCCTTGCTTCCAGTGGCGCCGGAGCGCTGCCGGGGGCCATCATCATCACCGCGATCTTCACCAACACCACCGTCATCTTCACCAAACATCTCCATCACCTTCCCCCATCTATATCCAGCAGTCCACTCTCCCGCAACCCGCTATACCCTCTACTTGAAGATGGTGCTTTATGCTTCATATTATTATCCGATGATGTGTTGCCATCTTATGATGTCTGAGTAGATTTTCGTTGTCCTATCGGTGATTGATGAATTGCTATGATTGGTTTGAGTTGCATGTTTTGTTATTGGTGCTGTCCTATGGTGCCCTCCTTGTCGCACAAGCGTGAGGGATTCCCGCTGTAGGGTGTTGCAATGCGTTCATGATTCGCTTATAGTGTGTTGCGTGAGTGACTAAAACACAAACCCGAGTAAGGGGATTGTTGCGTATGGGATAAAGGGGACTTTATACTTTAATGCTATGGTTGGGTTTTACCTTAATGAATCTTTAGTATTTGCAGACGCTTGCTAGAGTTCCAATCATAAGTGCATATGATCCAAGTAGAGAAAGTATGTTAGCTTATGCCTCTCCCTCAAATAGAATTGCAATAGTGATTACCGGTCTAGTAACATAGTCAATTGCTTAGGGACAATTCCACAACTCCTACCACCACTTTTCCACACTCGCTATATTTACTTTATTGCTTCTTTATCTAAACAGCCCCTAGTTTATTTTTACGTGTTCTTTATTATCTTGCAAACCTTTCCAACAACACCTACAAAGTACTTCTAGTTTCATACTTGTTCTAGGTAAAGCGAACGTCAAGCGTGCGTAGGGTCATATCAGTGGCCGATAGGACTTGAGAGAGTATTTGTTCTACCTTTAGCTCCTCGTTGGGTTCGACACTCTTACTTAACGAAAGAGGCTACAACTATCCCATATACTTGTGGGTTATCACTGACGGTGGTGGAGGCGGTGGTCGCCGACGCGGTGTTGTCGCTGCCCAACGTCCGGCGGCGGACGACGAACTCCTGGGCCGCCGTCCGCGACACCTTCTTATCCACCAAGGTCAGCCCCGTCCTACACAGATCAAGTCAAACCTAATCCCTGATGCCCTCTCGTGATCTAGTTTTGATCCCCCCGATGCGGTGCGTGTGTGCAGGAAGTGTTCGAGAGCCACCGCGTCGTCTTCACCATCGGCACCTCCATCGCCTCCGTCCTCACGACGTGGGCCAGTATGCTCCCTGCTCCATCCCCTACTCTGCTTCCCCCCTCACTTTGTATGATGTCATCGGGTTCAGAGTGTGTCGCTGACCCGTCTGATTGACTGCCTTTTTGTTTTCAACAATGGCCGTTGTATCTGAAGGGATATGGACAGGGAGTGATGCATCTGTGTTACTGCTTGCTGCTAAACTCTAATTAGTTTGTTTGGCTTATGTATAATACCATAGGGCACACCTCAATTGAACACTAGAGCTGTTTTGTTTCAGAATGCCCCATGGGTGTTGATCACTGAATGCAAGCGCACCAAGTCAATACAATCTAATTGATTAATTTATCTCCCAAGTCGCTGCACACTAATACAATTTAAATTTTTGTGTGCTCTTTAGTAGCTTGGCCCGCCCAATTGTTTCCTTGTAGCTCCGCCACTGCTTGTAATGACACCGCAACTGTAGTATCATGGGACGAAACATGTGTTGATGGTCTATGAATTGTTAGCATGGATTAGAACTACTGATGTGAGCACTTATATCCATATTCACGTGTAATCATCCTTTTCTCCTCCAGCCAGCTTCTCAAGTGGAAGATGATCCTGCTGCCATGAAGTCTCTGTTTCTTGTCACTTGTTAGCTTGAATTAATACATGTACTATTGGTTATGCAAAGGTAGGTTCTGCTATTAGATCTTGTAGTTAGTTGTAGATGGAGTTTCTGCTTGTTTGAAATCCCAAGGACTCCCTAGTAGTAGTGTATAATAAGTAAGCTTTTAAAAGTATGGTTGATCAACTGGACCATATTCCATGTCTACTTTTGGTACCGTTTCACCCCTGATTTTAACATTGGCCGGACCTCTGAAATGGGAATATATGTTTGCTCTATTTCGTGTTGGCAACTCCACAACAGCTATGGAGAAACGGACGACGGCTACATGTAATGTAAAGAAGATATGATTTTGTATAGTAAAAAATACAATGTGTGCCTAGTTAAAAAGGTGTTCACCAAAATCCCACAGATAATCTCGACACTTGTGGCAGAGAAGCATATAGTACATGTTTTCCAGAGTTGTCCGTAACTGAACCTGTCAGACTAAATAGATCATATTCAGCGTCTCTTGTGTGTGTTTTCTACACACACACACACATGGTCCTTCCTTTTAAATCTCCTCTACTGCTTACTGACATAGTACTACACACATATAGTAGTATAGTAGTAGTGTGTAGGGACTCTGGAGAAAAGTTTACGTACTTAAACATTATGCTAAAAAATAAAAAAGTTGTAGTTCCCTTGTAGTAGTATGTTTATGAATGGCTGCATGAAATGATTGTCCAGTACTTAAAATATTTGAATCGGGGTTAATGTAATCACTTGCTGCATCCTTTTTGATTGACTGGAGATGCTAATAGGAAAGCAAAGCAAATAGGAAAAGCATGTGCTGCTACTTATGCTTTTCCCCAGCACACTAGTAAAGCAAAGCATCCTATTTTGATTTCTTCATTCATGATGCATAAAATTCTAGTATTGTTGGTTACGGGTTATTTGATTATGTTCATATAGCTAATCTGCTGCTGTTGTGCATAAAATCCTAGGAAGGTCTGGCTGCAAGTTCTGGCTGTAGTGTGCTCTCATGTTGTACATGCCCCTATGTTTAGTAAGATTAAATTGCTACTATTAATGATGAATGTTTGAGTTTTGAAATTTGAAGCATCACCTACTTTCTGGTCCTATAGTGTTTAAAACTGATAATTATGATGCATTGGTCCATATGGCCTTGTTTTTTAATGCCATACACATTCTAGTGCCAGACCCAGGACCTGATCTTAGCATTCAAGCATACCTGACAATGGTCTGATCCTAGCTATAAAATGTAGGGGACAATAATTTGCAGCATTAATTAGGTCATGCTATAGTATTTTTTAAACTTCTTATGAGATTGAAGCATTCGTTCTGATTTCTAGTTTGCTGGTTTGCTGATTGTTGTAGACAAATGTATGAAACTTCTTAACTGTGGACAACAACAACTTCCTTGAGAAGGACAAGCATCACCCATCAAGTATGCCATTGAGGTAATTCACCACTCCCTCCAGCACCAACTATGTATTTTCTCTAGTTGCTCTCCCAAGTTTTGTGCACACTGTGCGTCAAGTTCTCCCTAAATTCAAGAGATTGTATATGTAAAACCAATTATCCAATACATTTTTCACAAAGAGATTAGTCTTCTTATTTAGCCCTGATGTTTTAATTTATGGAGTTGTTGCTTCTTTGGATAGATTTATTTCCTTGTTGTAGGCATAAGAATAAGCTGATATGAACATAATAATGATACTCTGCATGCTATGGGTAAGGTGCTCTATTTTCTTGCGTCACCTTTCTTGTATGAATGAGTATATCATTTATCTATTTGGGGAACAAAAAACATTGTATTTGCTGAATTTGTGTATCATTCTAAAGAACTTGTCCTTTTTTGAATGTTCTGTTCATAATATATTGGCTCCAGTGTTTTGATTCTTCTCTTTTGATTCATGTAACAGGGCGACGACCAATGGCATGACGATAGTTTTATTGTTGTTCTAGTGTAGGGAAGGTGGCCTAGTCGACTATGGTCGCCTAGTGAGTCATGCATACGGTTTCATCTGACTGGAGCAGGAGCCCAGTTTGTGCTGATTGTCAGTTCTCATTGTGATTATCCCTATATCTATGTGACTGTGATTGTATTTGTATTTGTGTTTATCACTAGTAGAGCTTGTAACTGTGTCATGACAGAAGGAGCCCAGTATATCTGTGTGACTGTGATTGATTCTTGTTGTTGTTATTTGAAATTTTACTTGTGTTTTCTGTCTGTTCTTATTTAAATATGGTTATTTATTTCTGTCAAATTGTCAAATTGTAATTTGAATAATATGATGATGTCAAAAGGGTCCCACTTTAATAGAACCTGGCAACCAGGACCCGTCTAACTAGTGGACCCTTCTTTTGGGAAAAAAAGAAAAACTAAATTCGTTTAGACAAAAAGTCCACAACCCAACTGTTGGGGAATGTAGTAATTTCAAAAAAATTCCGGCACACACGCAAGATCATAGTGATGCATAGGAACGAGAGGACAGAGTGCCGTCCACGTACCCTCGTAGACCATAAGCGGAAGCGTCATGACAACGCGGTTGATGTAGTCGTACGTCTTCATGATCGACCGATCCTAGTACCGAATGTACGGCACCTCCGCGATCTGCACACGTTCAGCTTGGTGACGTCCCACGAACTCACTATCCAGTAGTGCTTCGAGGGAGAGTTCCGTCAGCACGACAACGTGATGATGGTGTTGATGAAGCTACCGACGTAGGGCTTCGCCTAAGCACCGCTACGATATGACCGAGGTTGTTTATGGTGGAGGGGGGCACCGCACACGGCTAAAAGATCAATGAACAACTTGTGTGTCTATGGGGTGCCCCCTCCCCTGTATATAAAGGAGTGGAGGAGGGGGAGGGGCCGACCCTCCTAGGCGCGCCCCAAGGGGAGTCCTACTCCCACCGGGAGTAGGACTCCAACCCTTCCAAGAGTAGGAGTAGGAGAGAGGTAAGGAGTAGAGAGGGGAAAGGAAAGGGGGCGCCGTCCCCCTCCTTGTCCAATTCGGATTATAGGGGGAGGGTCGCACGACCTGCCCTGGCCACCCCTCCTCTTCTCCACTAAGGCCCAATAGGCCAATTACAGTCCCCGGGGGGTTCCGGTAACCCCCAGGTACTCCGGTATTTGTCCAAACTTGCCCGGAACCCTTTCGAAGTCCAAACATAGTCATACAATATATCGATCTTTATGTCTCGACCATTTCGAGACTCCTCGTCATGTACGTGATCATATCCGGGACTCCGAACTACCCTCAGTACATAAAACACATAAACTCATAATACCGATCGTCACCGAACGTTAAGCGTGCGGACCCTACGGGTTCGAGAACTATGTAGACATGACCGAGACACGTCTCCGGTCAATGACCAATAGCGGAACCTGGATGCTCATATTGGCTCCTACATATTCTATGAAGATCTTTATCAGTCAAACCGCATAAGAACATACGTTGTTCCCTTTGTCATTGGTATGTTACTTGCCCGAGATTCGATCGTCGGTATCTCAATACCTAGTTCAATCTCGTTACCGGCAAGTCTCTTTACTCGTTCCATAATGCATCATCCCGCAACTAACTCATTCATCACATTGCTTGCAAGGCTTATAGTGATGTGCATTACCGAGAGGGCCTAGAGATACCTCTCCGACAATTGGAGTGACAAATCCTAATCTCGATCTATGCCAACTTAACAAGTACCATTGGAGGCACCTGTAGAGCACCTTTATAATCACCCAGTTACGTTGTGACGTTTGGTAGCACACAAGGTGTTCCTCCGGTAATCGGGAGTTGCATAATCTCATAGTCATAGGAACATGTATAAGTCATGAAGAAAGCAATAGCAGTAAACTAAATCGATCAAGTGCTAAGCTAACGGAATGGGTCAAGTCAATCACATCATTCTCCTAATTATGTGATCTCGTTTATGAAATGACAACTCGTGTCTATGGCGAGGAAACTTAACCATCTTTGATCAATGAGCTAGTTAAGTAGAGGCATACTAGTGACACTCTGTTTGTCTATGTATTCACACATGTATTATGTTTCCGGTTAATACAATTCTACAATGAATAATAAACATTTATCATGAATTAAGGAAATAAATAATAACTTTATTATTTCCTCTAGGGCATATTTCCTTTACTCTCCCACTTGCACTAGAGTCAATAATCTAGATTACACAGTAATGATTCTAACACCCATGGAGTCTTGGTGCTGATCATTATTTGCTCGTGAGAGAGGCTTAGTCAACGGGTCTGCAACATTCAGATCCGTATGTATCTTGCAAATCTCTATGTCTCCCACCTGGACTTGATCACGAATGGAATTGAAGCGTCTCTTGATGTGCTTGGTTCTCTTGTGAAATGTGGATTCCTTTGCCAAGGCAGTTGCACCAGTATTGTCACAAAAGATTTTCATTGGACCCGATGCACTTGGTATGACACCTAGATCGGATATGAACTCCTTCATCCCCGGCTCCTTCATTTGCTGCTTCTGAAGCAGCTATGTACTCCACTTCACATGTAGATCCCGCCACAATTCTTTGTTTAGAACTGCACCAACTGACAGCTCCACCGTTCAATATAAACACGTATCCGGTTTGCGATTTAGAATCATCCAGATCAGTGTCAAAGCTTGCATCGACGTAACCATTTATGACAAGCTCTTTGTTACCTCCATAAACAAGAAACATATCCTTAGTCCTTTTCAGGTATTTCAGGATGTTCTTGACCGCTGTCCAGTGATCCACTACTGGATTACTTTGGTACCTCCTTGCTAAACTAATAGCAAGGCACACATCAGGTTTGGTACACAGCATTGCATACATGGTAGAGCCTATGGCTGAAGCATAGGGAACATGTTTCATTTTCTCTCTATCTTCTACAGTGGTCGGGCATTGAGTCTGACTCAACTTCACACCTTGTAACACAGGCAAGAACCCTTTCTTTGCTTGATCCATTTTGAACCTTTTCAAAACTTTATCAAGGTATGTGCTTTGTGAAAGTCCAATTAAGCGTCTTGATATATCTCTATAGATCTTGATGCCCAATATATAAGCAGCCTCACCGAGGTCTTTCATCGAAAAACTCTTATTCAAGTATCCTTTTATGCTATCCAGAAACTCTATATCATTTCCAATCAATAATATGTCATCCACATATAGTATTAGAAATGCTACAGAGCTCCCACTCACTTTCTTGTAAATATAGGTTTCTCCAAAAGTCTGTAAGACCATATGCTTTGATCACACTATCAAAATGATTATTACAACTCCAAGAGGCTTGCACCAGTCCATAAATGGATTGCTGGAGCTTGCACACTTTGTTAGCACCTTTTGGATCAACAAAACTTTCTGGTTGCATCATATACAACTCTTCTTCTAGAAATCCATTCAGGAATGCAGTTTTGACATCCATTTGCCAAATTTCATAATCATAAAATGCGGTAATTGCTAACATGATTTGGACAGACTTAAGCATCGCTACGGGTGAGAAAGTCTCATCGTAGTCAACCCCTTGAACTTGTCGAAAACCTTTCACAACAAGTCGAGCTTTGTAGACAGTAAAATTACCGTCAGCATCAGTCTTCTTCTTGAAGATCCATTTATTCTCGATGGCTTGCTGATCATCGGGCAAGTCAACCAAAGTCCACACTTTGTTCTCATACATGGATCCTATCTCAGATTTCATGGCCTCAAGCCATTTTGCGGAATCTGGGCTCATCATCGCTTCCTCATTGTTCGTAGGTTCGCCATGGTCAAGTAACATGACCTCCAGAATAGGATTACCATACCACTCTGGTGTGGATCTTACTCTGATTGACTTACGAGGTTCGGCAGTAACTTGATCTGAAGTTTCTTGATCAATATCATTAGCTTCCTCACTAATTGGTGTAGGTGTCACAGGAACCGGTTTATGTGATGAACTACTTTCCAATAAGGGAGCAGGTACAATTACCTGATGACCCACAAGTGTAGGGGATCTATCGTAGTCCTTTTGATAAGTAAGAGTGTCGAACCCAATGAGGAGCGGAAGGAAATAACAAGCGGTTTTTAGTAAGGTATTCTCTGCAAGCACTGAAATTATCGGTAACAGATAGTTTTGTGATAAGGTAATTTGTAACGGGTAACAAGTAATGAAAGTAAATAAAGTGCAGCAAGGTGGTCCAATCCTTTTTGTAGCATAGGAGAAGCCTGGACAAGTTCTTATATAGAGAAAAGTGCTCCCGAGGACACATGGGAATTATTGTCAAGCTAGTTTTCATCACGCTCATATGATTCACGTTCGTTACTTTGATAATTTGATATGTGGGTGGACCGGTGCTTGGGTACTTCCCTTTCTTGGACAAGAATCCCACTTATGATTAACCCCTATTGCAAGCATCCGCAACTACAAAAGAAGTATTAAGGTAAACCTAACCATAGCATGAAACATGTGGATCCAAATCAGCCCCTTACGAAGCAACACATAACTAGGGTTTAAGCTTCTGTCACTCTAGCAACCCATCATCTACTTATTACTTCTCAATGCCTTCCTCTAGGCCCAAATAATGGTGAAGTGTCATGTAGTCGACGTTCACATAACAACACTAGAGGGGACACAACATAGATCTCATCAAAATATCGAACGAATACCAAATTCACATGACTACTTATAGCAAGACTTCACCCATGTCCTCAGGAACAAACGTAACTACTCACAATGCATATTCATGTTCATAATCAGAGGGGTGTTAATATGCATTAAGGATCTGAACAAATGATCTTCCACCGAATAAACCAACTAGCATCAACTACAAGGAGTAATCAACACTACTAGCAACCCACAGGTACCAATCTGAGGTTTTCGTACAAAGATTGGATACAAGAGATGAATTAGGGTTTGAGAGGAGATGGTGCTGGTGAAGATGTTGATGGAGATTGACCCCCTCCCAATGAGAGGATCGATGGTGATGACAATGGTGATGATTTCCCCCTCCCGGAGGGAAGTTTCCCCGGCAGAACAGCTCCGCCGGAGCCCTAGATTGGTTCCGCCTTGTGGCGGCGGAGTTTCGTCCCGAAAGCTTGCTTATGATTTTTTCTAGGGTAAAAGACTTCATATAGCAGAAGATGGTCACCGGAAGGCTGCCAGGGGGCCCACGAGGCTGGGGGCGCGCCCCCCACCCTCGTGGACGGTGGGTGGCCCCCTCTGGTATTTATTCCGCTCAATATTTTTTATTAATTCCAAATCTGACTTTTGTGGAGTTTCATGACTTTTGGAGTTGTGCAGAATAGGTCTCTAATATTTGCTCCTTTTCTAGCCCAGAATTCCAACTGCTGGCATTCTCCCTCTTCATGTAAATCTTTAAAATAAGAGAGAATAGGCATAAGTATTGTGACATAACGTGTAATAACAGTCCATAATGCAATAAATATCGATATAAAAGCACGATGCAAAATGGAAATATCAACTCCCCCAAGCTTAGACCTTGCTTGTCCTCAAGCGGAAGCCGATATTGAAAAATATGTCCACATGTTTAGAGATAAAGGTGTCGATAAAATAAAATACGGACATGAGGGCATCATGATCATTCGTATAACAGCAACATATATATATATATATATATATTGTCATATAATTTTTTATGCTCAAGTAATAATCTATCCACAATGTCAAGTATGAATCAGAAACTTCATTGAGAACCAACAAACTATGATCTTGGTCATTGAAGCAATTGCAATTTATCATAACATCGGAAAGAGTCAATATAAGAGCTTTTCAGCAAGTCCACATACTCAACTATCATTTAGTCTTTCACAATTGCTAACACTCACGCAATACTTATGGTTATGGAGTTTTAATCGGACACAGAGAAAGATAGGGGCTTATTGTGTTGCCTCCCAACCTTTTACCTCAGGGGTAATGTCAACAATAATAGTTCATGCTAACTTACATCCAATTGGATATATATATCAGGATCTTTCCAACACGAGGTGCTTGCCAAAGGATAAAATGCAAAAAGGAAAAGGTGAAGATCACCATGACTCCTGCATAATGTATAAGATAAGAAGTAAAAGATAGGCTGTTCACAGAGGGAAGCAGAGGTTGTCATGTGCTTTTATGGTTGGATGCACGAAATCTTAATGCAAAAGAACGTCACTTTATATTGCCACTTGTGCTACGGACCTTTATTATGTAGTCCATTGCTTTTATTACTTCCATATCACAAGATCGTATAAAGCTTATTTTCTCCACACTAATAAGTCATACATATTTAGAGAGCAATTTTTATTGCATGCAACATGACAACTTACTTGAAGGATCTTACTCAATCCATAGGTAGATATGGTGGACTCTCATGGCAAAACTGGGTTTAAGGATATTTGGAAGCACAAGTAGTATTTCTACTTGGTGCAAGGAATTTGGCTAGCATGAGGGGGAGAGGCAAGCTCAACATGTTGGATGATCCATGACAATATACTTTAATTCAGATATGAGAAAACATAACCCATTACGTTGTCTTCCTTGTCCAACATCAACTCTTTAGCATGTCATACTTTAATGAGTGCTCACAATCATAAAATATGTCCAAGATAGTATGTTTATATGTGAAAACCTCTGTTTCTTTATTACTTCCTATTAATTGCAATGATGACCAAATCTATGTTTGCCAACTCTCAACAACTTTTAATCATCATACTCTTTATATGTGAAGTCATTACTCTCCATAAGATCAATATTATCTCTTTTCTTCCTTTTTATTCCCTTAAGATCATAGCAAGATAGCAAAGCCCTTGACTCAACACTAATCTTTATTATATATAGCTCACAGAATCGATTACATAGAGGGATCATAAGGCAAAACTCAAAACTAAATCATACCAAAACTTTATTCTACTAGATCAAGGTATTACTAAAAGGATTGAACTAAGTAAAACGGTAAAGATAGGAGTGTGATGGTGATACGATACTGGGGCACCTCCCCCAGGCTTGGCAGTTGCCAAGGGGAGTGCCCATACCCATGTCTCCTTTGCTGGTGAAGAAGGTGGTGATGATGATGATGGATAGTCGCACATCGAGCGTAGGAGCTCTTCCAATTTGCGGATAATACCCTTGAGTGCGACGATATGATCCTTCAACAAAATATTTTCATGTGTGAGATACTTGTTGTGTATGCGAGCTAACTCAATCATCTTGAAGCTTCAATCTCAGTTGGGGTAAAGAGGTCGGGAAGAGGTTTGATGTCTTCTTCTTCTCCCGCTGGAGCTTGATCCTCCATGACCTTCTTGGTCTCATCCTCCTTGTTGATCTCCCCGGGTTCTTCTCTCTCCAGCTCTATCTTCAATAGCCAAGCATCCTTGTCTTCATTGTTGGAGGAGGGTGACGTCATGATGCCTGGCCTTGACAAATCTGACAGAAAATAGCTCGAAACAAAGACAGAGGATAATTGCGTGATACGATGATAAAAACCTTCGGGAGATTATATAATGAATTTTTACCGACCAAAAGAAGCATCATGCAAGAAAACGAAGTCCGGAGAGCACACGAGGTGCCCATGAGGCAGGGGGCACGCACAGGGGTGTAGGGCGCGCCCTCCACCCTCGTGGATGCCTCGTGTCCTTCTCGGACTACTTTTTATTTTCCTATTTTCTTAAATATTTCAAAACAGAGAAAAATTGCTATTAGCACTGTTTTGGAGTCGGTTTACTTACCGTATCACATACCTATTCCTTTTCGGAGTCTGAAATGTTCTGGAAAGTGTCCCTTATGTATTCCTCTGGGGTTACAAGTTTCAATAACATTAGTTTCAACATTTGTAGGATTACTCGAGATATAATGTTTGATTCTTTGACCGTTCACCACCTTCGGATTTGTGCCTTCGAAGTTGTTGATTTTTATGGCACTGGAACGATAGACCTCCTCGATAATGTAAGGCCCTTCCCGTTTAGAGAGAAGTTTTCCTCCAAAAAATCTTAAACGAGAGTTGAATAGAAACACATAATGACCTACGTTAAACTCACACTTCTGTATTCTTTTGTCATGCCATCTTTTAACTTTTTCTTTAAAAAGTTTGGCATTCTCATAGGCTTGGGTTCTCCATTCATGAAGTGAGCTAATGTTAAATAACCTCTTCTCACCGGCAAGTTTTAAATCATAATTGAGCTCTTTAATGGCCCAATATGCCTTATGTTAAAGTTCAAGAGGTAAGTGACATGCCTTTCCATAAACCATTTTATACGGAGACAAACCCATAGGATTCTTATTTGCAGTTCTATTAGCCTGTAGCGACCAGACCTCAAACAGTCTGATCTCTGTGCTCAGTGTCATCCCTGGATCAGTAATGCTGACACCACACAGTACTTGGAGGATTTATAACAGAGTAGCAATCACACACTTATTACATCGAATGTCTCAAAAGAGACTTATTGAAATAAATATGGCTTAAGGCCATCTAAAATCGATAACAGCGAAAGGCTTGGAAGATAAGTGAGTCCATCAACTCCAACGACATCACTGAGTATAGAACCACGACCTAAAAGCATCTTACTCGTCGTCTGAAAAGTCTGCAACATGAAACGTTGCAGCCCAAAAACGGGTCAGCACATGGAATATGCTGGCAATGTAACACATAGAGAGTAACAATGGAATAAGCTATACTACATGCATATTTGGCTGGTGGAAAAGCTCTCTGGTTACAGTTTTTGCATAAAGCCAATTTTTCCCTACTGCAAAGGAATAAAGTTATTTAACTATCATGGTGGTTGTTAAACATTGATACTCATTAAACCCAACAATATTAAATTAGAAGTAACATTATGAGATTCACATGATATCCAGGTACTAGATACTCAAGATGTCCATAACCGGGGACACGACTAACCATGATTAGTTTATACACTCTGCAGAGGTTTGCGCACTTTTCCCCACATGACTCGATCGCCTCCGCTTGGTTTCTCGCACTGCATGGTGTTTGAGAAACGGATGACCAAGACATAGTCTTTCAGAAGCACTTGCAGCTTACATAAGGGGTAGACTGTACCAACCTACATCCCCTACATCTGCTAGTCCACCCCGTAAGAGTTCGCACAACTTAGTCAACTATGCTAGAGCCCATAATAGCATGTGGATGCACACGGAAGTTTCTAGTTTGAATAATCTCATGATCCCTTTGATCCTGGGTGGCGGTCCGAAGAAATACAGGCAAGTCCTGATAGAAACCAGGTGCCTCAATCCACCCAGATGTGTATTCAAGTTGCCACCTTAAATAAACCATTAATTTAACAATCTCACATCTGTCATGGATACACTCACCCAATCCACGTCTACTAGCATGGCATGGCATAATAAGCAAACGTAGAAGTAACTCCCAAAGGTTTGATAATAAAACAGGTAATAGGTACTACCTCTTCTACTTCCCATCCCACAATTTAATTAGATCCTAATCATGCAATGTTTGAGGATTGATCTAATGCATAAAAACTGGGTAGTAGAAAGGTATGATCAAGTGTTACTTGCCTTGCTGATGATCCGCGAGACCTAGAGACTTGAAGTAACAGGCGGCACACTCCGGGTATTCTATCGCAGACAAACAAACAATCATACAATAAGTACTCATCTAATGCAAAGGTAAAACTCGAGTAAAAGATCTAACTAGAATGTTCAACTTAAGAACTCCGGTTTGCAAAAAGAAACAAATCAAACAAAGCAACGAAAGTCAAACGGCAAAAGAAAACCGCTTTGTTTTACTAATCTGGATCTAAGTCAAATTTTACAGAAGCAAAAACTTGTTTAAGTAGATTATTTGGAAAGAGGGTTTCGAGACAAAACTCCAGGCGCTTGATCGCCTGATCCGATAAACGAGCGAAAAGTTATACTAAAACGAAAATCGGATCAGGAATCGCGATCAGAAAAATCGCGGATTAAATTCGAGAAAAAGAAAAACGACGAACGGGTCAACGAACGAACGTTCGTTAACTAAACTAATCTGACGAACACGTTCATTAAAACGAACGAATGAGCGAACGCTCGCTAATTAAACTAAACCGAAAATAAAACCGATCTAATCGAAAAAAACCGAAACTAAAAAAACCGAAAAAGAAATAAACCGACGGAAAAAACCGCTCGGTTTTCTAAAAAAAACGCCACGGAAAACGAGGCGGCGGCGAACCTCGGCGAGCGTGCGGGCGGCGGGGTCGGCGGGGTCCTGCGACGGCGGCGGTGGCTGTGGCGGCTGGCGGCTAGGGTTATGGTTTACGCGGGTGGGCCGGCGGCGGCTCGCGGGCTGGGGGGGCGTGGTGGCTGGGCCTGGGGCGCCGGGGCGGCGCTATATATAGTGCCCCCTGAGCGGAGTCCCGCTCGGGCACGGCCCGTAGGTCGGTTGCGTTTTTTTAAATAAATAATTTCGCGGAGAAGGAAAATAAAAAGAAATAGTAAACAGACTCCGAAATTCCCGAAATAAATTTTCCCCGACTTCTAAAATCAAGCCGGACAAGATGAACATTTATTTGGGGCCTAAATGCAATTTTGAAAAACGCGCATTTTTCCTAAATTCAAATAAAAGGCGAAAAACTCCAAAATAAATCTTATTTGATTTTTTTATTAAATCTTTATTATTTCTTTATTTTGGGAAAGTCATTTTATTCCCTCTCTGAAATTTTGGTAGAAGAAATAATTGAAGATAAATAAATAAAATCAATGATCCTATTTTCAAAATTTGAGAAAAACTCAAATATGAAAATAACGAAACCCCAACTCTCTCCGTGGGTCCTTGAGTTGTGTAGAATTTCTAGGATCGAGCCAACAATGCAACAAAAATATAATATGCAATGATGATCTATGTATAACATTCCAAATTGAAAATTTGAGATGTTACAAACCTACCCCCCTTAAGATGAATCTCGCCCTCGAGATTCGGGTTGGCTAGCAAATAGGTGAGGGTGGTCCTTGAGCAGATCTTCCTCTCGCTCCCAGGTGGCTTCCTCCTCGGTGTGGTGGCTCCACTGAACTTTGCAAAAGTTGATAACCTTACTGCGGGTAACTCTGCTGGCATACTCCAGAATCTTAACTGGTTTCTCTTCATAGGTCAAATCTTCTTTCAACTAAATCGCTTCCAGTGGCATAGTATCTCTTAGTGGTATATCAGCCATCTCTACGTGACACTTCTTCAACTGTGAAACATGGAACACATCGTGAACTCCTGACAATCCCTCAGGTAATTCCAACTTGTACGCTACTTCTCCCATGCGTTCCAAAACCTTGTATGGCCCGACAAAACGTGGCGCTAACTTTCCTTTAACTCCAAAACGCTTAACTCCTCGAAGTGGAGATACTCGAAGATAAACTCTGTCCCCGACTTCATATTCTGTCCCCTTGCGTTTTGAAACTGCATAGCTCTTCTGCCTTGACTGAGCTACCTTGAGCCTGTCGCGAATCAACTTTACTTTCTGTTCAGACTCCTTAATCAAATCCGGTCCAAACAACTGGCGATCTCCTACCTCATCCCACAACAACGGGGTTCTGCACCTCCTTCCGTACAAGGCTTCGAAAGGGGCCATCTTCAAACTGGATTGATAACTATTGTTGTAAGAAAACTCCGCGTATGGCAAGTTGTCATCCCAAATTGATCCATAATCCAAAACACAAGCTCTAAGCATATCCTCCAAAATCTGATTGACTCTCTCGGTCTGTCCATCTGTCTGTGGGTGGAAAGCTGTGCTAAACTCCAGCCTGGTTCCCAATGTTTCGTGCAACTGCTTCCAGAACTTCGAGGTGAATTGGGTTCCTCTATCTGATACGATACTCCTCGGAACTCCATGCAAACATACAATCCTTGTCATGTATATCTTAGCCAATTTGGCACTGCTGTAGGTAGTCTTTACTGGGATGAAATGAGCTACCTTCGTCAAACGATCGACTACAACCCAAATTGAGTCATAGCCTGAACGAGTCCTGGGCAATCCCGTGATGAAATCCATGCCTAGTTTGTCCCACTTCCATTCGGGTATAGGCAATGGTTGTAACAATTCCGCTGGCTTCTGATGTTCTGCCTTCACCCTCTGACATACATCACAATCTGCTACATACTCTGCAATATCCTTCTTCATTCCGGTCCACCAGAAAGTTTCCTTCAAATCCCAATACATCTTTGTATTTCCGGGGTGAATCGAATATGGTCAATCATGTGCCTCTTACAGAATCAACTTCCTGATCTCCGGGTCATTGGGCACATAAACACGGTCCTCAAACCATAAGGTATCGTGCTCATCCTCACGAAATCCTTTAGCCTTTCCCTTGCTCATCCTTTCCTTAATGGAAGCAATTTCCTTATCTGCCTTTTGAGCTTCCCTGATTTTATCCATCAAAGTAGACTGAATCTCCAATGCTGCTACATAGCCTCTCGGAACTATTTCCAAACATAGCTCATGAAGATCCTCGGCTAACTCCTTGGGTATTCCTCCCGTCATTAGTGTATTGATGTGGCTCTTGCGGCTCAACGCGTCTGCTACAATGTTAGCCTTCCCGGGGTGATAATGCAATCTCATATCATAATCCTTAATAAGCTCCAACCATCTCCTCTGCCTGAGATTTAACTCCTTCTGCGTGAAGATGTACTTCAAACTCTTGTGATCCGTGTTCACCTCACAATGATTTCCAATGAGAAAATGTCTCCATGTTTTTAGTGCGTGCACTACGGCTGCTAACTCCAAATCATGAGCAGCATAATTCAACTCATGAGGCTTAAGCTGTCGTGAAGCATACGAAACAACTCTTCCCTTCTGCATAAGCACTGCTCCAAGTCCTCGACGTGAAGCATCGCAATACACTTCATAATCATTAGTCTGATCTGGCAGAATTAATAATGGTAAGGTAAGCAAACGTTGCTTCAAGTCTTCGAAACTAACCTCACACTCCTCAGTCCAAATGAACTTAGTATCCTTCTTCAACAACTCTGTCATAGGCTTCGCAATCTTCGAGAAATTTTCAATGAATCTCCGGTAGTATCCTGCGAGTCCAAGGAAACTCCTGATCTCTCCAACTGTTGTTGGTGCTTCCCAGTTAGTCATAGTGACAACTTTAGTGGGGTATAATGCGATACCTTCTCCGGATATAACATGTCCGAGAAATCCAACTTCTTTCAACCAAAACTCACACTTGCTGAACTTGGCGTATAGCTGATGTTCTCTGAGCTTCTCGAGTACCAAACGCAAGTGCTCCTTATGTTCCTCTTCATTTTTCGAGTACACCAAAATATCATCAATGAACACCATGACGAACTTATCCAAAAACTCCATAAACACTTTGTTCATCATGTTCATAAAATAGGCTGGGGCGTTAGTTAGACCAAATGACATAACGGTATACTCATACAGCCCATACCTGGTGGTAAAAGCCGTCTTCGGTATATCTTGCTCCCGAATCTTCAACTGATGGTATCCTGATCGCAAATCAATCTTGGAAATCACCTTAGCTCCATGCAACCGATCAAACAGATCATTGATCATTGGTAGTGGGTACTTGTTCTTGATTGTTACTTCATTCAATCCGCGATAATCGACAACCATTCTTAATGATCCATCCTTCTTTTTCACTAGAAGTACTGGCGATCCCCAAGGCGAAGAACTTGGGCGAATAAAACCTTTGTCCAACAACTCCTTAATCTGCTTCTTAATTTCCTCCAAATCTTGGGCTGGCATCCTGTACGGTCTCTTGGATATAGGCCCAGTGCCTGGTAGTAGTTCAATTAAGAACTCAATGTCCCTATCCGGTGGCATGCCTGGCAACTCTTCTGGAAATACATCGGGGAAATCCCTTACCACTGGTACTTCCTCCTACACAACTCCTGATAAGGAATTTACATGTGCTCTTCTCGGCTCATGCCGTGATACATACTTGATTCTTCTTCCTTCAGGGGTGGTAAGCAAAAATCGACTTACTGGCGCAATCAATATTCCCTCCATACTTCGATAACCAATCCATGCCTAATATCACATCCAAACCTTGCGATTCCAAAACTATTAGGTCCGAGGGAAATACATGGTGTCCAATCCTTAATGGCAGTCGATCACACCATATACTAGCCGTATACTCTGCTCCGGGTGAGGTTACTAGCATGGGTGACCTAAGTGCTTGGGTCGGTAGTTTATATTTATCCACAAATCCCCTTGATATGTATGAATGCGATGCACCAGTATCGAAAAGAACAACTGCAGTAAATGTCTTAACCAAAAACTTACCTATTACTGCGTCTGGCTGAGCTTCAACCTCCTCCACGGTAACGTGGTTCACTTGCCCCCTGTTGAAAGGGTTCGGCTTCTTTCCTGAGCTTCCATTGCCATTTCCATTTTGGGCTTCTGGGCAATCATTTGCATAATGCCCAGTCTTACGGCACTTATAACAAGTGATATGGCTCAGGTCTGCCTTGGATGGTGTTGACAGGTTGGTGCAGCTTTGTCCATTGCTTCCTCCATTCGCGTTTCCATTCTTTGCGCCGTTATGATTGTGTGAGCTGCCTCCTCTGTGAGTATGCTGAAAATGTCCTCCTGACTTTGGGGTAAAGCGTGGCTTCTACTGAGCTCCAGAATTGTACTTCCCCTGTGCATACTTCCTCTTACGATTGTCAATCTGCTGCTGCTTCCCCTCAATCATAAGAGCACGATCTACTAACTCCTGGTAGTTATTGAAAGTGGCTACCATCAACTGCATGCTCAGCTCATCATTCAGTCCTTCTAGAAACTTCTCCTGTTTAGCTGCATCCGTAGCAACGTCATCTGGGGCATAGCGGGCTAGCTTACTGAAATCATCCACATACTGGCCAACTGTCTGTCCTCCTTGGCGTAAGTTGCGAAACTCACGCTTCTTCATGGCCATAGCTCCTACTGAAACATGGGCAGTACGAAAAGCTTGCTGAAACTTATTCCATGTGACAGTGTCTACAGGGTAAGTGGCTGTAAAATTCTCCCACCATGCTGCTGCGGGTCCGTCAAGATGATGTGCGGCAAACTTCACCTTTTCTCCAACTGTGCATCCTGCAGTGGTCAACTCCCTCCCTATCTTATGGAGCCAATCATCTGCTACTATCGGCTCGGTGCTACTGGAAAACACCGACGGATTCAACCTTAAGAAACGTGCCAGATGGTCAACAGGTGGTGGTGGTGGGTTGTTGTTGTTGTTGCCTTGGTTCTATACCAATGTTTGAATCAAGGTATACTGCTGCTAAATCAACTGGGTGATCTCTGGCGGGAAAACAAACTCGGGGTCGCGTCTCGGAGGCATCTGAGGGTTTAAAGGGGAGAGTTAAGAATAGAATGAGGTCTAGTGAGATAACACTACCCATATGCACATGAGACAAAAACACACAATATCATTCCAATCAATTCAAACAAGGGCATACAACGGTCTAACTATCGTTACAAAAGTGCTTGGACTAAAACTAATTAAATGGTGGAAAATTCTACTACTGTTATGGTGGTCAACTAGAAAAACTGCTCCGATGTAGATTCCATGATATCTGCTCCAGCTTCATCAACATAGTCATCATTGCTGTCGTCGGGATCCGAGTCGGTGTCGTCGATGATGATATAATTATCTGGACATGTAGGTCCATCCTCTTCCTCTCTGGGTGCTGATACTCCCATGAATACTCCAATCTTCTCCTTAAGGTCACCGTTCTGTCCTACTAGAGCGACGATTTCTTCCATATAGTCCTTACGTGTAGCCTTGAGTTCTGCTTCTAGCTCCTTGATCCTGGTTATAGCCTTCTGTAGTTCCTCCATATCTGCGCACATCTGATTCTCCTGGCGTTGGATGTGTTGGTTTAACTCCTGAATATAAGCTGCGATTGATCTGTCCTTCCTGGTGGTGATCATCTCCCAATGCTCATCTCGGCGCCCACAAATCTGGTAGATAGTATTCTTGAGATCGTTGTAGTAAACTTCTCCGATTCGTCCCATGGCGATGTGAGCTGCCATGCTTTTTACTAAGCTCCATGTTGGTACATCAAAGGTAAACTCTATTGGCTCCGTGACTGGTGCAAACGTCCTTCCTGGAATGTAGACTTGAATCCTCCAGCGCTCCTCTTCGGGTAAAGTGGCGTTGAAAGTCCCGGTGAAGCTTGGGACTCCTATGTTCAAGTATCTAGTGGCTTCCTTCAAGTGATATCCAAAAGGTGAATTCTCATCTGGTTGCGCGAACTTGATCCTTGCATCCGCCATCCTAAAGAATAGAAAAGATGAGGAGTCAGAAATGAGAAGAAAGAGTAGTGATCTAGGGTTTAAGCTTAGTGGCCGTGTCCTACAGTCAGCGTGTGCTCTGATACCACCTTTGTAGCGACAAGACCTCAAACAGTCTGATCTCTATGCTTAGTGTCATCCCTGGATCAGTAATGTTGACACCACACAGTACTTGGAGGATTTATAACAGAGTAGCAATCACACACTTATTACATCGAATGTCTCAAAAGAGAACTTATTGAAATAAATATGGCTTAAGGCCATCTAAAATCGATAACAACGGAAGGCTTGGAAGATAAGTGAGTCCATCAACTCCAACGGCATCACTAAGTATAGAACCATGACCTAAAAGCATCTTACTCATCGTCTGAAAAGTCTGCAACGTGAAATGTTGCAGCCCGAAAACGGGTCAGCACATGGAATATGCTGGCAATGTAACACATAGAGAGTAAACAATGGAATAAGCTATACTACATGCATATTTGGCTGGTGGAAAAGCTCTATGGTTACAGTTTTTGCATAAAGCCAATTTTTCCCTACTGCAAAGGAATAAAGTTATTTAACTATCATGGTGGTTGTTAAACATTGAGAATGGTTGACAACATTCTCAATCCCAATTAAAAAGTACTCATTAAACCCAACAATATTAAATTAGAAGTAACATGATGAGATTCACATGATATCCAGGTACTAGATACTCAAGATGTCCATAACCAGGGACACGGCTAACCATGATTAGTTTATACACTCTGCAGAGGTTTGCGCACATTTCCCCACATGACTCGATCGCCTCCGCTTGGTTTCTTGCACTGCATGGTGTTTGAGAAACGGATGACTGAGACATAGTCTTTCAGAAGCACTTGCACCTTACATAAGGGGTAGACCGTACCAACCTACATCCCCTACATCTGCTAGTCCACCCCGTAAGAGTTCACACAACTTAGTCAACTATGCTAGAGCCCATAATAGCATGTGGCTGCACACGGAAGTTTCTAGTTTGAGTAATCTCATGATCCCTTTGAGCCTGGGTGGCGGTCCAAAGAAATACAGGCAAGTCTTGATAGAAACCAGGTGCCTCAATCCACCCAAATGTGTATTCAAGTTGCCACCTTAAATAAACCATTAATTTAACAATCTCACATCTGTCATGGATACACTCACCCAATCCACGTCTACTAGCATAGCATGGCATAATAAGCAAACGTACAAGTAACTCCCAAAGGTTTGATAATAAAACAGGTAATAGGTACTACCTTTTCTACTTCCCATCCCACAATTTAATTAGATCCTAATCATGCAATGTTTGAGAATTGATCTAATGCATAAAAACTGGGTAGTAGAAAGGTATGATCAAGTGTTACTTGCCTTGTTGATGATCCGCGAGACCTAGAGACTGGAAGTAACAGGCGACACACTCCGGGTATTCTATCGCAGACAAACAAACAATCATACAATAAGTACTCATCTAATGCACAGGTAAAACTTAAGAACTCCGGTTTGCAAAAGAAACAAATCAAACAAAGCAACAAAAGTCAAACGGCGAAAGAAAACAACTTTGTTTTACTAATCTGGATCTAAGTCAAATTTTACAGAAGCAAAAACTTTTTTAAGTAGATTATTCGGAAAGAGGGTTTCAAGACGAAACTCCAGGCGCTTGAATCGCCTGATTCCGATAAACGAGCGAAAAGTTATACTAAAACGAAAATCGGATCAGGAATCGCGATCAAAAAAATCGCGGATTAAATCCGAGAAAAAGAAAAACGACGAACGGGTCAACGGACGAACGTTTGTTAACTAAACTAATCTGACGAACACGTTCGTTAAAACGAACGAATGAGCGAATGCTCGCTAATTAAACTAAACCGAAAATAAAACCGATCTAATTGAAAAAAACCGAAACTAAAAAAAACCGAAAAAGAAAATAAACCGACGGAAAAAACCGCTCGGTTTTCTAAAAAAAGGCACGGAAAATGAGGCGGCGACGAACCTCGGCGAGCGTGCGGGCGGCGGGGTCGGCGGGGTCCGGCGGCGGCGGCTGGCGGCGGCGGCGGCTGGCGGCTAGGGTTAGGGTTTGCGCGGGTGGGCCGGCGGAGGCTGGCGGGCTGGCGGGGCGGGGCGGCTGGGCCTGGGGCGCCGGGGCGGCGCTATATATAGTGCCCCCCGAGCGGAGTCCTGCTCGGGCACGGCCCGTAGGTCGGTTGCGTTTTTTCTTTTTCTTTTTTTAAATAAATAATTTCATGCAGAAGAAAAATAAAAAGAAATACTAAACGGACTCCAAAATTCCCGAAATAAATTTACTCCGACTTCTAAAATCAAGCCGGACAAGATGAACATTTATTTGGGGCCTAAATGCAATTTTGAAAAACGCGCATTTTTCCTAAATTCAAATAAAAGGCAAAAAACTCCAAAATAAATCTTATTTGATTTTCTATTAAATCTTTATTATTTCTTTATTGTGGGAAAGTCATTTTATTCCCTCTCTGAAATTTTGGTAGAAGAAATAATTGAAGATAAATAAATAAAATCAATGATCCTATTTTCAAAATTTGAGAAAAACTCAAATATGAAAATAACGAAACCCCAACTCTCTACGTGGGTCCTTGAGTTGTGTAGAATTTCTAGGATCGAGCCAACAACGCAACAAAAATATGATATGCAATGATGATCTATGTATAACATTCCAAATTGAAAATTTGGGATGTTACATAGCCCATAATGCATCATCAAGTTTTTTGGAACAATTCTTTCTAGATCTATTAACAGTCTTTTGCAAAATTAATTTAAGCTCTCTATTACTCAATTCTACTTGACCACTAGACTAAGGGTGATATGGAGATGCAATTCTGTAATTAACATCATACTTAGCAAGCATTTTACGAAAAGCACCATGAATAAAATGTGAACCACCATTAGTCATTAAGTATCTAGGGACTCCAAACCTCGGAAAAATAACTTCTTTAAGCATCTTAATAGAGGTGTTATGAACATCACTACTAGTTGGAATAGCTTCTACCCACTTAGTAACATAATCAACAGCAACTAAAATATGTGTATACCCATTAGAGGAAGGAAACGGTCCCATATAATCAAAGCCCCAAACATCAAATGGTTCAATAACAAGTGAATAATTCATAGGCATTTCTTGATGTCTACTAATATTACCAATTCTTTAACATTCATCACAAGACAAGACAAACTTACGGGCATCCTTGAAGAGAGTAGGCCAATAAAAACCTGATTGCAGTACCTTATGTGCAGTTCTATCTCCAGCGTGGTGTCCTCCATATGCCTCAGAGTGACACTTGCATAGGATCTGTTCCTGTTCATGCTAAGGTATACAATGTCTAATAACACCATCTACTCCTTTATAAAGGTGTGGGTCATCCCAGAAGTAATGTCTTAAATCATTGAAAACCTTTTCTTTTGCTAGTATGTGAAACTAGGTGGTATGAATTTAGCAACAATGTAATTAGCATAATCAGCATACCATGGAGCACTACAAGAAGCATTTATGACAACTAATTGTTCATAAGGAAAGCTATCATCAATACATAGTTGGTCATCAAGAACATTCTCTAACCTAGACAAGTTGTCTGCAACGGGGTTGTCAGCTCCCTTTCTATCAATAATATGCAAATCAAATTTTTGTAGTAGGAGAACCCATCTAATAAGTCTAGGTTTAGCATCTTTCTTTTCCATAAGATATTTAATAGCAGCATGATTAGTGTGAATAGTTACTTTAGAATCAACAATATAAGTTCTGAACTTATCACAAGCAAATACAACTGCTAAGAATTCTTTTTCAGTAGTAGCATAATTTCTCTGGGCACTGTCTAGAGTTTTACTAGCATATTGAATAACATTTAGTTTCTTATCAACTCTTTGTCCTAGAACAGCACCTATAGCATAATCACTAGCATCACGCATAATTTCAAAGGGTAGATTCCAATCAGGTGGCTGAACAATAGGTGCAGAAATCAAAGCTTTCTTAAGTATTTCAAATGCTTCTACACAATCATCATCTAAGACAAAAGGAATATCTTTTTGTAAGAGATTAGTCACATGCCTAGAAATTTTAGAGAAGTCCATAATGAACCTCCTATAAAAACCGGCATGACCAAGGAAACTTCTTATACCTTTAATGTCCTTGGGACACGACATCTTTTCAGTAGCATCAACCTTAGCTTTATTAACTTCAATACCTCTTTCAGAAATTTTATGACCCAAGACAATACCTTCATTAACCATAAAGTGGCACTTCTCCCAATTCAAGACGAGACTAGTATCTTCACATCTCTGCAAAAATCGATCAAGGTTGCTCAAGCAATCATCAAAAGAAGACCCATAAACGGAGAAATGATCCATGAAACCTAACAAATCTTTTCACAAAAGTCAGAGAATATAGCCATCATGCATCTTTGAAAGGTAGCAGGTGCATTACATAAACCAAAAGGCATACATCTATAAGCAAAAGTACCGAAAGGACAAGTAAAAGTGGTCTTTTCTTGATCCTCTGCTGACACAGGTATTTGAGAGAAACCAGAGTAACCATCTAGAAAGCAAAAATGTGTATGTTTAGATAATCTTTCTAGCATTTGATCAATAAAAGGTAGAGGGTAATGATCCTTTTTAGTAGCTTTATTTAACTTACGGAAATCAATTACCATCCTATAACCTGTAATAATTCTTTGCGGGATCAATTCATCTTTATCATTAGGAACAAGAGTAATACCTCCCTTCTTAGGGACACAATAGATAGGAATTACCCACTGACTATCAGCAATGGGATAAATTATACCTGCCTCCAGGAGCTTTAGTATTTCCTTTCTTACCACTTCTTTCATCTTAGGATTTAATCGTCGTTGGTGATCAATAACTGGTTTGGCGTCTTTCTCCAAATTTATTTTTTGTTGGCATAAAGTGGGACTAACGCCCTTAAGATCATCAAGAGTATATCCAATAGCAGCACGGTGCTTCTTCAGAGTTTTCAATAATCTCTCCTCTTCCTGGTCTGAAAGGTTAGCACTAATAATAACAGGATATATCTTCTTTTCATCAAGATAAGCATATTTGAGAGTATCAGGTAATGGTTTAAGCTCAAACACGGGATCACCCTTGGGTGGAGGAGGATCCCCTAGAATTTCAACAGGCAAGTTGTGTTTCAAAATAGGTCCCTGTTTAAAGAATACTTCATCTATCTCCCTTCTTTCATTCATAAACATATCATTTTCATGGTCTAGCAAATATTGTTCTAAAGGATCATTAGGAGGCACGGCAGTAGAAGCAAGACCAATAATTTCATCCTTACTAGGCAATTCTTTATCATTGGATTGTCTATGAAATTTAGCAAAATTAAACTCATGAGACATATCCCCTAAGCCAGTCGTAACTACATCCTTTTCGCAATCTATCATAGCATTAACAGTGTTCAAGAAGGGTCTACCAAATATAATGGGACAAAAGTCATCTTGTGGGGAACAAAGAACAAGAAAATCAGCAAGATATTTAACTTTCCCACACAAGACTTCAACTTCTCTAACAATCCCAATTGGTGAAATAGTATCTTTATTGGCAAGCTTAATTGTAACATCAATTTCTTCTATCTCAGCAGGTGCAATATCATGCATAATTTCTTTGTATAAGGAATGAGGTATTGCACTAGCACTAGCACCCATATCACATAAGCCATGATAACAATGATCTCCTATTTTAACAGAAATAACAAGCATGCCTACAACCGGTCTATGTTTCTTAGCATCGGGCCTAGCAATTCTAGCAGCTTGATCATAGAAATAAATAACATGCCCATCAATATTATCAGCCAAGAGATATTTAACCATAGCAATACTAGGTTCAACTTTAATTTGCTCAGGAGGTGTATATGTTCTAGTATTACTCTTACGAACCACAGTTGAAGCTTTAGCATGATCCTTTATCCTAATAGGGAAAGGTGGTTTCTCAGTATAAGTAGCAGGAACAATAGGATCATTATAAGTGATAGTCTTTTCTTCAACATTAATAGGTGCTACTACTTTTACTTCAGTGGGAGGATTATATTTAAACCACTTCTCCTTAGGGAGGTCAACATGAGTAGCAAATGATTCACAGAAGGAAGCTACTATCTTAGAGTCAAGTCCATATTTAGTGCTAAATCCACGAAAAGCATCAGTATCCATAAAAGATTGAACACAATCAAACTTAGGTGTCATACCTGACTCCTTACCTTCGTCGATATCCCAATATTCAGAGTTGTGTTTAATTCTTTCCAATAAATCCCATTTGAATTCAATAGTCTTCATCATAAAAGACCAGCACAAGAAGTATCGAGCATGGAGCGATTGTTGAGAGAAAGCCGAGCATAAATTTTTGAATGATCGTTTCTCTTGAGAACTCATGATTGGGGCATGAATATAACATTGAATTAAGCCTCCCCCAAGCTTGAGCGATGTTTTCTCCTTCGCGAGGCCAAAAATTATATATATAATTGCGATCACGATGAACAAGATGCATAGGATAAAACTTCTGGTGAAATTCCAAATTCAATCGGTTGTAGTTCCATGATCCCATATCATCACATAGCCTATACCACGTCAATGCCTCTCCCTTCAAAGACAAAGGGAAGACCTTCTTCTTGATAACATCATCGGGCATACCTGCAAGCTTAAATAATCCACAAACTTCATCCACATAGATTAGGTGTAAATCAGGATGCAATGTTCCATCTCCTGTAAAGGGATTAGCTAGCAGTTTCTCTACCATACCCGAAGGAATTTCAAAGTAAACATTTTTAGTAGGTTCACTAGGTTGAGGAGAAACTCTTTGCTCTACTGGTCGGGGTGAAGATACCCCGAACAAGCACCTGAAAGGATTATGTTCCATAGTAACAAGTGACAATAAATTTCAGAACACTATATAAATTTTCCCATATCAAGTTCCACTTACCAAAGGCGCTTCACTCCCCGGCAACGGCGCCAGAAAAGAGTCTTGATGACCCACAAGTGTAGGGGATCTATCGTAGTCCTTTCAATAATTAAGATTGTCAAACCCAACGAGGAGCAGAAGGAAATGACAAGCGGTTTTCAGTAAGGTAATTTGTAAGCACTGAAATTATCGGTAACAGATAGTTTTGTGATAAGGTAATTTGTAACGGGTAACAAGTAATGAAAGTAAATAAGTGCAGCAAGGTGGCCCAATCCTTTTTGGAGCAAAGGACAAGCCTGGACAAGTTCTTATATAGAGAAAAGCGCTCCCGAGGACACATGGGAATTATCATCAAGCTAGTTTTCATCACGCTCATATGATTCGTGTTCGTTACTTTGATAATTTGATATGTGGGTGGACCGGTGCTTGGGTACTGCCCTTTCTTGGACAAGCATCCCACTTATGATTAACCCTTATTGCAAGCATCCGCAACTACAAAAGAAGTATTAAGGTAAACCTAACCATAGCATGAAACATGTGGATCCAAATCAGCCCCTTACGAAGCAACACATAAACTAGGGTTTAAGCTTATGTCACTCTAGCAACCCATCATCAACTTATTACTTCCCAATGCTTCCCTCTAGGCCCAAATAATGGTGAAGTGTCATGTAGTCGACGTTCACATAACACCACTAGAGGGGAGACAACATACATCTCATCAAAATATCGAACGAATACCAAATTCACATGACTAGTTATAGCAAGGCTTCACCCATGTCCTCGGGAACAAACATAACTACTCACAGAGCATATTCCTGTTCATAATCAGAGGGGTATTAATATGCATTAAGGATCTGAACAAATGATCTTCCACCGAATAAACCAACTAACATCAACTACAAGGAGTAATCAACACTACTAGCAACCCACAGGTACCAATCTGAGGTTTTGGTACAAACATTGGATACAAGAGATGAACTAGGGTTTGAGAGGAGATGGTGCTAGTGAAGATGTTGATGGAGATTGACCCCCTCCCTATGAGAGGATCGATGGTGATGACGGTGGTGATGATTTCCCCCTCCCGAAGGGAAGTTTCCCCGGCAGAACAGCTCCGCCGGAGCCCTAGATTGGTTCCGCCAAGGTTCCGCCTCGTGGCGGCGGAGTTTCATCCCGAAAGCTTGCTTATGATTTTTTCCAGGGTAAGAGACTTCATATAGCAGAAGATGGTCACCGGAAGGCTGCCAGGGGGCCCACGAGGTAGGGGGCGCGCCCAGGGGGTAAGGCGCGCCCCCCACCCTCGTGGACGATGGGTGGCCCCCCTCTCGTATTTCTCCCGCTTAGTATTTTTTATTAATTCCAAAAGTGACTTTCGTGGAGTTTCAGGACTTTTGGAGTTGTGTAGAATAGGTCTATAATATTTGCTCCTTTTCCAGCCCAGAAATCCACCTGCCGGCATTCTCCCTCTTCATGTAAACCTTGTAAAATAAGAGAGAATAGGCATAAGTATTCTGACATAATGTGTAATAACAGTCCATAATGCAATAAATATCGATATAAAAGCATGATGCAAAATGGGTGTATCATTACCTCATCAAGTTCTACTTTCCTCCCACTCACTTCTTTCGAGAGAAACTCCTTCTCTAGAAAGGATCCATTTTTAGCAAGAAATGTCTTGCCTTCGGATCTGTGATAGAAGGTGTACCCAATAGTCTCCTTTGGGTATCCTAGGAAGACACATTTCTCCGATTTGTGTTCGAGCTTATCAGGTTGAAGTTTTTTCACATAAGCATCGTAGCCCCAAATTTTAAGAAACGACAACTTTGGTTTCTTGCCAAACCATAGTTCATAAGGAGTCATGTCAATGGATTTAGATGGTGCCCTATTTAACGTGAATGCAGCCGTCTCTAAAGCATAACCCCAAAACGATAGCGGTAAATCAGTAAGAGACATCATAGATCGCACCATATCTAATAAAGTATGATTACGACGTTCGGACACACCATTACGGTGTGGTGTTCCGGGTGGCGTGAGTTACAAAACTATTCCGCATTTTTTCAAATGAAGACCAAACTCGTAACTTAAAATTTCTCCTCCACGATCAGATCGTAGAAACTTTATTTTCTTGTTACGATGATTTTTGTAACATCCCAAATTTTCAATTTGGAATGTTATACACTAGATCATCATATCACATTTTATTTGTTTTTGGTTTTATCCTAGAAATTCTACGCAACTCAAGGACCCTCGGAGAGAGTTGCGGATTTCGTTATTTTCATATTTGAGTTTTCTCAAATTTTGAAAGTAGGATCATTTGATTTTATTTATTTTATCTTCACTTATTTATATTATAAAAATATGAGAGAGGGAATAAAATGACTTTACCAAAAATAAAGAAATATTGAGGATTTAATAAAAAAATCAAATAAGATTTTATTTTGGAGTTATTGGCTATTTTATTTGAATTTAGGAAAATTGCACGTTTTTCAAAACTGCATTTTAGGGCCAAGAAAATGTTCATCTCGTTCTAAATATTTTATTTAGACGATGAAAATTTATTTTGGCATTTTTAGAATTTTATTTTATTTTCTAGGATTTTTCTTATTTTCGGCGGAATTGTTTTTAAAAAAAATACCGCGCGCACGACTGGGCCGAAGGCCCAGCAGAGCCGGCCTAGCGCCGCCGCCGTCTCCCGCTCCGGATCGGGACGGACGGAGTCCCGATCGCCGCCGCCACCGAGTCCGGGAGGACCACGCCTCCCCGTCCCCTCCCGCAAGCCACCGCCCCCCCTTTAAAAGCCGACCCGGGGCCCCCTTGGAGCCCCAAGCCAGAGCTGCCGCCGCCGCAAGCCGCCCGCCCCGCTGCAGCCGCCGTCGCTGCCAGGAGCAGCCGTCGCCGCCGCCCGTAGCCGCCGCCCGCCACCCCACGCCTCCCCGCCGCCGCCCGAAGCCCCGCCGGAGGCACTGGACTTCGCTGGAGCCCCAACGAGGTAGCCGCCGTTCGCCACCCCGGTTTTCTAAGAAAAATTGATTCAGTTTTTTTAGAAAACCCTAGGTTTATTTTTTTAGATCAGTTTATTTTATTTTTTCCCGGTTTATTTATTTAGCGAGCGTTCGCTCGTTTGTTCGTTTTAACGGACGAGTTCACTGTTTAGTTTCTGTTAACGAACATCCGTTTGTTAAACTGTTCGTCAGTTTTTCTTTTTCTCGGATTTTCCGTGATTATTTCCAGATCATGATTTCTGATCCGATTTTCGTTCTAGTATAACTTTTCGCTTGTTTATCGGAATCAGGCGATTCAAGCGCCTAGAGTTTCATCTCGAAACCCTCTTTCCGTTTAACCAACTCAAACAAGTTTTTGCTTCTGTAAAATTTGACTTAGTTCCAGATTAGTAAATGAAGCTTGTTTCTTTCGCCGTTTGTGTTTCGTTGCTTCGTTCGATTTGATTCTTTTTGCAAACTGGAGTTCTGAAGTTGAACTTTCTGGTTAGTTCTCTTATTTGAGTTTTACCTATGCATTAGATGAGTACTTATTGTATGCTTGTTTGTTTGCGATAGAGTACCCAGAGTGCGCCGCTTGCTACTTCGAATCTCTAGGTTTCACGGATCATCAGCAAGGCAAGTAACACTTTGATCATATATCTTCCATACCCAGTTTTATTGGATTAGATCAATCCTCAAACATTGCATGATTTGGATGTAATTAAATTGTGGGTTTTGGGAACTAGATGAGGTAGTACCTATTACCTGTTTTATTATCAAACCCTTGGGAGTTACTTCTACGTTTGCTTATTATGCCATGCTATGCTAGTAGATGTGGATTGGGTGAGTGTATCCATGACAGATGTGAGATTGTTATTTAATGGTTTATTTAAGGTGGCAACTTAAACACACATCTGGGTGGATTGAGGCACCTGGGTATTCCAGCGATTGCCTGTTTTTCTTTATGGACCACCACCTAGGCTCAAAGGGATCATGAGATTTTTCATGCTAGAAACTTCCGTGTGCAGCCACAAGCTACTATGGGCTCTAGCATAGTTGATTAAGTCGTGTGAACTCTTACAGTGGTATACTAGCAGATGTAGGGGATGTAGGTTGGTACTGTCTACCCGATTGTAAGGTGCAAACGCTTCTGAAAGACTATGTCTCGGTCATCCGTTTCTCAAAATCATGTAGTGCGAGAGTCCCAACGGAGGAGATCGAGTCTTGTGGGGGAAAGTGCGCAAACCTCTGCAGAGTGTATAAACTAATCATGGTTAGCCGTGTCCCCGGTTATGGACATCTTGAGTATCTAGTACTTGGATTATCATGTGAATCTCATCATGTTACTTTAATTTAATTTGTTGGGTTTAATGATGATGTTTAATTGGGATTGAGAGGATGTCTATCTTCTTAATGTTTAACAACCACCATGATAGTTAAACCAAATTTATTCCTTTGCAGTAGGGAAAAATTAGCTTTTTTGCAAAACTGTAACCATAGAGCTTTCCACCAGCCATATATGCATGTAGAATAGCTTTATTCTTTCATTACTCTCTATGTGTTACATTGCCAGCATATTCCATGCGCTGACCCATTTTCGGGCTGTAACGTTCATGTTGCAGACTTCTCAGACGACGAGTAAGGTGCCTTAGGTCATGGTTCTATACTCAGTGATGCCGTTGGAGTTGATGGACTCACTTATCTTCCAAGACTTCCGATGTTATCATTATTAGATGGACTCATTTATTGTAATAAGTTCTCTTTTGAGACATTCGATGTAATAAGTGTGTGATTGCTACTCTGTTATAAATCCTTCAAGTACTGTGCGTGTCAGCATTACTGATCCAGGGATGACACTAAGGCACAGAGATCAGACTGTTCGAGGTCTCGTCGCTACAATTTTCCACTTCACTCTGAAATTCTTTGAACTTTTCAAATGTTTCAGACTTATGTTTCATTAAGTAGATATACCCATATCTGCTTAAATCATCTATGAAGGTGAGAAAATAACGATACCCGCCGCGAGCCTCAATATTCATCGGACCACATACATCAGTATGTATGATTTCCAATAAATCTGTTGCTCGCTCCATTGTTCCGGAGAATGGCATTTTAGTCATCTTGCCCATGAGGCATGGTTCGTGTACCAAGTGATTCCAAAAGTCCATCAATATGGAGTTTCTTCATGCGCTTTACACCAATATGACCCAAATGGCAGTGCCACAAATAAGTTGCACTATCATTATCAGCTCTACATTTTTTGGCTTCAACATTATGAATATGTGTATTACTACAATCGAGATTCAACAAAAATAGACCACTCTTCAAGGGTGCATGACCATAAAACATATTACTATAAAAAAATAGAACAACCATTATTCTCAGATTTAAATGAACAACCGTCTCGCATCAAACAAGATCCAGATATAATGTTCATGCTTAACGCTGTCACCAAATAACAATTATTTAGGTCTAAAACTAATCCCAAAGGTAGATGTAGAGGTAGTGTGACGACGACGATCACATCGACTTTGGAACCATTTCCCACGCGCATCATCACCTCGTCCTTAGCCAATCTTCGCTTAATCCGTAGTCCCTGTTTCGAGTTGCAAATATTAGCAACAGAACCAGTATCAAATACCCAGGTGCTACTGCGAGCTTTAGTAAGGTACACATCAATAACATGTATATCACATATACCTTTGTTCACCTTGCCATCCTTCTTATCCGCCAAATACTTGGGGCAATTCCGCTTCTAGTGGCCAGTCCCTTTGCAGTAGAAGCACTCAGTCTCAGGCTTAGGTCCAGACTTGGGTTTCTTCTCCTGAGCAGCAACTTGTTTGCCGTTCTTATTGAAGATCCCCTTCTTCTTCCCTTTACCATTTTTCTTGAAACTGGTGGTCTTATTGACCATCAACACTTGATGCTCCTTCTTGATTTCTACCTCTGCAGCCTTTAGCATTGCGAAGAGCTCGGGAATTGTCTTATCCATCCCTTGCATATTATAGTTCATCACAAAGCTCTTGTAGCTTGGAGGCAGTGATTGAAGAATTCTGTCAATGACACTATCATCCGGAAGATTAACTCCCAGTTGAATCAAGTGATTATTATACCCAGACATTTTGAGTATATGTTCACTGACAGAATTATTCTCCTCCATTTTGCAGCTGTAGAACTTATTGGCGACTTCATATCTCTCGATCCGGGCATTTGCTTGAAATATTAACTTCAACTCCTGGAACATCTCATATGCTCCATGACATTCAAAACGTCCTTGAAGTCCCGATTCTAAGCCGTAAAGCATGGCACACTGAACTATTGAGTAGTCATCAGCTTTACTCTGCCAGATGTTCTTAACATCACCAGCAGCATCTGCAGCAGGCCTGGCACCCAGCGCTGGTTCCAGAACGTAATTCTTCTGTGCAGCAATGAGGATGATTCTCAAGTTACGGACCCAGTCTGTGTAATTGCTACCATCATCTTTCAACTTAGCTTTCTCAAGGAACGCATTAAAATTCAACGGAACAACAACACGGGCCATCTATCCACAACAACATAGACAAGCAAAAATACTACCATGTACTAAGTTCATGATAAATTATAGTTCAATTAATCATATTACTTAAGAACTCCCACTTAGATAGACATCCCTCTAATCATCTAAGTGATCACGTGATCCAAATCAACTAAACCATGTCCGATCATCACGTGAAATGGAGTAGTTTTCAATAGTGAACATCACTATGTTGATCATATCTACTATATGATTCACGCTTGACCTTTCGGTCTCATGTTCCGAGGCAATATCTGCATATGCTAGGCTCGTCAAGTTTAACCCGAGTATTTCTGCGTGTGCAAAACTGGCTTGCACCTGTTGTATGTGAATGTAGAGCTTATCACACCCGATCATCACGTGGTGTCTCGGCACGACGAACTTTGGCAACGGTGCATACTCAGGGAGAACACTTGTACCTTGAAATTTAGTGAGAGATCATCTTATAATGCTACCGTCAGTCAAAGCAGAATAAGATGCATAAAGGATAAACATCACATGCAATCAATATAAGTGATATGATATGGTCATCATCATCTTGTGCCTTTGATCTCCATCTCCAAAGCACCATCATGATCACAATCGTCACTGGCTTGACACCTTGATCTCCATCGAAGCATCGTTGTCGTCTCACCAACTATTGCTACTACGACTATCGCTACCGCTTAGTGATAAAGTAAAGCAATTACAGGGCGATTGCATTGCATACAATAAAGCGACAACCATATGGCTCCTGCCAGTTGCCGATAACTTCGTTACAAAACATGATCATTTCATACAATAAAATATAGCATCATGTCTTGACCATATCACATCACAACATGCCCTGAAAAAACAAGTTAGACGTCCTCTACTTTGTTGTTGCAAGTTTTATGTGGCTGCTACAGGCTGAGTAAGAACCTTTCTTACCTACGCATCAAAACCACAATGATATTTTGTCAAGTTAGTGTTGTTTTAACCTTCAACAAGGACCGGGCATAGCCACACTCGATTCAACTAAAGTTGGAGAAACTGACACCCGCCAGCCACCTGTGTGCGAAGCACGTCGGTAGAACCAGTCTCGCGTAAGCATACGCGTAATGTCGGCCCGGGCCGCTTCATCCAACAATACCGCCGAATCAAAGTATGACATGCTGGTAAGCAGTATGACTAGTATCGCCCACAACTCACTTGTGTTCTACTCGTGCATATAACATCTACATATAAACCTGGCTCTGATACCAATGTTGGGGAATGTAGTAATTTCAAAAAATTCCTACGCACACGCAAGATCATGGTGATGCATAGCAATGAGAGGGGAGAGTGTCGTCCGAGTACCCTTGTAGACCGTAAGCAGAAGCGTTATGACAACACGGTTGATGTAGTCGTATGTCTTCACAATCGACCAATCCTAGTACCGAACGTATGACACCTCCGCGATCTGTGCACGTTCAGCTCGGCGACGTCCCACGAACTCATGATCCAGTAGAGCTTTGAGGGAGAGTTCCGTCAGCACGACGGCGTGATGACGGTGTTGATGAAGCTACTGACGTAGGGCTTCCCTTAAGCACCACTACAATATGACCGAGGTGGATTATGGTGGAGGGGGGCACCGCACACGGCTAAAACATCAATGATCAACTTGTGTGTCTATGGGGTGCCCCCCTCCCCCATATATAAAGGACTGGACGAGGGGAGCGGCCGGACCTCCTAGGTGCGCCCCAAGGGGAGTCCTACGCCCACTGGGAGTAGGACTCTAACCCTTCCAAGAGTAGGAGTAGGAGAGAGTGAAGGAGGAGAGAGGGGAAAGGAAAAGGGGCGTCGCCCCCCCCCCCCTCCTTGTCCAATTCGGACTAGAGGGGGAGGGGGCGCGCAGCCTGCCCTGGCCGCCCCTCCTCTTCTCCACTAAGGCCCAATAGGCCCATTACACTCCCCGGGGGGTTCCGGTAACCCCCTGGTACTCCGGTATTTGTCTGAACTTGCCATGAACCCTTCCGAAGTCCAAACATAGTCATCCAATATATTGATCTTTATGTCTCGACCATTTCAAGACTCCTCGTCATGTTTGTGATCATATCCGGGACTCCGAACTACCTTCGGTACATCAAAACACATAAGCTCATAATACCGATCTTCACCGAACGTTAAGCGTGCAGACCCTATGGGTTCGAGAACTATGTAGACATGACCGAGACACGTCTCTGGTCAATAACCAATAGCGGAACCTGGATGCTCATATTGGCTCCTACATATTCTACAAAGATCTTTATCGGTCAAACCGCATAACAACATACGTTCTTCCCTTTGTCATCGGTATGTTACTTGCTCGAGATTCGATCGTTGGTATCTCAATACCTAGTTCAATCTCGTTACTGACAAGTCTCTTTACTCGTTCCGTAATGCATCATCCCTTAACTAACTCATTAGTCACATTGCTTTGCAAGGCTTATAGTGATGTGCATTACCGAGAGGGCCCAGAGATACCTCTCCCACAATCGGAGTGACAAATCCTAATCTTGATCTATGCCAACTCAACAAGTACCATTGGAGACACCTGTAGAGCACCTTTATAATCACCCAGTTACGTTGTGATGTTTGGTAGCTGATACGTCTCCAACGTATCTACTTTTCCAAACACTTTTGCCCTTGTTTTGGACTCTAACTTGCATGATTTGAATGAAACTAACCCGGACTGACGCTGTTTTCAGCAGAACTGCCATGATGTTGTTTTATGTGTAGAAAAAAAAGTTCTTGGAATGTCCTGGAAATCCACAGAGGCACTTTTTGGAAAATATAAAAAATACTGGCGAAAGAATCAAGACCAGGGGGGCCACACCCTGTCCACGAGGGTGGGGGGCGCGCCCTCCCCCTGGGCGCGCCCCCTATCTCGTGGGCCCCCTGAGGCTCCGCTGACCTCAACTCCAACTCCATATATTCTATCCCGCAGAGAAAAAAATTGGAGAGAAAGTTTCATCATGCTTTACGATACGGAGCCGCCGCCAAACCCTAATCTCTCTCGGGAGGGCTGATCTGGAGTCCGTTCGGGGCTCCGGAGAGGGGGATTTGTCGCTGTCATCATCATCAACCATCCTCCATCACAAATTTCATGATGCTCACCGCCGTGCGTGAGTAATTCCATCGTAGGCTTGCTGGACGGTGATGGGTTGGATGAGATTTACCGTGTAATCAAGTTAGTTTTGTTAGGGTTTGATCCCTAGTGTCCACTATGTTCTGAGATTGATGTTGCTATGACTTTGCTATGCTTAATGCTTGTCACTACGGCCCTAGTGCCAGGATTTCAGATCTGAACCTATTATGTTTTCATGAATATATGTGTGTTCTTGATCCTATCTTGCAAGTCTATGTCACCTATTATGTGTTATGATCCAACAACCCTGAAGTGACAATAATCGGGATACTTCTCGGTGATTGAGGGAGTCCTGGATAAGGGGGTATCCGGACAGCCGGACTATATACATCGTCCGGACTATTGAAGCGTGAAGATACAAGACTCAAGACCCCGTGTCCGGATGGGACTCTTCTTGGCGTGGAAGGCAAGCTTGACGATCCAGATATTGTGTTTCCTTCCTTGTAACCAACTCCATGTAAACCCTAGCCCTCTCTGGTGTCTATATAAACGGGAGAGGTTTGTCCTTAGAAGGCCGATCACAATTACAATCATACCATCATAGGCTAGCTCTTAGGGTTTAGCCTCTACGATCTCGTGGTAGATCTACTCTTGTACTACCCATATCTTCAATATTAATCATGTAGGAAGTAGGGTTTTACCTCCATCGAGAGGGCCCGAACCTGGGTAAACATCCGTGTCCCTTGCTTCCTGTTACCATCAGCCTAGACGCACAGATCGGGACCCCCTACCCGAGATCCGCCAATTTTGACACCGACATTGGTGCTTTCATTGAGAGTTCCTCTGTGTCGTCGCTGCAGGGCTCGATGGCTCCTTCAATCATCGTCAACGACACGGTCCAGGGTGAGACTTTCCTTCCTGGATAGACTTTCATGTTCGGCGGCGTCGCACTGCGGGCCAATTCGCTTGGCCATCTGGAGCAGACCGACAGCTACACCCCTGGCCATCAGATCAGGTTCGGAAACCTAAAATACACGGCTTACCTTCACGGAGACTTGATCTTTGACGGATTCGGGCCTGCGCCAGGAGCACCGGACAATCACGACGGGCATGGCTTTGACTTGCTGTCGGACAACACTCAGGATATTACCCCTGCAGTGACCCCGGACTAAAATCCGGAGCAGGCTGCATCGCCTAAAGATGGAGGGTTAGACTCCGTCCCGCAGGAGCCGAACACGGGTCTCACCTCTGTGGTGGCCTGTGACTTTGGACCCCCGGATTCGTATCCGGTTGTTGGTTCCAGTCCGCGCACTGTCGAGCCAACTGAGCCAAGTTGGGCTCCGATAATGGAGTTCACCACTGCGGATATCTTCCAGCACTCGCCCTTTCTCGACATGCTTAACTCGTTAAAAACTCTCTCTTTGACAGAAAATTCCGGGCCGAACTATGTCCGGCTGGAGTAGGAAGTAGGCGACGAGGAAATTTGTTACCCACCCACCACCCACTTTATAGCCACGGTTGATGATTTAACCGATGTGCTTGACATCGACTCCGAAGGCATCGACGGTATGGACGACGATGCAGGAGAAGATTTAGAATCTATGGGGTGCCGGACTTCCGCCTCGTCACACGACATATACATGGTGGATATGCCCAAGGAGGATGACGGTGACAATCCGGAAGATAAAACCCCCAGGCAAAAGCCAAAGCGACGGTGCAGACGCTGTTCCAAGTCCAGCAACAGTAAAAATAGCAGCAAGAGCGCCAGAAGGATCGATACTCCGGTCAACCCCGAAGGAAACAACGACCATACGGAACCAGCGATGGAGCAGGACGAGCCAGGTCACGCCGAACACAGTTCGGAGCAGACGCCCGATGACAATGATTCAGAGGGACGAGTTCATCAAACCGGCCCAGGTCAAGAAGACAGTCCGGACGATGATGCATTCATCATTCCGGAAGAACGCGTGGAACGAGATAACCTCCACAGAAAGCTTATGGCCACAGCGAGAAGTCTGAATAAGCTGAAGCGACGGCTCAAAGCCGTGCAGGAAACGCTCAGTCGCAGATGGAATAAAGTGCTAGACACTGAAGAAAGATATGGCGACGATCGCCATACAAAGAGCTATCCAAAACGCAAGCTACTGCCAGAATTCGACGACGAGGCCGTTCCACCAAAGAGTAACATGACCAGGAGGCCGTATGTACCACTCCATAACCGCAACAAAGTGGCTACCGACACCGCACACGATCTACGTGAGCACCTGGATAAGAAAGCTGGCGCAGCTAGGTCCATCGGCGAGGGACTGTGGTCATCAAAACGATTATGCCAATCAAATACCAGTTCGGAATAAACACCGGACACAACAACAGCCGATGACATGCCACAACACATCCAGATACAGAGGGGCTGCTCACCCCCTGTGCTTTACCGAAGAAGTACTGGACCATGAATTTCCAAGTGCTTTAAACCTATGAGCATAGAGGCATACGACGGAACGACAGACCCAGGGGTCTGGATTGAGGACTTTATCCTGCATATACATATGGCTCGACACTGGTTGAAAAGCCTCCCCGAAAATTCAATTGGGAGTTGGGAGGAACTCGAGGATGCTTTCAGGGCCAATTTTCCAGGGACTTAAGTCCGGCCTCTGGATGCTGACGATTTAAGTCACATAACCCAACAGCTCGGAGAGTCCGCCCGCAAGCTTTGGAAAAGATTCCTGACTAAAAAGAATGAAATTATCGATTGTACGGATGCCGAAGCCTTAGCGGCATTCAAACATAGCATCCGTGACGAGTGGCTCGCCAGACACCTCGGCCAAGAAAAGCCAAGGACAATGGCAGCCCTAACAAGTCTCATGACCCGCTTTTGCATGGATGAAGATAGCTGGCTAGCCCGTAAAGGCACCAGCGACCCCAGCACATCCGAAATAAGGGATTGCAACGGGAAGCCATGGCGTAATAAAAACAAACGCCAAAACAAGGAAGAGAGCCCGGATAACACAACGGTTAATGCCGGATTCAGGGGCTCTCGACCTAATCAGCAAAATAAGCCATCTAAAGGTAGTAAAGAGGGACCCTCCGGTCTGAACAGAGTCCCGGACAGACTATGCCAAATTCATGGCACCCCTGACAAACCTGCGAACCACACGCACAGAGAGTGCTGGGTCTTCAAACAGACCGGCAAATTAAATGCCGAACACAAGGGAAGGGAAACACCAAATGAAGACGAGGATGAACCTCGCCAGCCGAACACTGGGGGACAAAAAAATTACCGCCAGAGGTTAAAACAGTAAAAATGATCCACGCGACTCGCACATCCATGAGAAGGCACGAACGCGCGCATAGAGACGCATGCGATATAGAACCCATCGTACCCACACCTAACTACTGGATGTCTTATCCATCACCTTCGATCACTTGGACGGCAGAACTAGTATTCGGCGCGAAGGATCGGAGGCCCTGGTGCTCGACCCAATAATCGACAGATACCATCTCACCCACGTCCTCATGGACGGCGGCAGCAGTCTCAATCTAATATATGAGGACACTGTCCATAGGATGGGGATAGACCCATCCAGAATTAGTCACACCACCTTTGAAGGGGTGATACCAGGCGTTGAAGCCTACAGCAGGGGCTCCGTCGTACTGGAGGTAACATTCGGCTCTCCAGGCAACTCCAGAAGCGAAGAACTACTCTTCATCGTTGCACCCTTCCAAAGCGACTATCATGCATTGCTTGGAAGAACGGCCTTCGCCCGCTTCAACGCATTGCCGTACTATGGCTACCTTACACTCAAGATGCCCGGTCCACGTGGCGTCATCACCGTTAGCGGAATCACAGAGTGCTCCTTACGCGCAGAGGAACACGCGACGGCCCTGGCGGCCGGACTATAAGCGGCCTCCAATATCAGAAAACATGACTGGTCATTAAGACCACAGACACGGTTAGACGAGTCCGGTAGCCCGAACAAAATTGAACCAGGGCACCGTATATGTATTCCCATAGAGGACACCAAGGGCTATAAATATTTAATAAAGCCCCACACTTGGCTCAACTTTATTAGCAGGCCAACATATTATACTTTTATTATCCATCACATACTTACGTTGTACTCTCCTACGAGTTCTCTTTTTCACAGAAAACGTTCGCGCGATGCCCTTCCAGGATACGACACAATAGAGACAAAGGCGCAGACGTGCAGCAAGGCCCCGCTCAAGAGGATTCCTTTTAGATTAAGCCCCTGCGTAAACCTTTTCTATTGCCTCTTGTTGTTTAACCATCCCATGGGTTCCATACCCACAGAGGATACTGTCGTTATTGGCATTTCGCCATGACAGACTTACGCACGTACCTGGAAATACATGGTTTATAATGAATGGGCATTCTTGAGCCCATCATCTGTTATAAAGTCTGAATACCTTTGGGAGTGTTCGGCGTCACGATTTTGGCCTTATATGCATCAGCTCCAAATCATGTCTTTGGTAAAATGTTGGGTTTGCCCGGCTCCTGGGTTTGCCGCCTTACGTTCCGTTATTATCGGCTAAGGTGGCCAAAGGAGAACTACTACGATTGTGCCCTGGTTATTCCGGATGAGCACCTTAGTAGAGAAAGCCGAAAACTGACTGTCATGATACAGCGAGAGACTGATCAACCACTCGAAGACTCACCGGAATCTTTAGGATTCCTCTGCATTAACAAAGGGCCATTTCCCGGTCATGTACATACGCGCCCGTATTCGGATGCACGCGAAGGTACCAGGGGCTACATAGTAGCCCCAACTTTAGACTCCCATGGCTAAGCGAAAGTGTTACAGCTATATAGTCCGGTTACCTAGTTCGACGTGCGATCACCTCCTTAATGGACCAAGACGTTGGATCAAGTGTGATTAAGCATATTTTTCGCGAACACCCCCGCATTGTATGCGTGGGGGCTGAAGCCAACGACTGCTAACTTTCGGATTACATATATATATATATATATATATATATATATATATATATATATATATATATATATATAAACGGCCGCACAGGGGACACAATCATATTTTTAGGCAAACAGTATAAATATAGCCTCATAATCAAAATAAACATTGTTTTTACAATGATTCGTTGGATCACTCGAACAAGACATTCTTTGAGCACCACGCCTCTATTAGGCTGGCACCTTCTGTGAACTGTGCAAAGTAGTGCTCGGCCGGATATTGGCCCCCCGCCGGATCCTGGGTCACTATAATGGTGGCCTCCATATTCGTCCAATAGGCTTTAACGCGGGCAAGAGCCATCCGCGCACCCTCTATGCACGCCGACCTTCTCATGGCGTCGATCCAAGGAACGGCCCCAAGGAATTGTTGCACCAAGCCAAAGTAACTGTCCGGCTTAGGCCCCTTTGGCCAAAGATGGTCTATTACAGACCGCATTGCAAGCCCGGATAGCCTGTGAGGCTCCACTAGAGCAGCCATCTTGTCACTTAATGGCAGCGGGCGAGTGGGAGTAGTGAATTGCAACCAGAAAAGCTTCTCCACTTCCTTGTCACCCTGATCTTCGAAGAACTTACAGCGTCAGCTGTACTCTTCGCCAAATCTGCATACGCGTCCGCAGGACTCCAGTGTCCATCCAGGGAAGCGTACTTCAGATCGAAAAACTTCGTCCGCAGCAAGTAGGAGCCCCCAGCCGCGATTTTTCCGGCATGCTGAAGCTCCTCCCGTGCACCCCTGAGCTCGGTCCGTATCTCCTTGGTGGCATTCAGTGCCTTGTTCAGATCAGCTGAACTATCCTTATGCTCCTTTTTAAGGAGCTCATACCGGTCAGCGGCATTTTTTAACTCAACAGCCATTTCGGCTATCTTTTCCTCGCTTCGGTGATGAGCAGCCTGTTCGGCTCTCAATTCCTCGGCCGCCTTTAGGGCAGCCGCATTGCTCACCCGAGCTTGTTCCTTGGCTTGAGCAAGTTCCGCCCTCAGGGCCTCCACGGCAGCAGCACCATCTGCAGTCCAAACATATTGCATTAATATCATGCCGCCTTCATATTTCCCTATACAAAGGAAGGTAGAGCACATACCTTGTGATTTATCCAGCTGCTCGTTCACTAGCGTGATATCAGCATCAATCGATCCAATCTGCCTTGTTAGTTCGGCAACTTCAACGGACTGGTCGGCGGCTGGACCCACAGGTACCTGCACGTATTTACAGCGCAATCATTGATTTATGATCCCCCGTTTGCCGCCTAGGGCGGGCAACCAGAGTCTCAGGGGCTACTATCTATATGGAGCACACCTCAAAGCCTCTGAGCGAGCTAGAAGTAATGTTTTTTTCGCAAAATACAGAGGACCTTTCGGTGGGTCCCAGATGTCAGGTGGAGGAATCATTATTTTGCACGTAATAAGGAGGCATTTCCTTGCGTGTGGCCGTGGACCCAGCTATCAGCCTCTCCACGTATAGTCCACTTCAGATGCATGTCGGTCGTTGACCATGTTGACCACGCCACGCCGAGAGCACCAGGGCGGTGGACAACGGCGAGGCCTAGGAAGGGAACGACACGGAGGCAGGGAAGACTCGGCAGTTGTTTCCCACGCGGAGGGGAGTACGACTGTACGAGGGTTTACTGGTTCGTCTGCCATCGCCGGAGAATAACAGCAGGTGTGGGACTGTGGGTGAGTAGAGGGATGGCTAGGCCAGCGATGGGAGTACGGTGGGGCGGTGAGGCCTGCCCGGCAGCATAGCCGGCCGCGGGGAGGAGGGAGCAGGCAATCCCGCCGGCGCTTGTTTGAGCAGCTGGAGCAGGAAGAGGAGAGATTGAAGAAGCACGACGGTCGTTGGATGGACATCCAACAGTATACAGGCCATCTGTGGAAAGCCTCAAATCTGTGGAAAACAGCATACAGCCCATCTGCCATAATTTCAAATAGTTTATAGCCCATTTGCTAATTCTTACGGGTTTTTTGGAGCCCATATTCTTTTTGTTAGCATTACAGCCCATATTGTGGCCACGGTTAAAAAATTATACGAAATTTTGCATATGTCGGTGCGGTCTGAACTGTTTTTAATCCCAAAATTTCGAGTCACATTCAGACTGATTTTAAAAATAAATGTATATCAATATAAAATCCAATAAATTGTCCATGCATAAAAATCAATGCAATTTAGATTCTCGAAACGAAAAAAAGATATTTGAAACTAATTGCTGGTTTGATGTGTTTTAAAAATGTACATCCCATTTCTCATTACTGATAGGCCATTTTCTCGGCCAGCCGAATGAAGCTCTCCTCGTCTTGAAAGTTTTCAGCCCAACAGGCCTGATAAAGCGACTTACTTGACAAATCACAAATAAACTGGGCTAGCCATTTTCAGAAAGAAAAAAACTACTGGCTGTTCTTTGGTAAACATAAAAGAAAAGGCTGTCTAGACAGGCCAGAGTGTCCTGCAAAGCCCAGTTGACACCCTGATTCCGTCTCAAAAACAAATTAGATAAATGCCACTCCAATTATGGCGATTCATAAAAATGCCACTGCAATTTCCAAACTTTGAAACATGCCACTACAATTTTTGCAAACTTTGAAAAACGCCACTGCAGTTTGCAAACTTTGAAAAATGCCACTCCAGACTTCGAAAAATGCCACTAGAAATGGCATGAAATGGCATTTTTCAAAGTTTGGAAATTGCAGTGGCATTTCTCGGAGGCATTTATCAAATTAACCCAAAACAAAAATAACTAGGCGAGCTGTTGGGTCCCTGGTGTCAGCCACTCGTTGTGCAATTCTCTCGTTTATTGACTACGTTGACAATGGCATGGGACCCAGATGTCAGAAATCCACTAGGAGGAGCCATTTTTTTATTGGCTTGAAATAAGGAGGCACTTGCTTGGGTACTGCCATGACCTTGGCGGGTCCCTGCTGTCATCCTCTCGACGTACAATCATCTCCTGATTGTGTACGCATCAACTTGCTAGGCCCACAAGTCAGCCTCTAAACCCGTGGAGGACAAATACAACCCATTTAAATAAATAACAGCCCATTCCATACGTTCAAATGGAAAGTTCAATATTCAGAGCAAAGTAACAGGTCTGATCCACATATAGAGTACTGAACTTCCATGTTGACAACCATCATAGCCAAGTTAAGTATCTACTCCCACTAGACAACTACTAACTTACTCTTAGCTAACTAGACGATGACGGCCGCCATCTGTGGTACACGCTAAACGCCGGCACCGGCGTCCTACGCCTCGCCTCGGACTTGCCAGAGGTGCAATAGGGCGCGTTGCTCGCACGCGTTGGCCCTTTCCATGCCGGCGTGGTCCACCGAAGCTTCGGCTTCCAAGCGGGAAACCCACTTGACGAGCAGGTAGTAAAGATCGGCGTCGTGAACGCGTGCGTGCCCGATAGCCTCCAGGGCTATTTGCCGGGCGCCGGCCTCCACGTAGTTGTCCTAGTCGCGGGCGCTCTGCTCGCAACTTAGAGCGTCGGTGCGTTGCTGCTCCATGTCCCGCTAGCGGTGCAAATCAGTGATACGCTGCTCCTCCGCCAGGCGGTCGCGCTCCAACAACTCCTGCTCCTCCGCCATGCGGTCGCACTCCAACAACTCCTCAATCTACGCATTGCCATTTAAAGATAGATAGAATGCCTCCTCCCTCCGTCTGCCTTCCCGTGAAAATCCGAACACTAATTCCGGCGGTGACCGCCTCCGGCGTTGCCTACCGCGGATGGGCGGGGGCATGGTGGACGTGGCGAGTGACATCGGGCCGGTGGGGGCTTATGAGGATATGGCGAGTTGGGTCACGGTGGCACCTGAGAAGGCTGGGAAACAGTACTTATAGGGGGAAGGTAGCGCGACGGTCATCGGAATTCAATGCATAATGGCTTAGCGCGCCATCTTGCCGTGGAAAACTAGGGAAACTGAAATTATGACTGTGTTGTCCCATCCCGTCTAGGTTGCATGGCGGTCAAACAAGTGCACTCGAATCATCTCCCTCCTTGTCAATAATGATTTCACGGATTTATAAAGCCTGCAACAATTAAAGCGTGTCTTTTTTCACATTAGTTAGCTGCCTTAATTACGGCCGGCTGCATGCAGGCACTCAGAATCGCTCGCAGCTAGTACGCGAAGCAGCATGCAACGAGTCGCAACCGAGGGCACGCATGCAGCCACTTAAATTGCTGGAATTAATTAGGCTTAAACTTCTGCATGCCGTTAATTATTGCCATGCCTTGGTCTTGCTGCTTTGCTCACGGGACTAATAAACCCGGACGGAGGGAGCACCTTGGTTGTGAGAGGTTTGAATTAAGCCCTGCAAACCGGAAAGGAGGTACTAGTACGTGCGTGATCTGCTATTTATTCGTGTAGGATCGAGTAGGTCGTTTCTTGAATTGAGCCCTGTAAACCGGAAAGGAGGTAGTACGTGCGTGATCCGCTATTTATCCGTGTAGGATCGATAGTATAGCTTGTCAGTTTCTTCAGAGGTAGGCATTTTTATCCGTGTAGGATCGATAGTGTAGCTTGTCAGTTTCTTTAGAGGTAGGCATTTTTATTCAAAAAACTACCACTTTGCATCTTGCGTCGCAAATAAAACTGCCAGGAGCACATTTCTAGGCTAGCTAGTGATCGATCAGTAACTTGTAAACACTGAGCGAACAGAAATAATTAACTGTTAATGCATCTCAATGATTCACAGATCATATATAAATATGTGGCTCCAAAAGCAAAGATCAGCCACTTCGGATCTTGCGTCGCAAGACTCGCAACTAAAACTAACTTGTACGATTCCCATACATAAGATCAACATGTTAATGCATCTCAATGATTCATAGATCATATACAAATATGTAGCTCCAAAAGCAAAGATCTAGAAAAAACATCTGTTCTTCCTACTAACATGGATGCTTCTCTTGGCCAACATTCAGTACAGACTGAAAGACAAATTTGTTTGTGAAGTCTACAATTCCTCTTGCAAACGTAAGTGGTTTCACCAATAGTTGGAACCATGAGAATGAACCACACATGATGGAGGAACATCCACTGCAATATGATTTGGTCTTCTCTCGATCACACCGCAAGACTATTTTCGGAATACAAACTTTAACTTAGGGAAAATGATGCCCATTGTATAATCAGACCAAAGCAATGAAGCACCTAGTGTTGGCCAGTAAATAGTACAGTACTACTTTTCTGCAGTCCATGAAGTGACTATCCAATCTTTGTGTCTATTTTCAAATGGCACTGCATGCAGTGACTATACTATTCTCTTGTGCAGTTCAACCAAAATTGCGGACACTTTGTTGGTTTGCCAAATAGCAACGGGCAGACATCTCTGTCTGCACAAATATCAAGCAGCTAGTAAACATATACCACACCATGTTCGAAGTGATGGAAGAGGTGAAATCGATACAACCGAAATTGAGCATCCAATCATTGAATCTTGTCCTGCACCTCCAATGTAGGTCCACCCTGCCAATAAATTCACATGCAAACCACTAGTATTACTATCTAATGATAGTACAAAAAGAGTAGAAAGATAGTAGCAAACCATGTACCTTCTTAATGAACAGCTCATAGTGCCACCAATTGGATATAAAGGTTTGGAAAAAAAAAACATGCTCCTAATGTTGAACCAGTTGGACTTTTTGTAAAGTTCCACTAAAATCGAGCATCCCTGTTTGCATAGATATTGAAAGTGTGATTACTGTAAAAGTGGCACTAGTTGAAGCATAGACTCACAAATATAAGCATTCCAATTTCTTAATGGGAAAAGGTAGCAAGACTGTTTCTAACCACCTGTTTGAAGGAATAAATAAAGCAATAGCGACTGATGTCAGGAAGGCATACATAGTTTTTTCTGAAAAACTGAGCCATTCCTGACCTTTCCTCTTCTTTTAAGCAAATTTTGTGCAGTTCTACTAAAATAAAATGCCATCACCGCCTTGACAATTCAGTGACACTGTACAAAAGGAAATGACTTAACATTACATCATGATGTCGGGTATGTAGTCGACAGGCATTAGAGACAAACATACAAACCTCCTCTGATAACATAATGAACATTAATTTTAACAAATGTGTGATTAGCTTTACCGGGATAATTTGAGTGAACTCTACACCCTCTGTTCCTTAATATAAGGCGTTTTCGTGGTTCAATTTAAAGTACCTAAACGTCTAGTATTTAGAAAAACAGGTAGTAGTTTTCTTGAGCACATATATGGGAAAGCTTGCCACACTTTATTTATGTCCATACGCTAATGAAACACCATTCGAATACTACAAATATACACTAATCCAGTGGCTAGTGCAACAGTAGAGTAGTTAGTTTATTATGGGGTAAAATACAATGGTTTTACATAACAGATTTCAATAAACTCTAGCACTGGAAGGTTTCTATAAGAATTAACAATACAAAATGTAAAGGTAACAAGTTTCAACATTGCTATACTAGCTGTGCATGCGCATTAAACCAAATACAGAAGTCTGAAGGTGATACGTCTCCAACGTATCTATAATTTTTGACTGTTCCATGCTATTATATTACCCCTTTTGGATGTTTATGGGCTTTATTTTACACATTTATATCATTTTTGGGACTAACCTACTAACTAGAGGCCAGCCCATATTGCTGTTTTTTTGCCTATTTGAGTTTTTCGAATAAAAGGAATACCAAACGGAGTCCAAATGGAATGAAACCTTCGGCAGCATGGTTTTTTGGAAGAATATGATCCTGGAGACTTGGAGTCCACGTCAGAAGATCCTCGAGGAGGCCACGAGATAGGAGGCTGCCCCCCCTACTGGTGGTGGCCCCCTGTCTCGTGAGCCCCTCGAGCACCTCCCGATCGACTTCTTTCGCCTATATATGCCTACGTACCCTAAAACCATCGAATATCAAGATAGATCGGGAGTTCCGCCGCCGCAAGCCACTGTAGCCACCAAAAACCTCTCGAGAGCCCATTCTGGCACCCTGCCGGAGGGGGAATCCATCACCGGTGGCCATCTTCATCATCCTGGCGCTATCCCTGACGAGGAGGGAGTAGTTCACCCTCGGGGCTGAGGGTATGTACCAGTAGCTATGTGTTTGATCTCTCTCTCTCTCGTGTTCTCTCTCGTGTTCCCTCTATGGCACGATCTTGATGTATCCCGAGCTTTGCTATTGTAGTTGGATCTTATGATGTTTCTCCCCCTCTAATCTCTTGTCAGGAATTGAGTTTCCCTCTTGAAGTTATCTTATTGGATTGAGTCTTTATTTGAGAACACTTGATGTATGTCTTGCCGTGTTTATCTATGGTGACAATGGGATATCACATGCCTCTTGATGTATGTTTTGGTAACCAACTTGCGGGTTCCGCCCATGAACCTATGCATAGGGGTTGGCACATGTTCTTGACTCTTCGGTAAAAACTTTGGGGCACTCTTTGAAGTACTTTGTGTTGGTTGGATGAATTTGAGATTGTGTGATGCATATCGTATAATCATGCCCACAGATACTTGAGGTGACAATGGAGTATCTAGGTGACATTAGGGTTTTGGTTGATTTGTGTCTTAAGGTGTTATTCTAGTACGAACTCTTTTATAGATTGATCCGAAAGAATAACTTTGAGGTGGTTTCGTACCCTACCATAATCTCTACATTTGTTCTCCGCTATTAGTGGCTTTGGAGTGACTCTTTGTTGCATGTTGAGGGCTTGTTATATGATCTATCTATGTTATTATTGTTGAGAGAACTTGCACTAGTGAAAGTATGAACCCTAGGCCTTGTTTCCTATCATTGCAATACCGTTTATCCTCACTTTTATCATTAGTTACCTTGCTGTTTTTATATTTTCAGATTACAAAAACCTATATCTACTATCCATATTGCACTTGTATCACCATCTCTTCGCCGAACTAGTGCACCTATACAATTTACCATTGTATTGGGTGTGTTGGGGACACAAGAGACTCTTTGTTATTTGGTTGCAGGGTTGCTTGAGAGAGACCATCTTCATCCTACGCCTCCCACGGATTGATAAACCTTAGGTCATCCACATGAGGGAAATTTGCTACTGTCCTACAAACCTATGCACTTGCAGGCCCAACAAAGTCTACAAGAAGAAGGTTGTGTAGTAGACATCAAGCTCTTTTCTGGCGCCGTTACCGGGGAGGTGAGTGCTTGAAGGTATATCTTTAGATCTTGCAATCGAGTCTTTTTGTTTCTTGTTTTATCACTAGTTTAGTTTATAAAAGAAAACTACAAAAAAATGGAGTTAAGTTTGTCTCATACACTTCGTCTTTTTAATATCTTTCGTGAGTATGATGGAAAGGAAAATTGTGCTCAAGTGCTAGAAGAAGAATGCTCTAAAATGCTTGGTACTGAATCTTTGAATGATGAGCATGATTGCAATGTTGTTAGTATGAACTCATTGAATATCCTTAGTACTAATGATGATTGCTCTATTCATGATGAAAATATATCTTATGAGCATGTCAACTTTTGTGGAGTGCATGTTTGCATAAACACACCAAATACAGGAGATATATATTGCAAGAGGCATAAATATTTAGAAACTAAGAAGTTGCAAGAAAGGCTAGATAAGAGTGCGGAGAATTCAAGATATATATCCCGTTGTGAATTTTGCAATAAACAAGATCATTTACATCTCCAATGCAAATTGTTTCATGATCGGATCGTGTCCAAAAATTGTGATGATTTGATCTCCCTTTCTCATTACAATGAACTTAGGTTGCTTTTGGGTTGTGAAGAGTTGAGACGTTTAACTAAGCCTATTCCAAAATTTAATCTTATGCATTCTCTTGATATTGATCTAGAAAAGATTTATTTGTTTTGTGCGGAGAATTGCATTGAAAATCCTTATATTTCCAATTACCTAAAGAAAAGAAAGCAAATAGAAGATGATGAAAATACTAATGAAAGGGAAGAGACTTCCCAATATCCTCCTATTATTTCTCATGATGAATCAGGTAACGAGGAGGAGCTTTCTATTCAACCAATCTCATCAATAAGGAGCTCAAAGAGGAAGGTTCAACCAACACATAATGTGAAAAAGAAAAGGAAAATAAGGGGCAACAAAGGTAAAAAGGTATCCCTTCCAAATGATGTTTCTCCTACTACTTGTGATGATGATAATTGCTATACTATTGGTGATATCCATATTTTTAATGATGAGAGTGATTATGCTTATGATATGGAAGGGGCCAAGCTTGGGGAAGCTATGTTTGATGAGAACGAAATATTTGAGAATATATTTGCTCAAATTAATGTTTCTCCCAAGCTTGGGGATGCTATGTTTAATGAATATGATATGTTTAGCATCCCAAGTTATGATGATAGCATGCCTCCTACGTATGATGATTATATTGATGAAAGTGGGTTTGGAAGAGTGTCAACTTTAGGAAGTAGTGATTGCACTATTTTGGAGGATGTTGAATCTTATTGTGATGAACATGAAAGTGGGTTTCAAAGAGTGTCAACTTTATTTAGTGATTCCACTATCTTGGGAGAGGTTTCAATCGATTATGATGAGAACGAAGTTGCTACTTATGATGATTATTGTGATGAAACTTATGCTATAAAAAATAGTTATGATTATATTTATAAAACTTGTCATGATTATGATTACCATTTTTCTGAACATTACTCTTTTAATGTGGAAACAATTTTTAGTGTTCAAGTCTCTTATGATACTCCCACTATTCCGAATGAGAAGAAATTTGCTTATGTTGAGATTAGTAAATTTTATATGCTTGTAGATCATGAAAAGAATGCTTTAGGTGCTGGTTACATTGTTGAATGAATTCATGATGCTACTGAAAATTATTATAAGGGAGGAATATATGCTTGTAGGAACTGCAATAATGTGAAGTTTCCTCTCTATGTGTTGAAAATCTTGAAGCTATGCTTGTTTTACCTTCCTATGCTAGTTGATTATTGTTCCCATAAGTTATTTGCTCGCAAAATCCCTATGCATAGGAAGTGGGTGAGGCTTAAATGTGCTAGTCATATGCTTCATGATGCTCCCGTTATGTTTCAATTCTTATCTTTTATGTGTGCATCGTTGCCATCATCAAGCCTAGCAAGAAAGGCATTAAAGAAAAGCGCTTGTTGGGAGACAACCCAACATTTATCCTTACTGTTTTTGTGTGTTCACATGATTATTCTACTGTAGTAATCATGTTTTATAGCTTTTGTTTCAATAAAGTGCCAAGTAAGACCTTTAGGATAGCTTACGGTGATAGTTGTGTTGATCCTGCTGAAAATCAGAAACTTTTGCACCCAGTAATTTAGTTTTGTTAATTCACAGAAACGTGCTTATGATCTGATTCTTTTTGCTCTGCATTGGTACACGAATTAGTTAGGACTTCCTAATGTGGTAGGATTTTTGGAGTTCCATAAGTATACGTTTGATACAGATTACTACAGACTATTCTGTTTTTGACAGATTCTGTTTTCTATGTGTTGTTTGCTTATTTTGATGAATCTATGAGTAGTATCGGAGGGTACGAACCATATATAAGTTGGAATACAGTAGATATTATACCAATATGAATTTAGAATGAGTTCATTACAGTACCTAAGTGGTGGTTTTATTTTCTTATACTAACGGAGCTTACGAGTTTTCTGTTGAGTTTTGTGTTGTGGAGTTTTCAAGTTTTGGGTAAAGATTCGATGGACTATGGAATAAGGAGTGGAAAGAGCCTAAGCTTGGGGATTCCCAAGGCACCCCAAGGTAATATTCAAGAATAGCCAAAAGCCTAAGTTTGGGGATGCCCCGGATGGCATCCCCTCTTTCGTCTTCGTTCATCGGTAACTTTACTTGGAGCTATATTTTTATTCACCACAAGATATGTGTTTTGCTTGGAGCATCATTTTCTTTTGTTATTATTTTCTGTTGTTTAGATTAATGCTTTGCATCTTTATTTTTGATAAAAATGTCAAGGATAGCCTTTGCCGTGCCTATTTTGCTCGTATACATGTTGCTGTTTGAAAACAGAAAGTTTGCCGCTGTTGCAAAAATTCCCTAGAAAAGTCAGAGAATGGTATAATGTTGAAACCTTTTGCATAATGAGATCTGATAAATTTAATACAGTGGGAATTTTCTTTCATAATTTTTGGAGTTAGGGAATTATGGATACTCTTGCATTCTTTACAGACTGTACTGTTTTGGCAGATTGCTGTTATGTTTGCATTGTTTGCATATGTTTGCTTGTTTAATGATTTTTGGAGTTAGTATGCAATGTTGAATAATAATTTTATTGATTTTTTACAGTAGAAAATGATAAGGTTTTGCATTGGTTTATACTAACCTACCTCACGAGTTCTTGTTGAGTTTGGTGTGGATGAAGCTTTTGATAAAAAGAGAAACCATGATATGAGAGGAATTAAGGAGACACAAAAGTTCAAGCTGGGGGATGCCCAAGGCACCCCAAGATAATATTTCAAGAAGTCTCAAGCATCTAAGATTGGGGATGCCCCGGTAGGCATCCCACCTTTCTTCTTCAACAACTATCGGTTAGTATCGGTTGAGCCTAAGTTTTTGCTTCTTCACATGAGTTGTGCTATCCTTGCAATGTCATTTTATTTTGCTTTCCTTGATGTTTGAATACAATACCAAGATCTGAAAATCTTTAATGTTAGAGAGTCTTCACATAGTTGCACAATTATTCGACTACTCATTGATCTTTACTTATATCTTTCGGAGTAGTTTGTCATTTGCTCTAGTGCATCACTTATATCTTTTAGAGCACGGCGGTGGTTATATTTTGTAGAAATTGATAGTCTCTCATGCTTCACTTATATTATTCTTAGAGTCTTTTAGAACATCATGGTATTTGCTATGGTTACAAAGTTGGTCCTAGAATGATGAGCATCCAAGTTGGGTATAATAAAAACTATCATAGGAAGTGAATTGGATGCTATGATCAATTTGATGCTTGATAATTGTTTTGAGATAGGGAGGTAGTGATATTAAAGTCATGCTAGTTGGGTAATTATGAATTTAAAGAATGCTTGTGTTGAAGTTAGCAAGTCCCGTAGCATGCACGTATGGTTAAAGTCGTGTAACAAATTTGAAACATGAAGTGTACCTGGCTTGTGCATCCTTATGAGTGGCGGTCGGGGATGAGCGATGGTATTTTCCTACCAATCTATCCCCCTAGGAGTATGCACGTAGTACTTGATTTTTGATGACTTCTAAAATTTTGCAATAAGTATATGAGTTCTTTTGACTAATGTTGAGTCCATGGATTATACGCACTTTTACCTTTCCGCCTTTGCTAGCCTCTTCGGTACCGTGCATGACCCTTTCTCACCTTGAGATTTGGTGCAAATTTCGCCGGTGCATCCAAACCCCGTGATACGATATGCTCTACCACACATAAACCACGATATACTCAAATATGAAAATAACGAAACCCCAACTCTCTCCGTGGGTCCTTGAGTTGTGTAGAATTTCTAGGATCGAGCCAACAATGCAACAAAAATATGATATGCAATGATGATCTATGTATAACATTCCAAATTGAAAATTTGAGATGTTACAAACCTACCCCCCTTAAGATGAATCTCGCCCTCGAGATTCGGGTTGGCTAGCAAATAGGTGAGGGTGGTCCTTGAGCAGATCTTCCTCTCGCTCCCAGGTGGCTTCCTCCTCGGTGTGGTGGCTCCACTGAACTTTGCAAAACTTGATAACCTTACTGCGGGTAACTCTGCTGGCATACTCCAGAATCTTAACTGGTTTCTCTTCATAGGTCAAATCTTCTTTCAACTGAATCGCTTCCAGTGGCACAGTATCTCTCAGTGGTATATCAGCCATCTCTGTGTGACACTTCTTCAACTGTGAAACATGGAACACATCGTGAACTCCTGACAATCCCTCAGGTAATTCCAACTTGTACGCTACTTCTCCCATGCGTTCCAAAACCTTGTATGGCCCGACAAAACGTGGCGCTAACTTTCCTTTAACTCCAAAACGCTTAACTCCTCGAAGTGGAGATACTCGAAGATAAACTCTGTCCCCGACTTCATATTCTGTCCCCTTGCGTTTTGAATCTGCATAGCTCTTCTGCCTTGACTGAGCTACCTTGAGCCTGTCGCAAATCAACTTTACTTTATGTTCAGACTCCTTAATCAAATCCGATCCAAACAACTGGCGATCTCCTACCTCATCCCACAACAACGGGGTTCTGCACCTCCTTCCGTACAAGGCTTCGAAAGGGGCCATCTTCAAACTGGATTGATAACTATTGTTGTAAGAAAACTCCGCGTATGGAAAGTTGTCATCCCAACTTGATCCATAATCCAAAACACAAGCTCTAAGCATATCCTCCAAAATCTGATTGACTCTCTTGGTATGTCCATCTGTCTGTGGGTGGAAAGCTGTGCTAAACTCCAGCCTGGTTCCCAATGTTTCATGCAACTACTTCCAGAACTTCGAGGTGAATTGGGTTCCTCTATCTGATACGATACTCCTCGGAACTCCATGCAAACATACAATCCTTGTCATGTATATCTTAGCCAATTTGGCACTGCTGTAGGTAGTCTTTACTAGTACGAAATGAGCTACCTTCTTCAAACGATCGACTACAACCCAAATTGAGTCATAGCCTGAACGAGTCCTGGGCAATCCCGTGATGAAATCCATGCCTAGTTTGTCCCACTTCCATTCGGGTATAGGCAATGGCTGTAACAATCCCGCTGGCTTCTGATGTTCTGCCTTCACCCTCTGACATACATCACAAACTGCTACATACTCTGCAATATCCTTCTTCATTCCGGTCCACCAGAAAGTTTCCTTCAAATCCCAATACATCTTTGTATTTCCGGGGTGAATCGAATATGGTGAATCATGTGCCTCTTGCAGAATCAACTTCCTGATCTCCGGGTCATTGGGCACATAAACACGGTCCTCAAACCATAAGGTATCGTGCTCATCCTCACGAAATCCTTTAGCCTTTCCCTTGCTCATCCTTTCCTTAATGGAAGCAATTGCCTTATCTGCCTTTTGAGCTTCTCTGATTTTATCCATCAAAGTAGACTGAATCTCCAATGCTGCTACATAGCCTCTCGGAACTATTTCCAAACATAGCTCATGAAGATCCTCGGCTAACTCCTTGGGTATTCCTCCCATCATTAGTGTATTGACGTGGCTCTTGCGGCTCAACGCGTTTGCTACAACGTTAGCCTTCCCGGGGTGATAATGCAATCTCATATCATAATCCTTAATAAGCTCCAACCATCTCCTCTGCCTGAGATTTAACTCCTTCTGTGTGAAGATGTACTTCAAACTCTTGTGATCCGTGTACACCTCACAATGATTTCCAATGAGAAAATGTCTCCATGTTTTTAGTGCGTGCACTACGGCTGCTAACTCCAAATCATGAGTAGCATAATTCAACTCATGAGGCTTAAGCTGTCGTGAAGCATACGAAACAACTCTTCCCTCCTACATAAGCACTGCTCCAAGTCCTCGACATGAAGCGTCGCAATACACTTCATAATCCTTAGTCTGATCTGGCAGAATTAGTAATGGTGAGGTAACCAAACGTTGCTTCAACTCTTCGAAACTAGCCTCACACTCCTCAGTCCAAATGAACTTAGTATCCTTCTTCAACAACTCTGTCATAGGCTTCGCAATCTTCGAGAAATTTTCAATGAATCTCCAGTAGTATCCTGCGAGTCCAAGGAAACTCCTGATCTCTCCAACTGTTGTTGGTGCTTCCCAGTTAGTCACAGTGACAACTTTAGTGGGGTCTACTGCGATACCTTCTCCGGATATAACATGTCCGAGAAATCCAACTTCCTTCAACCAAAACTCACACTTGCTGAACTTGGCGTATAGTTGATGTTCTCTGAGCTTCTCGAGTACCGAACGCAAGTGCTCCTTATGTTCCTCTTCATTTTTCGAGTACACCAAAATATCATCAATGAACACCACGACGAACTTATCCAAAAACTCCATAAACACTTTGTTCATCATGTTCATAAAATAGGCTGGGGCATTAGTCAGACCAAATGACATAACGGTATACTCATACAGCCCATACCTGGTGGTAAAAGCCGTCTTCGGTATATCTTGCTCCCGAATCTTCAACTGATGGTATCCTGATCGCAAATCAATCTTGGAAAACACCTTAGCTCCTTGCAACCGATCAAACAGATCATTGATCATTGGTAGTGGGTACTTGTTCTTGATTGTTACTTCATTCAATCCGCGATAATCGACAACCATTCTTAACGATCCATCCTTCTTTTCCACTAGAAGTACTGGCGATCCCCAAGGTGAAGAACTTGGGCGAATAAAACCTTTGTCCAACAACTCCTTAATCTGCTTCTTAATCTCCTCCAAATCTTGGGCTGGCATCCTGTACGGTCTCTTGGATATAGGCCCAGTGCCTGACAGTAGTTCAATTAAGAACTCAATGTCTCTATCCAGTGGCATGCCTGGCAACTCTTCTGGAAATACATCGGGGAAATCCCTTACCACTGGTACTTCCTCCTACACAACTCCTGATAAGGAATTTACATGTGCTCTTCTCGGCTCATTCCGTGATACATACTTGATTCTTCTTCCTTCAGGGGTGGTAAGCAAAATCGACTTACTGGCGCAATCAATATTCCCTCCATACTTCGATAACCAATCCATGCCTAATATCACATCCAAACCTTGCAATTCCAAAACTATTAGGTCCGAGGGAAATACATGGTGTCCAATCCTTAATGGCAGTCGATCACACCATATACTAGCCGTATACTCTGCTCCGGGTGAGGTTACTAGCATGGGTGACCTAAGTGCTTGGGTCGGTAGTTTATATTTATCCACAAATCCCCTTGATATGTATGAATGCGATGCACCAGTATCGAAAAAAACAACTGCAGCAAAATGTCTTAACCAAAAACTTACCTATTACTGCGTCTGGCTGAGCTTCAACCTCCTCCATAGTAACGTGGTTCACTTGCCCCCTGTTGAAAGGGTTCGGCTTCTTTCCTGAGCTTCCATTGCCATTTCCATTTTGGGCTTCTGGGCAATCATTTGCATAATGCCCAGTCTTACGGCACTTATAACAAGTGATATGGCTCAGGTCTGCCTTGGATGGTGTTGACGGGTTGGTGCGGCTTTGTCCATTGCTTCCTCCATTCCCGTTTCCATTCTTTGCGCCATTATGATTGTGCGAGCTGCCTCCTCTGTGAGTATGCTGAAAATGTCCTCCTGACTTTGGGGTAAAGCATGGCTTCTGCTGAGCTCCAGAATTGTACTTCCCCTGTGCATACTTCCTCTTATGATTGTCAATCTGCTGCTGCTTCCCCTCAATCATAAGAGCATGATCTACTAACTCCTGGTAGTTATTGAAAGTGGCTACCATCAACTGCATGCTCAGCTCATCATTCAGTCCTTCTAGAAACTTCTCCTGTTTAGCTACATCCGTAGCAACGTCATCTGGGTCATAGCGGGCTAGCTTACTGAAATCATCCACATACTGGCCAACTGTCCGTCCTCCTTGGCGTAAGTTGCGAAACTCACGCTTCTTCATGGCCATAGCTCCTGCTGAAACATGGGCAGTACAAAAAGCTTGCTGAAACTGATTCCATGTGACAGTGTCTACAGGGTAAGTGGCTGTAAAATTCTCCCACCATGCTGCTGCGGGTCCGTCAAGATGATGTGTGGCAAACTTCACCTTTTCTCCATCTGTGCATCCTGCAGTGGTCAACTCCCTCCCTATCTTATGGAGCCAATCATCTGCTACTATCGGCTCGGTGCTACTGAAAAACACCGGCAAATTCAACCTTAAGAAACATGCCAGATGGTCAACAGGTGGTGGTGGTGGTGGGTCGTTGTTGTTGCTGTTGCCTTGGTTCTGTACCAATGTTTGAATCAAGGTATTTTGCTGCTGAATCAACTGGGTGATCTCTGGCGGGAAAACAAACTCGGGGTCGCGTCTCGGAGGCATCTGAGGGTTTAAAGGGGAGAGTTAAGAATAGAATGAGGTCTAGTGAGATAACACTACCCATATGCACATGAGACAAAAACACACAATATCATTCCAATCAATTCAAACAAGGGCATACAACGGTCTAACTGTCGTTACAAAAGTGCTTGGACTAAAACTAATTAAATGGTGGAAAATTCTACTACTGTTATGGTGGTCAACTAGAAAAACTGCTCCGATGTAGATTCCATGATATCTGCTCCAGCTTCATCAACATAGTCATCATTGCTGTCGTCGGGATCCGAGTCGGTGTCATCGATGATGATATAATTATCTGGACATGTAGGTTCATCCTCTTCCTCTCTGGGTGCTGATCCTCCCATGAATACACCAATCTTCTCCTTAAGGTCACCGTTCTGTCCTACTAGAGCGACGATTTCTTCCATATAGTCCTTACGTGTAGCCTTGAGTTCTGCTTCTAGCTCCTTGATCCTGGTTATAGCCTTCTGTAGTTCCTCCATATCTGCGCACATCTGATTCTCCTGGCGTCGGATGTGTTGGTTTAACTCCTGAATATAAGCTGCGATTGATCTGTCCTTCCTGGTGGTGGTCATCTCCCAATGCTCATCTCGGCGCCCACAAATCTGGTAGATAGTATTCTTGAGATCGTTGTAGTAAACTTCTCCGATTCGTCCCATGGCGATGTGAGCTGCCATGCTTTTTCCTAGGATCCATGTTGGTACGTCAAAGGTAAACTCTATTGGCTCCGTGACTGGTGTAAACGTCCTTCCTGGAATGTAGACTTGAATCCTCCAGCGCTCCTCTTCGGGTAAAGTGGCGTTGAAAGTCCCGGTGAAGCCTGGGACTCCTATGTTCAAGTATCTAGTGGCTTCCTTCAAGTGATATCCAAAAGGTGAATTCTCATCTGGTTGCGCAAACTTGATCCTTGCATCTGCCATCCTAAAGAATAGAAAAGATGAGGAGTCAGAAATGAGAAGAAAGAGTAGTGATCTAGGGTTTAAGCTTAGTGGCCGTGTCCTACAGTCAGCGTGTGCTCTGATACCACCTTTGTAGCCACCAGACCTCAAACAGTCTGATCTCTGTGCTCAGTGTCATCCCTGGATCAGTAATGCTGACACCACATAGTACTTGGAGGATTTATAACAGAGTAGCAATCACACACTTATAACATCGAATGTCTCAAAAGAGAACTTATTGAAATAAATATGGCTTAAGGCCATCTAAAATAGATAACAGCAGAAGGCTTGGAAGATAAGTGAGTCCACCAACTCCAACGACATCACTGAGTATAGAACCACGACCTAAAAGCGTCTTACTCGTCGTCTGAAAAGTCTGCAACATGAAATGTTGCAGCCCGAAAACGGGTCAGCACATGGAATATGCTAGCAATGTAACACGTAGAGAGTAACAATGAAATAAGCTATACTACATGCATATTTGGCTGGTGGAAAAGCTCTATGGTTACAGTTTTTGCATAAAGCCAATTTTTCCCTACTGCAAAGGAATAAAGTTATTTAACTATCATGGTGGTTGTTAAACATTGAGAATGGTTGACAGGATTCTCAATCCCAATTAAAAAGTACTCATTAAACCCAACAATATTAAATTAGAAGTAACATGATGAGATTCACATGATATCCAGGTACTAGATACTCAAGATGTCCATAACCGGGGACACGGCTAACCATGATTAGTTTATACACTCTGCAGAGGTTTGCGCACTTTTCCCCACATGACTCGATCGCCTCTGCTTGGTTTCTTGCACTGCATGGTGTTTGAGAAACGGATGACCGAGACATAGTCTTTCAAAAGCACTTGCACCTTACATAAGGGGTAGACCGTACCAACCTACATCCCCTACATCTGCTAGTCCACCCCGTAAGAGTTCGCACAACTTAGTCAACTATGCTAGAGCCCATAATAGCATGTGGCTGCACACGGAAGTTTCTAGTTTGAATAATCTCATGATCCCTTTGAGCCTGGGTGGCGGTCCGAAGAAATACAGGCAAGTCCTGATAGAAACCAGGTGCCTCAATCCACCCAAATGTGTATTCAAGTTGCCACCTTAAATAAACCATTAATTTAACAATCTCACATCTGTCATGGATACACTCACCCAATCCACGTCTACTAGCATAGCATGGCATAATAAGCAAATGTAGAAGTAACTCCCAAAGGTTTGATAATAAAACAGGTAATAGGTACTACCTCTTCTACTTCCCATCCCACAATTTAATTAGATCCTAATCATGCAATGTTTGAGGATTGATCTAATGCATAAAAACTGGGTAGTAGAAAGGTATGATCAAGTGTTACTTGCCTTGTTGATGATCCGCGAGACCTAGAGACTCGAAGTAACAGGCGGCACACTCCGGGTATTCTATCGCAGACAAACAAACAATCATACAATAAGTACTCATCTAATGCACAGGTAAAACTCGAGTAAAAGATCTACCCAGAATGTTCAACTTAAGAACTCCGGTTTTCAAAAAGAAACAAATCAAACAAAGCAACGAAAGTCAAACGGCGAAAGAAAACAGCTTCGTTTTACTAATCTGGATCTAAGTCAAATTTTACAGAAGCAAACACTTTTTTAAGTAGATTATTCGGAAAGAGGGTTTCGAGACGAAACTCCAGGCGCTTGAATCGCCTGATTCCGATAAATGAGCGAAAAGTTATACTAAAACGAAAATCGGATCAGGAATCGCGATGAGAAAAAACGCGGATTTAATCCGAGAATAAGAAAAACGACGAACGGGTCAATGAACGAACGTTCGTTAACTGAACTAATCTGACGAACACGTTCGTTAAAACGAACGAACGAGCGAACGCTCGCTAATTAAACTAAACCGAAAATAAAACCGATCTAATCGAAAAAAACCGAAACTAAAAAAAACGAAAAAGAAAATAAACCGACGGAAAAACCGCTCGGTTTTCTAAAAAAACGGCACGGAAAATGAGGCGGCGACGAACCTCGGCAAGCGTGCGGGCGGCGGGGTCGGCGGGGTCCGGCGACGGCGGCTGGCGGCGGCGGCGGTGGCGGCTGGCGGCTAGGGTTAGGGTTTACGTGGGTGGGCTGGCGGGGCGGGGCGGCTGGGCCTGGGGCGCCGGGGCGACGCTATATATAGTGCCCCCCGAGCGGAGTCCCGCTCGGGCACGGCTCGTAGATCGGTTGCGTTTTTTCTTTTTCTTTTTTTTAAATAAATAATTTCGCGCAGAAGAAAAATAAAAATAAATACTAAACGGACTCCAAAATTCCCGAAATAAATTTACTCCAACTTCTAAAATCAAGCCGGACAAGATGAACATTTATTTGGGGACTAAAGGCAATTTTTAAAAACGCGCATTTTTCCTAAATTCAAATAAACAACGAAAAAAATCCAAAATAAATCTTATTTGATTTTTTATTAAATATTTATTATTTCTTTATTTTGGGAAAGTCATTTTATTCCCTCTCTGAAATTTTGGTAGAAGAAATAATTGAAGATAAATAAATAAAATCAATGATCCTATTTTCAAAATTTGAGAAAAACTCAATGAAAATAACGAAAACCCAACTCTCTACGCGTGTCCTTGAGTTGTGTAGAATTTCTAGGATCGAGCCAACAATGCAACAAAAATATGATATGCAATGATGATCTATGTATAACATTCCAAATTGAAAATTTGGGATGTTACATAGCCCATAATGCATCATCAAGTTTTTTGGACCAATTCTTTCTAGATCTATTAACAGTCTTTTTCAAAAATTAATTTAAGCTCTCTGTTACTCAATTCTACTTGACCACTAGACTGAGGGTGATATGGAGATGCAATTCTGTAATTAACATCATACTTAGCAAGCATTTTACGAAAAGCACCATGAATAAAATGTGAACCACCATCAGTCATTAAGTATCTAGGGACTCCAAACCTCGGAAAAATAACTTCTTTAAGCATCTTAATAGAGGTGTTATGAACAACACTACTAGTTGGAATAGCTTCTACCCACTTAGTAACGTAATCAACAACAACTAAAATATGTGTATACCCATTAGAGGAAGGAAACGGTCCCATATAATCAAAGCCCCAAACATCAAATGGTTCAATAACAAGTGAATAATTCATAGGCATTTCTTGATGTCTACTAATATTACCAATTCTTTGACATTCATCACAAGACAAGACAAACTTACGGGCATCCTTGAAGAGAGTAGGCCAATAAAAATCGGATTGCAGTACCTTATGTGCAGTTCTATCTCCAGCGTGGTGTCCTCCATATGCCTCGGAGTGACACTTGCATAGGATCTGTTCCTGTTCATGCTAAGGTATACAACGTCTAATAACACCATCTACTCCTTTATAAAGGTGTGGGTCATCCCAGAAGTAATGTCTTAAATCATTGAAAACCTTTTTCTTTTGCTAGTATGTGAAACTAGGTGGTCTGAATTTAGCAACAATGTAATTAGCATAATCAGCATACCATGGAGCACTACAAGAAGCATTTATGACAGCTAATTGTTCATCAGGTAAGCTATCATCAATAGGTAGTGGGTCATCAAGAACATTCTCTAACATAGACAAGTTGTCTTCAACGGGGTTCTCAGCTCCCTTTCTATCAATAATATGCAAATCAAATTTTTGTAGTAGGAGAACCCATCTAATAAGTCTAGGTTTAGCATCTTTCTTTTCCATAAGATATTTAATAGCAGCATGATTAGTGTGAGTAGTTACTTTACAATCAACAATATAAGTTCTGAACTTATCACAAGCAAATACAACTGCTAAGAATTCTTTTTCAGTAGTAGCATAATTTCTCTGGGCACTGTCTAGAGTTTTACTAGCATATTGAATAACATTTAGTTTCTTATCAACTCTTTGTCCTAGAACAGCACCTATAGCATAATCACTAGCATCACGCATAATTTCAAAGGGTAGATTCCAATCAGGTGGCTGAACAATAGGTGCAGAAATCAAAGCTTTCTTAAGTATTTCAAATGCTTCTACACAATCATCATCGAAGACAAAAGGAATATCTTTTTGTAAGAGATTAGTCACATGCCTAGAAATTTTAGAGAAGTCCTTAATGAACCTCCTATAAAAACCGGCATGACCAAGGAAACTTCTTATACCTTTAATGTCCTTGGGACACGACATCTTTTCAATAGCATCAACCTTAGCTTTATTAACTTCAATACCTCTTTCAGAAATTTTATGCCCCAAGACAATACCTTCATTAACCCAATTCAAGACGAGACTAGTATCTTCACATCTCTGCAAAACTCGATCAAGGTTGCTCATGCAATCATCAAAAGAAGACCCATAAACGGAGAAATGATCCATGAAACCTAACAAATCTTTTCACAAAAGTCGGAGAATATAGCCATCATGCATCTTTGAAAGGTAGCAGGTGCATTACATAAACCAAAAGGCATACATCTATAAGCAAAAGTACCGAAAGGGCAAGTAAAAGTGGTCTTTTCTTGATCCTCTGCTGACACAGGTATTTGAGAGAAACCAGAGTAACCATCTAGAAAGCAAAAATGTGTATGTTTAGATAATCTTTCTAGCATTTGATCAATAAAATGTAGAGGGTAATGATCCTTTTTAGTAGCTTTATTTAACTTACGGAAATCAATTACCATCCTATAACCTGTAATAATTCTTTGCGGGATCAATTCATCTTTATCATTAGGAACAACAGTAATACCTCCCTTCTTAGGGACACAATGGATAGGAATTACCCACTGACTATCAGCAATGGGATAAATTATACCTGCCTCCAGGAGCTTTAGTATTTCCTTTCTTACCACTTCTTTCATCTTACGATTTAATCGTCGTTGGTGATCAATAACTGGTTTGGCGTCTTTCTCCAAATTTATTTTGTGTTGGCATAAAGTGGGACTAACGCCCTTAAGATCATCAAGAGTATATCCAATAGCAGCACGGTGCTTCTTCAGAGTTTTCAATAATCTCTCCTCTTCCTGCTCTGAAAGGTTAGCACTAATAATAACAGGATATATCTTCTTTTCATCAAGATAAGCATATTTGAGAGGATCCCCTAGAATTTCAACAGGCAAGTTGTGTTTCAAAATAGGTCCCTGTTTAAAGAATACTTCATCTATCTCCCTTCTTTCATTCATAAACATATCATTTTCATGGTCTAGCAAATATTGTTCTAAAGGATCATTAGGAGGCACGGCAGTAGAAGCAAGACCAATAATTTCACCCTTACTAGGCAATTCTTTATCATGGGGTTGTCTATGAAATTTAGCAAAATTAAACTCATGAGACATATCCCCTAAGCCAATCGTAACAACATCCTTTTCGCAATCTATCATAGCATTAACAGTGTTCAAGAAGGGTCTACCAAATATAATGGGACAAAAGTCATCTTGTGGGGAACCAAGAACAAGAAAATCAGCAGGATATTTAACTTTCCCACACAAGACTTCAACATCTCTAACAATCCCAATTGGTGAAATAGTATCTCTATTGGCAAGCTTAATTGTAACATCAATTTCTTCTATCTCAGCAGGTGCAATATCATGCATAATTTCTTTGTATAAGGAATGAGGTATTGCACTAGCACTAGCACCCATATCACATAAGCCATGATAACAATGATCTCCTATTTTAACAGAAATAACAGGCATGCCTACAACAGGTCTATGTTTCTTAGCATCGGGTCTAGCAATTCTAGCAGCTGTATCACACAAATAAATAACATGCCCATCAATATTATCAGCCAAGAGATATTTATCCATAGCAATACTAGGTTCAACTTTAATTTGCTCAGGAGGTGTATATGTTCTAGTATTACTCTTACGAACCACAGTTGAAGCTTTAGCATGATCCTTTATCCTAATAGGGAAAGGTGGTTTCTCAATATAAGTAGCAGGAACAATAGGATCATTATAAGTGATAGTCTTTTCTTCAACATTAATAGGTGCTACTACTTTTACTTCAGTGGGAGCATTATATTTAAACCACTTCTCCTTAGGGAGGTCAACATGATTAGCAAATGATTCACAGAAGGAAGCTACTATCTTAGAGTCAAGTCCATATTTAGTGCTAAATCCACGAAAAGCATCAGTATCCATAAAAGATTGAACACAATCAAACTTAGGTGTCATACCTGACTCCTTACCTTCATCGATATCCCACTCTTCAGAGTTGTGTTTAATTCTTTCCAATAAATCCCATTTGAATTCAATAGTCTTCATCATAAAAGAGCTAGCACAACAAGTATCGAGCATTGAGCGATTGTTGAGAGAAAGCCGAGCATAAATTTTTTGAATGATCATTTCTCTTGAGAACTCATGATTGGGGCATGAATATAACATTGAATTAAGCCTCCCCCAAGCTTGGGCAATGTTTTCTCCTTCGCGAGGCCAAAAATTATATATATAATTGCGATCACGATGAACAAGATGCATAGGATAAAACTTCTGGTGAAATTCCAAATTCAATCGGTTGTAGTTCCATGATCCCATATCATCACATAGCCTATACCACGTAAATGCCTCTCCCTTCAAAGACAAAGGGAAGACCTTCTTCTTTATAACATCATCGGGCATACCTGCAAGCTTAAATAATCCACAAACTTCATCCACATAGATTAGGTGTAAATCAGGATGCAATGTTCCATCTCCTGTAAAGGGATTAGCTAGCAGTTTCTCTACCATACCCGAAGGAATTTCAAAGTAAACATTTTTAGTAGGTTCACTAGGTTGAGGAGAAACTCTTTGCTCTACTGGTCGGGGTGAAGATACCCCGAACAAGCACCTCAAAGGATTATGTTCCATAGTAACAAGTGACAATAAATTTCAGAACACTATATAAATTTTCCCTTACCAAGTTCCACTTACCAAAGGCGCTTCACTCCCCGGCAACGGTGCCAGAAAAGAGTCTTGATGACCCACAAGTGTAGGGGATCTATCGTAGTCCTTTCGATAATTAAGATTGTCCAACCCAACGAGGAGCAGAAGGAAATGACAAGCGGTTTTCAGTAAGGTAATTTGTAAGCACTGAAATTATCGGTAATAGATAAGTTTTGTGATAAGGTAATTTGTAACGGGTAACAAGTAATGAAAGTAAATAAAGTGCAGCAAGGTGGCCCAATCCTTTTTGTAGCAAAGGACAAGCCTGGACAAGTTCTTATATAGAGAAAAGCGCTCCCGAGGACACATGGGAATTATCATCAAGCTAGTTTTCATCACGCTCATATAATTCGTGTTCGTTACTTTGATAATTTGATATGTGGGTGGACCGGTGCTTGGGTACTGCCCTTTCTTGGACAAGAATCCCACTTATGATTAACCCTTATTGCAAGCATCCACAACTACAAAAGAAGTATTAAGGTAAACCTAACCATAGCATGAAACATGTGGATCCAAATCAGCCCCTTACGAAGCAACACATAAACTAGGGTTTAAGCTTATGTCACTCTAGCAACCCATCATCAACTTATTACTTCCCAATGCCTCCCTCTAGGCCCAAATAATGGTGAAGTGTCATGTAGTCGATGTTCACATAACACCACTAGAGGGGAGACAACATACATCTCATCAAAATATCGAACGAATACCAAATTCACATGACTAGTTATAGCAAGGCTTCACCCATGTCCTCGGGAACAAACATAACTACTCATAGAGCATATTCATGTTCATAATTAGAGGGGTATTAATATGCATTAAGGATCTGAACAAATGATCTTCCACCGAATAAACCAACTAACATCAACTACAAGGAGTAATCAACACTACTAGCAACCCACAGGTACCAATCTGAGGTTTTGGTACAAAGATTGGATACAAGAGATGAACTAGGGTTTGAGAGGACATGGTGCTAGTGAAGATGTTGATGGAGATTGACCCCCTCCCTATGAGAGGATCGATGGTGATGACGGTGGTGATGATTTCCCCCTCCTGAAGGGAGGTTTCCCCGGCAGAACAGCTCCGCCGGAGCCCTAGATTGGTTCCGCCAAGGTTCCGCCTCGTGCCGGCGGAGTTTCGTCCCGAAAGCTTGCTTATGATTTTTTTCCAGGGTAAGAGACTTCATATAGTAGAAGATGGTCACCGGAAGGCTGCCAGGGGGCCCACGAGGTAGGGGGCGCGCCCAGGGGGTAGGGCGCGCCCCCCACCCTCGTGGACGGTGGGTGGCCCCCCTCTCGTATTTCTCCCGCTTAGTATTTTTTATTAATTCCAAAAATGACTTTCGTGGAGTTTCAGGACTTTTGGAGTTGTGTAGAATAGGTCTATAATATTTGCTCCTTTTCCAGCCCAGAATTCCACCTGCCGGCATTCTCCCTCTTCATGTAAACCTTGTAAAATAAGAGAGAATAGGCATAAATATTGTGACATAATGTGTAATAACAGTCCATAATGCAATAAATATCGATATAAAAGCATGATGCAAAATGGGCGTATCATTACCTCATCAAGTTCTTCTTTCCTCCCACTCACTTCTTTCGAGAGAAACTCCTTCTCTAGAAAGGATCCATTTTTAGCAAGAAATGTCTTGCCTTCGGATCTGTGATAGAAGGTGTACCCAATAGTCTCCTTTGGGTATCCTAGGAAGACACATTTCTCCGATTTGGGTTCGAGCTTATCAGGTTGAAATTTTTTCACATAAGCATCGTAGCCCCAAATTTTAAGAAACAACAACTTTGGTTTCTTGCCAAACCATAGTTCATAAGGAGTCATCTCAACGGATTTAGATGGTGCCCTATTTAACGTGAATGCAGCCGTCTCTAAAGCATAACCCCAAAACGATAGCGGTAAATCAGTAAGAGACATCATAGATCGCACCATATCTAACAAAGTATGATTACGACGTTCGGACACACCATTACGGTGTGGTGTTCCGGGTGGCGTGAGTTACGAAACTATTCCGCATTTTTTCAAATGAAGACCAAACTCGTAACTTAAAAATTCTCCTCCACGATCAGATCGTAGAAACTATATTTTCTTGTTACGATGATTTTTGTAACATCCCAAATTTTCAATTTGGAATGTTATACACTAGATCATCATATCACATTTTATTTGTTTTTGGTTTTATCCTAGAAATTCTACGCAACTCAAGGACCCTCGGAAAGAGTTGCGGATTTCGTTATTTTCATATTTGAGTTTTCTCAAATTTTGAAAGTAGGATCATTTGATTTTATTTATTTTATCTTCAATTATTTCTATTATAAAAATATGAGAGAGGGAATAAAATGACTTTACCAAAAATAAAGAAATATTGAGGATTTAATAAAAAAATCAAATAAGATTTTATTTCGGAGTTACTGGCTATTTTATTTGAATTTAGGAAAATTGCATGTTTTTCAAAACTGCATTTTAGGGCCAAGAAAATGTTCATCTCGTTCTAAATATTTTATTGAGACGATGAAAATATATTTTGGCATTTTTAGAATTTTATTTTATTTTCTAGGATTTTTCTTAGTTTCGGCGGAATTGTTTTTTAAAAAAAAATTACCGCGCGCCCGACTGGGCCGAAGGCCCAGCAGAGCCGGCCCAGCGCCGCCGCCGTCTCCCGCTCCGGATCGTGACCGGAGTCCCGATCGCCGCCGCCGCTGAGTCCGGGAGGACCACGCCTCCCCGTCCCCTCCCGCAAGCCACCGCCCCCCCTTTAAAAGCCGACCCGGGGCCCCCCTTGGAGCCCCAAGCCAGAGCTGCCGCCGCCGCAAGCCGCCCGCCCCGCTGCAGCCGCCGTCCCTGCCAGGAGCAGCCGTCGCCGATGCCCGTAGCCGCCGCCCGCCACCCCACGCCTCCCCGCCGCCGCCCAAAGCCCCGCCGGAGGCGCTGGACTTCGCTGGAGCCCCAACGAGGTAGCCGCCGTTCGCCGCCCCGGTTTTCTAAGAAAAATCGATTCAGTTTTTTTAGAAAACCCTAGGTTTATTTTTTTAGATCGATTTATTTTATTTTTTCCCGGTTTATTTATTTAGCGAGCGTTCACTCGTTTGTTCGTTTTAACGGACGAGTTCACCGTTTAGTTTCTGTTAACGAACATCCGTTTGTTAAACTGTTTGTCAGTTTTTCTTTTTCTCGGATTTTCCGCGATTATTTCCAGATCGCGATTTCTGATCCGATTTTCGTTCTAGTATAACTTTTCGCTTGTTTATCGGAATCAGGCGATTCAAGCGCCTAGAGTTTCATCTCGAAACCCTCTTTCCGTTTAACCAACTCAAACAAGTTTTTGCTTCTGTAAAATTTGACTTAGTTCCAGATTAGTAAACGAAGCTTGTTTCTTTCGCCGTTTGTGTTTCGTTGCTTCGTTCGATTTGATTCTTTTTGCAAACTGGAGTTCTGAAGTTGGACTTTCTAGTTAGTTCTCTTATTTGAGTTTGACGTATGCATTAGATGAGTACTTATTGTATGCTTGTTTGTTTGCGATAGAGTACCCGGAGTGCGCCGCTTGCTACTTCGAATCTCTAGGTTTCACGGATCATCAGCAAGGCAAGTAACACTTTGATCATATATCTTCCATACCCAGTTTTATTGGATTAGATCAATCCTCAAACATTGCATGATTTGGATGTAATTAAATTGTGGGTTTTGGGAACTAGATGAGGTAGTACCTATTACCTGTTTTATTATCAAACCCTTGGGAGTTACTTCTACGTTTTCTTATTATGCCATGCTATGCTAGTAGACGTGGATTGGGTGAGTGTATCCATGACAGATGTGAGATTGTTATTTAATGGTTTATTTAAGGTGGCAACTTAAACACACATCTGGGTGGATTGAGGCACCTCGGTATTCCAGCGATTGCTTGTTTTTCTTTATGAATCGCCACCCAGGCTCAAAGGGATCATGAGATTTTTCATGCTAGAAACTTTCGTGTGCAGCCACAAGCTACTATGGGCTCTAGCATACTTGATTAAGTCGTGTGAACTCTTACAGTGGTATACTAGCAGATGTAGGGGATGTAGGTTGGTACTGTCTACCCGATCGTAAGGTGCAAACGCTTCTGAAAGACTATGTCTCGGTCATCCGTTTCTCAAAATCATGTAGTGCGAGAATCCCAACGAAGGAGATCGAGTCTTGTGGGGGAAAGTGCGCAAACCTCTGCAGAGTGTATAAACTAATCATGGTTAGCCGTGTCCCCGGTTATGGACATCTTGAGTATCTAGTACTTGGATTATCATGTGAATCTCATCATGTTACTTTAATTTAATTTGTTGGGTTTAATGATGATGTTTAATTGGGATTGAGAGGATGTCTATCTTCTTAATGTTTAACAACCACCATGATAGTTAAACCAAATTTATTCCTTTGCAGTAGGGAAAAATTGGCTTTTTTTGCAAAACTGTAACCATAGAGCTTTCCACCAGCCGCATATGCATGTAGAATAGCTTTATTCTTTCATTACTCTATATGTGTTACATTGCCAGCATATTCCATGTGCTGACCCATTTTCGGGCTGTAACGTTCATGTTGCAGACTTCTCAGACGACGAGTAAGGTGCCTTAGGTCATGGTTCTATACTCAGTGATGCCGTTGGAGTTGATGGACTCACTTATCTTCCAAGACTTCCGATGTTATCATTATTAGATGGACTCATTTATTGTAATAAGTTCTCTTTTGAGACATTCGATGTAATAAGTGTGTGATTGCTACTCTGTTATAAATCCTTCAAGTACTGTGCGTGTCAGCATTACTGATCCAGGGATGACACTAAAGCACAGAGATCAGACTGTTCGAGGTCTCGTCGCTACAATTTTCCACTTCACTCTGAAATTCTTTGAACTTTTCAAATGTTTCAAACTTATGTTTCATTAAGTAGATATACCCATATCTGCTTAAATCATCTGTGAAGGTGAGAAAATAACGATACCCGCCGCGAGCCTCAATATTCATCGGACCACATACATCAGTATGTATGATTTCCAATAAATTTGTTGCTCGCTCCATTGTTCCGGAGAACGGCGTTTCAGTCATCTTGCCCATGAGGCATGGTTCGTGTACCAAGTGATTCCAAAAGTCCATCAGTATGGAGTTTCTTCATGCGCTTTACACCAATATGACCCAAATGGCAGTGCCACAAATAAGTTGCACTATCATTATCAGCTCTACATTTTTTGGCTTCAACATTATGAATATGTGTATTACTACAATCGAGATTCAACAAAAATAGACCACTCTTCAAGGGTGCATGACCATAAAACATATTACTCATATAAATAGAACAACCATTATTCTCAGATTTAAATGAACAACCATCTCGCATCAAACAAAATCCAGATATAATGTTCATGCTTAACGTTGTCACCAAATAACAATTATTTAGGTCTAAAACTAATCCCAAAGGTAGATGTAGAGGTAGTGTGACAACGACGATCACATCGACTTTGGAACCATTTCCCACGCGCATCATCACCTCGTCCTTAGCCAATCTTCGCTTAATCCGTAGTCCCTGTTTCGAGTTGCAAATATTAGCAACAGAACCAGTATCAAATACCCAGGTGCTACTGCGAGCTTTAGTAAGGTACACATCAATAACATGTATATCACATATACCTTTGTTCACCTTGCCATCCTTCTTATCCGCCAAATACTTGGGGCAATTCCGCTTCTAGTGGCCAATCCCTTTGCAGTAGAAGCACTCAGTCTCAGGCTTAGGTCCAGACTTGGGTTTCTTCTCCTGAGCAGCAACTTGTTTGCCGTTCTTCTTGAAGATCCCCTTCTTCTTCCCTTTACCATTTTTCTTGAAACTGGTGGTCTTATTGACCATCAACACTTGATGCTCCTTCTTGATTTCTACCTCTGCAGCCTTTAGCATCGCGAAGAGCTCGGGAATTGTCTTATCCATCCCTTGCATATTATAGTTCATCACAAAGCTCTTATAGCTTGGAGGCAGTGATTGAAGAATTCTGTCAATGACACTATCATCCGGAAGATTAACTCCCAGTAGAATCAAGTGATTATTATACCCAGACATTTCGAGTATATGTTCACTGACAGAACTATTCTCCTCCATTTTGCAGCTGTAGAACTTATTGGAGACTTCATATCTCTCAATCCGGGCATTTGCTTGAAATATTAACTTCAACTCCTGGAACATCTCATATGCTCCATGACATTCAAAACGTCCTTGAAGTCCCGATTCTAAGCCGTAAAGCATGGCACACTGAACTATTGAGTAGTCATCAGCTTTACTCTGCCAGATGTTCTTAATATCACCAGCAGCATCTGCAGCAGGCCTGGCACCCAGCGCTGGTTCCAGGATGTAATTCTTCTGTGCAGCAATGAGGACGATTCTCAAGTTACGGACCCAGTCTGTGTAATTGCTACCATCATCTTTCAACTTAGCTTTCTCAAGGAACACATTAAAATTCAACGGAACAACAACACGGGCCATCTATCCACAACAACATAGACAAGCAAAAATACTACCATGTACTAAGTTCATGATAAATTAAAGTTCAATTAATCATATTACTTAAGAACTCCCACTTAGATAGACATCCCTCTAATCATCTAAGTGATCACGTGATCCAAATCAACTAAACCATGTCCGATCATCACGTGAAATGGAGTAGTTTTCAATGGTGAACGTCACTATGTTGATCATATCTACTATATGATTCACGCTTGACCTTTCGGTCTCAGTGTTCCGAGGCAATATATGCATATGCTAGGCTCGTCAAGTTTAACCCGAGTATTTCTGCGTGTGCAAAACTGGCTTGCACCCGTTGTATGTGAACGTAGAGCTTATCACACCTGATCATCACGTGGTGTCTCGGCACGACGAACTTTGGCAACGGTGCATACTCAGGGAGAACACTTGTACCTTGAAATTTAGTGAGAGATCATCTTATAATTCTACCATCAGTCAAAGCAGAATAAGATGCATAAAGGATAAACATCACATGCAATCAATATAAGTGATATGATATGGTCATCATCATCTTGTGCCTTTGATCTCCATCTCCAAAGCACCGTCATGATCACCATCGTCACTAGCTTGACACCTTGATCTCCATCGAAGCATCGTTGTCGTCTCGCCAACTATTGCTACTACGACTATCGCTACCGCTTAGTGATAAAGTAAAGCAATTACAGGGCATTGCATTGCATACAATAAAGCGACAACCATATGGCTCCTGCCAGTTGCCGATAACTTCGTTACAAAACATGATCATTTCATACAATAAAATATAGCATCATGTCTTGACCATATCACATCACAACATGCCCTGAAAAAACAAGTTAGACGTCCTCTACTTTTTTGTTGCAAGTTTTACGTGGCTGCTACAGGCTGAGTAAGAACCTTTCTTACCTATGCATCAAAACCACAATGATATTTCGTCAAGTTAGTGTTGTTTTAGCCTTCAACAAGGACTGGGCATAGCCACACTCGATTCAACTAAAGTTGGAGAAACTGACACCCGCCAGCCACCTGTGTGCGAAGCACGTCGGTAGAACTAGTCTCGCGTAAGCGTACGCGTAATGTCGGCCCGGGACGCTTCATCCAACAATACCGCCGAATCAAAGTATGACATGCTGGTAAGCAGTATGACTAGTATCACCCACAACTCACTTGTGTTCTACTCGTGCACATAACATCTACATATAAACCTGGCTCTGATACCAATGTTGGGGAATGTAGTAATTTCAAAAAATTCCTACGCACACGCAAGATCATGGTGATGCATAGCAATGAGAGGGGAGAGTGTCGTCCACGTACCCTTGTAGACCGTAAGCAGAAGCGTTATGACAACACGGTTGATGTACTCGTACGTCTTCACAATCGACCGATCCTAGTACCGAACGTAAGACACCTCCGTGATCTGTGCACGTTCAGCTCGGCGACGTCCCACGAACTCACGATCCAGTAGAGCTTTGAGGGAGAGTTCCGTCAGCACGACGGCGTGATGACGGTGTTGATGAAGCTACTGACGTAGGGCTTCCCTTAAGCACCGCTACAATATGACCGACGTGGATTATGGTGGAGGGGGGCACCGCACACGGCTAAAACATCAATGATCAACTTGTGTGTCTATGGGGTGCCCCCCTCCCCCATATATAAAGGACTGGAGGAGGGGGAGGGGCCGGACCTCCTAGGTGCGCCCCAAGGGGAGTCCTACACCCACTGGGAGTAGGACTCTAACCCTTCCAAGAGTAGGAGTAGGAGAGAGGGAAGCAGGAGAGAGGGGAAAGGAAAAGGGGCGTCGCCCCCCCTCCTTGTCCAATTAGGACTAGAGGGGGAGGGGGCGCGCAGCCTGCCCTGGCCGCCCCTCCTCTTCTCCACTAAGGCCCAATAGGCCCATTACACTCCCCGGGGGGTTCCGGTAACCCCCTGGTACTCCGGTATTTGTCTGAACTTGCCATGAACCCTTCCGAAGTCCAAACATAGTCATCCAATATATTGATCTTTATGTCTCGACCATTTCGAGACTCCTCGTCATGTCTGTGATCATATCCGGGACTCCGAACTACCTTCGGTACATCAAAACACATAAGCTCATAATACCGATCGTCACCGAACCTTAAGCGTGCAGACCCTATGGGTTCGAGAACTATGTAGACATGACCGAGACACGCCTCTGGTCAATAACCAATAGCGGAACCTGGATGCTCATATTGGCTCCTACATATTCTACGAAGATCTTTATCGGTCAAACCGCATAACAACATACGTTCTTCCCTTTGTCATCGGTATGTTACTTGCTCGAGATTCGATCGTCGGTATCTCAATACCTAGTTCAATCTCGTTATCGGCAAGTCTCTTTACTCGTTCCGTAATGCATCATCCCTTAACTAACTCATTAGTCACATTGCTTTGCAAGGCTTATAGTGATGTGCATTACCGAGAGGGCCCAGAGATACCTCTCCGACAATCGGAATGACAAATCCTAATCTTGATCTATGCCAACTCAACAAGTACCATTGGAGACACCTGTAGAGCACCTTTATAATCACCCAGTAACGTTATGACGTTTGGTAGCTGATACGTCTCCAACGTATCTACTTTTCCAAACACTTTTGCCCTTGTTTTGGACTCTAACTTGCATGATTTGAATGAAACTAACCCGGACTGACGCTGTTTTCAGCAGAACTGCCATGATGTTGTTTTATGTGTAGAAAACAAAAGTTCTCGGAATGTCCTGGAAATCCACAAAGGCACTTTTTGGAAAATATAAAAAATACTAGCGAAAGAATCAAGACCAGGGGGGCCACACCCTGTCCACGAGGGTGGGGGGCGCGCCCTCCCCCTGGGCGCGCCCCCTATCTCGTGGGCCCACTGAGGCTCCGCTGACCTCAACTCCAACTCCATATATTCTGTCCCGCAGAGAAAAAATCGGAGAGAAAGTTTCATCATGTTTTACGATACGGAGCCGCCGCCAAGCCCTAATCTCTCTCGCGAGGGCTGATCTAGAGTCCATTTGGGGCTCCGGAGAGGGGGATTTGTCGCTGTCATCATCATCAACCATCCTCCATCACAAATTTCATGATGCTCACCGCCGTGCGTGAGTAATTCCATCGTAGGCTTGCTGGACGGTGATGGGTTGGATGAGATTTACCGTGTAATCAAGTTAGTTTTGTTAGGGTTTGATCCCTAGTATCCACTATGTTCTGAGATTGATGTTGCTATGACTTTGCTATGCTTAATGCTTGTCACTAGGGCCCGAGTGCCAGGATTTCAAATCTGAACCTATTATGTTTTCATGAATATATGTGTGTTCTTGATCCTATCTTGCAAGTCTATGTCACCTATTATGTGTTATGATCCAACAACCCCGAAGTGACAATAATCGGGATACTTCTCGGTGATTGAGGGAGTCCTGGATAAGGGGGTATCCGGACAGCCGGACTATATACATCGTCCGGACTATTGAAGCGTGAAGATACAAGACTCAAGACCCCGTGTCCGGATGGGACTCTTCTTGGCGTGGAAGGCAAGCTTGGCGATCCAGATATTGTGTTTCCTTCCTTGTAACCAACTCCATGTAAACCCTAGCCCTCTCTGGTGTCTATATAAACGGGAGAGGTTGGTCCTTAGAAGGCCGATCACAATTACAATCATACCATCATAGGCTAGCTCTTAGGGTTTAGCCTCTACGATCTCGTGGTAGATCTACTCTTGTACTACCCATATCTTCAATATTAATCATGCAGGAAGTAGGGTTTTACCTCCATCCAGAGGGCCTGAACCTGGGTAAACATCCGTGTCCCTTGCTTCCTGTTACCATCAGCCTAGACGCACAGATCGGGACCCCCTACCCGAGATCCGCCGATTTTGACACCGACATTGGTGCTTTCATTGAGAGTTCCTCTGTGTCGTCACTGCAGGGCTCGATGGCTCCTTCAATCATCGTCAACGACACGGTCCAGGGTGAGACTTTCCTTCTCGGATAGACTTTCATGTTCAGCGGCGTCGCACTGCGGGCCAATTAGCTTGGCCATCTGGAGCAGACCGATAGCTACACCCCTGGCCATCAGATCAGGTTCGGAAACCTGAACTACACGGCTGACCTTCACGGAGACTTGATCTTCGATGGATTCGGGCCTGCGCCAGGAGCACCGGACAATCACGACGGGCATGGCTTTGACATGCTGTCGGACAACACTCAGGATATTACCCCTGCAGTGACCCCGGACTCAAATCCGGAGCAGGCTGCATCGCCTAAAGATGGAGGGTTAGACTCCGTCCCGCAGGAGCCGAACACGGGTCTCACCTCTGTGGTGGCCTGTGACTTTGGACCCCCGGATTCGTATCCGGTTGTTGGTTCCAGTCCGCGCACTGTCGAGCCAACCGAGCCAAGTTGGGCTCCGATAATGGAGTTCACCACTGCGGATATCTTCCAGCACTCGCCCTTTCTCGACATGCTTAACTCGTTAAAAACTCTCTTTTTGACAGAAAATTCCGGGCCGAACTATGTCCGGCTGGAGTAGGAAGTAGGCGACGAGGAAATTTGTTACCCACCCACCACCCACTTAATAGCCACGGTTGATGATTTAACCGATGTGCTTGACTTCGACTCCGAAGGCATCGACGGTATGGACGACGATGCAGGAGAAGATTTAGAATCTATGGGGTGCCGGACTTCCGCCTCGTCACACGACATATACATGGTGGATATGCCCAAGGAGGATGACGGTGACAATCCGGAAGATAAAACCCCCGGGCAAAAGCCAAAGCGATGGTGCAGACGCCGTTCCAAGTCCAGCAACAGTAAAAATAGCAGTAAGAGCGCCAGAAGGATCGATACTCCGGTCAACCCCGAAGGAAACAACGACCATACGGAACCAGCGATGGAGCAGGACGAGCCAGGTCACGCCGAACACAGTTCGGAGCAGACGCCCGATGACAATGATCCATCGGGACGAGTTCACCAAACTGGCCCAGGTCAAGAAGACAGTCCGGACGATGATACATTCATCATTCCGGAAGAACGCGTGGAACGAGATAACCTCCACAGAAAGCTTATGGCCACAGCGAGAAGTCTGAAGAAGCTGAAGCAACGGCTCAAAGCCGCGGATGAAACGCTCAGTCGCACATGGAATAAAGTGCTAGACACTGAAGAAAGATATGGCGACGATCGCCATACAAAGAGCTATCCAAAACGCAAGCTACTGCCAGAATTCGACGACGAGGCCGTTCCACCAAAGAGTAACATGACCAGGAGGCCGTACGTACCACTCCATAACCGCAACAAAGCGGCTACCGACACCGCACACGATCTACGTGAGCACCTGGATAAGAAAGCTGGCGCAGCTAGGTCCATCGGCGAGGGACTGTGGTCATCAAAACGATTATGCCAATCAAATACCAGTTCGGAATAAACACCGGACACAACAACAGCCGACGACATGCCACAACACATCCAGATACAGAGGGGGTGCTCACCCCCTGTGCTTTACCGAAGAAGTACTGGACCATGAATTTCCAAGTGCTTTAAACCTATGAGCATAGAGGCATACGACGGAACGACAGACCCAGGGGTCTGGATTGAGGACTTTATCCTGCATATACATATGGCGCGTGGGGATGACCTCCACGCCATCAAATACCTTCCCTCAAACTAAAGGGACCAGCTCGACACTGGTTGAAAAGCCTCCCCGAAAATTCAATTGGGAGTTGGGAGGAACTCGAGGATGCTTTCAGGGCCAATTTTCAAGGGACTTAAGTCCGGCCTCCGGATGCTGACGATTTAAGTCACATAACCCAACAGCCCGGAGAGTACGCCCGCAAGCTTTGGAAAAGATTCCTGACTAAAAAGAATCAAATTATCGATTGTCCGGATGCCGAAGCCTTAGCGGCATTCAAACACAGCATCCGTGACGAGTGGCTCGCCAGACACCTCGGCCAAGAAAAGCCAAGGACAATGGCAGCCCTAACAAGTCTCATGACCCGCTTTTGCATGGATGAAGATAGCTGGCTAGCCCGTAAAGGCACCAGCGACCCCAGCACATCCGAAATAAGGGATTGCAACGGGAAGCCACGGCGTAATAAAAACAAACGCCAAAACAAGGAAGAGAGCCCGGATAACACAACGGTTAATGCCGGATTCAGGGGCTCTCGACCTAATCAGCAAAATAAGCCATCTAAAGGTAGTAAAGAGGGACCGTCCGGTCTGAACAGAGTCCTGGACAGACTATGCCAAATTCATGGCACCCCTGACAAACCTGCGAACCACACGCACAGAGAGTGCTGGGTCTTCAAACAGGCCGGCAAATTAAATGCCGAACACAAGGGAAGGGAAACACCAAATGAAGACGAGGATGAACCTCGCCAGCCGAACACCGGGGGACAGAAAAAATTCCCGCCAGAGGTTAAAACAGTAAAAATGATCCACGCGACTCGCACATCCATGAGAAGGCACGAACGCGCGCATAGAGACGCATGCGATATAGAACCCATCGTACCCACACCTAACTACTGGATGTCTTATCCGATCACCTTCGATCACTTGGACGGCCGAACTAGTATTCGGCGCGAAGGATCGGAGGCCCTGGTGCTCGACCCAATAATCGACGGATACCATCTCACCCACGTCCTCATGGACGGCGGCAGCAGTCTCAATCTAATATAAGAGGACACTGTCCGCAGGATGGGGATAGACCCATCCAAAATTAGTCAAATTAACACCACCTTTGAAGGGGTGATACCAGGTGTTGAAGCCTATAGCAGGGGCTCCCTCGTACTGGAGGTAACATTCGGCTCTCCAGGCAACTCCAGAAGCGAAGAACTACTCTTCATCATCGCACCCTTCCAAAGCGTCTATCATGCATTGCTTGGAAGAACGGCCTTCGCCCGCTTCAACGCATTGCCGTACTATGGCTACCTTACACTCAAGATGCCCGGTCCACATGGCGTCATCACCATTAGCGGAATCACAGAGTGCTCCTCACGCGCAGAGGAACACGCGACGGCCCTGGCGGCCGGACTATAAGCGGCCTCCAATATCAGAAAACATGACTGGTCATTAAGACCACAGACACGGTTAGACGAGTTCGGTAGCCCGGACAAAATTGAACCAGGGCACCGTATATGTATTCCCATAGAGGACACCAAGGGCTATAAATATTTAATAAAGCCCCACACTTGGCTCAACTTTATTAGCAGGCCAACATATTATACTTTCATTATCCATGGCATACTTACGTTGTACTCTCCTACGAGTTCTCTTTTTCACAGACAACGTTCGCGCGATGCCCTTCCAGGATACGGCACAACAGAGACAAAGGCGCAGACATGTAGCAGGGCCCCGCTCAAGAGGATTCCTTTTAGATTAAGCCCCTGCGTAAACCTTTTCTATTGCCTCTTGTTGTTTAACCATCCCATGGGTTCCATACCCACAGAGGATACTGTCGTTATTGTCATTTCGCCACGACAGACTTACGCACGTACCTGGAAATACATGGTTTACAATGAATGGGCATTCTTGAGCCCATCATCTGTGATAAAGTCCGAATACCTTCGGGAGTGTTCGGCATCACGAGTTTGGCCTTATATGCATCAGCTCCGAATCATGTCTTTGGTAAAATGTTGGGTTCGCCCGGCTCCTGGGTTTGCCGCCTTATGTTCCGTTATTATCGGCTAAGGTGGCCAAAGGAGAACTACTACGATTGTGCCCTGGTTATTCCGGATGAGCACCTTAGTAGAGAAAGCCGAAAACTGACTGTCATGATACAGTGAGAGACTGATCAACCACTCGAAGACTCACCAGAATCTTTAGGATTCCTCTGCATTAACAAAGGGCCATTTCCCGGTCATGTACATACGCGCCCGTATTCGGATGCACGCGAAGGTACCAGGGGCTACATAGTAGCCCCAACTTTAGACTCCCATGGCTAAGCGAAAGTGTTACAGCTATATAGTCCGGTTACCTAGTTCGACGTTCGATCACCTCATTAATGGACCAAGACGTTGGATCAAGTGTGATTAAGCATATTTTTCGCGAACACCCCCGCATTGTATGCGTGGGGGCTGAAGCCAACGACTGCTAACTTTTGGATTACATATTTATATATATATATATATATATATATGTATGTATATATAAACGGCCGCACAGTATAAATATAGCCTCATAATCAAAATAAACATTGTTTTTACAATGATTCGATGGATCACTCGAACAAGACATTCTTTGAGCACCACGCCTCTATTAGGCTGGCACCTTCTGTGAACTGTGCCAAGTAGTGCTCGGCCGGATATTGGCCCCCCGCCGGATCCTGGGTCACTATAATGGTGGCCTCCATATCCGTCCAATAGGCTTTAACGCGGGCAAGAGCCATCCGCGCACCCTCTATGCACGCCGACCTTCTCATGGCGTCGATCCAAGGAACGGCCCCAAGTAATTGTTGCACCAAGCCAAAGTAACTGTCCGACTTAGGCCCCTTTGGCCAAAATGGTCTATTACAGACCGCATTGCAAGCCCGGATAGCCTGTGAGGCTCCGCTAGAGCAGCCATCTTGTCACTTAATGGCAGCGGGCAAGTGGGAGTAGTGAATTGCAACCAGAAAAGCTTCTCCACTTCCTTGTCACCCTGATCTTCGAAGAACTTAGCAGCATCAGCTGTACTCTTCGCCAAATCTGCATACGCGTCCGCAGGACTCCAGTGTCCATCTAGGGAAGTGTACTTCGGATCAAAAAACTTCGTCCGCAGCAAGTAGGAGCCCCCAGCCGCAATTTTGCCGGCATGTTGAAGCTCCTCCCGCGCACCCCTGAGCTCGGTCCGTATCTCCTTGGTGGCATTCAGTGCCTTGTCAGATCGGCTGAACTATCCTTATGCTCCTTTTTAAGGAGCTCATACCGGTCAGCGGCATTTTTTAACTCAACAGCCATTTCGGCTATCTTTTCCTCGCTTCGATAATGAGCAGCCTGTTTGGCTCTCAATTCCTCGTCCGCCTTTAGGGCAGCCGCATTGCTCACCCGAGCTTGTTCCTTCGCTTGAGCAAGTTCCGCCCTCAGGGCCTCCACGGCAGCAGCACCATCTACAGTCCAAACATATTGCATTAATATCATGCCGCCTTCATATTTCCCTATACAAAGGAAGGTAGAGCACATACCTTATGATTTATCCTGCCGCTCGTTCACCAGCGTGATATCGGCATCAATCGATCCAATCTGCCTCGTTAGTTCGGCAACTTCAACGGACTGGTCGGCGGCCGGACCCACAGGTACCTGCACGTATTTACAGCGCAATCATTGATTTATGATCCCCCGTTTGCCGCCTAGGGCGGGCAACCAGAGTCTCAGGGGCTACTATCTATATGGAGCACACCTCAAAGCCTCTGAGCGAGCTAGAAGTAATGTTTTTTTCGCGAAATACAGAGGCCCTTTCGGTGGGTCCCAGATGTCAGGTGGAGGAATCATTATTTTGCACGTAATAAGGAGGCGTTTCCTTGCGTGTGGCCGTGGACCCAGCTATCAGCCTCTCCACATATAGTCCACTTCAGATGCATGTCGGTCGTTGACCACGTTGACCACACCACGCCGAGAGCACCAGGGCGGTGGACAACGACGAGGCCTAGGCAGGGAACGACACGGAGGCAGGGAAGACTCGGCAGTTGTTTCCCATGCGGAGGGGAGTACGACTGTACGAGGGTTTACTGGTTCGTCTGCCGTCGCCGGAGAATAACAGCAGGTGTGGGACTGTGGGTGAGTAGAGGGATGGCTAGGCCAGCGATGGGAGTACGCTGGGGTGGTGAGGCCTGCCTGGCAGCACAGCCGGCCGCGGGGAGGAGGGAGCAGGCAATCCTGCCGGCGCTTGTTTGAGCAGCTGGAGCAGGAAGAGGAGAGATTGAAGAAGCACGATGGTCGTTGGATGGACATCCAACAGTATACAGGCCATCTGTGGAAAGCCTCAAATCTGCAGAAAACAGCATACAGCCCATCTGCCATTATTTCAAATAGTTTATAGCCCATTTGCTAATTCTTACGGGTTTTTTGGAGCCCATATTCTTTTTGTTAGCATTACAGCCCATATTGTGGCCATGGTTAAAAAATTATACGAAATTTTGCATATGTCGGTGCGGTCTGAACTGTTTTTAATCCCAAAATTTCGAGTCACATTCAGACTGATTTTAAAAATAAATGTATATCAATATAAAATCCAATAAATTGTCCATGCATAAAAATCAATGCAATTTAGATTCTTGAAATGAAAAAAAGATATTTGAAACTAATTGCCGGTTTGATGTGTTTTAAAAATGTACAGCCCATTTCTCATTACTGATAGGCCATTTTCTCGGCCAGCCGAATGAAGCTCTCCTTGTCTTGAAAGTTTTCAGCCCAACAGGCCTGATAAAGCGACTTACTTGACAAATCACAAATAAATTGGGCTAGCCATTTTCAGAAAGAAAAAAACTACTGGTTGTTCTTTGGTAAATATAAAAGAAAAGGCTGTCTAGACAGGCCAGAGTGTCCCGCAAAGCCCAGTTGACACCCTGATTCCGTCTCAAAAACAAATTAGATAAATGCCACTCCAATTATGGCGATTCATAAAAATGCCACTGCAATTTCCAAACTTTGAAAAATGCCACTGCAATTTTTGCAAACTTTGAAAAACGCCACTGCAGTTTGCAAACTTTGAAAAATGCCACTCCAGACTTCGAAAAATGCCACTAGAAATGGCATGAAATGGCATTTTTCAAAGTTTGGAAATTGCAGTGGCATTTCTCGGAGGCATTTATCAAATTAACCCAAAACAAAAATAACTAGGCGAGCTGCTGGGTCCCTGGTATCAGCCACTCGTTGTGCCATTCTCTCGTTTATTGACTACGTTGACAATGGCATGGGACCCAGATGTCAGAAATCCACTAGGAGGAGCCATTTTTTTATTGGCTTGAAATAAGGAGGCACTTGCTTGGGTACTGCCATGACCTTGGTGGGTCCCTGCTGTCATCCTCTCGACGTACAATCATCTCCTGATTGTGTACGCGTCAACTTGCTAGGCCCACAAGTCAGCCTCTAAACCCGTGGAGGACAAATACAACCCATTTAAATAAATAACAGCCCATTCCATATGTTCAAACGGAAAGTTCAACATTCAGAGCAAAGTAACAGGTCTGATCCACATATAGAGTACTAAACTTCCATGTTGACAACCATCATAGCCAAGTTAAGTATCTACTCCCACTAGACAACTACTAACTTACTCTTAGCTAACTAGACGATGACGGCCGCCATCTGTGGTACACGCTAAACGCCGGCACCGGCGTCCTGCGCCTCGCCTCGGACTTGCCAGAGGTGCGATAGGGCGCGTTGCTCGCACGCATTGGCCCTTTCCATGCCGGCGTGGTCCACCGAAGCTTCGGCTTCCAAGCGGGAAACCCACTTGACGAGAAGGTAGTAAAGATCGGCGTCGTGAACGCGTGCGTGTCCAACAGCCTCTAGGGCTATTTGCCGGGCGCCGGCCTCCATGTAGTTGGCCTAGTCGCGGGCGCTCTGCTCGCAACTCAGAGCGTCGGTGTGTTGCTGCTCCATGTCCCGCTAGTGGTGCAAATCAGTGATACGCTGCTCCTCCGCCAGGCGGTCGCGCTCCAACAACTCCTGCTCCTCCGCCATGCGGTCGCACTCCAACAACTCCTCGATCTGCGCATTGCCATTTAAAGATAGATAGAATGCCTCCTCCCTCCGTCTGCCTTCCCGTGAAAATCCGAACACTAGTTCCGGCGGTGACCGCCTCCGGCTTTGCCTACCGCGGACGGGCGGGGGCATGGCGGACGTGGCGAGCGACGTCGGGCCGGTGGGGGCTTATGAGGATATGGCGAGTTGGGTCACGGTGGCACCTGAGAAGGCTGGGAAACAGTACTTATAGGGGGAAGGTAGCGCGACGGTCATCGGAATTCAATGCATAATGGCTTAGCGCGCCATCTTGCCGTGGAAAACTAGGGAAACTGAAATTATGACCGTGTCGTCCCATCCCGTCTGGGTTGCATGGCGGTCAAACAAGTGCACTCGAATCATCTCCCTCCTTGTCAATAATGATTTCACGGATTTATAAAGCCCGCAACAATTAAAGCATGTCTTTTTTCACATTAGTTAGCTGCCTTAATTACGGCCGGCTGCATGCAGGCACTCAGAATCGCTCGCAGCTAGTACGCGAAGCAGCATGCAACGAGTCACAACCGAGGGCACGCATGCAGCCACTTAAATTGCTGGAATTAATTAGGCTTAAACTTCTGCATGCCGTTAATTAATGCCATGCCTTGGTCTTGCTGCTTTGCTCACGGGACTAATAAACCCGGACGGAGGGAGCACCTTGGTTGGTGAGAGGTTTGAATTAAGCCCTGCAAACCGGAAAGGAGGTACTAGTACGTGTGTGATCTGCTATTTATTCGTGTAGGATCGAGTAGGTCGTTTCTTGAATTGAGCCCTGTAAACCGGAAAGGAGGTAGTACGTGCGTGATCCGCTATTTATCCGTGTAGGATCGATAGTGTAGCTTGTCAGTTTCTTCAGAGGTAGGCATTTTTATCCGTGTAGGATCGATAGTGTAGCTTGTCGGTTTCTTCAGAGGTAGGCATTTTTATTCAAAAAACTGCCACTTCGCATCTTGCGTCGCAAATAAAACTGCCAGGAGCACATTTGTAGGCTAGCTAGTGATCGGTCAGTAACTTGTAAACACTGAGCGAACAGAAATAAGTAACTGTTAATGCATCTCAATGATTCACAGATCATATATAAATATGTAGCTCCAAAAGCAAAGATCAGCCACTTCGGATCTTGCATCGCAAGACTCGCAACTAAAACTAACTAGTACGATTCCCATACATAAGATCAACATGTTAATGCATCTCAATGATTCATAGATCATATACAAATATGTAGCTCCAAAAGCAAAGATCTAGAAAAAACATATGTTCTTCCTACTAACATGGATGCTTCTCTTGGCCAACATTCAGTACAGACTGAAAGACAAATTTGTTTGTGAAGTCTACAATTCCTCTTGCAAACGTAAGTGGTTTCACCAATAGCAGGAACCATGAGAATGAACCACACATGATGGAGGAACATCCACTGCAATATGATTTGGTCTTCTCTCGATCACACCGCAAGACTATTTTCGGAATACAAACTTTAACTTAGGGAAAATGATGCCCATTGTATAATCAGACCAAAGCAATGAAGCACCTAGTGTTGGCCAGTAAATAGTACAGTACTACTTTTCTGCAGTCCATGAAGTGACTATCCAATCTTTGTGTCTATTTTCAAACGGCACTGCATGCAGTGACTATACTATTCTCTTGTGCAGTTCAACCAAAATTGCGGACACTTTGTTGGTTTGCCAAATAGCAACGGGCAGACATCTCTGTCTGCACAAATATCAAGCAGCTAGTAAACATATACCACACCATGTTCGAAGTGATGGAAGAGGTGAAATCGATACAACCGAAATTGAGCATCCAATCATTGAATCTTGTCCTGCACCTCCAATGTAGGTCCACCCTGCCAATAAATTCACATGCAAACCACTAGTATTACTATCTAATGATATTACAAAAAGAGTAGAAAGATAGTAGCAAACCATGTACCTTCTTAATGAACAGCTCATAGTGCCACCAATTGGATATAAAGGTTTGGGAAAAAAACATGCTCCTAATGTTGAACCAGTTGGACTTTTTGTAAAGTTCCACTAAAATCAAGCATCCCTGTTTGCATAGATATTGAAAGTGTGATTACTATAAAAGTGGCACTAGTTGAAGCATAGACTCACAAATATAAGCATTCCAATTTCTTAATGGGAAAAGGTAGCAAGACTGTTTCTAACCACCTGTTTGAAGGAATAAATAAAGCAACAACGGCTGATGTCAGGAAGGCATACATAGTTTTTTCTGAAAAACTGAGCCATTCCTGACCTTTCCTCTTCTTTTAAGCAAATTTTGTGCAGTTCTACTAAAATAAAATGCCATCACCGCCTTGACAATTCAGTGACACTGTACAAAAGGAAATGACTTAACATTACATCATGATGTCGGGTATGTAGTCGACAGGCATTAGAGACAAACATACAAACATCATGTGATAACATAATGAACATTAATTTTAACAAATGTGTGATTAGCTTTACCGGGATAATTTGAGTGAACTCTACACCCTCTGTTCCTTAATATAAGACATTTTCGCGGTTCAATTTAAAGTACCTAAACGTCTAGTATTTAGAAAAACAGGTAGTAGTTTTCTTGAGCACATATATGGGAAAGCTTGCCACACTTTATTTATGTCCATACGCTAATGAAACACCATTCGAATACTACAAATATACACTAATCCAGTGGCTAGTGCAACAATAGAGTAGTTAGTTTATTATGGGGTACAATACAATGGTTTTACTTAACAGATTTCAATAAACTCTAGCACTGGAAGGTTTCTATAAGAATTAACAATACAAAATGTAAAGGTAACAAGTTTCAACATTGCTATACTAGCTGTGCATGAGCATTAAACCAAATACAGAAGTCTGAAGGTGATACGTCTCCAACGTATCTATAATTTTTGATTGTTCCATGCTATTATATTACCCCTTTTGGATGTTTATGGGCTTTATTTTACACATTTATATCATTTTTTGGACTAACCTACTAACCAGAGGCCCAGCCCATATTGCTGTTTTTTTTGCCTATTTCAGTTTTTCGAATAAAAGGAATACCAAACGGAGTCCAAACAGAATGAAACCTTCGGCAGCGTGGTTTTTTGGACGAATATGATCCTGGAGACTTGGAGTCCACGTCAGAAGATCCTCGAGGAGGCCATGAGATAGGAGGCCCCCCCCCCTACTGGTGGTGGCCCCCTGTCTCGTGAGCCCCTCGAGCACCTCCCGATCGACTTCTTTCGCCTATATATGCCTACGTACCCTAAAACCATCGAATATCAAGATAGATCGGGAGTTCCGCCGCTGCAAGCCTCTGTAGCCACCAAAAACCTCTCGGGAGCCCATTCTGGCACCCTGCCGGAGGGGGAATCCATCACCGGTGGCCATCTTCATCATCCTGGCGCTATCCCTGATGAGGAGGGAGTAGTTCACCCTCGGGGCTGAGGGTATGTACCAGTAGCTATGTGTTTGATCTCTCTCTCTCGTGTTCTCTCTCGTGTTCCCTCTATGGCACGATCTTGATGTATCCCGAGCTTTGTTATTGTAGTTGGATCTTATGATGTTTCTCCCCCTCTAATCTCTTGTGATGAACTGAGTTTCCCTCTTGAAGTTATCTTATTGGATTGAGTCTTTATTTGAGAACACTTGATGTATGTCTTGCCGTGTTTATCTGTGGTGACAATGGGATATCACGTGCCTCTTGATGTATGTTTTGGTAACCAACTTGCGGGTTCCGCCCATGAACCTATGCATAGGGGTTGGCACACGTTCTTGACTCTTCGGTAGAAACTTTGGGGCACTCTTTGAAGTACTTTGTGTTGGTTGGATGAATTTGAGATTGTGTGATGCATATCGTATAATCATGCCCACGGATACTTGAGGTGACAATGGAGTATCTAGGTGACATTAGGGTTTTGGTTGATTTGTGTCTTAAGGTGTTATTCTAGTACGAACTCTTTTATAGATTGATCCGAAAGAATAACTTTGAGGTGGTTTCGTACCCTACCATAATATCTACGTTTGTTCTCCGCTATTAGTGGCTTTGGAGTGACTCTTTGTTGCATGTTGAGGGCTTGTTATATGATCTATCTATGTTATTATTGTTGAGAGAACTTGCACTAGTGAAAGTATGAACCCTAGGCCTTGTTTCCTATCATTGCAATACCGTTTATGCTCACTTTTATCATTATTTACCTTGCTGTTTTTATATTTTCAGATTACAAAAACCTATATCTACTATCCATATTGCACTTGTATCACCATCTCTTCACCGAACTAGTGCACCTATACAATTTACCATTGTATTGGGTGTGTTGGGGACACAAGAGACTCTTTGTTATTTGGTTGCAGGGTTGCTTGAGAGAGACCATCTTCATCCTACGCCTCCCACGGATTGATAAACCTTAGGCCATCCACTTGAGGGAAATTTGCTACTGTCCTACAAACCTATGCACTTGCAGGCCCAACAAAGTCTACAAGAAGAAGGTTGTGTAGTAGACATCAAGCTCTTTTCTGGCGCCGTTACCGGGGAGGTGAATGCTTGAAGGTATATCTTTAGATCTTGCAATCGAGTCTTTTTGTTTCTTTTTTTATCACTAGTTTAGTTTATAAAAGAAAACTACAAAAAAATGGAGTTATGTTTGTCTCATACGCTTCGTCTTTTTAATATCTTTCGTGAGTATGATGGAAAGGAAAATTGTGCTCAAGTGCTAGAAGAAGAATGCTCTAAAATGCTTGGTACTGAATCTTTGAATGATGAGCATGATTGCAATGTTGTTAGTATGAACTCATTGAATATCCTTAGTACTAATGATGATTGCTCTATTCATGATGAAAATATATCTTATGAGCATGTCAACTTTTGTGGAGTGCATGTTTGCATAAACACACCAAATACAGAAGATATATATTGCAAGAGGCATAAATATTTAGAAACTAAGAAGTTGCAAGAAAGGCTAGATAAGAGTGCGGAGAATTCAAGATATCTATCCCATTGTGAATTTTGCAATAAACAAGATCATTTACATCTCCAATGCAAATTGTTTCATGATCGGATCGTGTCCAAAAATTGTGATGATTTGATCTCCCTTTCTCATTACAATGAACTTAGGTTGCTTTTGGGTTGTGAAGAGTTGAAACGTTTACCTAAGCCTATTCCAAAATTTAGTCTTATGCATTCTCTTGATATTGATCTAGAAAAGATTTATTTGTTTTGCGCGGAGAATTGCATTGAAAATCCTTATATTGCCAATTACCTAAAGAAAAGAAAGCAAATAGAAGATGATGAAAATACTAATGAAAGGGAAGAGACTTCCCAATATCCTCCTATTATTTCTCATGATGAATCAGGTAACGAGGAGGAGCTTTCTATTCAACCAATCTCATCAATAAGGAGCTCAAAGAGGAAGGTTCAACCAACACATAATGTGAAAAAGAAAAGGAAAAGAAGGGGCAACAAAGGTAAAAAGGTATCCCTTCCAAATCATGTTGCTCCTACTACTTGTGATGATGATAATTGCTATACTATTGGTGATATACATATTTTTAATGATGAGAGTGATTATGCTTATGATATGGAAGGGGCCAAGCTTGGGGAAGCTATGTTTGATGAGAAAGAAATATTTGAGAATATATTTGCTCAAATTAATGTTTCTCCCAATCTTGGGGATGCTATGTTTAATGAAGATGATATGTTTAGCATCCCAAGTTATGATGATAGCATGCCTCCTACGTATGATGATTATATTGATGAAAGTGGGTTTGGAAGAGTGTCAACTTTAGGAAGTAGTGATTGCACTATTTTGGAGGATGTTGAATCTTATTGTGATGAACATGAAAGTGGGTTTCGAAGAGTGTCAACTTTATTTAGTGATTCCACTATCTTGGGAGAGGTTTCAATCGATTATGATGAGAACGAAGTTGCTACTTATGATGATTATTGTGATGAAACTTATGCTATAAAAAATAGTGATGATTATATTTATAAAACTTGTCATGATTATGATTACCCTTTTTCTAAACATTACTCTTTTAATGTGGAAACAATTTTTAGTGTTCAAGTCTCTTATGATACTCCCACTATTCCGAATGAGAAGAAATTTGCTTATGTGGAGATTAGTAAATTTTCTATGCTTGTAGATCATGAAAAGAATGCTTTATGTGCTGGTTACATTGTTGAATTCATTCATGATGCTACTGAAAATTATTATAAGGGAGGAATATATGCTTGTAGGAACTGCAATAATGTGAAGTTTCCTCTCTATGTGTTGAAAATCTTGAAGCTATGCTTGTTTTACCTTCCTATGCTAGTTGATTATTGTTCCCATAAGTTATTTGCTCGCAAAATCCCTATGCATAGGAATTGGGTTAGGCTTAAATGTGCTAGTCATATGCTTCATGATGCTCCCGTTATGTTTCAATTCTTATCTTTTATGTGAGCATCATTGCCATCATCAAGCCTAGCTAGAAAGGCATTAAAGAAAAGCGCTTGTTGGGAGACAACCCAACATTTATCCTTACTGTTTTTGTGTGTTCACAGGATTATGCTACTGTAGTAATCATGTTTTATAGCTTTCGTTTCAATAAAGTGCCAAGTAAGACCTTTAGGATAGCTTACGGTGATAGTTGTGTTGATCCTGCTGAAAATCAGAAACTTTTGCACCCAGTAATTTAGTTTTGTTAATTCACAGAAACGTGCTTATGATCTGATTCTTTTTGCTCTGGATTGGTACACGAATTGCTTAGGACTTACTAATGTGGTAGGATTTTTGGAGTTCCATAAGTATACGTTTGATACAGATTACTACAGACTGTTCTGTTTTTGACAGATTCTGTTTTCTATGTGTTGTTTGCTTATTTTGATGAATCTATGAGTAGTATCGGAGGGTATGAACCATATATAAGTTGGAATACAGTAGATATTATACCAATATGAATTTAGAATGAGTTCTTTACAGTACCTAAGTGGTGGTTTTATTTTCTTATACTAACGGAGCTTACGAGTTTTATGTTGAGTTTTGTGTTGTGGAGTTTTCAAGTTTTGGGTAAAGATTCGATGGACTATGGAATAAGGAGTGGCAAGAGCCTAAGATTGGGGATTCCCAAGGCACCCCAAGGTAATATTCAAGAATATCCAAAATCCTAAGCTTGGGGATGCCCCGAATGGCATCCCCTCTTTCGTCTTCGTTCATCGGTAACTTTACTTGGAGCTATATTTTTATTCACCACATGATATGTGTTTTGCTTGGAGCATCGTTTTCTTTTGTTAGTATTTTCTGTTGTTTAGATTAATTCTTTGCATCTTTATTTTTGATAAAAATGTCAAGGATAGCTTTTGCCATGCTTATTTTGCTCGTATACATGTTGCTGTTTGAAAACAGAAAGTTTACCGCTGTTGCAAAAATTCCCTAGAAAAGTCAGAGAATGGTATAATGTTGAAACCTTTTGCATAATGAGATCTGATAAATTTAATACAGTGGGAATTTTCTTTCATAATTTTTGGAGTTAGGGAATTATGGATACTCTTGCATTCTTTACAGACTGTACTGTTTTGGCAGATTGCTGTTATGTTTGCATTGTTTGCATATGTTTGCTTGTTTAATGATTCTATTTGAGGATAGGAGTATTAAATATGCAGAGGCATTTAGTATGCAATGTTGAATAATAATTTTATTGATTTTTTACAGTAGAAAATGATAAGGTTTTGCATTGGTTTATACTAACCTACCTCACGAGTTCTTGTTGAGTTTGGTGTGGATGAAGTTTTTGTTAAAAAGAGAAACCATGATATGAGAGGAATTAAGGAGACACAAAAGTTCAAGCTTGGGGATGCCCAAGGCACCCCAAGATAATATTTCAAGAAGTCTCAAGCACCTAAGATTGGGGATGCCCCGGTAGGCATCCCACCTTTCTTCTTCAACAACTATCGGTTAGTATCGGTTGAGCCTAAGTTTTTGCTTCTTCACATGAGTTGTGCTATCCTTGCAATGTCATTTTATTTTGCTTTCCTTGATGTTTGAATACAATACCAAGATCTGAAAATCTTTAATGTTAGAGAGTCTTCACATAGTTGCACAATTATTCGACTACTCATTGATCTTTATTATATCTTTCGGAGTAGTTTGTCATTTGCTCTAGTGCATCACTTATATCTTTTAGAGCACGGCGGTGGTTATATTTTGTAGAAATTGATAGTCTCTCATGCTTCACTTATATTATTTTTAGAGTCTTTTAGAACATCATGGTATTTGCTATGGTTACAAAGTTGGTCCTAGAATGATGAGCATCCAAGTTGGGTATAATAAAAACTATCATAGGAAGTGAATTGGATGCTATGATCAATTTGATGCTTGATAATTGTTTTGAGATAGGGAGGTAGTGATATTAAAGTCATGCTAGTTGGGTAATTATGAATTTAAAGAATGCTTGTGTTGAAGTTAGCAAGTCCTGTAGCATGCACGTATGGTTAAAGTTGTGTAACAAATTTGAAACATGAAGTGTACCTGGCTTGTGCATCCTTATGAGTGGCGGTCGGGGACGAGCGATGATATTTTCCTACCAATCTATCCCCCTAGGAGCATGCATGTAGTACTTGATTTTTGATGACTTCTAAAATTTTGCAATAAGTATATGAGTTCTTTTGACTAATGTTGAGTCCATGGATTATATGCACTTTTACCTTTCCGCCTTTGCTAGCCTCTTCGGTACCGTGCATGGCCCTTTCTCACCTTGAGATTTGGTGCAAACTTCGCCGGTGCATCCAAACCCCGTGATACGATATGCTCTATCACACATAAACCACGATATACTCAAATATGAAAATAACAAAACCCCAACTCTCTCCATGGGTCCTTGAGTTGTGTAGAATTTCTAGGATCGAGCCAACAATGCAACAAAAATATGATATGCAATGATGATCTATGTATAACATTCCAAATTGAAAATTTGAGATGTTACAAACCTACCCCCCTTAAGATGAATCTCTCCCTCGAGATTCGGGTTGGCTAGCAAATAGGTGAGGGTGGTCCTTGAGTAGATCTTCCTCTCGCTCCCAGGTGGCTTCCTCCTCGGTGTGGTGGCTCCACTGAACTTTGCAAAACTTGATAACCTTACTGCGGGTAACTCTGCTGGCATACTCCAGAATCTTAACTGGTTTCTCTTCATAGGTCAAATCTTCTTTCAACTGAATCGCTTCCAGTGGCACAGTATCTCTCAGTGGTATATCAGCCATCTCTGCGTGACACTTCTTCAACTGTGAAACATGGAACACATCGTGAACTCCTGACAATCCCTCAGGTAATTCCAACTTGTACGCTACTTCTCCCATGCGTTCCAAAACCTTGTATGGCCCGACAAAACATGGCGCTAACTTTCCTTTAACTCCAAAACGCTTAACTCCTCGAAGTGGAGATACTCGAAGATAAACTCTGTCCCCGACTTCATATTCTGTCCCCTTGCGTTTTGAATCTGCATAGCTCTTCTGCCTTGACTGAGCTACCTTGAGCCTGTCGCGAATCAACTTTACTTTCTGTTCAGACTCCTTAATCAAATCCGATCCAAACAACTGGCGATCTCCTACCTCATCCCACAACAACGGGGTTCTGCACCTCCTTCCGTACAAGGCTTCGAAAGGGGCCATCTTCAAACTGGATTGATAACTATTGTTGTAAGAAAACTCCGCGTATGGCAAGTTGTCATCCCAACTTGATCCATAATCCAAAACACAAGCTCTAAGCATATCCTCCAAAATCTGATTGACTCTCTCAGTCTGTCCATCTGTCTGTGGGTGGAAGCTGTGCTAAACTCCAGCCTGGTTCCCAATGTTTCGTGCAACTGCTTCCAGAACTTCGAGGTGAATTGGGTTCCTCTATCTGATACGATACTCCTCGGAACTCCATGCAAACATACAATCCTTGTCATGTATATCTTAGCCAATTTGGCACTTCTGTAGGTAGTCTTTACTGGGACGAAATGAGCTACCTTCTTCAAACGATCGACTACAACCCAAATTGAGTCATAGCCTGAACGAGTCCTGGGCAATCCCATGATGAAATCCATGCCTAGTTTGTCCCACTTCCATTCGGGTATAGGCAGTGGCTGTAACAATCCCGCTGGCTTCTGATGTTCTTCCTTCACCCTCTGACATACATCACAAACTGCTACATACTCTGCAATATCCTTCTTCATTCCGGTCCACCAGAAAGTTTCCTTCAAATCCCAATACATCTTTGTATTTTCGGGGTGAATCGAATATGGTGAATCATGTGCCTCTTGCAGAATCAACTTCCTGATCTCCGGGTCATTGGGCACATAAACACGGTCCTCAAACCATAAGGTATCGTGCTCATCCTCACGAAATCCTTTAGACTTTCCCTTGCTCATCCTTTCCTTAATGGAAGCAATTGCCTTATCTGCCTTTTGAGCTTCTCTGATTTTATCCATCAAAGTAGACTGAATCTCCAATGCTGCTACATAGCCTCTCGGAACTATTTCCAAACATAGCTCATGTAGATCCTCGGATAACTCCTTGGGTATTCGTCCCATCATTAGTGTATTGACGTGGCTCTTGCGGCTCAACGCGTTTGCTACAACATTAGCCTTCCCGGGGTGATAATGCAATCTCATATCATAATCCTTAATAAGCTCCAACCATCTCCTCTGCCTGAGATTTAACTCCTTCTGCGTGAAGATGTACTTCAAACTCTTGTGATCCGTGTACACCTCACAATGATTTCCAATGAGAAAATGTCTCCATGTTTTTAGTGCGTGCACTACGGCTGCTAACTCCAAATCATGAGTAGCATAATTCAACTCATGAGGCTTAAGCTGTCGTGAAGCATACGAAACAACTCTTCCCTCCTGCATAAGCACTGCTCCAAGTCCTCGACGTGAAACGTCGCAATACACTTCATAATCCTTAGTCTGATCTGGCAGAATTAGTAATGGTGAGGTAACCAAATGTTGCTTCAACTCTTCGAAACTAGCCTCACACTCCTCAGTCCAAATGAACTTAGTATCCTTCTTCAACAACTCTGTCATAGGCTTCGCAATCTTCGAGAAATTTTCAATGAATCTCCGGTAGTATCCTGCAAGTCCAAGGAAACTCCTGATCTCTCCAACTGTTGTTGGTGCTTCCCAGTTAGTCACAGTGACAACTTTAGTGGGGTCTACTGCGATACCTTCTCCGGATATAACATGTCCGAGAAATCAAACTTCCTTCAACCAAAACTCACACTTGCTGAACTTGGCGTATAGCTGATGTTCTCTGAGCTTCTCGAGTACCAAACGCAAGTGCTCCTTATGTTCCTCTTCATTTTTCGAGTACACCAAAATATCATCAATGAACACCACGACGAACTTATCCAAAAACTCCATAAACACTTTGTTCATCATGTTCATAAAATAGGCTGGGGCGTTAGTCAGACCAAATGACATAACGGTATACTCATACAGCCCATACCTGGTGGTAAAAGCCGTCTTCGGTATATCTTGCTCCCGAATCTTCAACTGATGGTATCCTGATCGCAAATCAATCTTGGAAAACACCTTAGCTCCTTGCAACCGATCAAACAGATCATTGATCATTGGTAGTGGGTACTTGTTCTTGATTGTTACTTCATTCAATCCGCGATAATCGACAACCATTCTTAACGATCCATCCTTCTTTTCCACTAGAAGTACTGGCGATCCCCAAGGCGAAGAACTTGGGCGAATAAAACCTTTGTCCAACAACTCCTTAATCTGCTTCTTAATTTCCTCCAAATCTTGGGCTGGCATCCTGTACGGTCTCTTGGATATAGGCCCAGTGCCTGGCAGTAGTTCAATTAAGAACTCAATGTCTCTATCCGGTGGCATGCCTGGCAACTCTTCTGGAAATACATCGGGGAAATCCCTTACCACTGGTACTTCCTCCTACACAACTCCTGATAAGGAATTTACATGTGCTCTTCTCGGCTCATTCCGTGATACATACTTGATTCTTCTTCCTTCAGGGGTGGTAAGAAAAATCGACTTACTGGCGCAATCAATATTCCCTCCATACTTCGATAACCAATCCATGCCTAATATCACATCCAAACCTTGCGATTCCAAAACTATTAGGTCCGAGGGAAATACATGGTGTCCAATCCTTAATGGCAGTCGATCACACCATATACTAGCCGTATACTCTGCTCCGGGTGAGGTTACTAGCATGGGTGACCTAAGTGCTTGGGTCGGTAGTTTATATTTATCCACAAATCCCCTTGATATGTATGAATGCGATGCACCAGTATCGAAAAGAACAACTGCAGTAAATGTCTTAACCAAAAACTTACCTATTACTGCGTCTGGCTGAGCTTCAACCTCCTCCACGGTAACGTGGTTCACTTGCCCCCTGTTTAAAGGGTTCGGCTTCTTTCCTGAGCTTCCATTGCCATTTCCATTTTGGGCTTCTGGGCAATCATTTGCATAATGCCCAGTCTTACGGCACTTATAACAAGTGATATGGCTCAGGTCTGCCTTGGATGGTGTTGACGGGTTGGTGCGGCTTTGTCCATTGCTTCCTCCATTCCCGTTTCCATTCTTTGCGCCATTATGATTGTGCGAGCTGCCTCCTCTGTGAGTATGCTGAAAATGTCCTCCTGACTTTGGGGTAAAGCGTGGCTTCTGCTGAGCTCCAGAATTGTACTTCCCCTGTGCATATTTCCTCTTACGATTGTCAATCTGCTGCTGCTTCCCCTCAATCATAAGAGCACGATCTACTAACTCCTGGTAGTTATTGAAAGTGGCTACCATCAACTGCATGCTCAGCTCATCATTCAGTCCTTCTAGAAACTTCTCCTGTTTAGCTGCATCTGTAGCAACGTCATCTGGGGCATAGCGGGCTAGCTTACTGAAATCATCCACATACTGGCCAACTGTCCGTCCTCCTTGGCGTAAGTTGCGAAACTCACGCTTCTTCATGGCCATAGCTCCTGCTGAAACATGGGCAGTACAAAAAGCTTGCTGAAACTGATTCCATGTGATAGTGTCTACAGGGTAAGTGGCTGTAAAATTCTCCCACTATGCTGCTGCGGGTCCGTCAAGATGATGTGCGGCAAACTTCACCTTTTCTCCATCTGTGCATCCTGCAGTGGTCAACTCCCTCCCTATCTCATGGAGCCAATCATCTGCTACTATCGGCTCGGTGCTACTGGAAAACACCGGCAAATTCAACCTTAAGAAACGTGCCAGATGGTCAATAGGTGGTGGTGGTGGGTTGTTGTTGTTGTTGTTGTTGCCTTGGTTCTGTACCAATGTTTGAATCAAGGTATTCTGCTGCTGAATCAACTGGGTGATCTCTGGCGGGAAAACAAACTCGGGGTCGCGTCTAGGAGGCAGCTGAGGGTTTAAAGGGGAGAGTTAAGAATAGAATGAGGACTAGTGAGATAACACTACCCATATGCACATGAGACAAAAACACACAATATCATTCCAATCAATTCAAACAAGGGCATACAATGGTCTAACTATCGTTACAAAAGTGCTTGGACTAAAACTAATTAAATGGTGGAAAATTCTACTACTGTTATGGTGATCAACTAGAAAAACTGCTCCGATGTAGATTCCATGATATATGCTCCAGCTTCATCAACAGAGTCATCATTGCTGTCGTCGGGATCCGAGTCGGTGTCGTCGATGATGATATAATTATCTGGACAAGTAGGTTCATCCTCTTCCTCTCTGGGTGCTGATCCTCCCATGAATACTCCAATCTTCTCCTTAAGGCCACCGTTCTGTCCTACTAGAGCGACGATTTCTTCCATATAGTCCTTACGTGTAGCCTTGAGTTCTGCTTCTAGCTCCTTGATCCTGGTCATAGCCTTCTGTAGTTCCTCCATATCTGTGCACATCTGATTCTCCTGGCGTCGGATGTGTTGGTTTAACTCCTGAATATATGCTGCGATTGATCTGTCCTTCCTGGTGGTGATCATCTCCCAATGCTCATCTCGGCGCCCACAAATCTGGTAGATAGTATTCTTGAGATCATTGTAGTAAACTTCTCCAATTCGTCCCATGGCGATGTGAGCTGCCATGCTTTTTCCTAGGCTCCATGTTGGTACATCAAAGGTAAACCCTATTGGCTCCGTGACTGGTGCAAACGTCCTTCCTGGAGTGTAGACTTGAATCCTCCAACGCTCCTCTTCGGGTAAAGTGGCGTTGAAAGTCCCGGTGAAGCTTGGGACTCCTATGTTCAAGTATCTAGTGGCTTCCTTCAAGTGATATCCAAAAGGTGAATTCTCATCTGGTTGCGCGAACTTGATCCTTGCATCTGCCATCCTAAAGAATAGAAAAGATGAGGAGTCAGAAATGAGAAGAAAGAGTAGTGATCTAGGGTTTAAGCTTAGTGGCCGTGTCCTACAGTTAGCGTGTGCTCTGATACCACCTTTGTAGCGACCAGACCTCAAACAGTCTGATCTCTGTGCTCAGTGTCATCCCTGGATCAGTAATGCTGACACCACACAGTACTTGGAGGATTTATAACAGAGTAGCAATCACATACTTATTACATCGAATGTCTCAAAAGAGAACTTATTGAAATAAATATGGCTTAAGGCCATCTAAAATCGATAAAAGCGGAAGGCTTGGAAGATAAGTGAGTCCATCAATTCCAACGGCATCACTGAGTATAGAACCACGACCTAAAAGCATCTTACTCGTCGTCTGAAAAGTCTACAACATGAAATGTTGCAGCCCGAAAATGGGTCAGCACATGGAATATGCTAGCAATGTAACACGTAGAGAGTAACAATGGAATAAGCTATACTACATGCATATTTGGCTCGTGGAAAAGCTTTATGGTTACAGTTTTTGCATAAAGCCAATTTTTCCCTACTGCAAAGGAATAAAGTTATTTAACTATCAGGGTGGTTGTTAAACATTGAGAATGGTTGACATCATTCTCAATCCCAATTAAAAAGTACTCATTAAACCCAACAATATTAATTTAGAAGTGACATGATGAGATTCACATGATATCCAGGTACTAGATACTCAAGATGTCCATAACCGGGGACACGGCTAACCATGATTAGTTTATACACTCTGCAGAGGTTTGCGCACTTTTCCCCACATGACTCGATTGCCTCTGCTTGGTTTCTTGCACTGCATGGTGTTTGAGAAACGGATGACCGAGACATAGTCTTTCAGAAGAACTTGCACCTTACATAATGGGTAGACCGTACCAACCTACATCCCCTACATCTGCTAGTCCACCCCGTAAGAGTTCGCACAACTTAGTCAACTTTGCTAGAGCCCATAATAGCATGTGGCTGCACACGGAAGTTTCTAGTTTGAATAATCTCATGATCCCTTTGAGCCTGGGTGGCGGTCCGAAGAAATACAGGCAAGTCCTGATAGAAACCAGGTGCCTCAATCCACCCAAATGTGTATTCAAGTTGCCACCTTAAATAAACCATTAATTTAACAATCTCACATCTGTCATGGATACACTCACCCAATCCACGTCTACTAGCATAGCATGGCATAATAAGCAAACGTGGAAGTAACTCCCAAAGGTTTGATAATAAAACAGGTAATAGGTACTACCTCTTCTACTTCCCATCCCACAATTTAATTAGATCCTAATCATGCAATGTTTGAGGATTGATCTAATGCATAAAAACTGGGTAGTAGAAAGGTATGATCAAGTGTTACTTGCCTTGTTGATGATCCGCGAGACCTAGAGACTCGAAGTAACAGGCGGCACACTCCGGGTATTCTATCGCAGACAAACAAACAATCATACAATAAGTACTCATCTAATGCACAGGTAAAACTCGAGTAAAAGATCTAACCAGAATGTTCAACTTAAGAACTCCGGTTTGCAAAAAGAAACAAATCAAACAAAGCAACGAAAGTCAAACGGTGAAAGAAAACAGCTTCGTTTTACTAATCTGGATCTAAGTCAAATTTTACAGAAGCAAAAACTTTTTTAAGTAGATTATTCGGAAAGAGGGTTTCGAGACGAAACTCCAGGCGCTTGAATCGCCTGATTCTGATAAACGAGCGAAAAGTTATACTAAAACGAAAATCGGATCAGGAATCGCGATGAGAAAAAACGCGGATTTAATCCGAGAAAAAGAAAAACGACGAACGGGTCAACGAACGAACGTTCGTTAACTGAACTAATCTGATGAAAACATTCGTTAAAACGAACGAACGAGCGAATGCTCGCTAATTAAACTAAACCGAAAATAAAACCGATCTAATCGAAAAAAACCGAAACTAAAAAAACGAAAAAGAAAATAAACCGACGGAAAAAACCGCTCAGTTTTCTAAAAAAACGGCGCGGAAAATGAGGCGGCGACGAACCTCGGCGAGCATGCGGGCGGCGGGGTCGGCGGGGTCCGGCGGCGGCGGCTGGCGGCGGCGGCGGCGGCTGGCGGCTAGGGTTAGGGTTTGCGCGGGTGGGCCGGCGGAGGCTGGCGGGCTGGCGGGGCGGGGCGGCTGGGCCTGGGGCGCCGGGGCGGCGCTATATATAGTGCCCCCGAGCGGAGTCCCTCTCGGGCACGGCTCGTAGGTCGGTTGCGTTTTTTCTTTTTCTTTTTTTTTAAATAAATAATTTCGCGCAGAAGAAAAATAAAAAGAAATACTAAACGGACTCCAAAATTCCCGAAATAAATTTACTCCAACTTCTAAAATCAAGCCGGACAAGATGAACATTTATTTGGGGCCTAAAGGCAATTTTTAAAAACGCGCATTTTCCTAAATTCAAATAAACAGCGAAAAACTCCAAAATAAATCTTATTTGATTTTTTATTAAATCTTTATTATTTCTTTATTTTGGGAAAGTCATTTTATTCCCTCTCTGAAATTTGGGTAGAAGAAATAATTGAAGATAAATAAATAAAATCAATGATCCTATTTTCAAAATTTGAGAAAAACTCAATGAAAATAACGAAACCCCAACTCTCTACGCGCGTCCTTGAGTTGTGTAGAATTTCTAGGATCGAGCCAACAATGCAACAAAAATATGATATGCAATGATGATCTATGTATAACATTCCAAACTGAAAATTTGGGATGTTACATAGCCCATAATGCATCATCAAGTTTTTTGGACCAATTCTTTCTAGATCTATTAACAGTCTTTTTCAAAAATTAATTTAAGCTCTCTGTTACTCAATTCTACTTGACCACTAGACTGAGGGTGATATGGAGATGCAATTCTGTAATTAACATCATACTTAGCAAGCATTTTACGAAAAGCACCATGAATAAAATGTGAACCACCATCAGTCATTAAGTATCTAGGGACTCCAAACCTCGGAAAAATAACTTCTTTAAGCATCTTAATAGAGGTGTTATGAACATCACTACTAGTTGGAATAGCTTCTACCCACTTAGTAACGTAATCAACAGCAACTAAAATATGTGTATACCCATTAGAGGAAGGAAACGGTCCCATATAATCAAAGCCCCAAACATCAAATGGTTCAATAACAAGTGAATAATTCATAGGCATTTCTTGATGTCTACTAATATTACCAATTCTTTGACATTCATCACAAGACAAGACAAACTTACGGGCATCCTTGAAGAGAGTAGGCCAATAAAAACCGGATTGCAGTACCTTATGTGCAGTTCTATCTCCAGCGTGGTGTCCTCCATATGCCTCAGAGTGACACTTGCATAGGATCTGTTCCTGTTCATGCTAAGGTATACAACGTCTAATAACACCATCTACTCCTTTATAAAGGTGTGGGTCATCCCAGAAGTAATGTCTTAAATCATTGAAAAACTTTTTCTTTTGCTAGTATGTGAAACTAGGTGGTATGAATTTAGCAACAATGTAATTAGCATAATCAGCATACCATGGAGCACTACAAGAAGCATTTATGACAGCTAATTGTTCATCAGGAAAGCTATCATCAATAGGTAGTGGGTCATCAAGAACATTCTCTAACCTAGACAAGTTGTCTGCAACGGGGTTCTCAGCTCCCTTTCTATCAATAATATGCAAATCAAATTTTTGTAGTAGGAGAACCCATCTAATAAGTCTAAGTTTAGCATCTTTCTTTCCATAAGATATTTAATAGCAGCATGATTAGTGTGAATAGTTACTTTAGAATCAATAATATAAGTTCTGAACTTATCACAAGCAAATACAACTGCTAAGAATTCTTTTTCAGTAGTAGCATAATTTCTCTGGGCACTATCTAGAGTTTTACTAGCATATTGAATAACATTTAGTTTCTTATCAACTCTTTGTCCTAGAACAGCACCTATAGCATAATCACTAGCATCACGCATAATTTCAAAGGGTAGATTCCAATCAGGTGGCTGAACAATAGGTGCAGAAATCAAAGCTTTCTTAAGTATTTCAAATGCTTCTACACAATCATCATCGAAGACAAAAGGAATATCTTTTTGTAAGAGATTAGTCACAGGCCTAGAAATTTTAGAGAAGTCCTTAATGAACCTCCTATAAAAACCGGCATGACCAAGGAAACTTCTTATACCTTTAATGTCCTTGGGACACGACATCTTTTCAATAGCATCAACCTTAGCTTTATTAACTTCAATACCTCTTTCAGAAATTTTATGCCCCAAGACAATACCTTCATTAACCCAATTCAAGACGAGACTAGTATCTTCACATCTCTGCAAAACTCGATCAAGGTTGCTCATGCAATCATCAAAAGAAGACCCATAAACGGAGAAATGATCCATGAAACCTAACAAATCTTTTTACAAAAGTCAGAGAATATAGCCATCATGCATCTTTGAAAGGTAGCAGGTGCATTACATAAACCAAAAAGCATACATCTATAAGCAAAATTATCGAAAGGGCAAGTAAAAGTGGTCTTTTCTTGATCCTCTGCTGACACAGGTATTTGAGAGAAACCAGAGTAACCATCTAGAAAGCAAAAATGTGTATGTTTAGATAATCTTTCTAGCATTTGATCAATAAAAGGTAGAGGGTAATGATCCTTTTTAGTAGCTTTATTTAACTTACGGAAATCAATTACCATCCTATAACCTGTAATAATTCTTTGCGGGATCAATTCATCTTTATCATTAGGAACAACAGTAATACCTCCCTTCTTAGGGACACAATGGATAGCAATTACCCACTGACTATCAGCAACGGGATAAATTATACCTGCCTCCAGGAGCTTTAGTATTTCCTTTCTTACCACTTCTTTCATCTTAGGATTTAATCGTCGTTGGTGATCAATAACTGGTTTGGCGTCTTTCTCCAAATTTATTTTGTGTTGGCATAAAGTGGGACTAACGCCCTTAAGATCATCAAGAGTATATCCAATAGCAGCATGGTGCTTCTTCAGAGTTTTCAATAATCTCTCCTCTTCCTGCTCCGAAAGGTTAGCACTAATAATAACAGGATATATCTTCTTTTCATCAAGATAAGCATATTTGAGATTATTAGGTAATGGTTTAAGCTCAAACACGGGATCACCCTTGGGTGGAGGAGGATCCCCTAGAATTTCAATAGGCAAGTTGTGTTTCAAAATAGGTCCCTTTTAAAGAATACTTCATCTATCTCCCTTCTTTCATTCATAAACATATCATTTTCATGGTCTAGCAAATATTGTTCTAAAGGATCATTAGGAGGCACGACAGTAGAAGCAAGACCAATAATTTCATCCTTACTAGGCAATTCTTTATCATGGGGTTGTCTACGAAAGTTAGCAAAATTAAACTCATGAGACATATCCCCTAAGCCAATCGTAACAACATCCTTTTCGCAATCTATCATAGCATTAACAGTGTTCAAGAAGGGTCTACCAAATATAATGGGACAAAAGTCATATTGTGCGGAACCAAGAACAAGAAAATCAGAAGGATATTTAACTTTCCCACACAAGACTTCAACATCTCTAACAATCCCAATTGGTGAAATAGTATCTCTATTGGCAAGCTTAATTGTAACATCAATTTCTTCTATCTCAGTAGGTGCAATATCACGCATAATTTCTTTGTATAAGGAATGAGGTATTGCACTAGCACTAGCACCCATATCACATAAGCCATGATAACAATGATCTCCTATTTTAACAGAAATAACAGGCATGCCTACAACAGGTCTATGTTTCTTAGCATCGGGTCTAGCAATTCTAGCAGTTGTATCACACAAATAAATAACATGCCCATCAATATTATCAGCCAAGAGATATTTATCCATAGCAATACTAGGTTCAACTTTAATTTGCTCAGGAGGTGTTTATGTTCTAGTATTACTCTTACGAACCATAGTTGAAGCTTTAGCATGATCCTTTATCCTAATAGGGAAAGGTGGTTTCTCAATATAAGTAGCAGGAACAATAGGATCATTATAAGTGATAGTCTTTTCTTCAACATTAATAGGTGCTACTACTTTTACTTCAGTGGGAGCATTATATTTAAACCACTTCTCCTTAGGGAGGTCAACATGATTACCAAATGATTCACAGAAGGAAGCTACTATCTCAGAGTCAAGTCCATATTTAGTGCTAAATCCATGAAAAGCATAAGTATCCATAAAAGATTGAACACAATCAAACTTAGGTGTCATACCTAACTCCTTACCTTCGTCGATATCCCAATCTTCAGAGTTTTGTTTAATTCTTTCCAATAAATCCCATTTGAATTCAATTGTCTTCATCATAAAAGAGCCAGCACAAGAAGTATCGAGCATTGAGCGATTGTTGAGAGAAAGCCGAGCATAAATTTTTTGAATGATCATTTCTCTTGAGAACTCATGATTGGGGCATGAATATAACATTGAATTAAGCCTCCCCCAAGCTTGAGCGATGTTTTCTCCTTCGCGAGGCCAAAAATTATATATATAATTGTGATCACGATGAACAAGATGCATAGGATAAAACTTCTGGTGAAATTCCAAATTCAATCGGTTGTAGTTCCATGATCCCATATCATCACATAGCCTATACCACGTCAATGCCTCTCCCTTCAAAGACAAAGGGAAGACCTTCTTCTTGATAACATCATCGGGCATACCTGCAAGCTTAAATAATCCACAAACTTCATCCACATAGATTAGGTGTAAATCAGGATGCAATGTTCCATCTCCTGTAAAGGGATTAGCTAGCAGTTTCTCTACCATACCAGAAGGAATTTCAAAGTAAACATTTTTAGTAGGTTCACTAGGTTGAGGAGAAACTCTTTGCTCTACTGGTCGGGGTGAAGATAACCCGAACAAGCCCCTCAAAGGATTATGTTCCATAGTAACAAGTGACAATAAATTTCAGAACACTATATAAATTTTCCCTTACCAAGTTCCACTTACCAAAGGCGCTTCACTCCTTGGCAACGGCGCCAGAAAAGAGTCTTGATGACCCACAAGTGTAGGGGATCTATCGTAGTCCTTTCGATAATTAAGAGTGTCAAACCCAACGAGGAGCAGAAGGAAATGACAAGCGGTTTTCCGTAAGGTATTCTCTGCAAGCACTGAAATTATCGGTAACAGATAGTTTTGTGATAAGGTAATTCGTAACGGGTAACAAGTAATGAAAGTAAATAAAGTGCAGCAAGGTGGCCCAATCCTTTTTGTAGCAAAGGACAAGCCTGGACAAGTTCTTATATAGAGAAAAGCGCTCCCGAGGACACATGGGAATTATCATCAAGCTAGTTTTCATCACGCTCATATGATTCGTGTTCGTTACTTTGATAATTTGATATGTGGGTGGACCGGTGCTTGGGTACTGCCCTTTCTTGGACAAGAATCCCACTTATGATTAACCCTTATTGCAAGCATCCGAACAACAAAAGAAGTATTAAGGTAAACCTAACCATACCATGAAACATGTGGATCCAAATCATCCCCTTACGAAGCAACGCATTAAACTAGGGTTTAAGCTTATGTCACTCTAGCAACCCATCATCAACTTATTACTTCCCAATGCCTCCCTCTAGGCCCAAATAATGGTGAAGTGTCATGTAGTCGACGTTCACATAACACCACTAGAGGGGAGACAACATACATCTCATCAAAATATCGAACGAATACCAAATTCACATGACTAGTTATAGCAAGGCTTCACCCATGTCCTCGGGAACAAACATAACTACTCACAGAGCATATTCATGTTCATAATCAGAGGGGTATTAATATGCATTAAGGATCTGAACAAATGATCTTCCACCGCATAAACCAACTAACATAAACTACAAGGAGTAATCAACACTACTAGCAACCCACAGGTACCAATCTGAGGTTTTGGTACAAAGATTGGATACAAGAGATGAACTAGGGTTTGAGAGGAGATGGTGCTAGTGAAGATGTTGATGGAGATTGACCCCCTCCCTATGAGAGGATCGATGGTGATGACGGTGGTGATGATTTCCCCCTCCCGAAGGGAGGTTTCCCCGGCAGAACAGCTCCGCCGGAGCCCTAGATTGGTTCCGCCAAGGTTCCGCCTCGTGGCGGCGGAGTTTCATCCCGAAAGCTTGCTTATGATTTTTTCCAGGGTAAAAGACTTCATATAGCAGAAGATGGTCACCGGAAGGCTGCCAGGGGGCCCACGAGGTAGGGGCGCGCCCAGGGGGTAGGGCGCGCCCCCCACCCTCCTGGACGGTGGGTGGCCCCCCTCTCGTATTTCTCCCGCTTAGTATTTTTTATTAATTCCAAAAATGACTTTCGTGGAGTTTCAGGACTTTTGGAGTTGTGTAGAATAGGTCTCTAATATTTCCTCCTTTTCCAGCCTAGAATTCCAGCTGCCGGCATTCTCCCTCTTCATGTAAACCTTGTAAAATAAGAGAATAGGCATAAGTATTGTGACATAATGTGTAATAACAGTCCATAATGCAATAAATATCGATATAAAAGCATGATTCAAAATGGACGTATCATTACCTCATCAAGTTCTACTTTCCTCCCACTCACTTCCTTCGAGAGAAACTCCTTCTCTAGAAAGGATCCATTTTTAGCAACAAATGTCTTGCCTTCGGATTTGTGATAGAAGGTGTACCCAATAGTCTCCTTTGGGTATCCTAGGAAGACACATTTCTCCGATTTGGGTTCGAGCTTATCAGGTTAAAGTTTTTTCACATAAGCATCGTAGCCCCAAATTTTAAGAAACGACAACTTTGGTTTCTTGCCAAACCATAGTTCATAAGGAGTCATCTCAACGAATTTAGATGGTGCCCTATTTAATGTGAATGCAGCCGTCTCTAAAGCATAACCCCAAAACGATAGCGGTAAATTAGTAAGAGACATCATAGATCGCACCATATCTAATAAAGTACGATTACGATGTTCGGACACACCATTACAGTGTGGTGTTCCAGGTGGCGTGAGTTATGAAACTATTCCGCATTTTTTCAAATGAAGACCAAATTCGTAACTTAAAAATTCTCCTCCACGATCAGATCGTAGAAACTTTATTTTCTTGTTACGATGATTTTTGTAACATCCCAAATTTTCAATTTGGAATGTTAGACACTAGATCATCATATCATATTTTATTTGTTTTTGGTTTTATCCTAGAAATTCTACGCAACTCAAGGACCCTTGGAGAGAGTTGTGGATTTCGTTATTTTTGTATTTGAGTTTTCTCAAATTTGGAAAGTAGGATCATTTGATTTGATTTATTTTATCTTCAATTATTTCTATTATAAAAATATGAGAGAGGGAATAAAATGACTTTACCAAAAATAAAGAAATATTGAGGATTTAATAAAAAAATCAAATAAGATTTTATTTCGGAGTTATTGGCTATTTTATTTGAATTTAGGAAAATTGCACGTTTTTCAAAACTGCATTTTAGGGCCAAGAAAATGTTCATCTCGTTCTAAATATTTACGATGAAAATTTATTTTGGCATTTTTAGAATTTTATTTTATTTTCTAGGATTTTTCTTAGTTTCGGCAGAATTGTTTTTTAAAAAAAAAATACCGCGCGCCCGACTGGGCCGAAGGCCCAGCAGAGCCGGCCCAGCGCCGCCGCCGTCTCCCGCTCCGGATCGGGACCGGAGTCCCAATCGCCGCCGCCGCCGAGTCCGGGAGGACCACGCCTCCCCGTCCCCTCCCGCAAGCCACCGCCCCCCCTTTAAAAGCCGACCCGGGGCCCCCCTTGGAGCCCCAAGCCAGAGCTGCCGCCGCCGCAAGCCGCCCGCCCCGCTGCAGCCGCCGTTGCTGCCAGGAGCAGCCGCCGTTGCTGGGAACTAGATGAGGTAGTACCTATTACCTGTTTTATTATCAAACCCTTGGGAGTTACTTCTACGTTTGCTTATTATGCCATGCTATGCTAGTAGACATGGATTGGGTGAGTGTATCCATGACAGATGTGAGATTGTTATTTAATGGTTTATTTAAGGTGGCAACTTAAACACACATCTGGGTGGATTGAGGCACCTCGGTATTCCAGCGATTGCTTGTTTTTATTTATGAACCGCCACCCAGGCTCAAAGGGATCATGACATTTTTCATGCTAGAAACTTCCGTGTGCAGCCACAAGCTACTATGGGCTCTAGCATAGTTGATTAAGTCGTGTGAACTCTTACAGTGGTATACTAGCAGATGTAGGGGATGTAGGTTGGTACTGTCTACCCGATCGTAAGGTGCAAACGCTTCTGAAAGACTATGTCTCGGTCATCCGTTTCTCAAAATCATGTAGTGCGAGAATCCCAACGGAGGAAATCGAGTCTTGTGGGGAAAAGTGCGCAAACCTCTGCAGAGTGTATAAACTAATCATGGTTAGCCGTGTCCCCGGTTATGGACATCTTGAGTATCTAGTACTTGGATTATCATGTGAATCTCATCATGTTACTTTAATTTAATTTGTTGGGTCTAATGATGATGTTTAATTGGGATTGAGAGGATGTCTATCTTCTTAATGTTTAACAACCACCATGATAGTTAAACCAAATTTATTCCTTTGCAGTAGGGAAAAATTGGCTTTTTTGCAAAACTGTAACCATAGAGCTTTCCACCAGCCATATATGCATGTAGAATAGCTTTATTCTTTCATTACTCTCTATGTGTTACATTGCCAGCATATTCCATGTGCTGACCCATTTTCGGGCTGTAACGTTCATGTTGCAGACTTTTCAGACGACGAGTAAGGTGCCTTAGGTCATGGTTCTATACTCAGTGATGCCGTTGGAGTTGATGGACTCACTTATCTTCCAAGACTTCCGATGTTATCGTTATTAGATGGACTCATTTATTGTAATAAGTTCTCTTCTAAGACATTCAATGTAATAAGTGTGTGATTGCTACTCTGTTATAAATCCTTCAAGTACTATGCGTGTCAGCATTACTGATCCAGGGATGACACTAAAGCACAGAGATCAGACTGTTCGAGGTCTCGTCGCTACAATTTTCCACTTCACTCTGAAATTCTTTGAACTTTTCAAATGTTTCAAACTTATGTTTCATTAAGTAGATATACCCATATCTGCTTAAATCATCTGTGAAGGTGAGAAAATAACGATACCCACCGCGAGCCTCAATATTCATCGGACCACATACATCAGTATGTATGATTTCCAATAAATCTGTTGCTCGCTCCATTGTTCCGGAGAAAGGCGTTTTAGTCATCTTGCCCATGAGGCATGGTTCGTGTACCAAGTGATTCCAAAAGTCCATCGGTATGGAGTTTCTTCATGCGCTTTACACCAATATGACCCAAATGGCAGTGCCACAAATAAGTTGCACTATCATTATCAGCTCTACATTTTTTGGCTTCAACATTATGAATATGTGTATTACTACAATCAAGATTCAACAAAAATAGACCACTCTTCAAGGGTGCATGACCATAAAACATATTACTCATATAAATAGAACAACCATTATTCTCAGATTTAAATGAACAACCGTCTCGCATCAAACAAGATCCAGATATAATGTTCATGCTTAACGCTGTCACCAAATAACAATTATTTAGGTCTAAAACTAATCCCAAAGGTAGATGTAGAGGTAGTGTGACGACGGCGATCACATCGACTTTGGAACCATTTCCCACGCGCATCGTCACCTCGTCCTTAGCCAATCTTTGCTTAATCTGTAGTCCCTGTTTCGAGTTGCAAATATTAGCAACAGAACCAGTATCAAATACCCAGGTGCTACTGCGAGCTTTAGTAAGGTACACATCAATAACATGTATATCACATATACCTTTGTTCACCTTGCCATCCTTCTTATCCGCCAAATACTTGGGGCAATTCCGCTTCTAGTGGCCAGTCCCTTTGCAGTAGAAGGACTCAGTCTCAGGCTTAGGTCCAGACTTGGGTTTCTTCTCCCGAGCAGCAACTTGTTTGCCGTTCTTCTTGAAGATCCCCTTCTTCTTCCCTTTACCATTTTTCTTGAAACTGGTGGTCTTATTGACCATCAACACTTGATGCTCCTTCTTGATTTCTACCTCTGCAGCCTTTAGCATCGCGAAGAGCTCGGGAATTGTCTTATCCATCCCTTGCATATTATAGTTCATCACAAAGCTCTTGTAGCTTGGAGGCAGTGATTGGAGAATTCTGTCAATGACACTATCATCCGGAAGATTAACTCCCAGTTGAATCAAGTGATTATTATACCCAGACATTTTGAGTATATGTTCACTGACAGAACTATTCTCCTCCATTTTGCAGCTGTAGAACTTATTGGAGACTTCATATCTCTCAATCCGGGCATTTGCTTGAAATATTAACTTCAACTCCTGGAACATCTCATATGCTCCATGACATTCAAAACGTCCTTGAAGTCCCGATTCTAAGCCGTAAGGCATGGCACACTGAACTATCGAGTAGTCATCAGCTTTACTCTGCCAGATGTTCTTAACATCACCAGCAGCATCTGCAGCAGGCCTGGCACCCAGCGCTGGTTCCAGGACGTAATTCTTCTGTGCAGCAATGAGGATGATTCTCAAGTTACGGACCCAGTCTGTGTAATTGCTACCATCATCTTTCAACTTAGCTTTCTCAAGGAACGCATTAAAATTCAACGGAACAACAACACGGGCCATCTATCCACAACAACATAGACAAGCAAAAATACTACCATGTACTAAGTTCATGATAAACTAAAGTTCAATTAATCATATTACTTAAGAACTCCCACTTAGATAGACATCCCTCTAATCATCTAAGCGATCACGTGATCCAAATCAACTAAACCATGTCCGATCATCACGTGAAATGGAGTAGTTTTCAATGGTGAACATCACTATGTTGATCATATCTACTATATGATTCACGCTCGACCTTTCGGTCTCAGTGTTCCGAGGCAATATCTGCATATGCTAGGCTCGTCAAGTTTAACCCGAGTATTTCTGCATGTGCAAAACTGGCTTGCACCCGTTGTATGTGAACGTAGAGCTTATCACACCCGATCATCACGTGGTGTCTCGGCACGACGAACTTTGGCAACGGTGCATACTCAGGGAGAACACTTGTACCTTGAAATTTAGTGAGAGATCATCTTATAATGCTACCGTCAATCAAAGCAGAATAAGATGCATAAAGGATAAACATCACATGCAATCAATATAAGTGATATGATATGGTCATCATCATCTTGTGCCGTTGATCTCCATCTCCAAAGCACCGTCATGATCACCATCGTCACTGGCTTGACAGCTTGATCTCCATCGAAGCATCGTTGTCGTCTCGCCAACTATTGCTACTACGACTATCGCTACCGCTTAGTGATAAAGTAAAGCAATTACAGGGCGATTGCATTGCATACAATAAAGCGACAACCATATGGCTCCTGCCAGTTGCCGATAACTTCGTTACAAAACATGATCATTTCATACAATAAAATATAGCATCATGTCTTGACCATATCACATCACAACATGCCCTGCAAAGACAAGTTAGACGTCCTCTACTTTGTTGTTGCAAGTTTTACGTGGCTGCTACAGGCTGAGTAAGAACCGTTCTTACCTACGCATCAAAACCACAATGATATTTCGTCAAGTTAGTGTTGTTTTAACCTTCAACAAGGACCGAGCATAGCCACACTCGATTCAACTAAAGTTGCAGAAACTGACACCCGCCAGCCACCTGTGTGCGAAGCACGTCGGTAGAACCAGTCTCGCGTAAGCGTACGCGTAATGTCGGCCCGGGCCGCTTCATCCAACAATACCACTGAATCAAAGTATGACATGCTGGTAAGCAGTATGACTAGTATCACCCACAACTCACCTGTGTTCTACTCGTGCATATAACATCTACATATAAACCAGGCTCTGATACCACTGTTGGGGAATGTAGTAATTTCAAAAAAATTCCTACGCACACGCAATATCATGGTGATGCATAGCAATGAGAGGGGAGAGTGTCGTCCACATACCCTTGTAGACCGTAAGAAGAAGCGTTATGACAACACGGTTGATGTAGTCGTACGTCTTCACAATCGACTGATCCTAGTACCGAACGTACGACACCTCCGCGATCTGTGCACGTTCAGCTCGGTGACGTCCCACGAACTCATGATCCAGTAGAGCTTTGAGGGAGAGTTCCATCAGCATGACGACGTGATGACGGTGTTGATGAAGCTACTGACGTAGGGCTTCCCTTAAGCACTGCTACAATATGACCGAGGTGGATTATGGTGGAGGGGGCACCGCACACGGCTAAAACATCAATGATCAACTTGTGTGTCTATGGGGTGCCCCCCTCCCCCATATATAAAGGACTAGAGGAGGGGGAGGGGCCGGACCTCCTAGGTGCGCCCCAAGGGGAGTCCTACGCCTACTGGGAGTAGGACTCTAACCCTTCCAAGAGTAGGAGTAGGAGAGAGGGAAGGAGGAGAGTGGGGAAAGGAAAAGGGGCGTCGCCCCCCCCTCCTTGTCCAATTCGGACTAGAGGGGGAGGGGGGCGCGGCCTGCCCTGGCCGCCCCTCCTCTTCTCCACTAAGGCCCAATAGGCCCATTACACTCCCCGGGGGGTTCCGGTAACCCCCTGGTACTCCGGTATTTGTCTGAACTTGCCATGAACCCTTCCGAAGTCCAAACATAGTCATCCAATATATTGATCTTTATGTCTCGACCATTTCGAGACTCCTCGTCATGTCTGTGATCATATCCGGGACTCTGAACTACCTTCGGTACATCAAAACACATAAGCTCATAATACTGATCGTCACCGAACGTTAAGCGTGCAGACCCTATGGGTTCGAGAACTATGTAGACATGACCGAGACACGTCTCTGGTCAATAACCAATAGCGGAACCTGGATGCTCATATTGGCTCCTACATATTCTACGAAGATCTTTATCGGTCAAACCACATAACAACATACGTTCTTCCCTTTGTCATCGGTATGTTACTTGCCCGAGATTCGATCGTCGGTATCTCAATACCTAGTTCAATCTCGTTACCGGCAAGTCTCTTTACTCGTTCCGTAATGCATCATCCCTTAACTAACTCATTAGTCATATTGCTTTGCAAGGCTTATTGTGATGTGCATTACCGAGAGGGCCCAGAGATACCTCTCCGACAATCGGAGTGACAAATCCTAATCTTGATCTATGCCAACTCAACAAGTACCATTGGAGACACCTGTAGAGCACCTTTATAATCACCCAGTTACGTTGTGACGTTTGGTAGCTGATACGTCTCCAACGTATCTACTTTTCCAAACACTTTTGCCCTTGTTTTGGACTCTAACTTGCATGATTTGAATGAAACTAACCCGGATTGACGCTGTTTTCAGCAGAACTGCCATGATGTTGTTTTGTGTGTAGAAAACAAAAGTTCTCGGAATGTCCTGGAAATCCACAGAGGCACTTTTTGGAAAATATAAAAAATACTGGCGAAACAATCAAGACCAAGGGGCCCACACCCTGTCCACAAGGGTGGGGGGCGTGCCCTCCCCCCTGGGCACGCCCCTGTCTCGTGGGCCCCCTGAGGCTCCGCTGACCTCAACTCCAACTTCATATATCCCGTCCCGCAGAGAAAAAAATCGGAGAGAAAGTTTCATCATGTTTTATGATACGGAGCCGCCGCCAAGCCCTAATCTCTCTCGGGAGGGCTGATCTGGAGTCCGTTCGGGGCTCCGGAGAGGGGGATTAGTCGCTGTCATCATCATCAACCATCCTCCATCACAAATTTCATGATGCTCACCGCCGTGCGTGAGTAATTCCATCGTAGGCTTGCTGGACGGTGATGGGTTGGATGAGATTTACCGTGTAATCAAGTTAGTTTTGTTAGGTTTGATCCCTAGTATCCACTATGTTCTGAGATTGATGTTGCTATGACTTTGCTATGCTTAATCTTTGTCACTAGGGCCCGAGTGCCAGGATTTCAGATCTGAACCTATTATGTTTTCATGAATATATGTGTGTTCTTGATCCTATCTTGCAAGTATATAGTCACCTATTATGTGTTATGATCCAACAACCCCGAAGTGACAATAATCGGGATACTTCTCGGTGATTGAGGGAGTCCTGGATAAGGGGGTATCCGGACAGCCGGACTATATACATCGTCCGGACTATTGAAGCGTGAAGATGCAAGACTCAAGACTTCGGCCCGTGTCCGGATGGGACTCTTCTTGGCGTGGAAGGCAAGCTTGGCGATCGAGATATTGTGTTTCCTTCCTTGTAACCGACTCCATGTAAACCCTAGCCCTCTCTGGTGTCTATATAAACCGGAGAGGTTGGTCCTTAGAAGGCCGATCACAATTACAATCATACCATCATAGGCTAGCTCTTAGGTTTTAGCCTCTATGATCTCGTGGTAGATCTACTCTTGTACTACCCATATCTTCAATATTAATCAAGCAGGAAGTAGGGTTTTACCTCCATCGAGAGGGCCCGAACCTGGGTAAACATCCGTGTCCCTTGCTTCCTGTTACCATCAGCCTAGACGCACAGATCGGGACCCCCTACCCGAGATCCGCCGATTTTGACACCGACATTGGCGCTTTCATCGAGAGTTCCTCTGTGTCGTCGCTGCAGGGCTCGATGGCTCCTTCAATCATCGTCAACGACACGGTCCAGGGTGAGACTTGACTTCCCGGATAGACTTTCGTGTTCGGCGGCGTCACACTGCGGGCCAATTCGCTTGGCCATCTGGAGCAGATCGACAGCTACACCCCTGGCCATCAGATCAGGTTCGGAAACCTGAACTACACGGCTGACCTTCGCGGAGACTTGATCTTCGACAGATTCGGGCCTGCGCCAGGAGCGCCGGACAGTCACGACGGGCATGGCTTTGACTTGCTGTCGGACAACACTCAGGATATTACCCCTGCAGTGACCCTGGACTCAAATCCGGAGCAGGCTGCGTCACCTAAAGACGGAGGGTTAGACTCCGTCCCGCAGGAGCCGAACACGGGTCTCACCTCTGTGATGGCCTGTGACTTTGGACCCCCGGATTCATATCCGGTTGTTGGTTCCAGTCCGTGCGCTGTCGAGCCAACCGAGCCAAGTTGGGCTCCGATAATGGAGTTCACCACTGCGGATATCTTCCAGCACTCGCCATTTCTTGACATGTTGAACTCGTTAAAAACTCTCTCTTTGACAGAAAATTCCGGGCCGAACTATGTCCGGCTGGAGTGGGAAGTAGGCGACGAGGAAATTCGTTACCCACCCACCACCCACTTAATAGCCACGGTTGATGATTTAACCGATGTGCTTGACTTCGACTCCGAAGGCATTGACGGTATGGACGACGATGCAGGAGAAGATTTAGAATCTATGCGGTGCCGGAATTCCGCCTCGTCACACGACATGTACATGGTGGATACGCCCAAGGAGGAGAACGGTGAAAATCCGGAAGATAAAACCCCCGGGCAAAAGCCAAAGCGACGATGTAGACGCCGTTCCAAGTCCAGCAACAGTAAAAATAGCAGCAAGAGCGCTAGAAGGATCGATACTCCGGTCAACCCCGAAGGAAACAACGACCATACGGAACCAGCGATGGAGCAGGATGAGCCAGGTCACGCCGAACACAGTTCGGAGCAGACGCCCGATGACAATGATCCAGAGGGACGAGTTCATCAAACCGGCCCAGGTCAAGAAGACAGTCCGGACGATGATGCATTCATCATTCCGGAAGAACGTGTGGAACGAGATAACCTCCACAGAAAGCTTATGGCCACAGCGAGAACTCTGAAGAAGCTGAAGCAACGGCTCAAAGCCGCGCAGGAAATGCTCAGTCGTAGATGGAATAAAGTGCTAGACACTGAAGAAAGATATGGCGACGATCACCATACAAAGAGCTATCCAAAACGAAAGCTACTGCCAGAATTCAACGACGAGGCCGTTCCACCAAAGAGTAACACAACCAGGAGGCCGTACGTACCACTCCATAACCGCAACAAAGCGGCTACCGACACCGCACACGATCTACGTGAGCACCTGGATAAGAAAGCTGGCGCAGCTAGGTCCATCAGCGAGGGACTGTGGTCATCAAAACAATTATGCCAATCAAATACCAGTTCAGAATAAACACCGGACACAACAACAGCCGACGACATGCCACAACACGTCCAGATACAGAGGGGCTGCTCACCCCCTGTGCTTTACCGAAGAAGTACTGGACCATGAATTTCCAAGTGCTTTAAACCTATGAGCATAGAGGCATACGACGGAACGACAGACCCAGGGGTCTGGATTGAGGACTTTATCCTGCATATACATATGGCTCGTGGGGATGACCTCCACGCCATCAAATACCTTCCCTCAAACTAAAGGGACCAGCTCGACACTGGTTGAAAAGCCTCCCCGAAAATTCAATTGGGAGTTGGGAGGAACTCGAGGATGCTTTCAGGGCCAATTTTCAAGGGACTTAAGTCCGGCCTCCGGATGCTGACGATTTAAGTCACATAACCCAACAGCCCGGAGAGTCCGCCCGCAAGCTTTGGAACAGATTCCTGACTAAAAAGAATCAAATTATCGATTGTCCGGATGCCGAAGCCTTAGCGGCATTCAAACACAGCATCCGCGACGAGTGGCTCGCCAGACACCTCGGCCAAGAAAAGCCAAGGACAATGGCAGCCCTAACAAGTCTCATGACCCGCTTTTGCATGGATGAAGATAGCTGGCTAGTCCGTAAAGGCAGCAGCGACCCCAGCACATCCGAAATAAGGGATGGCAACGGAAGCCACGGCGTAATAAAAACAAACACCAAAACAAGGAAGAGAGCCCGGATAACACAATGGTTAATGCCGGATTCAGGGGCTCTCGACCTAATCAGCAAAATAAGCCATCTAAAGGTAGTAAAGAGGGACCGTCCGGTCTGAACAGAGTCCTGGACAGACTATGCCAAATTCATGGCACCCCTGACAAACCTGCGAACCACAAGCACAGAGAGTGCTGGGTCTTCAAACAGGCCGGCAAATTAAATGCCGAACACAAGGGAAGGGAAACACCAAATGAAGACGAGGATGAACCTCGCCAGCCGAACACTGGGGGACAGAAAAAATTCCCGCCAGAGGTTAAAACAGTAAAAATGATCCACGTGACTCGCACATCCATGTGAAGGCACGAACGCGCGCATAGAGACGCATGCGATATAGAACCCATCAGACCCACACCTAACTACTGGATGTCCTGGTGCTCGACCCAATAATCGACGGATACCATCTCACCCACGTCCTCATGGACAGCGGCACCAGTCTCAATCTAATATATGAGGACACTGTCCGCAGGATGGGGATAGACCCATCCAGAATTAGTCAAATTAACACCACCTTTGAAGGGGTGATACCAGGCGTTGAAGCCTACAGCAGGGGCTCCGTCGTACTGGAGGTAACATTCGGCTCTCCAGGCAACTCCAGAAGCAAAGAACTACTCTTCATCATCGCACCCTTCCAAAGCAACTATCATGCATTGCTTGGAAGAACGGCCTTCGCCCGCTTCAACGCATTGCCGTACTATGGCTACCTTACACTCAAGATGCCCGGTCCACATGGCGTCATCACCATTAGCGGAATCACAGAGTGCTCCTCACGCGCAGAGGAACACGCGACGGCCCTGGCGACCGGACTATAAGCGGCCTCCAATATCAGAAAACATGACTGGTCATTAAGACCACAGACACGGTTAGACGAGTCCGGTAGCCCGGACAAAATTGAACCAGGGCACCGTATATGTATTCCCATAGAGGACACCAAGGGCTATAAATATTAATAAAGCCCCACACTTGGCTCAACTTTATTAGAAGGCCAACATATTATACTTTTATTATCCATCGCATACTTACGTTGTACTCTCCTACAAGTTCTCTTTTTCACAGACAACGTTCGCGCGATGCCCTTCCAAGATACGGCACAACAGAGACAAAGGCGCAGACGTGCAGCAGGGCCCCGCTCAACAGGTTTCCTTTTAGATTAAGCCCCTGTGTAAACCTTTTCTATTGCCTCTTGTTGTTTAACCATCCCATGGGTTCCATACCCATAGAGGATACTGTCGTTATTGGCATTTCGCCACGACAGACTTACGCACGTACCTGGAAATACAGGGTTTATAATGAATGGGCATTCTTGAGCCCATCATCTGTTATAAAGTCCAAATACCTTCGGGAGTGTTCGGCGTCACGAGTTTGGCCTTATATGCATCAGCTTCGAATCATGTCTTTGGTAAAATGTTGGGTTCGCCCGACTCGTGGGTTTGCCGCCTTACGTTCCGTTATTATCGGCTAAGGTGGCCAAAGGAGAACTACTACGATTGTGCCCTGGTTATTCCGGATGAGCACCTTAGTAGAGAAAGCCGAAAACTGACTGTCATGATACAGCGAGAGACTGATCAACCACTCGAAGACTTACCGGAATCTTTAGGATTCCTCTGCATTAACGAAGGGCCATTTCCCGGTCATGTACATACGCGCCCGTATTCGGATGCACGCGAAGGTACCAGGGGCTACATAGTAACCCCAACTTTAGACTCCCATGGCTAAGCGAAAGTGTTACAGCTATATAGTCCGGTTGCCTAGTTCGACGTGCGATCACCTCCTTAATGCACCAAGACGTTGGATCAAGTGTGATTAAGCATATTTTTCGCGAACACCCCGGCATTGTATGCGTGGGAGCTGAAGCCAACGACTGCTAACTTTCGGATTACATATTTATATATATATATATAAACGGCCGCACAGGGGACACAATCATATTTTTAGGCAAACAGTATAAATATAGGCTCATAATCAAAATAAACATTGTTTTTACAATGATTCGATGGATCACTCGAACAAGACATTCTTCGAGCACTACGCCTCTATTAGGCGGGCACCTTCTGTGAACTATGCCAAGTAGTGCTCGGCCGGATATTGGCCCCCCGCCGGATCCTGGGTCACTATAATGGTGGCCTCCATATCCGTCCAATAGGCTTTAACGCGGGCAAGAGCCATCCGCGCACCCTCTATGCACGCCGACCTTCTCATGGCGTCGATCCAAGGCACGGCCCCAAGGAATTGTTGCACCAAGCCTAAGTAACTGTCCGGCTTAGGCCCCTTTGGCCAAAGATGGTCTATTACAGACCGCATTGCAAGCCCGGACAGCCTGTGAGGCTCCGCTAGAGCAGCCATCTTGTCACTTAACGGCAGCGGGCGAGTGGGAGCAGTGAATTGCAACCAGAAAAGCTTCTCCACTTCCTTGTCACCCTAATCTTCGAAGAACTTGGCAGCGTCAGCTGTACTCTTCACCAAATCTGCATACGCGTCTCCAGGACTCCAGCGTCCATCCAGGGAAGCGTACTTCAGATCGAAAAACTTTGTCCGCAGCAAGTAGGAGCCCCCAGCCGCGATTTTTCCGGCCTGTTGAAGCTCCTCCCGTGCACCCCTGAGCTCGGTCCGTATCTCCTTGGTGGCATTCAGTGCCTTGTTCAGATCGGCTAAACTATCCTTATGCTCCTTTTTAAGGAGCTCATACCGGTCAGCGGCATTTTTTAACTCAACAGCCATTTTGGCTATCTTTTCCTCGCTTCGGTGATGAGCAGCCTGATCGGCTCTCAATTCCTCGGCCGCCTTTAGGGCAGCCGCATTGCTCACCCAAGCTTGTTCCTTGGCTTGAGCAAGTTCCGCCCTCAGGGCCTCCATGGCAGCAGCACCATCTGCAGTCCAAACATATTGCACTAATATCATGTCGCCTTCATATTTCCCTATACAAAGGAAGGTAGAGCACATACCTTGTGATTTATCCAGCCGCTCGTTCACCAGCGTGATATCGGCATCAATCGATCCAATCTGCCTCGTTAGTTCGGCAACTTCAACGGACTGGTCGGCGGCCGGACCCACAGGTACCTGCACGTATTTACAGCGCAATCATTGATTTATGATCCCCCGTTTGCCGCCTATGGCGGGCAACCAGAGTCTCAGGGGCTACTATCTATATGGATCACACCTCAAAGCCTCTGAGCGAGCTAGAAGTAACGTTTTTTTCGCGAAATATAGAGGCCCTTTCGGTGGGTCCCAGATGTCAGGTGGAGGAATCATTATTTTGCACGTAATAAGGAGGCATTTCCTTGCGTGTGGCCGTGGACCCAGCTATCAGCCTCTCCACGTACAGTCCACTTCAGATGCATGTCGGTCATTGACCACGTTGACCACGCCACGCCGAGAGCACCAGGGCGGTGGACAACAGCGAGGCCTAGGAAGGGAACGACACGGAGGTAGGGAAGACTCAGCAGTTGTTTCCCACGCGGAGGGGAGTACGACTGTACGAGGGTTTACTGGTTCGTCTGCCGTCGCCGGAGAATAACAGCAGGTGTGGGACTGTGGGTGAGTAGAGGGATGGCTAGGCCAGCGATGGGAGTACGGTGGGGCGGTGAGGCCTGCCCGGCAGCACAGCCGGCCGCGGGGAGGAGGGAGCAGGCAATCCCGCCGGCGCTTGTTTGAGCAGCTGGAGCAGGAAGAGGAGAGATTGAAGAAGCACGACGGCCGTTGGATGGACATCCAACAGTGTACAGGCCATCTGTGGAAAGCCTCAAATCTGTGGAAAACAGCATACAACCCATTTGCCATTATTTCAAATAGTTTACAACCCATTTGCTAATTCTTATGGGTTTTTTGGAGCCCATATTCTTTTTGTTAGCATTACAGCCCATATTGTGGCCATGGTTAAAAAATTATACGAAATTTTGCATATGTCGGTGCGGTCTGAACTGTTTTTAATCCCAAAATTTCGAGTCACATTCAGACTGATTTTAAAAATAAATGTATATCAATATAAAATCCAATAAATTGTCCACGCATAAAAATCAATGCAATTTAGATTCTTGAAATGAAAAAAAGATATTTGAAACTAATTGCCGGTTTGATGTGTTTTAAAAATGTACAGCCCATTTCTCATTACTGATAGGCCATTTTCTCGGCCAGCCGAATGAAGCTCTCCTCGTCTTGAAAGTTTTCAGCTCAACAGGCCTGATAAAGCGACTTACTTGACAAATCACAAATAAACTGGGCTAGCCATTTTCAGAAAGAAAAAAACTACTGGCTGGTCTGTGGTAAACATAAAAGAAAAGGCTGTCTAGACAGGCCAGAGTGTCCTGCAAAGCCCAGTTGACACCCTGATTCCATCTCAAAAACAAATTAGATAAATGCCACTCCAATTATGGCGATTCATAAAAATGCCACTGCAATTTCCAAACTTTGAAAAATGCCACTGCAATTTTTGCAAACTTTGAAAAACGCCACTGCAGTTTGCAAACTTTGAAAAATGCCACTCCAGACTTCGAAAAATGCCATTAGAAATGGCATGAAATGGCATTTTTCAAAGTTCGGAAATTGCAGTGGCATTTCTCGGAGGCATTTATCAAATTAACCCAAAACAAAAATAACTGGGCGAGCTGCTGGGTCCCTGGTGTCAGCCACTCGTTGTGCAATTCTCTCGTTTATTGACTATGTTGACAATGGCATGGGACCCAGATGTCAAAAATCCACTAGGAGGAGCCATTTTTTTATTGGCTTGAAATAAGGAGGCACTTGCTTGCGTACTGCCATGACCTTGGTGGGTCCCTGCTGTCATCCTCTCGACGTACAATCATCTCCTTATTGTGTACGCGTCAACTTGCTAGGCCCACAAGTCAGCCTCTAAACCCGTGGAGGACAAATACAACCCATTTAAAAAAATAACAGCCCATTCCATACGTTCAAATGGAAAGTTCAACATTCAGAGCAAAGTAACAGGTCTGATCCACATATAGAGTACTGAACTTCCATGTTGACAACCATCATAGCCAAGTTAACTATCTACTCCCACTAGACAACTACTAACTTACTCTTAGCTAACTAGACGATGCCGGCCGCCATCTGTGGTACACGCTAAACGCCGGCACCGGCGTCATGCGCCTCGCCTCGCACTTGCCAGAGGTGCGATAGGGCGCGTTGCTCGCACGCGTTGGCCCTTTCCATGCCGGCGTGGTCCACCGAAGCTTTGGCTTCCAAGCGGGAAACCCACTTGACGAGCAGGTAGTAAAGATCGGCGTCGCGAACGCGTGCGTGCCCGACAGCCTCCAGGGCTATTTGCCGGGCGCCGGCCTCCACGTAGTTGGCCTAGTCGCGGGCGCTCTGCTCGCAATTCAGAGCGTCGGTGCGCTGCTGCTCCATGTCCCGCTAGCGGTGCAAATCAGTGATACGCTGCTCCTCCGCCAGGCGGTCGCGCTCCAACAACTCCTGCTCCTCCGCCATGCGGTCGCACTCCAACAACTCCTCGATCTGCGCATTGCCATTTAAAGATAGATAGAATGCCTCCTCCCTCCGTCTGCCTTCCCGTGAAAATCCGAACACCAGTTCCGGCGGTGACCGCCTCCGGCGTTGCCTACCGCGGACGGGCGGGGGCATGGCGGATGTGGCGAGCGACGTCGGGCCGGTCGGGGCTTATGAGGATATGGCGAGTTGGGTCACGGTGGCACCTGAGAAGGCTGGGAAACAGTACTTATAGGGGGAAGGTAGTGCGACGGTCATCGGAATTCAATGCATAATGGCTTAGCGCGCCAGCTTGTCGTGGAAAACTAGGGAAACTAAAATTATGACTGTGCCGTCCCATCCCGTCTGGGTTGCATGGCGGTCAAACGAGTGCACTCGAATCATCTCCCTCCTTATCAATAATGATTTCACGGATTTAAAAAGCCCGCAACAATTAGAGCGTGTCTTTTTTCACATTAGTTAGCTGCCTTAATTACGGCCGGCTGCATGCAGGCACTCAGAATCGCTCGCAGGTAGTACGCGAAGCATCATGCAACGAGTCGCAGCTGAGGGCACGCATGCAGCCACTTAAATTGCTGGAATTAATTAGGCTTAAACTTCTGCATGCCGTTAATTATTGCCATGCCTTGGTCTTGCTGCTTTGCTCACGGGACTAATAAACCCGGACGGAGGGAGCACCTTGGTTGGTGAGAGGTTTGAATTAAGCCCTGCAAACCGGAAAGGAGGTACTAGTACGTGCGTGATCTGCTATTTATTCGTGTAGGATCGAGTAGGTCATTTCTTGAATTGAGCCCTGTAAACCGGAAAGGAGGTAGTACGTGCGTGATCCGCTATTTATCCGTGTAGGATCGATAGTGTAGCTTGTCAGTTTCTTCAGAGGTAGGCATTTGTATCCGTGTAGAATCGATAGTGTAGCTTGTCAGTTTCTTCAGAGGTAGGCATTTTTATTCAAAAAACTGCCACTTCGCATCTTGCATCGCAAATAAAACTGCCAGGAGCGCATTTGTAGGCTAGCTAGTGATCGATCAGTAACTTGTAAACACTGAGCGAACAGAAATAAGTAACTGTTAATGCATCTCAATAATTCATAGATCATATATAAATATGTAGCTCCAAAAGCAAAGATCAGCCACTTCGGATCTTGCGTCGCAAGACTCGCAACTAAAACTAACTAGTACGATTCCCATACATAAGATCAACATGTTAATGCATCTCAATGATTCATAGATCATATACAAATATGTAGCTCCAAAAGCAAAGATCTAGAAAAAACATATGTTCTTCCTACTAACATGGATGCTTCTCTTGGCCAACATTCAGTACAGACTGAAAGACAAATTTGTTTGTGAAGTCTACAATTCCTCTTGCAAACATAAGTGGTTTCACCAATAGCTGGAACCATGAGAATGAACCACACATGATGGAGGAACATCCACTGCAATATGATTTGGTCTTCTCTCGATCACACCGCGAGACTATTTTCGGAATACAAACTTTAAATTAGGGAAAAATGATGCCCATTGTATAAACAGACCAAAGCAATGAAGCACCTAGTGTTGGCCAGTAAATAGTACAGTACTACTTTTCTGCAGTCCATGAAGTGACTATCCAATCTTTGTGTCTATTTTCAAATGGCACTGCATGCAGTGACTATACTATTCTCTTGTGCAGTTCAACCAAAATTGCGGACACTTTGTTGGTTTGACAAATAGCAACGGGCAGACATCTCTGTCTGCACAAATATCAAGCAGCTAGTAAACATATACCACACCATGTTCGAAGTGATGGAAGAGGTGAAATCGATACAACCGAAATTAAGCATCCAATCATTGAATCTTGTCCTGCACCTCCAATGTAGGTCCACCCTGCCAATAAATTCACATGCAAACCACTAGTATTACTATCTAATGATAGTACAAAAAGAGTAGAAAGATAGTAGCAAACCATGTACCTTCTTAATGAACAGCTCATAGTGCCACCAATTGGATATAAAGGTTTGGAAAAAAACATGCTCCTAATGTTGAACCAGTTGGACTTTTTGTAAAGTTCCACTAAAATCGAGCATCCCTGTTTGCATAGATATTGAAAGTGTGATTACTATAAAAGTGGCACTAGTTGAAGCATAGACTCACAAATATAAGCATTCCAATTTCTTAATGGGAAAAGGTAGCAAGACTGTTTCTAACCACCTGTTTGAAGGAATAAATAAAGCAACAGCGGCTGATGTCAGGAAGGCATACATAGTTTTTTCTGAAAAACTGAGCCATTCCTGACCTTTCCTCTTCTTTTAAGCAAATTTTGTGCAGTTCTACTAAAATAAAATGCCATCACCGCCTTGACAATTCAGTGACACTGTACAAAAGGAAATGACTTAACATTACATCATGATGTCGGGTATGTAGTTGACAGGCATTAGAGACAAACATACAAACCTCCTCTGATAACATAATGAACATTAATTTTAACAAATGTGTGATTAGCTTTACCGGGATAATTTGAGTGAACTCTACACCCTCTGTTCCTTAATATAAGACGTTTTCGCGGTTCAATTTAAAGTACCTAAACGTCTAGTATTTAGAAAAACAGGTAGTAGTTTTCTTGAGCACATATATGGGAAAGCTTGCCACACTTTATTTATGTCCATACGCTAATGAAACACCATTCGAATACTACAAATATACACTAATCCAGTGGCTAGTGCAACAGTAGAGTAGTTAGTTTATTATGGGGTACAATTCAATGGTTTTACTTAACAGATTTCAATAAACTCTAGCACTGGAAGGTTTCTATAAGAATTAACAATACAAAATGTAAAGGTAACAAGTTTCAACATTGCTATACTAGCTGTGCATGAGCATTAAATCAAATACAGAAGTCTGAAGGTGATACGTCTCCAACGTATCTATAATTTTTGATTGTTCCATGCTATTATATTACCCCTTTTGGATGTTTATGGGCTTTATTTTACACATTTATATCATTTTTGGGACTAACCTACTAACTAGAGGCCCAGCCCATATTGCTGTTTTTTTTGCCTATTTCAGTTTTTCGAATAAAAGGAATACCAAATGGAGTCCAAACGGAATGAAACCTTCGGCAACGTGATTTTTTGGAAGAATATGATCCTGGAGACTTGGAGTCCACGTCAGAAGATCCTCGAGGAGGCCACGAGATAGGAGGCCCCCCCCACTGGTGGTGGCCCCCTGTCTCGTGAGCCCCTCGAGCACCCCCCGATCGACTTCTTTCGCCTATATATGCCTACGTACCCTAAAACCATCGAATATCAAGATAGATCGGGAGTTTCGCCGCCGCAAGCCTCTGTAGCCACCAAAAACCTCTCGGGAGCCCATTCCGGCACCCTGCCGGAGGGGGAATCCATCACCGGTGGCCATCTTCATCATCCTGGCGCTATCCCTGACGAGGAGGGAGTAGTTCACCCTCGGGGCTGAGGGTATGTACCAGTAGCTGTGTGTTTGATCTCTCTCTCTCTCTCTCTCGTGTTCTCTCTCATGTTCCCTCTATGGCACGATCTTGATGTATCCCGAGCTTTGCTATTGTAGTTGGATCTTATGATGTTTCTCCCCCTCTACTCTCTTGTGATGAATTGAGTTTCCCTCTTGAAGTTATCTTATTGGATTGAGTCTTTATTTGAGAACACTTGATGTATGTCTTGCCGTGTTTATCTGTGGTGACATTGGGATATCACGTGCCTCTTGATGTATGTTTTGGTAACCAACTTGCGGGTTCCGCCCATGAACCTATGCATAGGGGTTGGCACACGTTCTTGACTCTTCGGTAGAAACTTTGGGGCACTCTTTGAAGTACTTTGTGTTGGTTGGATGAATCTGAGATTGTGTGATGCATATCGTATAATCATGCCCACGGATACTTGAGGTGACAATGGAGTATCTAGGTGACATTAGGGTTTTGGTTGATTTGTGTCTTAAGGTGTTATTCTAGTACGAACTCTTTTATAGATTGATCCGAAAGAATAACTTTGAGGTGGTTTCGTACCCTACCATAATCTCTACGTTTGTTCTCCGCTATTAGTGGCTTTGGAGTGACTCTTTGTTGCATGTTGAGGGCTTGTTATATGATCTATCTATGTTATTATTGTTGAGAGAACTTGCACTAGTGAAAGTATGAACCCTAGGCCTTGTTTCCTATCATTGCAATACCGTTTATGCTCACTTTTATCATTAGTTACCTTGCTGTTTTTATATTTTCAGATTACAAAAACCTATATCTACTATCCATATTGCACTTGTATCACCATCTCTTTGCCGAACTAGTGCACCTATACAATTTGCCATTGTATTGGGTGTGTTGGGGACACAAGAGACTCTTTGTTATTTGGTTGCAGGGTTGCTTGAGAGAGACCATCTTCATCCTACGCCTCCCACGGATTGATAAACCTTAGGTCATCCACTTGAGGGAAATTTGCTACTGTCCTACAAACCTATGCACTTGCAGGCCCAACAAAGTCTACAAGAAGAAGGTTGTGTAGTAGACATCAAGCTCTTTTCTTGCAATCGAGTCTTTTTGTTTCTTGTTTTATCACTAGTTTAGTTTATAAAAGAAAACTACAAAAAAAGTGGAGTTAAGTTTGTCTCATACGCTTCGTCTTTTTAATATCTTTTGTGAGTATGATGGAAAGGAAAATTGTGCTCAAGTGCTAGAAGAAGAATGCTCTAAAATGCTTGGTACTGAATCTTTGAATGATGAGCATGATTGCAATGTTGTTAGTATGAACTCATTGAATATCCTTAGTACTAATGATGATTGCTCTATTCATGATGAAAATATATCTTATGAGCATGTCAACTTTTGTGGAGTGCATGTTTGCATAAACACACCAAATACAGAAGATATATATTGCAAGAGGCATAAATATTTAGAAACTAAGAAGTTGCAAGAAAGGCTAGATAAGAGTGCGGAGAATTCAAGATATCTATCCCGTTGTGAAATTTGCAATAAACAAGATCATTTACATCTCCAATGCAAATTGTTTCATGATCGGATCGTGTCCAAAAATTGTGATGATTTGATCTCCCTTTCTCATTACAATGAACTTAGGTTGCTTTTGGGTTGTGAAGAGTTCAAACGTTTAACTAAGCCTATTCCAAAATTTAATCTTATGCATTATCTTGATATTGATCTAGAAAAGATTTATTTGTTTTGTGCGGAGAATTGCATTGAAAATCCTGATATTGCCAATTACCTAAAGAAAAGAAAGCAAATAGAAGATGATGAAAATACTAATGAAAGGGAAGAGACTTCCCAATATCCTCCTATTATTTCTCATGATGAATCAGGTAACGAGGAGGAGCTTTCTATTCAACCAATATCATCAATAAGGAGCTCAAAGAGGAAGGTTCAACCAACACATAATGTGAAAAAGAAAAGGAAAAGAAGGGACAACAAAGGTAAAAAGGTATCCCTTCCAAATGATGTTACTCCTACTACTTGAGATGATGATAATTGATATACTATTGGTGATATCCATATTTTTAATGATGAGAGTGACTATGCTTATGATATGGAAGGGCCCAAGCTTGGGGAAGCTATGTTTGATGAGAATGAAATATTTGAGAATATATTTGCTGAAATTAATGTTTGTCCCAAGCTTGGGGATGTTATGTTTAATGAAGATGATATTTTTAGCATTCCAAGTTATGATGATAGCATGCCTCCTACGTATGATGATTATATTGATGAAAGTGGGTTTGGAAGAGTGTCAACTTTAGGAAGTAGTGATCGCACTATTTTGGAGGATGTTGAATCTTATTGTGATGAACATGAAAGTGGGTTTCGAAGATTGTCAACTTTATTTAGTGATTCCACTATCTTGGGAGAGGTTTCAATCGATTATGATGAGAACGAAGTTGCTACTTATGATGATTATTGTGATGAAACTTATGCTATAAAAAATAGTGATGATTATATTTATACAAGTTGTCATGATTATGATTACCCTTTTTCTGAACATTACTCTTTTAATGTGGAAACAATTTTTAGTGGTCAAGTCTCTTATGATACTCCCACTATTCTGAATGAGAAGAAATTTGCTTATGTGGAGATTAGTAAATTTTCTATGCTTGTAGATCATGAAAAGAATGCTTTAGGTGCTGGATACATTGTTGAATTCATTCATGATGCTACTGAAAATTATTATAAGGGAGGAATATATGCTTGTAGGAACTGCAATAATGTAAAGTTTCCTCTCTATGTGTTGAAAATCTTGAAGCTATGCTTGTTTTACCTTCCAATGCTAGTTGATTATTGTTCCCATAAGTTATTTGCTCGCAAAATCCCTATGCATAGGAAGTGGGTTAGGCTTAAATGTGCTAGTCATATGCTTCATGATGCTCCCGTTATGTTTCAATTCTTATCTTTTATGTGAGCATCATTGCCATCATCAAGCCTAGCTAGAAAGGCATTAAAGAAAAGCGCTTGTTGGGAGACAAACCAACATTTATCCTTACTGTTTTTGTGTGTTCACATGATTATGCTACTGTAGTAATCATGTTTTATAGCTTTTGTTTCAATAAAGTGCCAAGTAAGACCTTTAGGATAGCTTACAGTGATAGTTGTGTTGATCCTGCTGAAAATCAGAAACTTTTGCACCCAGTAATTTAGTTTTGTTAATTCACAGAAATGTGCTTATGATCTGATTCTTTTTGCTCTGGATTGGTACACGAATTGCTTAGGACTTCCTAATGTGGTAGGATTTTTGAAGTTCCATAAGTATACGTTTGATACAGATTACTACAGAGTGTTCTGTTTTTGACAGATTCTGTTTTCTATGTGTTGTTTGCTTATTTTGATGAATCTATGAGTAGTATCGGAGGGTATGAACCATATATAAGTTGGAATACAGTAGATATTACACCAATATGAATTTAGAATGAGTTTATTACAGTAACTAAGTGGTGTTTTTATTTTCTTATACTAACGGAGCTTACGAGTTTTCTGTTGAGTTTTGTGTTGTGGAGTTTTCAAGTTTTGGGTAAAGATTCGATGGACTATGGAATAAGGAGTGGCAAGAGCCTAAGCTTGGGGATTCCCAAGGCACCCCAAGGTAATATTCAAGAATAGCCAAAAGCCTAAGCTTGGGGATGCCCCGGATGGCATCCCCTCTTTCGTCTTCGTTCATCGGTAACTTTACTTGGAGCTATATTTTTATTCACCACATGATATGTGTTTTGCTTGGAGCGTCATTTTCTTTTGTTAGTATTTTATGTTGTTTAGATTAATGCTTTGCATCTTTATTTTTGATAAAAATGTCAAGGATAGCCTTTGCCATGCTTATTTTGCTAGTATACATGTTGCTGTTTGAAAACAGAAAGTTTACCGCTGTTGCAAAAATTCTCTAGAAAAGTCAGAGAATGGTATAATGTTGAAACCTTTTGAATAATGAGATCTGATAAATTTACTACAGTGGGAATTTTATTTCATAATTTTTGGAGTTAGGGAATTATGGATACTCTTGCATTCTTTACAGACTGTACTGTTTTGGCAGATTGCTGTTATGTTTGCATTGTTTGCATATGTTTGCTTGTTTAATGATTCTATTTGAGGATAGGAGTATTAAATATGCAGAGGCATTTAGTATGAAATGTTGAATAATAATTTTATTGATTTTTTACAGTAGAAAATGATAAGGTTTTGCATTGGTTTATACTAACCTACCTCACGAGTTCTTGTTGAGTTTGGTGTGGATGAAGCTTTTGATAAAAAGAGAAACCATGATATGAGAGGAATTAAGGAGACACAAAAGTTCAAGCTGGGGGATGCCCAAGGCACCCCAAGATAATATTTCAAGAAGTCTCAATCATCTAAGATTGGGGATGCCCCGGTAGGCATCCCACCTTTCTTCTTCAACAACTATCGGTTAGTATCGGTTGAGCCTAAGTTTTTGCTTCTTCACATGAGTTGTGCTATCCTTGCAATGTCATTTTATTTTTCTTTCCTTGATGTTTGAATACAATACCAAGATCTGAAAATATTTAATGTTAGAGAGTCTTCACATAGTTGCACAATTATTCGACTACTCATTGATCTTTACTTATATCTTTCGGAGTAGTTTGTCATTTGCTCTAGTGCATCACTTATATCTTTTAGAGCACGGCGGTGGTTATATTTTGTAGAAATTGATAGTCTCTCATGCTTGACTTATATTATTTTTAGAGTCTTTTAGAACATCATGGTATTTGCTAGGTTACAAAGTTGGTCCTAGAATGATGAGCATCCAAGTTGGGTATAATAAAAATTATCATAGGAAGTGAATTGGATGCTATGATCAATTTGATGCTTGATAATTGTATTGAGATAGGGAGGTAGTGATATTAAAGTCATGCTAGTTGGGTAATTATGAATTTAAATAATGCTTGTGTTGAAGTTAGCAAGTCCCGTAGCATGCACGTATGGTTAAAGTTGTGTAACAAATTTGAAACATGAAGTGTACCTGGCTTATGCATCCTTATGAGTGGCGGTCGGGGACGAGCGATGGTATTTTCCTACCAATCTATCCCCCTAGGAGCATGCACGTAGTACTTGATTTTTGATGACTTCTAAAATTTTGCAATAAGTATATGATTTCTTTTGACTAATGTTGAGTCCATGGATTATACGCACTTTTACCTTTCCGCCTTTGCTAGCCTCTTCGGTACCGTGCATTGCCCTTTCTCACCTTGAGATTTGGTGCAAACTTCACCGGTGCATCCAAACCCCGTGATATGATATGCTCTATCACAGATAAACCTCCTTATATCTTCCTCAAAACAGCCACCATACCTACCTATTATGGCATTTCCATAGCCATTCCAAGATATATTGCCATGCAACTTTCCACCGTTCCGTTCATCATCATCATGACATACTTTACTTTTGTCATATTGCCATTGCATGATCATGTAGTTGACATCGTATTTGTGGCAAAGCCACCATGCATTATTTTTCATACATGTCACTCTTGATTCATTGCACCATCCTGGTACACCGCCGGAGGCATTCGTATAGAGTCATATCTTGTTCTAGTTTCGAGTTGTAATTCTTATGTTGTAATCAATAGAAGTGTGATGATCATCATTATTAGAGCATTGCCCAAAAAGAAAAAAAATAGAAAAAAAGAAGAAAGGCCAAAATAAAAGAAAAAAAAAGAAAGGCCCAAAAAAAGAAAAAAAAAGAAAAAGAAAAAAAAGGAAATAAATAAAAGGGGCAACGTTACTATCTCTTTTTCCACACTTGTGCTTCAAAGTAAAAACTTGTTCTTCATGTAGTGAGTCTCATATATTGTGCTTCAAAGTAGCACCACCTTTTTCATATAGTGAGTCTCATAAGTTGTCTTTTTCATACTAGTGGGAATTTTTCATTATAGAACTTGGCTTGTATATTCCTACGATGGGCTTCCTCAAATGCCCTAGGTCTTCGTGAGTAAGCAAGTTGGATGCACACCCACTAGTTTTCTTTTGTTGAGCATTCATTTATAGCTCTAGTGCATCCGTTGCATGGCAATCCCTACTCCTCATGTTGACATCAATTGATGGGCATCTCCATAGCCCGTTGGTTATCCTCGTCAATGTGAGACCTTCTCCTTTTTTGTCTTCTCCACACAATCCCCATCATCATATTCTATTCCACCCATAGTGATATATCCATGGCTCACGCTCATGTATTGCATGAAGGTTGAAAAGGTTTGAGATTATTTAAGTATGAAACAATTGCTTGGCTTGTCATCGGGGGTATAGAAGTTGGGAAAATCTTTGTGTGATGAAAATGAAGCATAGCCTAACTATATGATTTTGTAGGGATGAACTTTCTTTTGCCATGTTATTTTGAGAAGACATGATTACATTGATTAGTATGCTTGAAGTGTTACTATTTCTTTAATCAATATGAACTTTTATTTTGAATCATTTGGATCGGAATATTCATGCCACAATAAAGAAAATTACATTATGAATTATGCTAGGTAGCATTCCACATCAAAAATTCTGTTTTTATCATTTACCTACTCGAGGACGAGTAGGAATTAAGCTTGGGGATGCTTGATACATCTCCAACGTATCTATAATTTTTGATTGTTCCATGCTATTATATTACCCCCTTTGGATGTTTATGGGCTTTATTTTACACATTTATATCATTTTTGGGACTAACCTACTAACCGGAGGCCGAGCCCATATTGCTGTTTTTTTGCCTATTTCAGTATTCAAAGAAAAGGAATACCAAACGGAGTCCAAACGGAATGAAACCTTCGGCAGCGTAATTTTTTGGAAGAATATGATCCTGGAGACTTGGAGTCCATGTCAGAAGATCCTTGAGGAGGCCACGAGATAGGAGGCCGCGCCCCCCACCTACTGGTGGTGGCTCCCTGTCTCGTGGGCTCCTCGAGCACCTCCCGACCGGCTTCCTTCGCCTATATATGCCTACATACCCTAAAACCATCGAATATCAAGATAGATCGGGAGTTCCGCCGCCGCAAGCCTATGTAGCCACCAAAAACCTCTCGAGAGCCTGTTCTGGCACCCTGCCGGAGGGGGAATCCATCACCGGTGGCCATCTTCATCATCCCGGCGCTATCCATGATGAGGAGGGAGTAGTTCACCCTCGGGGCTAAGGGTATGTACCAGTAGCTATGTGTTTGATCTCTCTCTCTCTCTCTCGTGTTCTCTCTCGTGTTTCCTCTATGGCACGATCTTGTTGTATCCCGAGCTTTGCTATTGTAGTTGGATCTTATGCTGTTTCTCCCCCTCTACTCTCTTGTGATGAATTGAGTTTCCCTCTTAAAGTTATCTTATTGGATTGAGTCTTTATTTGAGAACACTTGATGTATGTCTTGCCGTCTGTGGTGACAATGGGATATCACGTGCCTCTTGATATATGTTTTGGTAACCAACTTGCGGGTTCCGCCCATGAACCTATGCATAGGGGTTGGCACACGTTCTTGACTCTCCGGTAGAAACTTTGGGGCACTCTTTGAAGTACTTTGTGTTGGTTGGATGAATCTGAGATTGTGTGATGCATATCGTATAATCATGCCCACGGATACTTGAGGTGACAATGGAGTATCTAGGTGACATTAGGGTTTTAGTTGATTTGTGTCTTAAGGTGTTATTCTAGTACGAACTCTTTTATAGATTGATCCGAAAGAATAACTTTGAGGTGGTTTCGTACCCTACCATAATCTCTACGTTTGTTCTCCACTATTAGTGGCTTTGGTGTGACGCTTTGTTGCATGTTGAGGGCTTGTTATATGATCTATCTATGTTATTATTGTTGAGAGAACTTGCACTAGTGAAAGTATGAACCCTAGGCCTTGTTTCCTATCATTGCAATACCGTTTACGCTCACTTTTATCATTAGTTACCTTGCTGTTTTTATATTTTCAGATTACAAAAACCTATATCTACTATCCATATTGCACTTGTATCACCATCTCTTCGCCGAACTAGTGCACCTATACAATTTGCCATTGTATTGGGTGTGTTGGGGACACAAGAGACTCTTTGTTATTTGGTTGCAGGGTTGCTTGAGAGAGACCATCTTCATCCTACGCCTCCCACAGATTGATAAACCTTAGGTCATCCACTTGAGGGAAATTTGCTACTGTCCTACAAACCTGTGCACTTGCAGGCCCAACAACGTCTACAAGAAGAAGGTTGTGTAGTAGACATCAGAAGGTAACTAGCATTATTAACTAATGACAGTATAAAAAAATTGCAAACCATGTACCTCCAAGGTAAATATCATTTCAAACTCGGGGGGACCTTAAAAATTGCTATCCCAATCTTGATAATCGATCAAACATAAAAACTTGATCGAACGAATCAAGAGAACAGCCGGAGGAGGAGGTGCCCACTCTTGACCTTTCCTCTTGTCTTCGTAATTGTCTGTTCAGTTTAACCAAAATAAAATGACATCAGCGCCTTGGCATTTTGGTGACACCATACAAAAAATTAACTTATCTCATGAAAGTGAGGTATGTAATCTATAAGCATTAAGAGTGCAAAAATCTGAAGGTAGTAACAAGTTTCATCGTTGGTATACTGGCTGTGCAACAGCATTAGAATGCCTTAGCTGAAAAATCATTAATACACCCACAATCAACAGGTAACCTTGAAATAATCCAGTGACATTAAATGGCATTGCTTAAATTTATCGGTGGCGTTAGACTGAGAGCGGCATTAGTTAAATATGGCATCACTTTAGCAGTAGCATTGCTTGACTTGACTGCTGGCGTTATACTAACAGCAAAAGAAGTGGCAATAAGAGCATGGGAGGCCCATTCGGATAGTGGGCACACCAGTACGATGTACCTCCACGGAGGCAGAGTGGTGAGGGAGGTATGGTTACCCAGAGCAACAAATATCCATGCAGCATATGTGGATTACGTCCCATTTTTGTTCTCTTTAGCCACCTTTTTCCTATGTGAGGAAAACAAACCGATCGACCTGGTCATTCTCTATTGCGTTGTCATGCCTTTCTACCCTTCTTCAACCAAGAGACACGAGACTCGTTCCTTAGCTACTGATATTCCCCTTTTCAACCTAGATGCGGGTTCGATGCCTACTCTCTTGGACAGTACAGTCTCCCTTCCTTTCCTTATTCAACCCAGACATGGATTAGTCTGCATGAAGTAGGGTTTCCATTAATAGTGCAAATTATGGTTTTCGTCTGTGTGGCCAGCAGAGCAGAGGATAGAAAATTGGGAAGATGGTGGAGTGGAAAAATATCCACATGCAACGACGTGCCAGATGGGGCAATAGAACAAGGGTATGGTTCGAAAAGAGGTAGCATACCCGAGGGTCGGTGGGAAGTGGCTTTGCTCGTGGTCGTCGTCCTCCGCACACACTACTACAGTGAGCTTGGGGACGGAGGCCATCCCGCATGGGCGCTAGGTCTGAGAGGACGGCCTTGTCGTCAGTGCGTGACCTCGCTCACCAACGACGAGTGCGTCAACGCTGCACGTCCTTTTCTTTCCCGGCAGATCTGTGACCACCGGCGAGGAGGGAGAGAGGGGCCGTATTTTTTAGATCTGGAGAGAGGGTGGTAGTGTGAGAAGCAAGTGGGCAGCCCTTGGCAAGAAAGCGCTGAAGCTCCAGCCTATATATCTTTTTTATACTACTAGTACTGGAGGTGGAGTAGTGGTAGAGTAGTTTATATTTTCTCTACGTACAGTACCAGTTAGTCGTGCTTCAAAACTTAATGGCACGCCATTAAAAAAATAAAGGTCTATAACTAATGCGGCACCTCGGGCCAACGCGGCCAGATCGCATTTTGCATGAGAAATTACACACCATGTTTCGTTGACATGTGGTCCCGTTCCAACATATCAGTGAGATGACGGCGAGTAGTAGGAGTATTTTCGAACCGACGTGTAGGCCGGAGCACCCCTTCATGAACCGTGGCAAACTGGCAACCGTCCACCGATTCTTCGCCTTTCCCTCTCGATTTGGAACTGTTGTCGCATGCTCTTCCTCTCCCTCCTCCATTTTCCTTCAGCCCTTCACCCTTTCTTCTGCCATTGTTCGATCGTCTTCTCCATGGAGGGAACAGGACAGAAACGACCCCGTTATTCTTGCCCCGATCTGAAAGATGACGTGGTGGAGGAACTCATAGATCGGTGTGACGTCATCACCTCAGCTTGCATGGCAGGTTCGTTAAAGCCCATTCTCGACTCAACTAATAACATCATTACAAGGAACCCAAGAGTCAAGGAGCGGTTTGATCTCCCCTATCTTCTTCGCCGTGACCCTGATGATTGGCGCCGTCACAACGGAGGCCTCGCCCTGTGCAAGTTGATGCCGCCTGATAATGATACGTATGATGTTAAGATGCCATCGCTTGAGGGCAAGGCTTGGGCAGGCACAAATAGAGATTGGGTTGCTTACATTGGGTCCAACTGCGAGTGGGAACTTGTGAATGTGTACACTCGTGACCGGGTTCCACTTCCAAAAATCTCAGCAGACTGCCCAGAGGTTGAGCACACCGGTATTGTACGCACGTTCAAATACAATCAGGGTGACTGTGTTCTACGGAAGATAGCAATTTCTCGAGTTCCCAGCCGCACTTGGAATTACAACAACTGTGAAGTTATTGCTATCTTTGACAAGCTTGTTGCCGTCCTTGCTGGTTTGACTCGATGGATATTTCTCAAAAATCAGTTTCTGTACATGGATGAGTACTGTGATGCAATTCAATACGAGGGCCTTGTGTTTGCTGCCACCACTCATGGCACTGTTTTTGCATGGAATCGTTGTTTCGGTACGTTTGTCTTCCACCGTAATTATAATTGTTTCATCCACATGCATGCAGGTTAGCAAGTTTCCCTTTACTAATTAACCTTCTTCTTGTGTTTCCAAGGTCATGTGAACATTCCACCACCTATACTTGAAGATTTTTATAACCAAGGGGGAGATGACAATGGTGATGATCACGAGCATGAGGACGAGCAGCGCCCATATACTATTTGGCACCTGGCAACTAATTCCGATGGATCACCTCTTCTCGTGTGTATACAGCCCACTGATGATGTTACTGCTAAGGGAGCAGGTGTAGTCTCCCATGGTCGCACTCTCCGAACCTATTCCAACAGCCGTTGCATGGTTTCCAGATCGACAATGGATGGCCCGTCCCACAGAATCACTTGTGGTTCAAAGCAAGTGTTTCCAACGCGGAGGAATGGTTGAGTTGAAGTTCATTTCATTGCTTGTTATTTGTTGTGTGGTGAAAACTTTAGTATTTATAATGTATCCTCGTTGTCGATGTGGGTTGATGACCTGTTGTATGTAATAAAATGATATGCATGTGATAAACTTACTAAATTTATGAATGGCTTTCGAGTCGCTTCTGTGAGTGAGTGGTGCGACGAGCCAAAAAACATTTTCCGAATACATAATGGTACGTGCATTGAAACAGGTTATCGGATGAGGCCAATCAACAATAGTAGTACACTATTTGCACTAGCTTCACTTGCTTCGCGCGTCGTGCGGGTGTTTTTACTGTAGCCATATTGTACTACGTAACCAGCACCTCGAATCCTCGATACTAGTAGTACTATATAGTAAGTAGTAGGAGTAGTAGGGTGGCATGGGCCAGAACAAGCATTCACGTCCAGGAGTACGGCATACGCCACCAGCACGACTTCCATGACACCATATTTCTTGGACTCCGTGCTAGAGCAATCTCTTCAACCTCATTGTTTCTCTAACTCAGCCATCGCGCGGCGGGCGAGGTGGGGTTTGCCGATAGTCAGTTTCCTTAACTGCGGTCCCACTTGTAAGGCCAACTACAACGCACGACTCCAAACGGACCTCCGTTTTGCATGAACTCCAATGATAATTTTGACTAGAAAAGCAAGACCAAAGAAAAAAAGAACCACAAGAATACATTTTACTACTCCTGTAAGTTGGATTAGTGCCTTCTCGATGAATTCATCGTTGATCTGCGGAGGCTCGATCTTGCGTGCTTCTTTCTTCTTCGAGTGTAAAGAAGTAGACGTCGCTTCCTCGCATCTAGTCTCATGTCTAGCCTCTATTCTAGTACTCCCTCCGGTCCGTTTTTCTCTGCGTCTAAGCAGCAACACGCATACCAAGTAGGAGTATCAACAAGTGCACTAATCTCGTCTATAGCCTCTGTGCTAGCTAAAAGTGATAGAACATCTACTAAATTGCGCTCTATCAATATATGGATGTACTCTTCTTCCCAATACAAAAACTTGCATCCATTCTACTCCCTCCGTTGCAGAATACATGCCTTCTATTTGTCAAAATATATATGTATCTAGACATGTTTAAGTATATAGGTACATCTATTTTTTGGACAAATGGAAGTCAAGTATTTTGGAACGGAGGGAGTACACAATAAAAATTTTAAGTTAGCACAACTAGTCTAATCCGAGAGCACAACCGAAGATTTGGTCGGGTTCTTCCTCCTTTTGCCGACACGTGGGACATCCAGCATCCAGGTCGTGTCATGAAAGAAAATAGAGTGGTAGTTGAAGCCACGAAATGTGCATCTTGGGTTAAACTATAAATAGAATCTTACTACTCTTGAGTAACTCCAAAAGCGGCCACCGAAGATCTTTCTTGGATTTGTTTTTCATCACCAGTACGTCTAGGTGAAAGATGTGCAGGTTCAGTGGGTCCGCTTGCGTTTTCACTGACATGTGGGACTGCATGTGAGCAAACAGACGATGGGCTCCACGCGTCCACTGGCTGGCTGAGAAGAGAGATAGAGGAGGGCTGAGCACGGACTGCAGGAAATTTGTTCTACGTACCTCGATATAGGCTCGATATAGTGGCGTGGAATGGGCCATAACTAGCATTCACGTCTAGCAGTATGGCACACGCCACCCACACGAGTCCCATCTGACACCAATTTTCTTGGATTCCGTGCTATAGCCATCTCTTCTCCCTCCTGTTTTCTCAGCCATCGCGTGGTGGGTGGGGTGGGGGTTTGCTGATAGTCGGTTTGCTCAACTGCGGTCCCACTTGTAAGTGAAAATGCAACACTGCACGCATTCCCGCTTGAGCAGCGTGCCGGACCAACCGTGTGGGGGTGCGGCGCGAACACGACAGTCTTTTCCTTTTGAACTCGTAAATTGTAAAATTTGGTTCTGCTCCATGGCGCGATCGATAGATAGAAAATAACGATTTTGCCTAGAGTAATGAGAAGTTTGGTTCTGGCGCCGTTCATGCATGGAGTACGTACGAAAATTATGAAGTTGATGCGAAAGGTAAGATAATTACTGTAGTATCATATACTACTACATGGATTTGACGGAAAGATAAAAATACATACGGATCCATCAACGACATCCTCACGCCCTAGTGCGCCGGGTCACCAACCGACGTGTGAGGTGCAGCGGCGTTGGTGGCGAGCTCAGCGTGCTTCTGAACAGTGCCATCCAAGGTTGCCCTGCGGTCCAAGAAGGCCAGCGTCCTATCGTCCTTCTCTTGCATGTAGTAGTCCTTGTGTATGATTTGCGCGTAGACATGGGTGATTATGTCGATGGTGTCTTGCTGAGCCAGGCGCTGCACGGCGAGCGCGACCTCGAGGTGGACATTCTCCGGTGCGACGGCGGGTAGTCGCAGGGCCACCAGTGTGTCGAAGAGGTTGTCACCATAGTGGCCGTTGAGGGTGGCGGGCATCACAGAGCCTGGGCGCGTCGGCTGGAGGCTTACGTCAAAGTCGTCCGCGAGCTTCTTGACGACGGTGAACTTGTCGAGGAAACCGACAAGGACCTCGTCGAACAAGGAGACGAAGATGTCATCCAAGCGGCCCCTCGCCCTGACGGCCTCAAGCAATACTACCTTGAGATGTTCCTCGTTGTCGGGCCGCAGGCCGGCGTCGTGGACCATCTGGCACAGCCGGCTGATGCTCTCGCTCATCGCATCCATGGGTCTAGCTTAGCTTCTAGTCCACTGATCTTGCGATTCGAGTGATCACTCTTGCCCTTGGTTAGCGTGCATAGGTGCGTAGGATTTCGTACTACTCATCAGCCCTCTACTGCACCTGCCCTTGGCTGTATGATAGGTGGGCCAGCCACCCCCTGGGCCCACGTGTCATTCACCCAAAGGTAGTTGTCGTAAGTCAATGAAGTTGTGTCCCCCTCCATGTTGGTGCAGTATAGTCATCTCACCGGACCTCTAGTTGGGGCCAAACGAGAGAAGTTTGATGTTTACTAGTTTATTGGTCCCCTTTGCATTTTGCGCCAAGTTTTGACCTTTGATTTAACTAATAAAATGTTAATGCATGTAAACAAAAATGTTGTGTAAGTGACATTACGAAAACCAAATAATCCCAAAACACTTAGGCACGGTGCATTAAATCCCTCTTTGTTTCTTATTTCGTGACATATCAACCAATGAGAGGTGTGGGTCGTGCATGCTTTCAATGACTAGAGACTACCAAACATGACATGCAGTGTTTAGTTCATTGCATGTAATCCTATTAGTACTCTAGTTAGCAAAAAACATTAAGTTCTCTCGCCGATAGGAATAAAACACCATGTATTTATTTACAGAGGGAGTAGTACATTTTTTGTGACATGCATTACTAGATATTGCTAGTCAAATACTAAAATCCAGATGGACGTGGTAGTACTCCTAAATCCAGACGGTGGTGCGACTAGTACTAGTAGTAAAACTACCAATGTAGTAGTAGGAGTACTAGCACTGTACTACCCGTTGGTCAAATTATTATGTGCTCCTCACAGTGAAGTGACAAGACCCTGCGCCGGAGATGACACCTGAGTAGAGGCGCCGTGTTCAGCATACCATAGTCAGCCTCACCGTCTGCAGTCACTATCATCATGGTTGTAGAGCTAGCCTGCTTACAACTAGCCCTGTTCGACATAATTTCCCGTGCGTAGATGCCCATGCATTGCACGAAACACCAAGATTGGGGGTGGACGGCTCCGACAGCGGCCATCGCGCCAGATTTTTCCACGGCCTTCTAGATGTGGTGGGGAGGAGATAAGGTTGTTTGTAAATAGGGAACAAGTGCGGACATCTTTTTGCAAAAATGGAGAAGCTTGGTTTGTATGCGTCAGATCTAGATCCGACGGCTATTGGTGAAAGATGGGAGGCACAACATCATCACCAACTCAGGACCTGTTTGATTCACAGGATTTTGAAAATGCAGGAATAGGACACGGCAATATTACAAGTGTCAAACTGATATTACAAATGTTAGGAGTAATGCTGCACCTAGGAAGAGGGAATTACTAGGAAGTTTACGTAAGAACTTCCGTTACTTTAGGTGGATGCAGCATTATCGTACAAACTAAAATCCACCACCCTGACAAGTCACTAATGGGCAAATAAGTTTTCGAGTCTCTGGCCACTTGATGTTTCAAAAACAAATTCAGCTTCTGCGGAGACTTTGTCATTTAGGCTTAGACGCTTGCGGTGATTAGCACGCAATTCATTGTTGCGCCAGAGAACGCCAAACCTCATTACCTTGAGCACACTTGCCTCCAGAACAAAGAACCTTGCCAATTTAATCTCAGATGTGCTGCCTCGATAGTCGATCAAATCAATTTCTGTAAGATGGAGATCAAGGGATTTGATGAGATTGTTATAGTGCAGCACATTCTTCACTTTCGGGTCTTTTTTTATCTACAAAAGAAGAGAACATATTAGAGCAGTTGGCTGCATAAGATTGTCGTGTCATCAAGAGGTACCAATATCATTTGCTCATACGATAGGGTTGGCTGGCTAGTGATATTTTTTCACTCTCTCTCTCTCTCTCTCTCTCTCTCTCTCTCTCTCTTTCTGTTTCCTCTCATTTAACTAGGAGCACGTGAAGAGCTTGGGCATTTGTTGCCTTCCACTATGTGGCTGATGCCATATTTCGCAAAAGTATGCCACATAATACGCATCGATGTCAAATCAAAAGATTTCGGCACTGCTCTCGCGATGTGAGAGAGTTGGCACCACTGTGCACACAGACCCACATGTATAAACAAATCAATCAAACCAACTACACCAGCCTCTCACTCTCCCAAACAAGTGTTTTTTTATTGCCTCAGTCCTCTCTCTCTCCCATGCAGTGTTTTTTCATTGTGTGAGTTAATTTGGCTCCAGAGCAAAGTAGGTGATCCAGATTGGGGCACCAGGTGAACAATGGAGGGGCATCGATGCCAAATGCATCACAAGTGAATTTGGCACATGTTTTGGCCTACATAGCCCACTTTTGTACTCCCTCCATCCCAAAATTCTTGTCTTAAATTTGTCTAAATGCGGATGTATCTAGTTACATTTTAGTGTTAGATACATCCGTATCTAAACAAATGTAAGACAAGAATTTTGTGACAGAGGGAATACTACCTCGTATTTAGTATAAAATTTTGACCATAGATTTACCTAAGAAAATGCCAATGCATGTCACTAAAAATTACACCATTTGAAATTATGTTCAAATACGAATCCAACGATATAGTTCTTAGTGACATGCATTAACATTTTTTTAGTTAAATCTATGGTCAAATTTTGATACTACAAAATTGGAAGAGTAAACCAGGACGGAGGTAGTACTTGCTCTTAGGGTAACCATAGAGTTACTGGAGTAGTCTAAGTTACTTTCCACTATGACTAGCCTAGGCTACTATAGTAGTACAGCATAAAAATGATGCAGGTGATCACGTGAGAAAAAATACTAAAAACATTTCTTTCGGTGCAGTGCGTAGATGCAGTTTTGAACACTACACTTGTCATCGTAATTTGGGAAAATTACGAAAAAATTGAGCTACGTTGTGATTACCATTTACTTATAGGAAAGAAGTTTCACCTCGATGAGTAGCTTCTCCGTGCACGGAAAGCATGTAAGGAATCCAACAATTTGATCCAGATTAAGGCCAATAGATTTTAGTGCTAAGATCTTCACTGTGCGCATGGACTGGGTCAAGCTTGTGGGAATCATTTTCTGGAAGACGATCGTAAATACATCAAGAAGAAATTAAAAAATGTGAATTTCAAGAAGACGGAGAAGAAGATGAGTGTTGTACCTGAACGATTATGGATCCAATAAAGAGTTTGGAGAATTTGGCAGACGAGTACACCAACGCTGTCAATTTCGGCGCGTCAATGACCCTGATTTTTTTGGACCTTCTAGAACCAATACAAGCAATCTCCCAAGGAAAGGCGCATTCTCAATGACCATAACGTGGAACAACTGGAGTGATCTCTTCCCAATTGATGTCTTGTTGTGGGGCCAGCAAGACACATAAATCCATCGGAGATTCATCAAGGCGATGTGGAGGCTAATGAACCCGTGGATCTGCTCAAGATGAAGGTACTCGAGCGCAGTACAGCTGCGGAGCAGGTGCTCTATAGGCTTCTTCGAGATGACAACGTCGAAGAGGTCGAGCTGCTTGAGTTGAGGGAGAAGAAGGGCGGGCACAACATTAATCTGGGGAAGATAGCAGGAGCTGAAGCTGGCGCGGCGCATCGTTGGCATGAGGCGAAGCACGGACGGCGGCAGAGAGCGACATCGTCCAGCTTCAAAGCTGAGCTCCTCGAGCTGATCTAGGGCGGGGGATAATAACCACTCGTTGAACTTGGGTTGGACCTTGCACTTGGTACTGAACATGCGGATGTCAAGGCGTCTGGCTGGCCCAGGGTGCGATGAAAGGATCTTGGAGACTGCGGCCATGCGTTTGCTATCCCCGTCGCAGAGGCAGCTGTCGATGCTAAGGTTGAGGGGGACGCAGCGCCAGAGGGGGCGCCACCGCTGGGAGAGCAGGGCGGTCCGCACGGCAGATTTGGTGGGGAGGAGGCCGATGATGATGAGTAGCATGTCGTCGGGGAGGCTGCTGATGAAGTCCAGGCTCGTCGGATGCGGTTTTGGCTCAAGCCGCCTCCGCTTGTTGGCTGCCTCGCCGTCCATCTCAACCGGCAGCGACGCCGGTGTACACATGTGCTGGTGTGTGTTGTGTGTTGGGTGTGCGCGAGTGCGTCCTTCTGTGCATGTCGTCGCGTAGTGGTGAATTGTGCGCGAGTGCATCCTTCGTGCGCAAGAAGTTTGTCCTCAATGCGCCCTCAATTTACTACCGTGCTGGGTGCTATCGCGAGTGGTTTCAACTTTGTTTACTTCACCATGAGTCAGATGGGCCTTTAATTTACTTATTTTCACCCACTGCCACATGGGCCAGCACACCAAGATACAGAACACGAACTGACAACACATCATGTGGATTGGTTGACCGGTCAACTAAACAATATATGGAGCTATACGCTGACACAGTGAGTGTATAATCTGTCGGTATAGAGAGTTCGAGTGAGAGGGCAGGCCCGTGAGAGATAGCAGAGAGAGAGAGAGAGAGAGAGAGAAAGAGCTACTCCCTCCGTTTGATAATGTAGTTCCAACATTTTTTTAAGTTAAACTTTTGAAACTTTGACCAAGTTTATAAAGAAATTACTTATGTCTACAATACCAAAGATAAATGATAGTATGAAGTAAGTACATGTTGTGATGAATCTAATGATCGTTCTAGATGTAAATGTTTTTCTCCACATATACCTGGTCAAACTTTTCTGAGGTTTGACTTTTCAAAACATCCATATGCTTATGGACGTGACAGAGTCCCTAACGATAGAGAAAGAGAGAGAGAGAGAAAGAGTGAAAAAAGTGTGTGTGCGTGTGTGAAAGAGACATGGACAACACACGATAAAAGTAGAGAAAAAGCGTGCGTGTCTGATGCAAACATATCACACATGCATCTTCAACAACGGAGGCAAGGTGAGGAGATAGTGTGTGGTTGTTTGGAACTGAGAGAGGAAAACCCCTAGCACGTGTCCAAGACGGGTCTGACAAACAAGGGAGAGAGATCGAGAGAGACGTATGGAGAAAATGCAGACATGGGGAGGAGAGAGTGTATGTTTGTCATAGAGAGATCCCCTGGAGATCATGATGGGACTACATGGGTGGGAGATCGAGTGACAAGGTGTGTGCGCGATAGAAGATGCCCCGAGAGATATCGAGATAGACGTATGGATGGAAGGAGACAATACGTGTGTTCCTGATGGCTAGTAAGAGATAATCATACTTAGGAGGGGGGAGTGCTTGCGCCTATGGCCCTGTTTGGATACTCTAACTCGGTTAGAGGTTAGAGTTAGATTCTAACCCTGAACTAACCCTGAACTAACTCTAAGTAAAGAGGTGTTTGGATGGAAGGGTTAGATGGAGCGTGGATACGGCGAGGCACCTTCACGGGCGGTGCGAGAGGGGGGAGGGAGAGGACGAGAAGCTTCGAGGAAGTGGGGAGGGATCTACTGCGGGGAGAGCGAGAGAAAAAATTGTTTATTAGTGGTCCCGAGAAGAACTAACCCAAATAAGCACCTCTTGGATGGGTTAGATGCATCTAACCCCAACTAACCCTCCTGTTTGGATCTTTTTGGGTTAGTTGACTCCAAACTAACCCAAACTAACTCTAAGCCATGGATCCAAACAGAGCCTATGATGGAGTGAGGGATTATGGTACTTAGGGGGTGCGTGTCACATGGAGAGAGAACAAGGGCGGAGAGTGTTGGACGGGTCTATATGTATAGCGCGAGCGAGACATGTGTATGTGTGAACCAGGGAGATATAAGGCTAGTTTGGCTTGCATTGTGAGCATCTTTTGTGTGGCCTGGGGTTGTGGCTGGATTTCATGCACGCTTGTTTGGTTGCTACCCTGTGAAAAAGAAAGCCCGTCTGGGCTGGGTTCCCTTGCACTTTAATTAGCCTGGCTGAACTCCAGACACTGCAAGTAGCCTGGCCCAAGTGACCGATTTCGAACGCCTGGCCGTGCCTGGTCGTGAGGCCACGAGGCTAACAGCAACATGGATGGATATTAGCATTAAATAATTGATGCATGGATTGATTGATGGGACGTTGATGCTTTGCCTGGCCCACGCATGAACCAAACGCTTCAGCACCACACAAGCCTGGCCAGGTAGAAATATTTTACATCTCACGTCCACACCACGCAATACCGGCCATCAAGGCATGAGGGTCAGGTCACGAACTAAACTGACCAATAAAGTTTGAGAGAGATTGAGGAGCCCCGATATGGCTGAGTGGTGCGTCAGATAGCTGAGAGGGGGAAAGAGATATTCCATCCGCTCAATAATGCAGTGCATGTAAATTTTTTAGAAGTCAAACTTTGAAAACTTTGATCTAGTTTACGCAAATGTTATTTATATCTACAATACAAAAGATACATCATACAAAACTACATCTCGTGGTGAATCTAATGGTATATGTTTGCCGTACTAGATTTAATTCTTTTTCTCCATGTACATGGTCAAACTTTGTGATGTTTGACTTTTCAAAAAATCTATATGCTATGGACGGAGGAGGGTGCCTCAGTCGAGACAGATCAAGTGCGTGTGAAGGAGAATGAGTAAGTGTGCAAAAAGAGTATGTGCGTGAAAGAGAAAGTGACAACAAACGATAAATTAGAGAGAGTGTGTGTTTTTTCGTTTCTTATGCGAACATATCATGCATGCATCTCCGAGATGGAAAAGCGAGGCGAGGAGATACTCGAAGATAGCTAGTGTGTGATTGTTTGCTATGGAGAGAGACACCCCTGTAGCACATGTCCAATAGAGGTCTGGCCAACAAGGAAAAAAGGTCGAGAGGGACACATGGATGGCATGGACGCATGGGGAGGGAGAGAGGGTGTGTTTGTGATAGAGAGATCCCCTCGAGATCGTGAGGGGACTATATGGGTGGGAGATCGAGGGGGTGCGTGCGCGATAGAAAGATGCCCCGAGAGAAATCGAGATAGACCATGCACATGTTTGTGATGGAGACTAAGATTAGCTAGTCATATACATATAGGGGGGACTGCGTGTGCCTACAATTGAGTGAGAGACCATCATACTTGGCTAGCTGGGCATGAGATTGTGTGCGTGTGTGTGCGTGTGAGATGGAGAGAGAACGAGGGAGAGAGATAGAGTTTTAGATGAGCCTATCGAGTGCGAGTGAGATATGCATGTGTATGTGTGACCCAGGTGGATGGAGAGTTTGAGAGAGGGGGAGAAGAGCTCCGAGATGACATAGTGGTGCTTGAGAGAGTTACGGGCAAAGAGCTAAGGAATTTGTGTGCGTACGATGAGTGCACCCAAGATATCTAGCTTGGACTAGCTAGAGTATCATACATAGTGTGCGAGAGAGACCTATAGATGGTGTATATATGAATGCGAACTAGAAAGACCCCCCCCCCACACACACACACACAGAGAGAGAGAGAGGGAGAGGGAGAGAGAGAGAGGGAGAGAGGGAGAGAGAGCGAGGAGAGAGAGAGAGAGAGAGAGAGAGATGGAGAGAAAGGGAGAGGGACCAAGAAGGCTTTTGCGTCGGATGCGTGCGACAGAATTGAAGATTGTCGGTGAGAGTGAGAGAGAGAGAGAGAACAGGAGTCCAGGAGAGGGGGAGGTCGCGTTTTATGCATCAAAGACTGATATAAACCATGTTTCGATATGAACTTGCATTCAAATATTTAAATTGGAGAACATGTTGTCTGCAATCCACACATGAACGGATATATGCGTATATCAAACAAGTTCATTAGTTTGACTTTCAACATGTTCATGGAGTACTATAATACTGTACAACATGCTACTCGATTGAGGTGTTCAATTTAGGATTTAGTTCACTATTTTGACCTACTGAACGAGCTAGTTCATTGAATCGAGATATTTCATTTTGGGTTTGATTCACGTTTTTGAGTGGGTCAACTATTTGTCATATAGTAAATCGCTAGCAACGAGCATGTAAAAAAAATTACTCCTGAGCATCATCTCTCCATCTAAAAAAGAAGTGGCAAGCTAATATTTCAAAATTTGATTCGAATCGACTTGGTAAGGTAGACGTGGATGCTCATTCTCCCAAAATTTGAACGAACCATTAAACATCCTCTCTGCTCGGTGGAATTCACCCGAGCAAATAAATGGGAGACGCGAAATTACCGTCCTATGTGGGACACGCATCAATTGGCCTATTGTACATCGAGGGTAGGTTCGTAACTTCATCCAAGCGCGCCTTCTCCTCGGCCGGAATGACATGTGCCGAAAAATTCATAAACCATGGTCAGCAAAACACGCTCTCCTCACCCGAAATAGCATGCTCCCACTATTTCAAAACACGCTCTCCTCGCCCGAAATCTCTCGTACCCACTATAGTTCAAAACACGCCCTCCTCGCCCGAAATCGCTCCCGCCCACTATTTGGGGAGAAGCAAAGTTACTCTACTAACCCCGACCCTCAGTACACAGACCCAAGCCGAGAAGCCTATAGGCAAGGGTAGAACTGTAACTCCCCCTCACATTTCAAACAAATGCGTCCGTAAGACATGGTTCCACTCCCCTCCCAATTCCCCCCGCCCGCCCCCATTCATACCTCGTGGGCGCCAAATCACCTTCTCCCTGGGAAGCTCCCTTCTCCCGAGCCACGAAACCTCAACCCCACCTCCATGGCGCCCCCCACCGCACCAATTTCACAGCCGCCCTCCTCCCTAATGCCGGAGACGCTGTCCAATTGCCATCGTGCACTGGGCCATGTGCCTCTTACTCCGTGCTGCTGGTGCTGCCTCGACGACGGTCGCGTGAACTACCGGAGCCGATTCACCCCCGCCGTTGTTCGCGGCGCCACAGCGCTCCAACTTCGGATCCGTCCAGAGTCCTGGCGCTGCTTCCACGTAGCCACTGACCGTCGTGACATCGCTCTTTCCCTGCCGCCGGTTGCCACCGCAACCGCGCCGGCCTCACCGACTCGGCAGCTGGACCTGCCTACTTCACCATGCCGCCAGATAGGTCGCACCCTCATCTCAAATCACTTTATTTAGGCGTCAGTTGTCTGAATTTTTATTCTGGGCCAATCGATTCCCAATAGGAAGTAGCACCCCTCGAGGCGGCGGAGCTCCTAGGTTGCCGGTTGGCTGGTGTCTAACGTAAGGGTGCGGGGCCGCAAGTTCGCCGTGGAAGCAGCGCTTAGATGGCTATCTTTTAGAGTTGTGTGGGTTGATGGTACTGCCTTTGCCGAATCTAGATGACGGGGAGTCTTTGTGGATTGGCCCGGGGGCGGCGCAACCACGGCAATGCGGTGGGGCGGGGAGCAGGGTTTTGGCCGGGGCCACGGACGGCAGAGGAAGGCTGCTCTGCCGTTGGTCGCTGGCTCTTCGGGGAAGATTCTGAACAGTGTCAGCCGGGAGGCACAAGACGGCCATCAAGCCAACCGGCGTAGATCGGACAGTACCAAAATAAAATAAAATCCTGTGACCCCAATTTAGTCTTCAGTCAACAGACGTGTGACCACTCTCGTACCTTGCTGTTGATCTCTTAGTGTATTTCTTCAGATCAAAGAGATATGTCATTCTTAACATTATGCGTTATTTGCATCTTCAGACACACCGTCTTCCGACTCACCGCAGATGCTCGAACAAGGGAAGCATACACCAGAAGGGAGCTACAGTCCCCACTCAATAGTTCCCTGCATCGAATGTGTGTGCCCGACATGGACAGCCACAACAACTGCAGGGCCATCGACAAGTCAGCACATGATGCTCACTCCTATGGATGGCAGCCAGATAGGTTGTACCCTCATCTTACTTGTGTGCAACATTTATGGCTTTGTTATTCATCTAAGCATGGAAAATAGATCATCACATTTCACTGTATATTCATGCTAATCTCTTACGGGTTTTGTTCAGGAGTTCACGTTGTTCCATAGTTCAGCTAAGATACTTGTTCTTTAGGTAACTTTGTTCCATAGTTATCATCCATCAGCCAATGCTATCCCACATGCTGGTAATTATAGTATTATACCACTTCTAGTATTACCTATGTTGTTCTTTAATACTTTTGTGTGCCATCTAGTTAATCTCGAGTACAAACGATACATATTCTGTAGCTTTCATCTGTGTTCTCCCTTTAGTTTATGAGACCTGTTGCTGCTAGTTAACCCCAGTCCTACTATTTATGTCGTCTCCTACAGGCACTCATTTACATAAATCTAACTACTAGTTGTCTTCCATGCATGTCAGATATAATTGCACACACTGATATATCCACAAGAACCTCACGGAGCAATGTAAAGGCCAATAAACTTGATGTCAATGATACCCAATATGATGGAACATGTAAAGGCAGTTCTTCAGAAGACTTGTAGAAAGATGATGAATCCTCTTCACCCCACAAGGTCCTTGCTCTAACTTGGCCTGTGATATGGGTACAACATGCATATAATGTCCTGGAGTGTATCTACTTTGTTGCAATGCCATGTGCTTAGCATGCTGATCATGCATGTAAATATGTCATGCCTTCCTATTTTTTAGTACCTATTCCATTCATGACAACCTGTTTTCAAATTCAAGTACTATCATTCTACTCTATCACAATGCCATCTGCTTAATTTGGACATCATGCTTCTGAATATCTTATGCATTGTTATTCATCAGTATGTACTTCATCTATATGCCATACCATGTTTTTTTTTACATTCAAGTGTTGTTCTAGTGCTTTGTTGCAATGCCATCTTATTTTCCCAATCATACACGTGTATGTTGCCTTAGTTATTTCTGTACGTATTCCGCTAGCATATAGTTTTACATTCAACTAGTGTTTTTTTGTTGTGTTGTCCTGTCGTATCCCTAGCTCTTACACCATACTCCCTCCGTCCGGATTACATGTTGCCGAAATGGATAAAAAAAGATGTATCTAGAACTGAAATACGCCTAGACCCATCCATTTATTTCCGGATGGAGGGAATACATGTCAATATGTCATGTCTTTCTATTCTTCAGTACCTATTCCATCTCTGATGTAGCATGTTTTATAACTGAATCACCATTCTTCTATATAAGGCATGCAAGGGGAAGATGGCTATGTTAGAATCTGAAGGGTTACAAACCAGGTCTTTGCAAAAGATCCAAACGCCAGGAGATAATAAACCAACTCCATTTTTCATATATACTGCTCCAGCACAGAGAAACCCAACTCCTACTGATAATAAGCAGATTCCAGTGGCCAAAGAACTAGTCCGCTCCAGTCCAGCAAAAATATGTCAACTCAATTCTAAGAAGCGTGTGCGTATCCTTGCATCATGAAATTTTATAGCATGCTTATCATATTTTCTACATGTTTCTTACCCATCTCTCTTTTAGAAAATAAGCTTAACAGATAGAAGAATTTCTGCAATGGTATCGTTTATGAGGAAAGATTCTTGCAGGAATTCTCTGTGCTCCAATGTAGATGTAAGTACCTGTTGTATATCACTATATTTTTACATCAGCATGTATTTTGTTAATTGGCGTGAATCCAACCTTTATCTAATCTAACATTAGTTGTAGCAAAATGTATGATTAAAGGCCAGAATGTTGATTTTTGTAAGGAAAACTGCCTGGTAGTTTTGCATCCTGAGCTGCATGAGTGTACTATCTCATATCAGTGGGTTTGAATACTTTGGTTCTGTAGTGGATTTTTCAGTGTTTTTTTACTGTGTTGTCTTGTCGTATCCCTAGCACTTACATCATACTCCCTCCGTCCGGATTAAATGTCGTAGAAATGGATAAAACTGGATGTATCTAGAACTGAAATACGCCTAGACCCATCCATTTATTTCCAGATGGAGGGAATACATGTCAATATGTCATGTCTTTCTATTCTTCAGTACCTATTCCATCTCTCCTGTAGCATGTTTTATAACTGAATCACCATTCTTCTATATAAGGCATGCAAGGGGAAGATGGCTATGTTAGAATCTGAAGGGTTACAAACCAGGTCTTTGCAAAAGATCCAAACGCCAGGAGATAATAAACCAACTCCATTTTTCATAGATACTGCTCCAGCACAGAGAAACCCAACTCCCACTGATAATAAGCAGATTCCAGTGGCCAAGGAACTAGTCCGCTCCAGTCCAGCAAAAGAATGTCAACTCCATTCTAAGAACCGTGTGCATATCCTCCCATCATGAAATTTTATAGCATTCTCATCATATTTTCTACATGTTTCTTACCCATCTCTCTTTTAGAAAATAAGGTTAAATGATAGAAGACTTCCTCCATTGGGATCGTATTCGAGGAAAATATCTTGCGGGAATTCTCTGTGCTCCAATGCTGATGTAAGTACCTATTGTATATCACTATATTTTTACATAACATGTATTTTGTTAATCGGCGTGAATCTAACCTTTATCTGATCTAAAATTAGTTGTAGCAAAATGTTAAAGGCGCCAATGTTGATTTTTGTAAGGAAAACTGCCTGGTAGTTTTGCATACTGAGCTGCATGAATGTACTATCTCATATCACGCACATTACTAAATTGTAGTGCTTCTCTGGTTGCCCATTCATTCATTGTGTCAATGTTGCTTTCGTACTACCTTACCTGGCTGATGATAGCTGTGCCATATTGTGTTAATTTGATGTAGGCTAGTTGCCCAAACGTTCGTTGTGTCAATGTTGCTTTCCTATTATCTGACTTGGCCAATGATAGCAATGCTAGTGTGTAAATTTTGTGCAGGCTGCTGAAGATAAGAAGACAAACTCTAAAAACAGCAAGGCAGCCCCATTGTTTCTTTCCAGTAAATCTAGGCCAGGTAATATGGCAATAACTCATGATTAATCTGTTTGGTTCCCATCCTAATTTATGTTATGATGCAGTGGTCGAGACATCTCCATTATCAATAATACAAGCCTGCCAAAATCGCCATCTGAATCTGTTCAGTATCCTCTGTCTCGAATGCAACGGAATAAATGTCTGTTTGTGAACCAATTAATGGCTGAAGCAGTGATGGAAATGGTGGATGAATCAGAGGTGCAGAGCCGTGTGACACAACAACTGATCAATGTTTTCAGAGACAGTGTAGCAAAGAAGAAAGAACTTGCCCACATGCTTATGGGCGTCATCTGTGCTGAGGTTGCAGATTGTGACGTTGTAGATGGTTAGGTTCTGCTCATTTATTTGCACTGGCATCAATTTTTGATTGCCCAGTGGATGTAATTTCCTGTAATATATGCTGGATGTGCAACGTTATTCCCTGTATGCCGTACCTTTGCTTGATTGGTTTTGGTCCTGTGCATAATTGCTCGTCGTAATGGGCTCAAATTATCTAATTTGGCCTAAAGACATGTACGAACTTTAGTGGGCCCATTAAGTTAATGGGCCGTTACTAGGCCGAAAGTTAATGGTCGGCCCTCTTACCTCCCGGGTCATTAACAGGCCGGCATCAAAGCGGGCAACAGGTGGCCCTAATTTATTTCACGGGCCGTTACTAAGTTTGGGCTACATATGGCCCAACTATACTGTAGGCTTTTAGCAGGCCGAAAGAGACAGCGTGCTTGTACTGGACCATGAAGACCATGGGCCGCTAAGAGGCCGAAAGTTAGGCCGTATCGTAAATGGCCCAACTGTGTTGTGGGCCTTCAGCAGGCCGAAAGAGAAACCGGGCTGGTATTGGACCATGAAGGGCATGGGCCGTTAAAAGGCCAAAACTAAGGTTCGACTACAAATGGCCCAACTCAATTGTGGTCCGTTAACAGGCCGAAAGGCACACAGGGACGGGAATTGGCCCAACACTTAAATGGGTCGCTAAAAGGCCAAAACTCAGGTCCAACTACAAATGGCCCAACTGATTTATGGGCCGTCAATAGGCTGAAAGTGACACTGGGCCAGAAATTGGCCCAACGCTTAAATCGGCCGGTAAAAGGCCGAAACTCAGGTCCGACAACAAATGGTCCATCAGATTTATGGGCCGTCAACAGGCTCAAAGACACACCGGGCCAGAAATTAGCCCAACATTTAAATGGGTCGCTAAAAGGCCGAAAGATGTACATCCTAAAAATTAGCCCATCCATTAAATGGGTCGTTAATAGGCTGTAATCTCATCGGGCCGATATTGAGGCCAAATATATAGCGGGTTGTTAACGGGCTCGAACTGACGATGAGCTGCAATGGTGTCAAATCTTTAACGAGCCGTTGACGGGCCGAATTGGCACATCTCGTATGGGCCGTGGGCTTAAATGGACCTGACACAAGTAGGCCTTATATGGGCTGCCCTGCTAATTTTTACTAGGCCGGCCTTTTTCGCCGGAATGGGCCACTGTTGGGCCGTGCCACGTGTCGACCTATCATAGGCGCCTCCTGTCCAATGAGTGGATGACATCTGTCCCAACGGTGAGGCAACACGTGTTTCCTGCGGCCAATGATGATTTTACACGTGGAAAATCCCCATTGGTCTAGGTTGTTAACGGGTTATCAGATCCAAAACCGGACCCGATAGCTTAACAGCGTTCCGTTATGGTGGATGCCACGTGTCGGTCACCCTTGACGAAAGCACTTATGTGATGCGCGATTTATTGTCATGGAAGTGGACACTTCCGTGATGATAATTTTGGTAATGTCATGGAACACTTCTACGACAACACAGGTATGACTATCTTGATTCTGTCATAAAATCGTCATGGACGTACATGCATGACAAAAAACGCGACCTACTATGACAAACACGTATCATCACGGAAGTGTATTTCTTTTGTAGTGTAATGAGCACACGATACACTTTCCGAGGAAACAATCTCAAGTTCATAGCATTAATTCTATTGGAAAAGTTCCAACTATCATTATTGGAGGTTTTGAATTTCCTCTCCCTACTATCAAGAAAAAGTATGATATTCTTATTGTTGGGGATGTTCATATCCCCGTTGAGGTAACTTAGAGTTATTCGAAATTTCTCCGGTTCCGTGTTATTCGGAATGAGTTTGTTAACAAGACTTGATCAACCTTGTTAGTGGATTAATTTTGATGATCATGAGATGGATGAAACTAGAAGGCACAACCTTCTGTACCCTCTTTTTACTTTCTGTTATTTAGAATAAATAAAGCAAATATAGTATTGTTTGTCAGTTTTCTGAATTATCCGTGCAATAAAAAAATATCCTGAAAATAAAAGTGCTCCAAATTCCCTGCAAATTTAGTATGTTTTTTATGGAATATTTGAGAATTTTAGGCACTGAAATCACTGCAGGAGGGGCAAGCACCAGGCCACGAGAGTGGAGGGTGCGCCCAACCCCCTAGGCGTGCCCCCTGTCTCGTGGGCCCCTGGTGGGCCTCCTCCACTTATGCCAGCACCCACACACTCCATCTTCTACCCAAAAAAATCTCCATCCAGCTGAAACACGAGTTTTAGCTCATTTTGCTGCGATTTTTGATCTCCTTGCTCAAACCTCTATTCACAAAACTTCTTTGGGAGATTGTTGCTTGGTATGTGACTCCTCCATTGGTCCACTTAGTTTTTGTTCTAGTGCTTTATTCATTGCAAATTTTTTCTGCATAGGTGACCATGTTCTTGAGCTTGCATGTTAATTTTATGAGGTCCCAAGCAATTCTAATGCATGATATAGGCTCTAGGCACTTGTAGGAGTAGTTGCTATCAATCTTGTTTATTTTTATTCACTTTTATTTTGAAGTTACTAAAATTTCAGAAATTTTTCAGAAAAAGAATTATGTCTAGGAGAATGTACCAAGGTGGTTCCTCGGTAAAGAAAGGACCCAGGGTTGCTATACGTGAGCAAGATGTTGAATTACCGAGGGACGCGGATGTACGAGCTTGTGAGTGGCCATCCGATGATTTCGTGGTCGAAGCAGGCTTTAAGGAGGAATTTGACGCGTATGTGCGTAATGCTGAGCTGGAGGACTTCTTACAAGATAAGTGTCCTCAGTACTATCAATTGACTGATTCCTTCGTGCGGAGGTTTAAATATAATTGTACGCGTAATTCTCCTAGTGTCCTATTTGATATATATTATACATCTTATACCATGGACCTAGAGGATTTTATGACTGCCTACAAACTTCCGCAGTGGGGTAATATTAATGATCCTCACAAATCTGAATTTAGAGATTTCCTTGCTAGTATTACTGTGGGAGAATCCAGGGACATAGCACAAGCTACCATAGGGAGCATTCATTTTCCTGCTATACATTATTTTGCTCTCTTCATTGGTAAATGCATTAACGGTAAAGACGAAGCATGTCATATGTGTGTCCCTAATCTCTATGTCCTCATGAGTGTTGTGTTAGGTTATAAAGGTTATAACTTGGGGGGCAATAGTTGCACGTAGGTTTCAGAATAATGGTAGAGCTGGAGATTTATTTGGAGGAATTTATGCAACCCGTGTGGCTAATTATCTTGGTATAGTCCCACGAGAGGGGGATATGATGATACCTCCTGCTTATTTATATTATGACGCTATGGTCAATCATCATTTTCTTAGGAGGAATGAACAATTCCTACATTATCGACTAATCTATGACAGACGCAACATCGTCCATGTTACTCTTCCTGCTCCTCTCCTTTTTGATTATCAGGCAAAAGGAAGATATGTTGTTACCAGGGAGGATGCAGCTAAACACGAGGGGAGAGCGGAGGCAGCACGCCAACATGTCGCAACTCAGGAGGTGGTTTCTGCTCCATCTCAGTACAACCCCAGCTACAACTACGGATATCAGCCAGGCGGTCCTTGGTATTAGACCAACTTTGGCCAAAAGCGTAAGCTTGGGGGAGTACGTATTTCTCACTGACTTTACATTCATGTTCACACACTAGTAGTCGGTACTCATACTCTTTCATTGTATTATCCATGTTAGTTTAATTTTCTTTCTCGCTTTCTTCTTGTGTGTTTGATAAACCTTAAGAAAAACAAAAAAAAATAGTTATTTAATTTCCATGCTTGTAGTAGAAATTAAAATGAAAACCCAAAACGATTTCTCGTTCTTCTTCTTACTTGTTGGGAGCTTTCCCGTGTAAATAGTTTTATTTTCTTTTCTTTCCTTTGGGGGTCGAGAAGACCATATTGAAAATGCTTAGTGGCTCTCATATGCATGATTGTTTATTTAATTCAGAGCCCATATTACTTTGTCTTGTCTCTTGAGTTGAATGCTTGTAGATTCCAGCTTAGTCCAATGCACGTGCACTCTTATTATTATACACATTGTTTGGTCGTGCAAGTGAAAGGCAATAATGACGATATATGATGGACTTATTGAGATGAGAAAAGCTAGTATGAACTCAACCTCTCTTGTTTTTGTAAATATGATGAGTTCATCGTTTCTGATTCAGCCTATTATGAAGTAAACATATTTGCAATGCCATTTAGAGATTATAGTTGCTTGTGCCATGCTTGATTAGCTATGAGTTATAATGGTTTACCTTGCATGCCAACATGCTATTAGAATGATTATGATGTGGTATGATGGGATGGTATCCTCCTTTGAATGAATTGAGTGACTCGACTTGGCACATGTTCACGCATGTAGTTGAAACAAATCAACATAACCTTCATGATATTTATGTTCATGGTAGATTATAACCTACTCATGCTTGTACTCGGTGTAAATTAATTTTAATGCATGTTTATGACTGTTGTCGCTGTCTCAATTGGTCGCTTCCTAGTCGCTTCCCAGTCTTTTGCTAGCCTTCACCTGTACTAAGCGGGAATACTGCTTGTGCATCCAAACTCCTTAAACCCCAAAGTTATTCCAATGAGTCCACCATACCTTCCTATATGCGGTATTTACCTGCCGTTCCAAGTAAATTTGTATGTGCCAAACTCTAAACCTTCAAATGAAATTCTGTTTTGTATGCTCGAGCAGCTCATGTTTCAACTAGGGCTGCCTATATCTTCCATGCTAGGTAGGTTATTCTCAAGAGGAGTAGACTCCGCTCCTTATTCACGAGAAGGGCCGATAACCGGGATGCCCAGTCCCATGATCCAATAAGATCAAAGCAAATCGAAGTAATTAAACTAAACTCCCCCGGGGTTGTTGTTAGTTGGAGGCACTCGTTGTTTCGAGCAAGCCATGGATTGATGCTTGTTGGTGGTTGGGGGAGTACAAACCTTTACCATTCTATTTGGGAACTGCTTATAATGCATGTAGTATGGAAGATACAGCCATCTCATAGTTGTTGCATTGACAGTAAAAGTATGCTACTCAAAATGTTATTCCTCTCTATTTCAAAATCGAGCTCTGGCACCTCTACAAATCCCTGCTTCCCTCTGCGAAGGGCCTATCTATTTACTTTTATGTTGAGTCATCACCCTTCTTATTAAAAAGCACCCGCTGGAGAGCACATTGTCATTTGCATTCATTACTATTGGTTTATATTGGGTATGACTTGACTAGGTCTCTTTTACCATAAATTACAATGTTTAGTCAGTCCTTGATCTTTAAAGGTGCTCTGCATTTATGTTTTGCGGTCTTAGAAAGGGCTAGCGAGATACCATCTTGTTATATCATGTTATGATTGTTTTGCGAAAGTGTTGTCATCCGAGTTTTATTATTATGGCTCGCTAGCTAGTTATGCTATTGATATGAGTAATTGTGAGACCTAAGTGTTATTGTGAGTATGGTTAGTTCATAATATTTGTTGAAACCTGAATCATGGCTTTGCATGTTTACAACAACAAGAGCAAACAGAGTTTGTAAAAGTTTTTCTTTAGCACTTTCAGTTTATCAACTGAATTGCTTGTGGACAAGCAAAGGTTTAAGCTTGGGGGGGTTGATACGTCTCCAACGTATCTACTTTTCCAAACACTTTTGCCCTTGTTTTGGACTCTAACTTGCATGATTTGAATGAAACTAACCCGGACTGACGCTGTTTTCAGCAGAACTGCCATGATGTTGTTCTATGTGTAGAAAACAAAAGTTCTTGGAATGTGCTGAAAATCCACGGAGGCGCTTTTTGGAAAATATAAAAAATATTGGCGAAAGAATCAACACCAGGGGGCCCACCCCCTGTCCACGAGGGTGGGGGCGCGCCCTACCCCCTGGGCGTGCCCCCTGTCTCGTGGGCCCCCTGAGGCTTCGCCGACCTCAACTCCAACTCCATATATTCCGTCTCGCAGAGGAAAAAAACAGAGAGAAAGTTTCATCGTGTTTTACGATATGGAGCCGCCGCCAAGCCCTAATCTCTCTAGGGAGGGCTGATTTGGAGTCCGTTCGGGGCTCCGGAGAGGGGGATTCGTCGTCGTCGTCATCATCAACCATCCTCCATCACCAATTTCATGATGCTCACCGCCGTGCGTGAGTAATTCCATTATAGTCTTGCTGGACGGTGATGGGTGGATGAGATTTACCATGTAATCAAGTTAGTTTTGTTAGGGTTTGATCCCTAGTATCCACTATGTTCTGACATTGATGTTGCTATGACTTTGCTATGCTTAATGCTTGTCACTAGGGCCCGAGTGCCATGATTTCAGATCTGAACCTATTATGTTTTCATGAATATATGTGAGTTCTTGATCCTATCGTGCATGTCTATAGTCACCTATTATGTGTTATGATCCGACAACCCCGAAGTGACAATAATCGGGATACTTCTCGGTGATGACTGTAGTTTGAGGAGTTCATGTATTCACTATGTGCTAATGCTTTGTTTCGGTTCTTTGTTAAAAGGAGGCCTTAATATCCCTTAGTTTCCACTAGGACCCCGCTGCCACGGGAGGGTAGGACAAAAGATGTCATGCAAGTTCTTTTCCATAAGCACGTATGACTATTTACGGTATACATGCCTACATTACATTGATGAACTGGAGCTAGTTCTGTGTCACCCTATGTTATAGCTATTACATGAGGAATCGCATCCGACATAATTATCCATCACTGATCCATTGCTTGCGAGCTTTTCACATCATGTGCTTCGCTTATTTACTTTTCCGTTGCTATTGTTACAATCACTACAAAACCCAAAAACATTACTTTTGCTATCGTTACCTTTATTATCATACTACTTTGCTACTAAATACTTTGCTGCAGATACTAAGTTATCCAGGTGTGGTTGAATTGACAACTCAACTGCTAATACTCAAGAATATTCTTTGGCTCCCCTTGTGTCGAATCAATAAATTTGGGTTGAATACTTTACCCTCGAAAGCTGTTGCGATCCCCTACACTTGTGGGTTATCAGCAGCACAGAAAGTGTTCCTTCGGTAATCGGGGGTTGCATAATATCTCATAGTCATAGGAACATGTATAAGTCATGAAGAAAGCAATAGCATTAAACTAAATCGATCAAGTGCTAAGCTAACGGAATGGGTCAAGTCAATCACATCATTCTCCTAATGATGTGGTCTCGTTTATCAAATGACAACTCATGTCTATGGCCAGGAAACTTAACCATCTTTGATCAACGAGCTAGTTAAGTAGAGGCATACTAGTGACACTCTGTTTGTCTATGTATTCACACATGTATTATGTTTCCAGTTAATGTAATTCTAGCATGAATAATAAACATTTATCATGAATTAAGGTAATAAATAATAACTTTATTATTGCCTCTAGGGCATATTTCCTTCACCAACAATAAAAAAGGTTGCAATGTTGGGCTTGGCCCATGAAGCCGATCAAAAATTGATAGAAAAAATATAAAAAGGCCGAATTGCTGGGCTAGGCCCATGCAGAACACCGAATTGGACCGGGCTGAATCTTATCCACGTTAGCTTGCCATGCTGGATCCTACGTGGCCTCGGGAGGCTGCCAGTGACCAAAAAATTGGTCATAGAACCAACAACCTTTTACATATCACAAAGAAGGTCGTTGACCTTTTACATATCACAAAGAAGGTCGTTAATTTCAGTTTACGACCGCCAGCTTTTGACCATCTGTTTTTGGTCAAAAAAGTCACAAATGGAAAACAATGACCATTCAGTGACCAATAGTGATGGTCGCAAGTTGACGGATTTCTTGTAGTGGGTTTCGTTCATGTCTATGAGTTACCGAACCTACAGAGTCACAAGCTTAAGGCAATCACGATCTGCTAAGCGTTAGTAGCACATGAGTGATGAGAACATATTTGTGAAATTGTTTCATTAATATTCAGAATAGTTTTGAGAGGATCTGGAAGCGTTTCGGGGTCACCGAAAGGGTTTTGGAGAGTATCGGGTAATACCAATAAATAATATATAGGTGGAAATGTTTCCGGGGATGTTAAATTATATAATATATATATATATATATATATATATATATATATATATAAGGTTCTAATAATAATTAGAAAGCTTTTATATTAATTTAAATATTAACGGGCCTTAAAAGGCCTAGTGGTGGAAGGAAACTTGGGCCACCAAGGCCCAAGTGGAGGTGGTGCCTGATGATTCTACACTTTTTAGAGCTTATTTGTTGCATGTTCTCTTCATATATGTGACGACCGGATAATTAAGCTAAAGTAATCCCACGCTAATGATGCCACGTCACCACGATCACTGTTGCTAATCTCATAATGATTCAGATCTCGTTCAAAGTTAAATTCAAAATCAAGTCAAAGGAATAAAGTTTTCAAAAGTTAAAACTAAAATGTTCAAGATAGGTCAAATAAATCATGAGCAATTATGGTGGAGAAACCACATTTTGATAAAATAGTTAGATGCTCAAAATATAAACAAAACAATAACAAAAAACAAGCAAATAAAAAAACAAAAGGATAGAAAGAACTCCCGCTCGGCCCAACTGGGCCATGGCCCAGCCAGGCCGACCCAATTCCCCCCCCCCCCCCCCGGGGCCAACTGGCCCAGCTGGCCACTCCTGCCGGCCCAGTCGAACTGGCCCACCCCGACCTACACCTACCCCTCGACCGAACCCTAGAGCCCGTCGCCCCCACTCCCCCCCACTCCTCCCCGAAATATCTCCCTCCCCCATCTCTCCCTATTGGATCGGGAGGGGGAACAAACCGCTGACGCCGATGCCCCGATCCCGTCGCCCCGGAGCTGCCACGCCGTCGCTGGACCTCGTCGACGCCTCACCGTCCTCCTCCTCGCCTCCTCGTCCCTCTCCTCGCTGGAACGACGTCCCCGTCACCCCCCTCGACCCTGTCGCCCTAGACGGCCATCACCACCATCCCGACGCCGTTGCCGGAGCCACCGCGCCGTCCCCATCGCCGGAGCATGCCGCCGTCGAGCCCTCCCCGAGCTCACTCTCGCACACCTACAGGGCCCAGTGAGCCACCACCCCTCCCTTCCTCCTCTCCCCTCGATCTCTGTCACTGGCTCTGTCCACCCGCGCGCTCATGGCCGCGGCCTCGTCCAGCGCACGCGCGCCAGCTCGCCATGCCTCCCCTCGTCCCGCAGCTGCGTGCTGCAGGAGGCGCCGCTCCGCCCCGCCCCTGGCCACCGGCCCCTCGCGCCCTTAGCCTCCTCCCCTGCTGCTGCAGCCTTGAACCGCCGGGCCGCGCCTGCTTCCGCGCGCCCACACCGGCCCCATCCGCCTCTGCTCCACGGCTCACCGCAGCCCGCCTCACCTGGTGGCCTCGGGCACGAGCCTGCACGCCGCCGTCCCCTACGCTCGCCGCCGCCGCGAACTGTGGCCCCGGTCAGTCGATGCCCGGGTCTGGCGCCCTTGGGCTCCGTCCGCCGCACCCGGGTCAGCCTCGACGGGTGCCCACGCCCGTGCCTGTTTCCTGTTACCCGCGCGCCCGTTTGGCCCCTAGGGCCAATGACATGGGGGGCCCACCCCCTGAGAACGTTTTATAAAAATATATATATATATAATAAAAATAAAAACAATTAATTAATTGAAGAGTTAATTAACTTAATTAATTTTGATTAATTAAGCTGAACAACTAATTAAACTAGTTAACCTGTTTAATTAGTCTTAGTCAATGACAGTAGGACCCACGTGTCAGTTTGACCCAGTCAATTGACTGGTTGACTGCTGACGTCGTGCTAACATCATGCTGACGTCAAAAATGTATTTTAGTAATAAATTAATTTTGTTAATTCTAGAAAATGATTTAAAACTTTAAAAATTAATATAAAATAAACCGTAGCTCGGATGGAAAAACTTTGTACATGAAAGTTGCTCAAAACAAGGAGACGAATCCGGTAACGCAGCCCGTTCATCCGCCACACCTCCCTAGCATAGCAAACACGCAACTTTTCCCCTCCGGCTCATCTGTCTGAAAACGCGAAACTCCGGGGATACTTTCCCGGATGTTTCCCCCCTTCGACGGTATCACCTACTACCGCATTAGGTCACCTCTAGCACCGCGTATTACCATGCTACCCTTTGTGATACTTTGATTGCTCAGTTATTTATTGTGTTCCCCCTCCGTTACTTCTTTCTGGTAGACCCCGAGACTGCCGACGACCCCCAGTTCGACTACGGAGTTGACGGGCCCTCCTTGCCAGAGCAACCAGGCAAGCCCCCCCCCCCTTGATCACCAGATATCGCCTATTCTCCTCTATACTGCTTGCATTAGAGTAGTGTAGCATGTTACTGCTTTCCGTTGATCCTATTCTGATGCATAGCCTGACATTGTTGCTACATCTGTTGATACCTTACCTGCAATCCTAAATGCTTAGTATAGGATGCTAGTTTATCATCATTGGCCCTACATTCTTGTCAGTCTGCCTTGCTATACTATCGGGCCATGATCACTTGGGATGTGATCACGGGTATATACTATACATACATACATACTATATAGATGGTGACTAAAGTCGGGTCAGCTCGTTGAGTACCCGCAAGTCATTCTGATGTGGGGGCTGGAAGGACAGGTGGCTCCATCCCGGTAGAGGTGGGCCTGGGTTCCTGACGGCCCCCGACTGTTACTTTGTGGCGGAGCGACAGGGCAGGTTGAGACCACCTAGGAGACAGGTGGGCCTGGCCCTGTTCGGCGTTCGCGGATACTTAACACGCTTAACGAGATCTTGGTATTTGATCTGAGTCTGGCCACTGGCCTATACGCACTAACCAACTACGCAGGAACAATTATGGGCACTCCAAGTCGTGGTATCAGCCGAAGCCTTCTTGACGTCAGCGACGGAGCGGTGCGCCGGATTGGACTGGAACGCCTACTCTTGTATAAGGGAGGCTAGGTCTACTTCCGGCCGCCCTCGCAACATGCAGGTGTGCAATGGGCGATGGGCCCAGACCCCTGCGCGCATAGGATTTAGACCGGCGTGTTGACCTCTCTGTTGTGCCTAGGTGGGGCTGCGACGTGTTGATCTTCCGAGGCCGGGCATGACCCAGGAAAGTGTGTCCGGCCAAATGGGATCGAGCGTGTTGGGTTATGTGGTGCACCCCTGCAGGGAAGTTAATCTATTCGAATAGCCGTGATCTTCGGTAACAGGACGACTTGGAGTTGTACCTTGACCTTATGACAACTAGAACCGGATACTTAATAAAACACACCCTTCCAAGTGCCAGATACAACCCGGTGATCGCTCTCTAACAGGGCGACAAGGAGAGGATCGCCGGGTAGGATTATGCTATGCGATGCTACTTGGAGGACTTCAGACTACTCTCTTCTACATGCTGCAAGACGGAGGCTGCCAGAAGCGTAGTCTTCGACAGGATTAGTTATCCCCCTCTTATCCTGGCATTCTGCAGTTCAGTCCACTAATATGGCCCTTTACACATATACCCATGCATATGTAGTGTAGTTCCTTGCTTGGGAGTACCTTGGATGAGTACTCACGGTTGCTTTCTCCCCCCTTTCGCCCTTTCCTTTCTTTCTAGTTGTCGCAACCAGATGCTGGAGTCCAGGAGCCAGACGCCACCGTCAACGACGACTCCTACTACACCGGAGGTGCCTACTACTACGTGCAGCCCGCTGACGACAACCAGGAGTATTTAGGAGGATCCCAGGCAGGAGGCCTGCGCCTCTTTCGATCTGTATCCCAGTTTGTGCTAGCCTTCTTAAAGCAGACTTGTTTAACTTATGTCTGTACTCAGATATTGTTGCTTCCGCTGACTCGTCTATGATCGAGCATCTGTATTCGAGCCCTCGAGGCCCCTGGCTTGTATTATGATGCTTGTATGACTTATTTATGTTTTTAGAGTTGAGTTGTGATATTTTCCCGTGAGTCCCCGATCTTGATCATACACGTTTGCATGCATGATTAGTGTACGATTGAATCGGGGGCGTCACAAGTTGGTATCAGAGCCGACTGCCTGTAGGAATCCCCCTTCCACACTCCTTGGCCGAAGTCGAGTCTAGACATTGCAAAACTTTTACTAACATGGATGTGTGCCTTACGGGCCCACGTCGCCATTGGGTGGTATTAGGATCTTTTACTCCTCGATCTGTACTCTGGGAATCTGATCTCTCTTCTATTCAGGTTAAACGATTTTGTTACTAACTCTGACTCTAGGTTCTCGATAGTACTTTCTCTCGAAGAGCCTCTTCAGTCCAGATGATTACTCTGTGCACTGAAGGATTCCGAAGATACCTTCCGATATTCTCCCGAGCCCTTGTGCCCGTTGCTTTTGCAATTCCCTACCACTGCAATATCCCTATGGATAAATACTTACACCCGTCATCCTTACTTTATACCCAGTCGATCTTGTTATTACAAGATACCTCGAAATTCTCTCTAATGTTTCGAGAATACTTTGTGCCTACTGCCTTGCAGTTCTTTGCTATATGAATACCACTACGGATAATTTCTCGCCCTTACCGAGTATCCACTCATCCCCAGTTGATTCATGTATGTCACCAATCCTCGAAATATCATTCGATCTTCCGAAAATCTTGAGCATCTTATTGCTCTTGAAATTCTTGATTGCTTGCATTATGGTTAATCCCATAAGTCTAGTAATCTTGTTGACATCCATTGTCATTGTCATTTTGAGTCCGTTGATTCGATTTGTTGCGAATGCTCGCAATCCTCAAACAGATCCTAGAATTCATCCTTCCGGCTTAGACGTCGTTTTAATCATGAGCTGGTTCTCGCCAATTAAATTGTCGTTGATTGTGCCCCTAAGTCTATTGAACTTATCCATCCTTGATCAGAGCGTCTGCTTCTGATCCTTCGCTTTGTAAATCATAATTCCTTAGCAATTGAGCTCTAAGTTATTCAGTTGTTTCTATAATCCAATGTCTTTGCCTTGCTTCTTCCTCTGGTTGTGTGTCAATACTCACCCCAGATCCTTTGTTGGATTTTATCCGACAATGTCCTTCATATTCGATAACCTTGAGCCTTTCCTAGGATATATACCGCATTTGGTAAATTGTATCCTCTGCTTTGTCAACCATGCTCTGCTATCAAGCTTGTGTTAATTACTATCGAAGTTTGTAGTATATATTCCTAAGATGCCCTGGTGGGTTGAACCTACCCGTTCCCTAATCCGTGTGAACCCGAAAGATTTCACGGGTCATACTTATCTGGTATTGCACCAGGTAAAACTTTCAACAACTAATATCATTTTTATCTAGAGCAGTGAATTAATGGTCATGCATTGGAGAACTGGGAGTCGACCTTGGACTTTGTGTTCATGCCATGGACACGATGTAGAACTTATCATGAAAGCTTCTCTTAAATTAAGTATTCCCTTGGTATAAGTTCATCTTATATCTGAGAGCTGGCCTTTTGCAATCGTGGTTCTGACCATGTCCTCCTTTAAATACCTTTTCTCGTGCAAGTTTAAGTACTTGTCTTTTGCAGATCATTTCATGTGTCCACCATCTACTCTGCTCTATCCTCGAGTATTACCCCCTGGTATCTTGAGATTATCTTGGAACTGCATAACTTCTTATGAGTTCTTCATCAAATACTACATTATCACTGATTACAATTTTTCACGGGCTTCGAGTTATTAAACACTCAAAGACACCGATAACTGAACCGAGTCTGCACTATGGTTAAACAACTCTTCAGTAAGCTTCTATAAGTACAAGTTTGTACCCGATCACGCCATTCCTAGCCTGTTTGGCTATATCATTGTCGTGATGATTCTAACTGTGCTATCTGGTCCTTATTCTCCGAGCACCAATTTGCGACAATAACTAAGCTTACGTCGATTTTCCTCGTCATACCCTTTCACCTTAAACAACAAGCTTGAGTTTGAGTTGTGTCGTAACTGTGGTGCCAATAACCTCTTGCTTCATCATTCCTTTGACTTGATGTCGTCGCTGATTGATTACATCTTCATGAAATCTCTCGACAAATGTGTCATGATCATCATCAACCTTATAAGCTCTTCCGGGATATCAACCGGATCCACGATGAGAAATACCATCCTTGCCTCGATGATTTGTGTTATCATCAACCACTTTATTGCCTTCCCTCCAACACAAACTTGTTCGTGTTTTGTGTTATACCTTGAGTTCCTTGCTACCCAGCATTGTTCTTCTTTACCTTGGAATATTACCACCTTTTATGTCAAGAATGTCGTGAGAATTTCACCACCTCTTAAGAAATTCTTGTTGCAGCGATGCTTCTCGCCATCACCATTCTTTCTTGGTCCCCGTGTTGGTTCTAACCAGGATACCAACAGATGAACGGTGCTGTTTGGATTTGTCCCTTCTAGCAACCCTATTGCCTTGAAGTTAATGGTCGGCCGTTCATTCTTAGACTATTGATTATTGAATCACCATTCTGACATTGGTTGTGCAACCTAGCCCATATTCGGGTGCACCTTTCAACCAATGTTTAATTGTGTATGTTTTCCTTGAACATACATCATTACACCATTTGATCTGACAAATGTTATCTCCTTGTTCACATAATTGTGGAAATCCATCTTTTGTTAATCTCGATGAATTGCCGCTGATTCCATCAGCCACCTCCTCATCCTCTTGTTGGTTTAGTAATGAACTCATGTTTCAGAACTCGCTTCCATAGTTCATTTCCTGAGGATCTTATGATGTCTTCTCGTCAATTTTTGTTGCACCTTTTCATCTCAGGCATCCTGAGTCTAAGGTATCCTGACACCAATCAGATCTGAATCCCGGTCAGATATGATGGTTGGAACATATTTCCAAGAGTTTTAACATTGGTCTATATATCTCTCGGTAAGGTGATGTCATGCCTAGCACACCTGGCCGGAGGACCTATTGTTACTATTTCCTTTTTAGCAAGGTTATCCATTCTTCCCTGAGGAAATCGTAAGACTTATTCTACAAGTTATTCCTGATGGATCCTTTGTGTTTCCAAAGTCTGATCTTCACCTGATGACCATGTCAATGCTATCTCTAAGCTTGTCTTTGGTACTCCTATTTTCAACAAGAACATTTGAAGCCCAATGCTCAATGTGTCCTGCTCAATTACCCAAACACCATTGTTGGGTAGTGTCATGAAATTTCTCACCCCTTTCCTAAAGGGTTTTCTACAATTATATCATGTCGTGGATATCATGCTCTGCTTGTCCTTGGGAAGGATATACCCTTGAAATATGTATTTAAACACATTTTCCTTTCCATTGTCCTGTTTAATCTGATAATCATATTTTCCTTTTCATTGGTTGGTTTAACGTTGCTTGAGATCTATATGATCTAAGCAATAATAATCTTTTGCTTATATAAACACCTTTGTGTACAACCGTGTCAATAAGACCCTGTTACTATTGTTGATGACATTCCGGTAGCCACCGATGGACGAGAACTTTGCCTAATGGTCCGCCTCGTTCAACGAGCAGGAAAATGGTTCTCTTCGTCCCTCGCCCTTGGTATCGACATTGTTGCCAACATAACTGATAGGCTACCCTCTGACATGTCCTGTTATCATGACCATGCAAGATATCAATGATTTTCCTACTTTTAATCACATGGTGGGCCCATAACCCACAGTTCCACAGGATCAAAACCTGACTCTCCTGTACACCCCCGGTTTCCAAAGTTATTCCTCGCTCTTGACTTCTTATGTAACTCACAGGTCACCTGCTAAGTGATCTATTCAGGTATCAGACACAATACTTATTCGCGTTGCTCTGAAACCCTTTCACCATCTGATTAGGCATCAAACGCTTGCCTATCCGTTTGAAATTTCTCATGGTACCTTCTTACTTGCTCTCGACATCTTCTTAAGTTTCAATTCGAGAGATACTTATGATTCTTCCCCTGAGTTAACCATCTAATGCTCGATCTTGTTAGAATTCGTCCTTATAGGGTTTTCCCTTCTCACCTTTTCGTAAGTACGATGGAGATCCTAAAGAAAGGACGACAAACTTCATCATCATGACTTGAAGCAGAGGACTGAAGACATCAATGTAATGGATCGACCTCTTCGAGAAGAGCAAGTATGACCGAGAAGAAACGTTAGAATTTCGTAACCAAATCCCTTCCCCCTTACTTCCCCTCTTAAATCTCGGGACGAGATTTCTTGTAGTGGAGGAGATTTGTGATGACCGGATAATTAAGCTACAGTAATCCCACGCCAATGATGCCACGTCACCGCGATCACTGTTGCTAATCTCATAATGATTCAGATCTCGTTCAAAGTTAAATTCAAAATCAAGTCAAAGGAATAAAGTTTTCAAAAGTTAAAACTAAAATGTTCAAGATAGGTCAAATAAATCATGAGCAATTATGGTGGAGAAACCACATTTTGATAAAATAGTTAGATGCTCAAAATATAAACAAAACAATAACAAAAAACAAGCAAATAAAAAAACAAAAGGATAGAAAGAACTCCCGCTCGGCCCAACTGGGCCATGGCCCAGCCAGGCCGACCCAATTCCCCCCCCCCCCCCCGGGGCCAACCGGCCCAGCTGGCCACTCCTGCCGGCCCAGTCGAACTGGCCCACCCCAACCTACACCTACCCCTCGACCGAACCCTAGAGCCCGTCACCCCCACTTCCCCCCCCCCCCTCGTTACCCACTCCTCCCCGAAATATCTCCCTCCCCCATCTCTCCCGATTGGATCGGGAGGGGGAACAAACCGCCGACGCCGATGCCCCGATCTCGTCGCCCCGGAGCTGCCACGCCGTTGCTGGACCTCGTCGCCGCCTCACCGTCCTCCTCCTCGCCTCCTCGTCCCTCTCCTCGCCGGAACGACGTCCCCGTCACCCCCCTCGGCCCTATCGCCCTCGACGGCCATCACCACCATCCCGACGCCGTCGCTGGAGCCACCACGCCGTCCCCATCGCCGGAGCATGCCGCCGTCGAGCCCTCCCCGAGCTCACTCTCGCACACCTGCAGGGCCCAGTGAGCCACCACCCCTCCCTTCCTCCTCTTCCCTCAATCTCTGTCACCGGCTCCGTCCACCCACGCACTCATGGCCGCGGCCTCGTCCAGCGCACGCGCGCGCCGGCTCGCCATGCCTCCCCTCGTCCCGCAGCTGCGTGCTACAGGAGGCGCTGCTCCACCCCGCCACTGGCCACCGGCCCCTCGCGCCCTTAGGCTCCTCCCCTGCTGCTGCAGCCTCGAACCGCCGGGCCGTGCCTACTTCCACGCGCCCGCGCCGGCCCCATCCGCCTCTGCTCCACGGCTCACCGGAGCCCGCCTCCCCTGGTGGCCTCGGGCACGAGCCCGCGCGCCGCCGTCCCCTACGCTCGCCGCCGCCGCGAACTGCGGCCCCGGTCAGTCGACGCCCGTGTCCGGCGCCCCTGGGCTCCGTCCGCTGCACCCGGGTCATCCTCGACGGGTGCCCACGCCCATGCCCGTTTCCCGTTACCCGCGCGCCCGTTTGGCCCCTAGGGCCAATGAAATGGGGGCCCCACCCCCTGAGAATGTTTTATAAATATATATATACATATATAATAAAAATAAAAAAATTAATTAATTGAAGAATTAATTAACTTAATTAATTTTGATTAATTAAGCTGAACAACTAATTAAACTAGTTAACCTGTTTAATTAGTCTTAGTCAATGACAGTAGGACCCACGTGTCAGTTTGACCCAGTCAATTGACTGGTTGACTGCTGACGTTGTGTTGACGTCATGCTGACGTCATAAATGTATTTTAGTATTAAATTAATTTTGTTAATTCTAGAAAATGATTTAAAACTTAAAAAATTAATATAAAATAAACCGTAGCTCGGATGGAAAAACTTTATACATGAAAGTTGCTCAGAACGATGAGACGAATTCGGTTACCCAGCCCGTTCGTCCACCACACCTCCCTAGCATAGCAAACACGCAACTTTTCCCCTCCGGTTCATCTATCTGAAAATGCGAAACTCCGGGGATACTTTCCCGGATGTTTCCCCCCTTCGCCGGTATCACCTACTACCGCGTTAGGTCACCTCTAGCACCGCGTATTACCATGCTACGCTTTGTGATACTTTGATTGCTCAGTTATTTATTGTGTTCCCCCTCCGTTACTTCTTTCCGGTAGACCCCGAGACTGCCGACGACCCCCAGTTTGACTACGGCGTTGACGGGCCCTCCTTGCCAGAGCAACCAGGCAAGCCCCCCCCCCCCCCTTGTTCACCAGATATCGCCTATTCTCCTCTATACTGCTTGCATTAGAGTAGTGTAGCATGTTACTGCTTTCCATTGATCCTATTCTGATGCATAGCCTGACATTGTTGCTACATCTGTTGATACCTTACCTGCAATCCTAAATGCTTAGTATAGGATGCCAGTTTATCATCGTTGGCCCTACATTCTTGTCAGTCTGCCTTGCTATACTATCGGGTCATGATCACTTCGGATGTGATCACGGGTATATACTATACATACATACATACTATACAGATGGTGACTAAAGTCGGGTCAGCTCGTTGAGTACCCGCAAGTGATTCCGATGTGGGGGCTGGAAGGACAGGTGGCTCCATCCCGATAGAGGTGGGCCTGGGTTCCCGACGGCCCCCGACTGTTACTTTGTGGCGGAGCGACAGGGCAGGTTGAGACCACCTAGGAGACAGGTGGGCCTGGCCCTGTTCGGTGTTCGCGGATACTTAACACGCTTTACGAGATCTTGGTATTTGATCTGAGTCTGGCCACTGGCCTATACGCACTAACCAACTATGCGGGAACATTTATGGGCACTCGATGTCGTGGTATCATCCGAAGCCTTCTTGACGTCAGCGACGGAGCGGCGCGCCGGATTGGACTGGAACGCCTACTCTTGTATAAGGGAGGCTAGGTCAGCTTCCGGCCGCCCTCGCAACATGCAGGTGTGCAATGGGCGATGGGCCCAGACCCCTGCACGCATAGGATTTAGACCGACGTGTTGACCTCTCTGTTGTGCCTAGGTGGGGCTGCGACGTGTTGATCTTCCGAGGCCGGGCATGACCCAGGAAAGTGTGTCCGGCCAAATGGGATCGAGCGTGTTGGGTTATGTGGTGCACCCCTGCAGGGAAGTTAATCTATTCGAATAGTCATGATCTTCGGTAACAGGACGACTTGGAGTTGTACCTTGATCTTATGACAACTAGAACCGGATACTTAATAAAACACACCCTTCCAAGTGCCAGATACAACCCGGTGATCGCTCTCTAATAGGGCCACGAGGAGAGGATCGCCGGGTAGGATTATGCTATGTGATGCTACTTGGAGGACTTCAGTATACTCTCTTCTACATGCTGCAAGACGGAGGCTACCAGAAGCGTAGTCTTCGATAGGATTAGTTATCCCCCTCTTATTCTGGCATTCTACAGTTCAGTCCACTGATATGGCCCTTTACACATATACCCATGCATATGTAGTGTAGTTCCTTGCTTGCGAGTACTTTGGATGAGTACTCACGGTTGCTTTCTCCCCCCTTTCCCCCTTTCCTTTCTTTCTGGTTGTCGCAACCAGATGCTGGAGTCCGGGAGCCAGACGCCACCGTCGACGACGACTCCTACTACACCGGAGGTGCCTACTACTACGTGCAGCCCGCTGACGACGACCAGGAGTAGTTAGGAGGATCCCAGGCAGGAGGCATGCGCCTCTTTCGATCTGTATCCCAGTTTGTGCTAGCCTTCTTAAGGCAAACTTGTTTAACTTATGTCTGTACTCAGATATTGTTGCTTCCGCTGACTCGTCTATGATCGAGCATCTGTATTCGAGCCCTCGAGGCCCCTGGCTTGTATTATGATGCTTGTATGACTTACTTATGTTTTTAGAGTTGAGTTGTGATATCTTCCCGTGAGTCCCTGATCTTGATCGTACACGTTTGCGTGCATGATTAGTGTACGATTGAATCGGGGGCGTCAAATATACTATGTCCCATTGAACTGAATATTTGTCGTTATGCATGATTACCGGTATTTGCACTTATCATTGTGAGCATCGGACATTTAGTGTTTTATATGATTCTTATTAGTTTTCCTTGTTTTCTTGTGTCTACACGTGTTTTGGAGCAACCTAGGACCAAGCATGATAAAATACCAAGGATGGGATTGATATAGAGTCAGCCAGGGGTCAGACTTGGACATTTCGGAGGGCGGAAAAAGTCATTTTTCCAAAGTGCTCCAAATCAAGTTCTAAGACCAGAAATGGATCAGTGTCAATCATACAAATCAAACGAGCCCAAGAACGTCAAATGCAGAGTTCGTACGAAGATTTGACGGTCGTTTTACAGGAGGAGGACATATCAAAAGACGATGTTCCGAACGACCGCACGTGTCATTTGAGCGGTACTTTGATGTGTAGGCAGCTCCGGAAGTTTCCCTTCCAGAGGGGATTCTTCCCCAATTTTGTCCTTGTTCGATCCCACAGGATCCTTGGCTCGTAAAGAAGAGTTTGATAGACTTTGACTCATTGTGAGCCATTGGATGGAGCCCATCAAGAGAGGAGGCTAGGGAGGTGTAACGCCCCAGACACACCCGCCGGTGGTCGTTACTCCTGGCGGGATCTAGACTGGCCCCACAGATCAATACTAGTCTTTTCTGCCCACGAGTGAGGACAAAGTGCGTAGAAAAGACTAGTATTGATCTGCGGGGCCAGTCTAGATCCCGCCAGGAGTAACAACCACCGGCGGCTCCATATATATCATCTACAACCCTAATCGCTTTCTCCATCTTCCACAACACATCTCATTTCATCCACATCCCATCTCCATTGCTACTCCATACTAGAGAAAAAGGGACAACAACCAAGGGAAGAAGGAGGAGGCTCCACCACCATGAGCATCGGTCGATGCCCTCGCGCCGGTGCCACCACCATAGGTGTGTTGGGGAATGTTGCATGGAAAACAAAAATATTTCTATGCACACGCAAGATCTATCCATGGAGATGCATAGCTACGAGAGGGGGAGAGCATCTACATACCCTTGTAGATCGCTAAGCGAAAGCGTTTATCAACGCGGTTAATGTAGTCGTACTCTTCGCGCCCGATCACGATCCAACCTATTGAGTATATGTGTTGTGCATATTGTATATTGGGCCCACTTCCTAGTTTTTCTTGTATAGTTGAGGTCGTGGTACACCATTGTACATCATATATATGTGCGATTGCACCTCAGTAATACATAGTGCAATTCCAACAACATACATGGTGTCCGTTTTTAGGTTACAACCCTCGCTTCCCCTCCGCCACCGCTGTCGCGCGCCTCCTTTGCGCCGCCGCCGCCCCAGCCACCGTCGTCGCACCGCGCCTTCTCATCGCGATCGCCGCCGCCGCTATCTTCTCACCCCCCCCCCACCCGCGCCTTCTCATCACGATCGCCGCCGCTACCTTCTCCCCCCCCCACGCCACTCCCTCCTGCTGCTCTCGCCGCGACACTCGCAGCTGCCTAACCCTAGCGCCGCCACCGCTTCCCTTAGCCGCCGCCGCAACCTAGCCCCACACTGCGGCTGCACCTCTCCCTAGCCGCCTCCACCGCTTCCCTTAGCCGCCGCCGCAACCTAGCCCCACACTGCGGCTGCACCTCTCCCTAGCCGCCGCCACCAAACCCTAACCCGAGCCCTCGCCGCACCACCACGCCACCGCCATGTGATCTGTCACCTCGACCGGCTCCTCCAACCCCTCCAACCTGTTCGCCGACGCCAACCCTCCCGACGTCACTGACATCCACAACCTCAACATCTATGAGCGGGTTCCGATTCGTCTCTCCCAGACAGACTCCTCATACTACGCGTGGAAGACGTACTTCTCCCTCGTGTTCCGGGAGTACCACCTCCTCGACCATGTGGACGGCTTCGTCGACTCCAGCCTTGTGCCCGAGTTCCATGACTGGTCCACCATCGATGCCACGCTCATCCGGTGGTTCTTCCTCACCATCTCGCCAGACCTATTTCAGATGGTCGTGTAAGACGGTGATGACACCCATGCCGTGTGGACCAAGCTGAACGGGCTCTTCACCGACAATCGTCTTCAATGTCGCGTTTTTTTGTAGCAAGAGTTTTTCGGATGCCACCAGGACAACTTCTCCGTCGACGACTATTGTCAAGACTCTTGCAGACGAGCTCGACGATATTGGTGCAAAGATTGATGATGATCTCCTCCTCAGCACGCTCACCACCGGCCTCAACGAGGACTTCGGCAACGCCACGCCAAACCTCACCCTCATCCCCAAGCTCTCCTTCGCCAAGTTTATTGCTTACCTCCGGCTCGAGGAGCGGCGGATGAAGCAGGTAAAGGCGCGGGCCATCCACACTGCCCTCGCCGCCGGCACCACCCGCGGCGGGCCACCACCTCCACCCGCTGCCCCGGCTGTGCCTCCACAGCAGCGCCACCCAGCGCCCTACCCGCAGCCGCATCACCCCGCCCCTCCTGCACCACCCGCCGATTGGCGCCGCAGAGGCAGGCACGGCGGCCAGCAGCAGCCACAGGCCGCGGGCCCTCCTCGTCAGCTGCAGCAGCCCCAGGAGACTCCTATGTGGGTCGGCGGGTACAACCCATGGACCGGTGTCGTTCATGCGTACACCATGACGGTCCCATGGGCACCTGCGTCTAGGAGTACCTATTGCTCCATATCATGCTAGTGTGGTAGGAATTGCTGGCATCCATTGGGACAGCATGATTTTCTTGCACCCTTACAAATTATGATTTTGATGTTTCTGTCGAGTACTTATTGTAGTCTTGCTTTCACAGGTTATGGAGACCTTGAACATGATCAGGAAACACATCAGCACAACAAAGTGAAATTCCTATGCACATTCACATCAGCTGGTATGATGCTAATAGCAAACCTGGTTTTATTGGCCTGAAGGCGCACTTCAGGTGGTCTGCGACAACTTCTGTAGGTGGTTGATATAGCCCTTGCAGTAGAACCCAAGGGCTAGGTAGCGCAGAGTAGCTTGTTCCCCTCCGTAGGCAGTAGATTTTGCTAGTCTTTGAGCACCTTGTAACCGACCCACCCAAACCATGGTTACTGGTTAGTCCTTGTGCTTGGTTGTGATGCTACCTGCTGGTCTGTAGAGGATAGGCTTTATTGGCCAGCAACAATGGTTGTGGTGTGCTTGTGACCAAATTTTCATTTTATGACTGAAAATGTGTGGCGTTTATGTACTCCCTCCGTTCCAAAATCATTTGTTTTGTAATATTTTGGAACGGAGGGAGTAAGAGCTTTGTGTTGGAGCAAATGATTTGTGTTAGCTCTTATCTCAGAAATCTACACTTGGCTGTTTTATTTGTCAATCTTGATATAAGGTTGTCTATATGATGATGATATGCGGCAAGATGGCAAGTTGTAACATTCCCTTGTTCGCTGCATCCCTCTCCTCGGGATCGATCGTCGTCACTGCATCTTTGGCCGACGTGATGGATGAGCTGCCGGGTGAGCAGCCCCTTAGACGAGCAGGGGGCTTCATCGGATGGCGACTTACAGTTTGCGTTGTCGATTGGAATTGTAGCCTTCAACAGCAATTTATCGATTTCGTAGCATTCATCAGAAATTTATCAATTTCACTTACAAGTCAACCGTTGGCCTGTTGCTCAATACTGAAGAAATCCAGAGAAAAAGGAATCTTCTATTAATAGTAATATAATTAAAACGAAATTTGTATTGATAATAATTCAGACACATATTACAGTGAACAATCACATGAGTATAGTAGAATCAGACACCGATTACATAACTAAAACGAAATTTTTATTGATAATGCTAATTTAGACACCGATTACATCAAGAATAGCCCTATTGTTAAGTTCGATTTCAATGACCAAATTTACACCTAGACTAACTCTGATTCTGATGGCTAGGACGATTAACACTAACAACTAAGCCACACTGGACTCTGAATCTCAGTATCATGCCGTGGGTCACTCATTCAGTTGCTCCAGGCGAAGTAGGGAGACACGGGTCCCATGGCCGGCGACCAGTTTGTTATATTTGTGTCGAATATACTATGTACGTAAGGGGTTACGTGGACTTGGAGTTGTAATTGGTGTGGTTAGGTACGAGTTGTGTAGGAGTCGGACACTTGTATCCTAGGCCTCTTATATACGGAGGGGCACCACACGTTGTAACCCATGATGACTTGATAGCAACAGGTACGCGGGGGAGCCGACGGCTTGTGTCGGCGCCCGGGCGGCCGGTGTTGCGGTATCTTGGGGAGGAGCGCCCGTAGTCATGCCCCGGGGATGTAGCCATATCGGTGAACCTCGTTAACAAATATCGTGCCTCGGTGTGTCGTCTATGATCTTGCATTAGCGTTTTATTCTAACAAGTGGTATCATGAGCAAGGTTGCGAGAAGGCTATGCGGAAGATCATCGAAAGGTACGAGGATCATGCTCGACGGGTGCCATGGAACGTCTGATTGGTGCAAGGTGGAGCATGGCGGCGATCGTGGATGTGGTCGGTGGTGTCGGACACTTCGGGCAGGAGGCCTGGACCGTTCGATGGGCTGCAGTCGGTAAGAATCGGCTAGACGTGGCGATCGGACCGACGTAGTGGCTGTTGAAGACGTTGCGGAGGCGACGGTTTCGGCTCGCGATCAGACCGACGACCAGACGTGGGGGACGGCCGGATAGATCGGAGTGTGAGAGCATCGAGATGATGCGCTCGGTGTTGTACAAGGGCGGAGGCACGGCACTGCGGACGGATTGTGTCGGCGACGCTGGGGGCCAGTGTACGGCACGGCTCGTGCACGGATGATGCACGAGGTGGCGTCTGTTTTAGCAGGGTTGGCGTACAGTGTGCGCGCGACAGGGCAAGTTACAGATTGCTGGCGAAGATCAAGATCAGAGACTAGGCGAAGTTGTTCGTCGAGATCAGCGACGGATTTTTCCCGAGGCACACAGACAGAGGAAAGCAAGGTCACGGCGTGGGGCTGCGTACGCGAGACAAGCGTGTTTCAGCATCGTGCGGCAGCAAGTCTCCATTGGCCGCATGCGCTAACGCGTGTTGGTGGAGGAGTCTACAAGATTAGCAGTGATTGCATGGAAGTTTCTAAATTAATCAAAGGAAAGCTAGCATACGTGCTGGTGCAGTTGTTTAGTTTGGTATGCAATGCATTGGGCCCGGTTTTTTGGGTAAAGGCCGGTCAGAATTAGAATTGAGTCAGGAGACTTGTGCAGGCCGTGTCCGTGAGGCTATGAAACTCGTTTTCCGTGTCAGGCAAGGGGAAAAAGGGCCGGTTCTACCAGCGGTAATAAAAGGCTGGGAACGTCGAGGCGAACAGGCACAGAAATCGTCTGCAAGTTCAGAAAAAAGGTGGAGCGGGCTGGTTTTCCGTGATAGCTAGTTTGATCAGCCACGGTGATTTCTGAAGGGCTGATTGGGTGCGGTGCAAGTCAGGGTTCTTGGTAGATCGCGGACTGCGGCGTGGCTTCAGACGAGGAATACGGGATCAGTGATCTTTTTCGTGAGGAAGTCGCAGAGGAAAAGGGCGGTAAGACCGGCGGCAACAGGTCGGTTAGATCGCGGCTCGGCATGGCGCCGGGGTTCACCAAGTTTGATGTGGAGAAATTCGATGGCACGGGTAACTTCGGTCTATGGCAGACAAGAGTCAAGGATATTCTGGCGCAGCAGGGAATCTTGAAGGGTTTGCAGGATACGAAGCCGACAAGGTTGACAATGATGTGTGGGAGGATATGCAAGTGCAGGCGGCCGCTACCATACGGCTTTTGCGGATCAGGTCATGTATCATGTCATGGACGAAGATACTCCTAAGGGAATTTGGGACAAGTTGGCAAATCGTCATATGTCCAAGTCAGCGACCAATAAGCTGTATTTGAAGCAAAAGTTCTATGGGCTGAAGATGCAGGAGGGGTCGGATCTTGTGGAGCATGTGAATGCCTTTAATCAGTTGGTCACGGATCTAGCGCGTCTGGATGTGAAGATTGAGGATGAGGATAAGGCACTACTTCTTCTTGTTTCGTTGCCACCGTCCTATGAGCATTTGGTCATTACATTGACACATGGAAAGACAACCATCAATAATGAGGAAGTCATTGCAGCGTTACTTGGACATGAGTTGATGAAGCAAAAGAATGCTGCAGAAAGGGAGAGTACTCAAGGTTTGGGGTTGGCAGTTAAAGGTTATCAGCTCAGGAAGGGACAAGAGGTGGAGATGAAAAAGAAGAAAAAGGTGCAGTGCTACAGGTGCAAAGACTGGGGACATATAAAGAGGGAATGCCCAGAACTGAAGGGTGAGGCAAGTTCTAATGCGGCTACTCATCATGATGGCTCAGACAGTGATAATGATGTTCTCGTTGTATCTAATAGACGGTCAACAAAAACTGAAGCGTGGATGTTGGATTCAGCTTGCTCTTTTCATGCGCCGCCCAACAGGGAGTGGTTCTCTTCGTACAAGTCTGGTGAGTTTGGTTTAGCCTATGTGGGCGATGACACAGGTTATCGTGTTGCTGGAGTAGGTGACATCAAAATCAAGATGGTTGATAGAGTTGAGCGGATGCTTCGGGGAGTCAGGCATGTGCCAGGGCTAAGGAGGAATCTAATTTCGCTTGGTGTTCTTCATGATGGTGGTATGGAATTCCGTTATGATCGGGGTACGAAGACCATGAAAATCATGGAAGGTGGGGTGACTGTGATGATAGGAGAGAGGACGGCTTCGCATCTTTACAAGTTGCAAGGGAGCACTATTGCAGGTGGAGCCATGGGGAGTGGAGCTGCAGGAGTAGCAGTGGAGTCTCACGGTGGCGGCGGGTGACGGTGTCCTGGACTAGGGGGTACTCACCACGTCATCTCCCGATCTATTAGATTGGGCTGAGGACCCCCACGGCCGTATACTCATGGGCCAGTCCAGACAGGTGCCGCATACAAGGAAGATTCTACAAGACTTTGCGATCAAGACAAGGACTCCTCCCCCACCGGCGTATTCGGCTAGGACTCTTGTTATCCTAGGCCTCTGGTGCATTATATAAACCGAGGCCAGGCTAGTCGATAAAGATATACAACAATCATACCATAGGCTAGCTTCTAGGGTTTAGCCTCCTTGATCTCGTGGTAGATCCACTCTTGTACTACCCATATCATCAATATTAATCAAGCAGGACGTAGGGTTTTACCTCCATCAAGAGGGCCCGAACCTGGGTAAAACATCGTGTCCCTTGTCTCCTGTTATCATCCGCCTAGACGCACAGTTCGGGACCCCCTACCCGAGATCCGCCGGTTTTGACACCGACATTGGTGCTTTCATTGAGAGTTTCGGTGTGTGATCGACAAAAGGATCGATGGCTCGCCTGCAGATCAACTGCGACTTCGGCACCTTCTTCACCAGCTCGACTGGTCACCTTGGTTCGACCAAGAATTGCGCCCCGTGTTCGGATCACCATGTTCGGACGAGGGCCTTCATCAAACATCAACTCCGGTCTCTATCAAGATCACGGAGGAATCATCCATGGAGCTCGGGGGCTCAACGTCAACATTGCGCTCAAGCGACCGTGCTGTTTTTCTGGACAGCGAACTCGTATCCTCTGCCACCACCTCCTCGAGTATCGCTTTGACGATCGCCTTGGTGGAATTGTGCGGAATTGAGTCTACAACAACCCTGGAAAATTTCGTCGAGTTCCGATGGAGGAATCTCTCGCAATCCACGATATATCGGAGCCCTGTCAAATCTGGACGGGAATCTGGACGAGTTTAGGGCGTGGCGTCCAGCTTCTAGCTCGGACGTCCTTTGGAAGATCCAACCGTTGATCGGCTGCGGAATTCCTATATTTACCACCCCTCCAAATTTCAGTTCGATCCGACCGTCAGAACTCCGGGAACCTTCCGATTAGTGCATCACTTTTCGGATCTGTTTTCTGCGCGAGAACGAATCCGACCCGAATTTATCTTTTTTATGAACGGGATTTCGGACATCCTTTTTGAAGGAAGTTTTGTATGGGATATTGTGTATTGTTCCCAAACACATCCCACTAACCTTAAGATCTTTTGAACATGATCTTCAACATCATTGCTGGTGTCAAACCAGTTCGGCAATATTGTTCCACGGCTGCCGACCCGCGCTAGACACGTCGTCACTTTGTTGAGCTGAGCTTAACTTCTTCGGATCATCATCTCGGCAAGCCGAACAAGAGTCCGGCATCGCGAAGAACAAATCATCATCAACATCGCCGCCCCACGGATTACACGGAGCGGGAATATCGGCATCACCGCACGGTCGCCTCATCAAGCCGGCATCGAGCACGTCATGACCTGCATCGGCAGGGCTGCACTGTTGCTCCTTCAAGCCGGTGTCCATCACGCCAAACTACTTCGATATCTCGGCTGGACCGGAGGATTCATCATCTCTTCATCAACCTACTCCGGACACTTCGACGTCACCAGCCGACCAGCTTCGTCACGATTAGCTGGACCGAGGGCTTTGCCTCAGCAAGCCAGCCTTTGCCAGCATCATCCTCCTTCGGATTGCTACAACAAATAAACCAGGTGCTATTAATCCTAATATTTTTTGTTTGTTTAGGTTTATTTTTCCCAAGGAATTATTACTCTGGTTTGTCCATCATATGTTGACAGGACTATCAAATGGTGGCCGCATTAACGACGGTCGCATCATGGTTCGGTCAGTCTCCGTACATAGTCCGGCGAACGCCGCATCCGGAGCACGGACCGACCTGTGAATTCAGGCTTTGCCACGCCTTTACCGCATCACGCCGACGCCCTGCATCGACATCGACCTCGGCGCCAGGCCATATTTCTTTTATTACTCACTTTGCATAAATTATTCATTATGCGACAATTTTTTTAATTATTATTATCACTATTATCTCCGGTTTGCACTAATTTTTGTGCACAGGAAAATGATCCAGCCGGACTATATCCTTTGGCGTCACCTCGGCTGGACGGGGGGCTTCATCAACACTTCATTACCCCATGTCGGGGACTTCGGCATCACTCTGCCATTCTGCATTTACCGAGCTATGTCACCACTTCGGAATGCCGAGCTCTTTGCTCCGCCACCTCGGGACCGGCTTGGGGGACGGAACCTTGTCCCGCATCAAGCTCGGACCACGTCGTCAATACCGAACACATTAACCAGCTAAGTTGTCTTCATGCTCAAAGTTTTAAAATTTTAACTTGTGTTCGGTTCGACCAAGCATTATACTTTTTTGGAAAAAAGTGGCTTGTAAAAATTTTCCTTGTCCAAACTTTGTTTGCACACACTTGACGTGCTATCCGCGCTCATTATACCTAGGGGCTTCTTTAACAGAAGCTTATTAATACGGGATTTATGCCCAACACATGTGTCACACTTCCGCATGTACCTTTTATTCACCATTATATGCATCGATATGACTTAAGTTTTGGCCAAGCTGGGTTGCCTGGCTCATGTGCTTACCCCTACGTTCCCGATTGTTCGGCTAGGTGGTAAAGGGAGCACCTCTGCGATTGTTACTGCCGGGTCAGCCGGATGTGTACCTCAGACTGGGTGAAGCCGAAAGCTAGCGTTCTTAAGGGAATACTCGGTCGGTGAACTAAAAGATGATTTCTTACCTATTTATTTACCTGCCCCCAGATGTTTTTCTGCTCTTTCCGCAGTCCGGACATGCACTTTAGGGCATGCCTCCCAGGGAAAGGAACCCCTAACGGAACTATTCTCCCTGGAAGATGTTTCTTACTAACCATGTAATATAACATAACTAGTTGGGTACTTGTCTGATAAAGCACTAATGACCCCTACGCCTGGTCTCCACGCATGCCCCGGCTTTTATAACCGCGAGGGTATTCGGACACACTCCGGACTATTGGGTCCAGAGGTTGAAGCGAAAAGGTCCGCTACGACAAACGATCTACAATCCGGCTAGAAGGCATTTTACATGTCACCTTACATTATATAGTCAACTTTTACCCAAGTCACTTGGGGGCTCTTATGTTTATTTGAGCCATTTTATACTAAGTGTTTTTCTCCTTAGTCGTTGCAAAGTTTTTATTATTTATCACTCCTTTTTTTGACACGAGTGTGCGGTCACTAGCCGGGGAGCTTAATTTCTCTCTCAAAGCCGCTAGAGTTTAGTTTGCCAAACTGGCCTGATGAGAAGTACTCCGCCCTCGGGATAGGAGGTTGAAGCCGTAGGCTGACCCGCTCGAAGTCCTGAGATAGGATGTATCATGTTAAAGCACGACAGAAGCACTTCTTTTTTCTAAGACCAATTTTAGGATTGGCACCGAACACTTGATATTGTTCGGACGTCATGTTTTCACTGACGTTTCTTGGTTTTCCAAGCTTTTTGGCACTTTTAAACTATTTGTGCTTTTCCGGCATTAGTCTCGCAGTGCAACGCCGAACACCTTTTAGGGATTTCGGCAAAAATATTCTCGGATATTGCTATATATGAATCGGTTTCGAATTGTGTCTTCGGTAAATAGTTGGGTTGCTCGGCTCCCGCACTTGCTTCCTATGTTCCGTTTTGTTCGGCTAGGCGTGCAAAGGGAGAACCACTGCGATTGTGCTTCCAGCTCACATGGTTAAGCTCCTCAGTGGAGAAAGCCGAAAACTGACTGTCACAATAAGCGTAAACTGGTCAGTGATCCGATAACTATGTTAAATAACAGGCCGTTCATAACATTGGCCGAAGTGTTTACGGCTTGACCTCGACTGTCGCCGAACACTACCGGGGGCTATTAACTAGCCTCTCCAACTAAATCCTCGATATTTTGCTCTTACATTGGAGCTGAGGTTTTATGATCATGCTTAGCATGACAACCCAAAGAAAGGAACCGATAGCGGGACTATTTTCTTTGGAAGACATTTCTTCTGTTAAACAGTAATATAATATATCTCTCCGCGTACCTTTTTTTATAAAACTGTATGGCCAGATTTCCTTGTTTGTCGTCCTCATAAAGGCTTTATAAAGTAGGACAAACACTCCTTAGCTATTGGCCGAGGAGGTGGAAGCCGATGGTCGGTCAACAAAGTTTTGTACAATGCGGATCCGAGCATCAATGACGTAAAGTACTTGGATACATAGAGTCATTACACATAATTTGTGATTTTACTATCGATATTGATCCTTAATTCGGCCACCCGTGCCCGCATTAAGGCTCGGGGGCTACTGGGCTTCGGGCTTATTATTTAAAACATATCAAAGGGGCATATTGATCCCCTGATCTGGTGTTGCCACCCGACCAGTGTCTCGGGGGCTACTGCAGTGCTTGCCCAATGCAGAAAATTTTATGTGCAATATAGTTTCCGAGGAGATTTTGATCCTCAGGTTGGTCGGCCGCACCCAACCTGAGTCTCGAGGACTAAGCACGCTGCTTTTAGTGTCCCGAAGTATTCTGCCGAGCTTAGACTTGATCCTCAGGCCGATTTTGCAAATCAACCTGAGTCTCAGCGGCTACTGGGATCAGCGGTCTTACGTCATCCTTCAGGTGCATCTCGGGTTTTAGACCGATAAACACCTTGAGGGCTACTGGCTATATATCTCGGCAGAGAATAAATTGCAATAATAAAAAATATTGACAAAAAATCGGCCCACAGTCGGGGTGGTGCACCACCTCGGAAGTAGTCCGACATAAAGCTCGGGCGCTAGTGGCTGGCTCCATAGAGGGCATTTCCGGCATTAAGCTTGGCTAAACTCCTTCAAACTTCTTTGAACCAAGGTGATTTACGACACCTCGGATACAGTCCGGCATTGGAGCTCGGATACATAGTCCGGCGTTGGAGCTCGGATACATAATCTGGCGTTGGAGCTCGGATACGTTCCGGCGTTAAAACTGGGAAGCGGTCCGGCGTTGGTGCTCGGCTGAAAAGATACCTCGAATGGAGTCCGGCGTTAGAGCTCGGACGCAAGAGGACGCTGCCGCCCGGGAACAACTTCAAACCCGAGGTGTGGCATAAAAATAACGAGGCATTGATAAAGGCCGGAAACTTAAAGGGGTTCCTCGGATACCCGACGTGTAAACCCGTCGAATGCATTTCGGCGATCCTCAAGATCGAAGATAAAGAAGATTCGTTGAACCAGTTTTCAAGACTGATGACCGAAGATGAAGAACAGTTCTGAAGAATCGAGGAGCGTCCCTAACTTGAAGACCAGTTCAGGGGGCTACTGACGGTGTCCTGGACTAGGGGGTACTCACCACGTCATCTCCTGATCTATTAGATTGGGCGAGGACCCCCACGGCCGTATACTCATGGGCCAGTCCGGACAGGTGCCGCATACAAGGAAGATTCTACAAGACTTGGCGATCAAGACAAGGACTCCTCCCCCACCGGCGTATTCGGATAGGACTCTTGTTATCCTAGGCCTCCGGTGCATTATATAAACCGAGGCCAGGCTAGTCGATAAAGATATACAACAATCATACAATAGGCTAGCTTCTAGGGTTTAGCCTCCTTGATCTCGTGGTAGATCCACTCTTGTACTACCCATATCATCAATATTAATCAAGCAGGACGTAGGGTTTTACCTCCATCAAGAGGGCCCGAACCTGGGTAAAACATCGTGTCCCTTGTCTCCTGTTACCATCCGCCTAGACGCACAGTTCGGGACCCCCTACCCGAGATCCGCCGGTTTTGACACCGACAGCGGGTCTGGCCCGTCGGGTAGCTTTCAGTAAGCTACAAAGAAGACAACCCAAGTTCGGAGTACATGGAGGTTCGAGCATGGACGACTTCTAGGTGGTGGAGAATATTCGCCAAGGTGGAGTTTGTTATATTTGTGTCGAATATACTATGTACGCAAGGGGTTACGACTTGGAGTTGTAATTGGTGTGGTTAGGTACGAGTTGTGTAGGAGTCGGACACTTGTATCCTAGGCCTCTTATATACGGAGGGGCACCACACGTTGTAACCCATGACGACTTGATAGAAACAGGTACGCCGGGGAGCCGACGGCTTGTGTCGGCGCCCGGGCGGCCGGTGTTGCGGTATCTTGGGGAGGAGCGCCCGTAGTCATGCCCCGGGGATGTAGCCATATCGGTGAACCTCGTTAACAAATATCGTGCCTCGGTGTGTCGTCAATGATCTTGCATTAGCGTTTTATTCTAACACAGTTAGCGCATCCCGAGAAGCACTTCCCCTGTATCACGCCTCCTCTGCTCGCCAGCCCGCAGTCGCACAAGCACGTCGCAGAGGAGCCACCGTAGGGGCTTATCATGTGAGGCTGCGGCAGCTGCTACTGGATCGGCGCCAGCACCAGCGCAAACGAGCCATCAAAAGGGCCTGTGCGAGGCGGCTGCTGCTGGATTGGCGGCGGCGCCGACACCAGCGCCGGTGAGCCACCGCAAGGGCTTGTGCGAGCCGGCTGCTTCTGCATCGGCGGCGACAGCGCCACCGAGCCGGTGATGGTGATCTTGACCCCGCGCCGCATGAGCTTATCAAGCAGCCGCACGGTGTTGCGCGCGTCATCCAGCCCGCAGTACAGGCGGCCCTCCCAGTCCAGCCCTGCCGCCCTAACCGCTTCCTGCAGGTTGACCCGCCCTCCGCCACCGAGCGCCGCCTAGAAGGGGACTCTCAGATTGATCCACTGATCGAAGTACGAGGGCTTCTCGATGCCCTTGAAGCGGCACTCGAACTCGAGCATGGTCCGGCAATCCCAGTCCCCCCATGCCACGACGGCCAAGCGGACACGTCTCTTGTTCCCTGCCCCCGCCGTCGCCGCCTTCAACCAAGCGTCGTGCAGCCAGAGCGCCTCGCCGAGATCCACGCCGCCGTCGACGTCCTCCTGCCGGATGCCGGTGAGTTCCCTGCAAAACTGGGTCAGCACAAGGTGATGTTTTGGACGAACATACCTGCGAAACGCGAACTCGATGCGGCCGGTGGCGCCGTCGACGAGCACGGCGGGGAACTCGATGATTTCCTGCGGGAAGATCTGCGCGTCTTTGACGCACGTCGCCTCGAAGTCGACCACCACGAAGAAATCGAAATCTTGCTCCAGCCCCTGCCCACACCCCGCCATGATCGCTGCCATGTTCGCCGGAGTGCGCGCAAACTCGAGATGGGGGGAAGTTGGGAAGATAGGCGGCGAAGATGGGGGAAAGATCAGATCGAAAACTAGGGTCGCGAACCCGCCGGTGCGCCGTCCCCTTTAAATCCCAATCCAATCCGATGCTTTTCGCAACAACGGTTCGCGGGTGTTTCTTTTTATGTCGTTGGTGATATTTTTTTAATCTAATCCTTTTTTGGGGATTTTTTAATCTAATCAACAAACCAAAGGCTGTGATTTTCAGTTGGATCAGCAAACCAAAAGCTATTTCTAATTTATTTATTTTACACTGAATAAGTTTTTACACTGAATAATTTATTCCTTGTTCAGGCTTATTTTCGGGCTTTCAGGCTAGGCTGTCCTAGTTGGGATGTCCATGTCCGGGTCTACGCTAGGCCTATCACGTGCTCCCTTCACACCACGTGGGCTACTGCCCCAGGATGGCGAGCAAACACGCAAATTGCGCTCCTCGTTTCATACTTTTGGGCAGGCTGAAGTAGCTCCTTCATGGACCGGTTTTTTGGCGAGTGTTTTCTTTTGATTTTTTTCATTTTTGTTCTTTCCTTTCTTTTTTATTCTCATTCTTTCTTTCTTTCTGTGTTATTTGCTTTTTTATGTTTATTTATTCTTTCCATTTCCCCCTCTTTTCTTCCCCTTTCCTTTTTCTTTTCTTTTACTATTTTTTGGAAACATCTTTCAAATTTTTTGCTTTTTATAAATTATGAACATTGCTTCAAATTGTGAATATGTTTTTGAAATCATGAACCTTTTTTAAATTCAGCAACATTTTTTATAAATTTGCGAAGACTTTTTAAAATTGTGAATACTTTCCAAGCTCATGCATACTTTTTCGAATGTCATGAACATTTTTTTAAGAATACTTTTTTGAAATTCATGAACATTTATTGAACCGGTGAATCGTTTTTATGTAACATTTTTTTAAAGAAATGAGTGGATTTTTTGAAATACATGAATATTTTTTGAAAATTGTGAACAATGTTGATGAACATTTTTTAACTCATGAACATGTTGTTCTAATTCACGATCTATTTTTATTTTTTATATGCAGTTTTTTTAAAAAAAATCATGAACTTTTTTTGATTTCCTGAACATTTTTTGACTATTCGAACGTTTTCGAATCCATGATGTTATATTATTTCCTGAACATTTTTCAAGATCATGAATATTTTTTTAATTCTTGAATATTTTATTATTTCTTGAACACTGTTTCTGAAATACATTAGTTTTGGAAGAAATAAAAAAGGTGTGTTCCGCCCCATCATGGGCCGGGGCAAAGGGTTGCGCTAGGCGCCGGTAAGCCGGCCGAAAACTCGTTCGGTTGCACCACAGCCACATGATTGAGTGTGTAACGGCCGTTGGATCGGTGGTTTCCCATAACAAAAAAAAAGTCAACAAGAAGCAGGTGTTCACTAACCTCCCCTGCTTAGCTCGACACTAGCACAACGTTGTTTGGATCGCAAAAAATTGCCACATAACGCGCTCATGGCCAAATTGTCCATCGGTTGCACCACCGCTCGTCGATGCTTGATGTCGTCGCCCCACCACAGTTGCTTGACAGCCGCACCCGGTTACAGCACCGTGCGCTCCAATTCCAGCTCGCTGCCATGACGGTTGCAACATCGGGGCTCCCATTCCAGCTCATTGTATGTCGATCGTAGCATTTGTTGCCTTGATTTGCAGCTTGCCACCGTGCTGGTTCTACCTTACTGCCATGCCGATTGCAGCACTAGGGACTCCTAGATGCAGCTCGTCGTCGTTCTTTTGGCCCCCTCGATGCACCGGTTCCCGCTTTCGATGGTGCCCGTGGTAGCACTCCGGGTCGCTGGTGCAGCATCTCAGCATGGCCCTCATAGCATCGCCGGTGGTTGGCTCTAGCTCTCGATGGTGCCCATTGTAGCACCCTAAGTGCCAGTTACATCGTCCTGCATCGCCGACATGGTTCGCTTGGCTGCCCGATTGCATCTTCTGATGTCTGCAGTAGAAGCTTTCATCTCTGGTAGTTGCAACACCAGGTAGCCGATGTCGTGGTCGTGTGCTTGTCGGTTGAGCTGCTAGCTCAGCTAGTTGCAGCACCTTGCAACTCATCCCCTGTCCTTGCCACGCATGCCAAAGTTGTCTCGCAACACCGCTCGCCTGCTTTAACCTGCATTGTCGTCGCCCCTCCCTTTCGCCTGTCGTAGCTCGTGGTCGACCTTGGCCGCAATGGAAAAAGTGGTAACAACCTTGCCTGTGATGTGGCGTGGAAGGTGGAAGAGAAAAGGAGATAGAGGAAGGAAGGGGAACAAGTGGACGAAAGCAAATGCGTGTGAAAAGATAAGGGAGAAAAAGCAGCGCATGGCCCCACCGTGTGTAATGCAAGCGTGAGACAAGTCGAAAACTTAGCCGGTCGACCGATATGAATAGTTTACACGGCACAAGAGGGTACGGGGGGAGGGGGGGCAGGGTGCACGTTTTGTGATGTCGCTGCGCGCACTACGCCGAATAGGAGGTCCTGTCGCACCCAGAAGAAAGACCGTATTCTTATTTTCAACCTTAAGCGCTAGATACAGTTCAATTCGCTAACAGGCGCGCACCCTCCACTACATCATGTATGTCCATGGGACGACCCACGTTGGTCTTTCTTATTTCCACCATGTTTTGAGGAACCTTTGCAATAAATGTACTCGTGGTTTTCTAGGTGGTTGTTTCTTCTGGTTTTACCCGTCATGTTTTTTTGCCAGTTTTTACATTTTGTTTTTCATTTTTCGTTTCCTTTTCATTACTTCCTTTTGCTTTTAGGTTTATTTTTCCTTTCTTTTTCATTTTTAAATCAAATTCCTAAACTTATTTTCACAAATCCATTAACTATTTCAAATTTGTTTTCCTGTTTCCAAATCTCAGTGAACTTTTGTTCCAAATTTCGTTAACTTTCATCAAATTACAAACTTTTTTTGTAAATCTCATGATTTTTTCCAAAATCGATGAATTGTTTTTCCTTTTCCAAATATCTGTGAACTTATTGTTTCAAATGCATCAACCTTTTCAACTTACGATTTTTTTCCAAATCCCCTGAATTTTTTTGCGAAAATCAATGATTTCTTTTCAAAATCTCTATGAAGTTTTGTTTCAGATTTAATGAACTTATTTTAATTCTCATGATTTTCTTTCCAAATCTCGTGATCAATAGATATACCTTAACAGGACTAAGAAAATGATCCTAGTGTATGGAGGTGATGAAGAGCTCATGTAAAGGGTTACACCAATGCAAGGTTCATGACTGATCCAGATGACTTTAGATCTCAGTCAGGGTTTGTTTTTACACTAAATGGTGGCACAGTAAGCTAGATGAGTTCTAAGCAAATTATCGTGACGAATTCTACAACAGGGAGTCAGAGACAAAATGTATGGCTGCTTAAGAAGCATCCAAGGAGGGCTATCGAATCAAGAAGTTCATCACCGAGCTTGGTGTGGTCCGAAGTGCGCTGGACCCAATGGATCTTATTGAGACAATAGCCACGTTGTGGCCCAGGAAAGGGAGCCAAGGTCAACAAGAAGTCCAAACCTTTTGAACACCAATTCCACATAATACAAGATTTTATGGAGCATGGATTTGTGAAGATTCGAAGGATTCATATAGGGCATGTTTGGTTGCCTGCATATGGCCCAGTTTGGCCCGTGCAGGAAGAAATTGGCCCATTTGGTTTCTTGCGATTACTGTGCAGCCCGCATTGCATGGAACTTAAAGCACGTCCAGGCCAGGCCGAGGGGAAACGCCCGAATCGGCAGTAGCTCATGAGCCTGGCTCGGGCGAGGGAGGGGAGGGCGACGCGCTTCTCTCCTCGTGCGACCAGGGAGATGGAGGGAGCTCACCCGCGTTGCCAAAAAATTGGCATGAGGATTTCGGCTCACCTCCCGCCGAGTCCACCCCTATTTAGCCCTTCCCTCACTGCCCCAACTCCCTCCACCATTCTCCCTCCGTTCGAGCTTTCCCGCCGACGCGCATCGGCACCGACGAGCAGGTAAGTGGCGCATCTTCGTCGGCCGACGGTTCACGGCGTCGGCGCTCCTTCACCGGCCGGCGTTGATCTTCCATGACCGCCCCCTCGTCCTCAAGCTGCAGCCATGGCCTCTGTGAGTTCAATCCCCCTTTCTCTCTATTCCTTCTATCTAGATCTAAGTTGCAGCTAGGGTTTGATCTAGATGCATGGTTGATTAGTGGTCTGATCTGTGAGCTGATATGATTGATTGCTATGCCGCGGTTGCAATTAGTGGTAGGGCTAGATGTTCAAGCATGTGGTAGCTAGATTAGTAGTAGAGTTTGAAGTTGAACCTTGTGCTTGTGTTGATTCATGATGTCTACTACACAAACTTCTTCTTGTAGATGTTGTTGGGCCTGCAAGTGCATAGGTTTGTAGGACAGTAGCAAATTTCCCTCAAGTGGATGACCTAAGGTTTATCAATCCGTAGGAGGCATAGGATGAAGATGGTCTCTCTCCAACAACCCTGCAACCAAATAACAAAAAGTCTCTTGTGTCCCCAACACACCCAATACAATGGTAAATTGTATAGGTGCACTAGTTCGGCGAAGAGATGGTGATACAAGTGCAATAAGGATAGTAGATAAAGGTTTTTGTAATCTGAAATAATAAAACCAGCAAGGTAACTAATGATAAAAGTGAGCGTAAATGGTATTGTAATGATAGGAAACAAGGCCTAGGGTTCATACTTTCACTAGTGCAAGTTCTCTCAACAATAATAACATAGATAGATAATATAACAAGCCCTCAACATGCAACAAAGAGTCACTCCGAAGCCACTAATAGCGGAGAACAAACGTAGAGATTATGGTAGGGTACAAAATAAGTTATTCTTTCGGATCAATCTATAAAAGAGTTCGTACTAGAATAACACCTTAAGATACAAATCAACCAAAACCCTAATTTCACCTAGATACTCCATTGTCACTTCAAGTATCCGTGGGCATGATTATACGATATGCATCACACAATCTCAGATTCATCCAAACAACACAAAGTACTTCAAAGAGTGCCCCAAAGTTTCTACCGGAGAGTCAAGAACGTGTGCCAAACCCTATGCATAGGTTCCCAATGTCACGAAACCCGCAAGTTGATCACCAAAACATACATCAAGTGGCACATGATATCCCATTGTCACCACAGATAATCACGGCAAGACATACATCAAGTGTTCTCATAAATACTCAATCCAATAAGATAACTTCAAAGGGGAAACTCAATTCATCACAAGAGAGTAGAGGGGGAGAAACATCATAAGATCCAACTACAATAGCAAAGCTCGTGATACATCAAGATCATGCCATAGAGGAACACGAGAGAGAACACGAGAGAGGGAGATCAAACACATAGCTACTGGTACATACCCTCAGCCCCGAGGGTGAACTACTCCCTCCTCATCATGGATAGCGCCGGGATGATGAAGATGGCCACCGGTGATGGGTACCCCCTCCGGCAGGGTGCCGGAACGGGCTCCCGAGAGGTTTTTGGTGGCTAGAGAGGTTGTGGCGGCGGAACTCCCGATCTATCTTCTGTTCTGGAAGTTTTAGGGTACGTAGGTATATATGGGTGCAAGGGGTACGTCGGTGGACCTCCGGGGTGCTCACGAGGCAGGGGGCGCGCCTAGGGTGGTGGGCGCGCCCCCACCCTCGTGGGCAGCCCGGGACTCCCCTGACGTGCACTCCAAGTCTATCAGGTTGCTTTCCTTCCAAAAATAACTTCTCCAGTTGATTTCGTTCCGTTTTGACTCCGTCTGATATTCCTTTTCCTCGAAACACTAAAATAGGCATAAAATAGCAAATCTGGGCTGGGCCTCCGGTTAATAGGTTAGTCCCAAAAATAATATAGAAGTGGATAATAAAGCCCAATATTGCCTAAAACAGTAGATAAAGTAGCATGGAGCAATCAAAAATTATAGATACGTTGGAGACGTATCAAGCATCCCCATGCTTAATTCCTGCTCATCCTCGAGTAGGTAAATGATAAAAAAGAATTTTTGATGCGGAGTGATACTTTGGCATAAATTCAATGTAAATCTCCTTAATTGTGATATGAATATTCAGATCCGAAAGATTCAAGACAAAAGTTCATATTGACATAAAAATAATAATATTTCAAGCATACTAATCAAAGCAATCATGTCTTCTCAAAATAACATGGCCAAAGAAAGTTCATCCCTACAAAATCATATAGTTAGGCTATGCTTCATTTTCGTCACACAAAGATGTTCCCAACTTCTATAGCCCGATGACAAGCCAAGCAATTGTTTCATACTCAAATAATCTCAAACTTTTTCAACCTTCACGCAATACATGAGCGCGAGCCATGGATATAGCACTATGGGTGGAATAGAATATGATGATGGGGATTGTGTGGAGAAGACAAAAAAGGAGAAAGTCTCACATTGACGAGGCTAATCAACAGGCTATGGAGATGCCCATCAATTGATATCAACATGAGGAGTAGGGATTGCCATGCAACGGATGCACTAGAGCTATGAATGCTCAACAAAAGAAAACTAGTGGGTGTGCATCCAACTTGCTTACTCATGAAGACCTAGGGCATTTGAGGAAGCCCATCGTAGGAATATACAAGCCAAGTTCTATAATGAAAAATTCCCACTAGTATAAAAAAGACAACTTATGAGACTCACTACATGAAGAACAAGGTGCTACTTTGAAGCACAATATATGAGACTCACTACATGAAGAACAAGGTGCTACTTTGAAGCACAAGTGTGGAAAAAGAGATTGTAGCATTGCCCTTTTTTATTTATTTTCTCTTTTTTGGGCCTTTCTTTTTTTCTTTTGGCCTTTCTTCTTTTTTTGGGCAATGCTCTAATAATGATGATCATCACACTTCTATTGATTACAATATAAGGATTACAACTCGAAACTTAGAACAAGATATGACTCTATATGAATGCCTCCAGCGGTGTACCGGGGTGGTGCAATGAATCAAGAGTGACATGTATGAAAAATAATGCATGGTGGCTTTGCCACAAATACGATGTCAACTACATGATCATGCGATGGCAATATGACAAAAGTAATGTATGCCATGATGATGATGATGGAAGTTGCATGGCAATATATCTCGGAATGGCTATGGAAATGCCATAATAGGTGGCTGTTTTGAGGAATATATAAGGAGGTTTATGTGTGATAGAGCATATTGTATCACGGGGTTTGGATGCACCGGCGAAGTTTGCAGCAACTCTCAAGGTGAGAAAGGGCAATGCACGGTACCGAAGAGGCTAGCAAAGGTGGAAAGGTGAGAGTGCGTATAATCCATGGACTCAACATTAGTCAAAAGAACTCATATACTTATTGCAAAAATTTAGAAGTCATCAAAAACCAAGTACTACGCGCATGCTCCTAGGGGGATAGATTGGTAGGAAAAGACCATCGCTCGTCCCCGACCGCCATTCATAAGGATGCACAAGCCAGGTACACTTCATGTTTCAAATTTGTTACACAACTTTAACCATACGTGCATGCTACGGGACTTGCTAACTTCAACACAAGCATTCTTTAAATTCATAATCACCCAACTAGCACGACTTTGATATTATCACCTCCATATCTCAAAACAATTATCAAGCATCAAACTTTTCTTAGTATTCAACACACTCATAAGAAAGTTTCACATATCTTGAATACCAAGTATATTAATATTAAGCAAATTAACATGCTATTAATGACTCTAAAAATAATCTAAATGAAGCATGAGAGATCCATAGTTTCTTTAAAGAAATCCACCACCGTGCTCTAAAAGATATAAGTGAAGTACTAGAGCAAAAATTATCACGCTCAAAAGATATAAGTGAAGCACATAGAGTATTCTAGCAAATTACAATTCATGTATGGCTCTCTCTCATTTAATAATTTCAGATCTTGATACTTTATTCAAACAGCAAGCAAAGCTAAAGAAAACTACATTGCAAGGATAGCACAACTCATGTGAAGAAGCAAAAACTTAGGCTCAACCGATACTAACCGATAGTTGTTGAAGAAGAAAGGTGGGATGCCTACAGGGGCATCCCCAAGCTTAGATGCTTGAGATTTCTTGAAATATTATCTTGGGGTGCCTTGGTCATCCCCAAGCTTGAACTTTTGTGTCTCCTTAATTCCTCTCATACCATGGTTTCTCTTTTTATCAAAAGCTTCATTCACAACAAACTCGACAAGAACTCGTGAGATAGGTTAGTATAAACCAATGCAAAACCTTATCATTTCCTACTGTAAAAAATCACTAAAATTATTATTCAACATTGAATACTAAATTCCTCTGCATATCTAATACTCCTATCCTCAAATAGAATCATTAAACAAGCAAACATATGCAAACAATGCAAACATAACAGCAATCTGCCAAAACAGTACAGTCTGTAAAGAATGCAAGAGTCATCATAATTCCCTAACTCCAAAAATTATGAACTAAAATTAACACTGTAATAAATTTATCAGAGCTCAATATGCAAAAAGATTCAACATTATACCACTCTCTGACTTTTCTAGGGAATTTTTTCAACAGCGGTAAACTTTCTGTTTTCAAACAGCCACATGTATACTAGCAAAATAAGCATGGCAAAGGCTATCCTTGACTTCTTTATTGAAACTAAAGATGCAAAACATTATTATAACTAACATAAAGCAAATAGTAACAAGAGAAAATGACGCTCCAAGCAAAATACATATCATGTGGTGAATAAAAATATAGCTCCAAGTAAAGTTACCGATGAACAAAGACGAAAGAGGGGATGCCTTCCGGGGCATCCCCAAGCTTAGGCTCTTGGTTGACCTTGAATATATCCTTGGGGTGCCTTGGGAATCCCCAATCTTAGGCTCTTACCACTCCTTCTTCCATAGTCCATCGAATCCTTACCCAAAACTTGAAAACTCCACAACACAAAACTCAACAGAAAACTCGTAAGCTCCGTTAATATAAGAAAATAAAACCACCACTTAGGTACTGTAATGAACTCATTATAAATTCATATTGGTGTAATATCTACTGTACTTCAACTTATCTATGGTTCATACCCTCCGATACTACTCATAGATTCATCAAAATAAGCAAACAACACATAGAAAACAGAATCTGTCAAAAACAGAACAGTCTGTAGTAATCTGTATCAAACGTATACTTATAGAACTCGAACAATCCTACCAAATTAGGAAGTGCTAAGCAATTTCTGTACCAATCCAAAGAAAAAAGAATCAGATCAAGATCACGTTTCTGTGAATTAACAAAACTAATTTACTGGGCGAAAAAGTTTCTGATTTTCAGCAGGATCAACACAACTATCACCGTAAGCTATCCTAAAGGTCTTACTTGGCATTTTATTGAAACAAAAGCTATAAAACATGATTACTACAGTAGAATAATCATGTAAACACACAAAAACAGTAAGGATAAATATTGGGTTGTCTCCCAACAAGCGCTTTTCTTTAATGCCTTTCTAGCTAGGCATGATGATGACAATGATGCTCACATAAAAGATAAGAATTGAAACATAATGGGAGCATCATGAAGCATATGACTAGCACATTTAAGTCTAACCCACTTCCTATGCATAGGGATTTTGCGAACAAACAACTGATGGGAACAATAATCAACTAGCATAGGAAGGTAACACAAGCATAGCTTCAAGAATTTAAGCACATAGAGAGGAAACTTGACATTCCTACAAGCATATATTCCTCCCTCATAATAATTTTCAGTAGCATCATGAATGAATTCAACAATATAACCAGCACCTAAAGCATTCTTTTCATGATCTACTAGCATAGAAAATTTACTACTCTCCACATAAGCAAAATTCTTCTCATGAATAGTAGTGGGAGCAAACTCAACAAAATAACTATCATGTGATTGAAAATTAAGATCAAGATGACAAGTTTCATGGTTATCATTATTATTTAAAGCATGCGTGTCATCACAATAATCATCATAGATAGGAGGCATGCTTTCATCAAAATAAATTTGCTCATCAAAACTTGGGGGACAAAAAATATCATAATCATCAAACATAGCTTCCCCAAGCTTGTGGCTTTGCATATCATTAGCATCATAGATATTCAAGGAATTCATACTAACAACATCGCAATCATGCTCATCATTCACATATTTTATGCCAAGCATTCTATGTAATTCTTCTTCTAGCACTTTGGCACAATTTTCCTTCCCATCATACTCACGAAAGATATTAAAAAGGTGAAGCGTTTGAGACAAACTTAACTCCATTTTTTTGTAGTTTTCTTTTATAAACTAAACTAGTGCTAAAACAAGAAACAAAAAGATTCGATTGCAAGATCTAAAGATATACCTTCAAGCACTCACCTCCCCGGCAACGGCGCCAGAAAAGAGCTTGATGTCTACTACACAACCTTCTTCTTGTAGACGTTGTTGGGCCTGCAAGTGCACAGGTTTGTAGGACAGTAGCAAATTTCCCTCAAGTGGATGACCTAAGGTTTATCAATCCATAGGAGGTGTAGGATGAAGATGGTCTCTCTCCAACAACCCTGCAACCAAATAACAAAAAGTCTCTTGTGTCCCCAACACAACCAATACAATAGTAAATTGTATAGGTGCACTAGTTCGGTGAAGAGATGGTGATACAAGTGCAATAAGGATAGTAGATAAAGGTTTTTGTAATCTGAAATAATAAAAACAGAAAGGTAACTAATGATAAAAGTGAGCGTAAACGGTATTGTAATGATAGGAAACAAGGCCTAGGGTGCATACTTTCACTAGTGCAAGTTCTCTCAACAATAATAACATAGATAGATAATATAACAAGCCCTCAACATGCAACAAAGAGTCACTCTGAAGCCACTAATAGCGGAGAACAAACATAGAGATTATGGTAGGGTACGAAACCACCTCAAAGTTATTCTTTCGGATCAATCTATAAAAGAGTTCGTACTAGAATAACACCTTAAGATACAAATCAACCAAAACCCTAATGTCACCTAGATACTCCATTGTCACCTCAAGTATCCGTGGGCATGATTATACAATATGCATCACACAATCTTAGATTCATCCAACCAACACAAAGTACTTCAAAGAGTGCCCCAAAGTTTCTACCGGAGAGTCAAGAACGTGTGCCAACCCCTATGCATAGGTTCCCAATGTCACGAAACCCGCAAGTTGATCACCAAAACATACATCAAGTGGCACATGATATCCCATTGTCACCGCAGATAATCACGGCAAGACATACATCAAGTGTTCTCATAAAGACTCAATCCGATAAGATAACTTCAAAGGGGAAACTCAATTCATCACAAGATAGTAGAGGGGGAGAAACATCATAAGATCCAACTACAATAGCAAAGCTCGGGATACATCAAGATCGTGCCATAGAGGAACACGAGAGAGAACACGAGAGAGAAGACAAGAGAGAGAGATCAAACACATAGCTACTGGTACATACCCTCAACCCCGAGAGTGAACTACTCCCTCCTCGTCATGGATAGCGCTGGGATGATGAAGATGGCCACCGGTGATGGGTTCCCCCTCTGGCAGAGTGCCGGAACGGGCTCCCGAGAGGTTTTTGGTGGCTACAGAGGCTTGCGGCGGAGGAACTCCCGCTCTATCTTCTATTCTGGAAGTTTTAGGGTACATAGGTATATATGGGTGCAAGGGGTACGTCGGTGGACCTCCGGGGTGCTCACGAGCCAGGGGGCGCGCCCAGGGACTCCCCTAACGTGCACTCCAAGTCTATCAGGTTGCTTTCCTTCCAAAAATAACTTCTCCAGTTGGTTTCGTTCCGTTTTGACTCCGTCTGATATTCCTTTTCCTCGAAACACTAAAATATGCATAAAACAACAAATCTGGGCTGGGCCTCAATATTCCCTAAAACAGTAGATAAAGTAGCATGGATCAATCAAAAATTATAGATACGTTGGAGACGTATCAAGCATCCCCAAGCTTAATTCCTGCTCGTCCTCGAGTAGGTAAATGATAAAAAAGAATTTTTGATGCGGAGTGATACTTTGGCATAATTTCAATGTAAATCTCCTTAATTGTGATATGAATATTCAGATCCGAAAGATTCAAGACAAAAGTTCATATTGACATAAAAATAATAATATTTCAAGCATACTAATCAAAGCAATCATGTCTTCTCAAAATAACATGGCCAAAGAAAGTTCTTCCCTACAAAATCATATAGTTAGGCTATGCTTCATTTTTGTCACACAAAGATGTTCCCAACTTCTATACCCCCGATGACAAGCCAAGAAATTGTTTCATACTCAAATAATCTCAAACTTTTTCAACCTTCACGCAATACATGAGCGCGAGCCATGGTTATAGCACTATTGGGTGGAATAGAATATGATGATGGGGATTGTGTCGAGAAGACAAAAAAGGAGAAAGTCTCACATTGACGAGGCTAATCAACTGGCTATGGAGATGCCCATCAATTGGTGTCAACATGAGGAGTAGGGACTGCCATGCAACGGATGCACTAGAGCTATGAATGCTCAACAAAAGAAAACTAGTGGGTGTGCATCCAACTTGCTTGCTCACGAAGACCTAGGGCATTTGAGGAAGCCCATCGTAGGAATATACAAGCCAAGTTCTATAATGAAAAATTCCCACTAGTATAAAAAGACAACTTATGAGACTCACTACATGAAGCACAAAGTGCTACTTTGAAGCACAATATATGAGACTCACTACATGAAGAACAAGGTGCTACTTTGAAGCACAAGTGTGGAAAAAGAGATAGTAGCATTGCCCTTTTTTTGGGGCCTTTCTTTTTTTTCTTTTGGCCTTTCTTTTTTTTGGGAAATGCTCTAATAATGATGATCATCACACTTCTATTGATTACAACATAAGGATTACAACTCGAAACTTACAACAAGATATGACTCTATATGAATGCCTCCGGCGGTGTACCGGGATGGTGCAATGAATCAAGAGTGACATGTATGAAAAATAATGCATGGTGGCTTTGCCACAAATACGATATCAACTGCATGATCATGCGATGGCACTATGACAAAAGTAATGTATGTCATGATGATGATGATGATGATGGAAGTTGCATGGCAATATATCTCGGAATGGCTATGGAAATGCCATAATAGGTAGGTATGGTGGCTGTTTTGAGGAAGATATAAGGAGGTTTATGTGTGATAGAGCATATCATATCACGGGGTTTGGATGCACCGGCGAAGTTTGCACCAACTCTCAAGGTGAGAAAGGGCAATGCACGGTACCGAAGAGGCTAGCAAAGGTGGAAAGGTGAGAGTGCATATAATCCATGGACTCAGCATTAGTCAAAAGAACTCATATACTTACTGCAAAAATTTAGAAGTCATCAAAAACCAAGTACTACACGCATGCTCCTAGGGGATAGATTGGTGTGCTATGCTTATTGTCAATGTGTGCTACGATTGTAGGACATGAACACGCAGATGCAAGATCTTAGTCAGGCCCTTGTCCTATCCGACAACCAGTTTGCTCCATTGTTTGTCAAGGACTCGTAGCCTATATCCGAGGTGGCACCTGATTCAGAGATGTTCGCGTTTGATTCCCTCTATGTGCCAGTAGTGCTCGTTGAGCCAACTCCTCCTGCTGCTGCTGTCACTACACTCAAGGTAGCAGCAGCAAAGGCAAGGAAGGATGGTAGGTCGAACAACATGAAGTGGCAGCCGTTCATGTCCATGTTCATGCTGAACAAGATGTGTGAGATCATCTCTAGTGGAGTTAGGACTGACAAGGGCTTCAAGGAGGTGCACTTGAACACCGTTGCGAAGTAGGTGTTCGAGTTCTATGGGCAGGAGGTGTCTGCCACCCAGGTGTACAACCACCTGAGGAAGTGGAGAAGTCGATGGATCCAAGTGTCCAAGCAGAGAGACCTTAGCGGCGCCTCATGGGATGAGAACACTTGCTCCATAGTTCTAGAGGCAGAGCACTACGCCGGCCATGTCGCGGTTAGCTCACATCCCTCTTCCTTTTCATACTGTCCACCATTGCCTACTCCTAATCGCAACTAACAACACTCATGTTTCATTCTTAGGACCACCCAAAGGACGCTGAGTTCCTCAACACACCCAGACAGAACTACAACCAGATGCAACACATCTTCTCCTTCGGGCTGGCAATTGAGAAGCATGCCATGGGCTCGGGGGAGCCTCTTAGTTCTCCCATGCCAGACTTCCCTGTGACCCTGGACGTCGAGGTCCTTGATGGCCCTGACAAGCCCTTCGTGAAGCCCTTGACAAGCCATTTGACCCCGTCCATGATAGGAAGAGGAAGAGAGGAGGCCTAATGGAGGAGGAGATCAATGTCTTTTGCAGCATGACTGAGGTGGTGAAGGAGGTGGTGATACGTCTCCAACGTATCTATAATTTATGAAGTATTCATGCTAATATATTATCATTCTTGGATGTTTTACAATCATTTTATAGCAACTTTATATCATTTTTTGGGACTAACCTATTGACCCAGTGCCCAGTGCCAGTTGTTGTTTTTGCTCGTTTTTTACATCGCAGGAAATTAATATCAAACGGAGTCCAAACACCGCGTAATTTTTTGGAGATTTTTTCTGGACCAGAAGGTACCCAATGGGCCTGAGGTGCACCTGGGGGGCTGAGGGGGGCAAAACCCGCCAGGGCGCGCCAGGGCCCCCTGGCGCGCCCAGGTGGGTTGTGCCCACCTCGGTGGCCTCCCACCCCCCTCTTTGCACTATAAATTCCCAAATATTCCGAAACCCTTCGGTGTAGCCCTAAATCAAAAGTTACGCCTCTGCAAGGTCTCTGTATCTGTGAAAACCAATCTAGACCCCATTTCGGCACCCTGCTGGAGGGGGGAATCATCTCCAGTGGCCATATTCATCATCCCGGCGGCCACCACGATGAGGAGGGAGTAGTCCACCCTCGGGGCTGAGGGTTTGTACTGGTAGCTATGTGTTTGATCTCTCTCTCTCTCTCTTGTGATCTATATCATGGGCTTTGTTAATATAGTCGGATCACATGATGTTTCTCCCCTCTATACTCTTGTTATGATGAATTGAATCTTTACCCTTCAAAGTTCTGTCTTGTCGGATTGAATATTCAGAGATGAGAACACATGATATATGTCTTGCAATATGAATACGTGAGGTGACAATGAGGTATCCTATTGATTCACTAGATATGTATTATGGCATTCAACTCGCGGATTCCCGAGGTGATATTGGGGTAATCTATGCATAGGGGTTGATGCACGTTTTTCTCCCGCGGAAACTTTGGGGTCTCTTTATAGTTCTTTGTGTGGATTGAGTATTATGCTATGAATTTGCTTTGGTGTTATTCTAGTACGAACTCTAGGATAGATCGAACGGAAAAAATGGCTTTGTGTTATTTTAGTACGAACTCTTGAATAGATCGAACAGAAAGAATAGCTTTGAGGTGGTTTTGTGACCTACAAACAATTCCTATCTTTTGTTCCGCTAAAAGGAACTCGGGAGTGATTCTTTATTGCACTTTGAGGGATAATAATATGATCCAACTATGTTAGCATTGTTGAGAGGTTGCACTAGCGAAAGTACGGCCCTATGAAAATATATTTCTACTATCCATATTACACTTTTATCACCATCTCTTTGCCGAACTAGTGCACCTATACAATTTGCCATTGTATTGGGTGTGTTGGGACACAAGAGATTTCTTGTATTTGGTTGCAGGGTCGTTTGAGAGAGACCATCTTCATCCTACACCTCTCATGGATTGATAAACCTTAGGTCATTAACTTGAGGGGAAATTGCTACTGTCGTACAAAACTCTGCACTTGGAGGCCCAACACGTGTCTACAAGAATAAAGTTGCGTAGTAGACATCAAGCTCTTTTCTGGCGCCGTTGCCGGGGAGGTTAGGAAACCAGCACTCACGCCTCTTGGCGCTGTTGCCGGGGAGGTGAGTGCTTGAAGGTATATCTTTAGATCTTGTAATCGAATCTTTTAGTTTCTTGTTTTATCACTAGTTTGGTTTATAAAAGAAAACTACAAAAAAATGGAATTAAGGTTGCATCATATTATTGATTATCTTTATAATGTCTTTCTTGAAAATGATGGTTCGGAAAATTGTGCTCAATTGTTAGAAGAAGAGTGCTATTAAATGTTTGGCATAGAATGCATGAATGATGAGCATGATTGCAATGTTGCTAGTATGAATTCTTTGAATATCCATGATGCTAGTGATATGCCAAGCCATAAGCTTGGGGATGCTATGTTTGATGAAGATGATATTTTTATTCCCCCAAGTTTTGATGTGCAAATTTGTTACAATGATAGCATGCCTCCTATTTATGATGATTATGGTCATGATGTGTATGCTATAAAGAATAATGATAACCATGAAACTTGTCATCTTGATTTTAATTTTCACTCTCATGATAGTTATTTTGTTGAGTTTGCTCCCACTACTATTGATGAGAAGAAATTTGCTTATGTGGAGAGTAATAAATTTTCTATGCTTGTGGATCATGAAAAGAATGCTTTATGTGACAGTTATATTGTTGAATTCATTCATGATGCTACTGAAAATTACTATGAGACAGGAACATATGCTTTTACATATTGCAATAATATCAAGTTCCCTCTCTTTGTGTTGAAGGTTTTGAAGTTGCACTTGTTTTGCCTTCCTATGCTAGATGATTCTTGTTCCCATGAATTATTTGCTCATAAAATCCCTATGCATAGGAAGTGGGTTAGACTTAAATGTGCTAGTCATATGCTTCATGATGCTCTCCTTTTGTGTTCCAATCCTTATCTTTTTTGTGAGCATCATTGGAATCATCATGCCTAGCTAAAAGGCATTAAAGAAAAGCGCTTGTTGGGAGACAAATCAATATTTACCCTTACTGTTTTTGTGTGTTCACATGATTATGATACTGTAGTAATAATTTTTTATTGCTTTTGTTTCAATAAAGTGCCAAGTAAAGCCTTTGAGATCTTGTTGGGTGATAGTTGATTTGATCTTGCTAAAAAACAGAAACTCTTGCGCTCACGAAAATAGCTCTCATTTCTAAGAGAAGAGTGATTTTGAGTTGATTCTTTTTTAAGAATATTATTATACAAATTGATCACGTGTTCCAATTTATTTCATAATTTTTGGAGTAGCAGAAGTATGGTTTGAGTACAGATTACTACAGACTGTTCTGTTTTTGACAGATTCTGTTTTCAATGCATAGTTTGCTTGTTTCCTTGTTTCTATGGCTTATATTGCTCAATATAAATTGTGGAAATGGTATTATGCATTAGGCATTGTGTGGAAACAATTATGAATCTTGTCTTTGAAAGTACCTAAAGTGAAATGGTTTGCTCTTTATCATACTAACCTATCTCACAAGGTTCCGTTAAGTTTTGTGTGATTGAAGTTTTCAAGTTTTGGGTGAGATGTTGATATGAGGAGAATAAGGAGTGAAAAGACCCTAAACTTGGGGATTCTCAAGGCACCCCAAGGTAATATTCAAGTAAGATGCAAGCAACTAAGCTGGGGATGCCCTGGATGGCATCCCCTCTTTCGTCTCCAACATTATCGGTAACCTCACTTGGAGCTATGTTTTCATTCGTCACATGATATGTGTTTTGCTTGGAGCATCAATTTATTTTGCTAGGATTTGCTTTATGTTATTTAGAATAATTTTTTGCATATTTTATTTCAATAAAAGTGGCAATGATAGCCTTTGCCGTGCTCATTTTGCAAGTATATACTTGTTGCCGTTTGAAAACAGAAAGTTTATCGATGTTGCAAAAAATCCCTAGAAAAGTAAGAATATGATAAATTGTTGAAACTTTTTGAAAAATAAGCTCTGATAAATTTTCTACAGTGTAGTATTTTCTAATAATTGTTGGAGTTAGGGAAGTATGATGAATCTTGCATTCTTCACAGACTATACTGTTTTGGCAGATTGTTGTTATGTTTGCATTGTTTGCATATGTTTGCTTGTCTACTGATTCTATTTGAGGATAGGAGTATTAAATATGCAGAGACATTTAGTATGCAATTTTTAATAATGATTTTAGTGATTTTCTACAGTAGAGGATGATAAGGTTTTGCATTGGTTTATACTAACTTATCTCACAAGTTCTTGTTGAGTTTTGTGTGGATGGAGCTTTTGAGATTTAGGAAAACCGTGGTATAAAAGGAATTAAGGAGACACAAAAGCTCAAGCTTGGGTATGCCCAAGGCATCCCAAGCTAATATTTTAATAAGTCTCAAGCATTTAAGCTTGGGGATGCCCCGGTAGGCATCCCACCTTTCTTCTTCAACAATTATCGGTTAGTATCGGCTGAACCTAAGTTTTTGCTTCTTCACATGAGTTGTGCTACTCTTGAAATGTCATTTTATTTTCATTTTTCTTGCTGTTTTAATTAAATACTTAGATCTGAAAGTTTTTGAATAAGAGAGAGTCCTCAAATGGCTACCTATTTACTTAACTACTTGCATGATCTTCACTTATATCTTTTTGGAGTAGTTTGTCATTTACTCTTGTGCTTCACTTATATCCTATGAGTAAATTGTTGAATGAATCGAATGTCATGAATTTTAAATTATATCATGCCTAATGTAGCTTTACATTGGGTTTAGAAAGTGAAATCTTTTGAGGCTTGACAATCACAATATTGGGCATACAAGCAATTCACGAATAATTAGTATAAGGAAGAGAACTTTCACATGCAAATACACTATCATGGACATCTTTTGTGATTGTGAGCCCCCATCAAAATATTATATGCCAAAATTGTTGACGTTGGACAAGGAAGACAATGTAATGATTTATGTTTGCTCATATTCACATAGAATTTATATTGTCATAGATCCTTCAACATGTGGTGCTTGCCCCCTATCTTTGCTAGACAAAAATTCTGCACCAAGTAGAGATACTACTTGTGCATCCAAAAACCCTTAAACCCAAATCTTATTTTCAAGTGTCCACCATACCTACCTAAGGATTGAGCAAGATCCTTCAAGTAATTCGTCATCGGTGCAACAAGGCAATAAAAATTGCTTCTAGAAGTGTTAGATCATTTAGTGTAAGAGAAAACTGAGCGTTGTATGTACTTGTGAATGCAAAGAATAAAAGCGACAGACTGCATAATAAAGGTTGCTATCATAAGGGGCAATATAACCTGACGTTCTTTTGCACTAAGGGATTGAGCATACAAACAAATAAGCGCATGTCAACCTCTGCTTCCCTCTGTGAAGGGCCTATCTTTTACTTTTCAGTATTTACTTTTATGCAAAGATTCAAAAGTTTTTCTCTCTATTCCTTTTTATTTTTCTCCTTTGGCAAGCATCATGTGGTGAATAAATATCTAGGCACATATATCCAGTTGAATTTGGGTAGCATGAGTTATTGTTGTTGACATCACCCAAAGGTGAATACGTTGGGAGGCGAAATTATAAGCCCCTATCTTTCTATGTGTCCGGTTGAAACGTTTTGCTCATGTGTATGCGGTGAGTGTTAGCAATCATTCAAGACTATATGATGGTTGAGTATGTGGAGATCTTACTTAAACGCTGTTGAATAAGTTGAATTGCAATTGCTTGGTGACTGAGAACATAGGTTGTTGTGTTCCAAGAGAATTCATTGTTTGAACCTTAACATGTGAATTGGTTGCTACTATAACATGAGAAGTTTTATAAGAAAGAATTGTTGTTATGATGCTAGAAAAAGTGACTGAAATTACCATTGATCAAACTTATGCACTTTGCTAGCATTCACACTTTATATTTTTTTTTATCATTTACCTACTCAAGGACGAGTAGGAATTAAGCTTGGGGATGCTGATACGTCTCCAACATATCTATAATTTATGAAGTATTCATGCTAATATATTATCATTCTTGGATGTTCTACAATCATTTTATAGCAACTTATATCATTTTTGGGACTAAGCTACTGACCCAGTGCCCAGTGTCAGTTGCTGTTTTTTGCTTGTATTTACATTGCAGGAAATCAATATCAAATGGAGTTCAAACACCGCGTAACTTTTTGGAGATTTTTTCTGGACCAGAAGGTACCCAATGGGCCTGAGCTGCACCTGGGGGTGCCCTGAGGGGGCACAACCCACCAGGGTGTGCCAAGGCCCCCTGGCGCGCCCAGGTGGGTTGTGCCCACATCGGTGGCCTCCCGCACCCCCTCTTTGCACTATAAATTCCCAAATATTCCGAAACCCTTCGGGGTAGCCCTAGATCAGAAGTCCTGCCGCCGCAAGGTCTCTGTATCCGTGAAAACCACTCTAGACCCCGTTCTGGCACCCTACCGGAGGGGGAATCATCTCTGGCGGCCATCTTCATCATCCCGGCGGCCACCACGATGAGGAGGGAGTATTCCACCCTCGGGGCTGAGGGTTTGTACCAGTGGCTATGTGTTTGATCTCTCTCTCTCTCTCGTGATCTATATCATGGGCTTTCTTAATATAGTCGGATCATATGATGTTTCTCCCCTCTATACTCTTGTTATGATGAATTAAATCTTTACCCTTCAAAGTTTTGTCTTGTCGGATCGAATATTCAGAGATGAGAACACAAGATATATGCCTTGCAATATGAATACTTGAGGTGACAATGAGGTATCCTATTGATTCACTTGATATGAGTTATGGCATTCAACTCGCGGATTCCCGCAGTGATATTGGGGTAATCATGCATAGGGGTTGATGCACGTTTTTCTAAGGCAGAAACTTTGGGGTCGCTTTATAGTTCTTTGTGTGGATTGAGTATTATGAATATGAATTTGCTTTGGTTTTATTCTAGTAAGAACTCTAGATAGATCGAACGGAAAAAATAGCTATGTGTTATTTTAGTACGAACTCTTGAATAGATCGAACGGAAAGAATAGCTTTGAGGTGGTTTCGTGACCTACAAACGATTCCTATCTTTTGTTCTCCGCTAATAGGAACCTGAGAGTGATTCTTTATTGCACTTTGAGGGATAATCATATGATCCAATTATGTTAGCATTGTTGAGAGGTTGCACTAGCGAAAGTACGGACCCTAGGCCTCATTTTTAAGCATTGCAACACTGTTTTTTTGTGCCCTTTTACTATTTGCTACCTTGCTATTTTATTTATTCAGATTATAAAAATATATTTCTACTATCCATATTACACTTTTATCACCATCTCTTCACCGAACTAGTGCACCTATACAATTTGCCATTGTATTGGGTGTCTTGGGGACACAAGAGATTTATTGTATTTGGTTGCAGGGTCATTTGAGAGAGACCATCTTCATCCTACACCTCTTATGGATTGATAAACCTTAGGTCATCCACTTGAGGGAAAATTGCTACTGTCCTGCAAAACTATGCGCTTGGTGGCCCAACCCGTGTCTACAAGAATAAAGTTGCATAGTAGACATCAGGTGGCAACAGCCATCAAGGAGTGCAAGCCCCTCGACGTCCACCCTGACCTGTATGGCGCTGTCATGCCCCAGGGTGGCTTCAGCGACGAGGCTCTCATGGCAGCTCTCAGCCACCTGCTTGACAACAAGGCCTAGGGTGTTGGGTTCGTTGCCATGGCAGACGCTCACAAGGTGTTGTGGCTCAGGAGCTGGCTGGGCAAGCACTACTACTAGAGTAGTGCTACCTGTGAGCGTGCATGATCCCGATGGCGATGGCGGTGGCGACGATGACGAAGATGACGATGACGATGCACATTTTGTGTAGCTAGGGCTGAAAAACAATTTGATGGTCTGTATATTTTGGTGAGGTGGTATATACTAACCCCTCACGCTGATGGTGAACTTGTGGTGGTAGGATGACACCCTCTTTTGGATGTGGTGGTAGGTTAACACCAAGGTAGTGCTAGGTTGAACTTGTTATGCCGTATGATCATGCATGCTTTACTTCTTCTCTTCTGCTTCATTGTTGTTTGTGTGCTACTTTGCTTGCTACTTGTGTGCTCCATTGATTTGCTGCTTCAACTCTTGCTCTTGTGCATTGCTAGGGAAAGTGGTATGCCGTGTTCATCGGTAAGGCTCTAGGGGTTTATAGTTCGTGGGAAGAAGCCAGTGCACAAGTGGCATCATATAGCAACAACAGCCATAGAGGGTTCAAGACTAGGCAGGCGGCAGAACAAGCTTACTCTGACTGGGTGCGAAAGCACGGAGGCAGCAATGTTGACAGTGGCAAGGTTGAAGGTGTCAAGGTGGATCGTCAGTTTGAGCTGAAGCTGAAGAACTTCATCATCTTCGCCCAGTTCATCGCCATTGCTGTGTTGTGGCATTGGTGTGCTAGGTGTGATCATTGTGGGTAAGCTCACCAACTGGGGTACAAGGTAAGCACAACATGTACGCCGTATACAACCAAACGCCATGTTCATGTGCCGCTTGGGCCCATGCAAGCAACCAAACAAAGTGCACTTGCGTATTACCTAATGTAGGGACACTAGATGCAGGCAAACAACTTGCAAATGGTGTATTAGGGCCTGTTTTTGCTCAACCAGGCTAGGTTGAGAAGTGTATGCAATGTAGGAATTGTTTCGGCAACCAAACACACCCATAGATCTAAACGTGTGAGATCTGTTGACGACGCCATTGATAATCCCCAAGTGCAAGTTATCATAGCACTTCCAATGATGGAAATGCTAAGTATGGAGTGTCGAACCCACATGGATCTAAAGATAAGATTATTTTCTCTCAGGTCCTATCTGCCACTGATACAACCCTATGTACACAGGGTTCTTGCTTTATCTTGGAAATAAAACTAGAAGTATTTTGTGGTTATAAAGAGATAGCTTTGCAAGATAACGAAGAACGTAAACATGAAAATAGGTGCTGCCTAAGTAAAGATAAAAATATAATACAAATAGCATGTGTGGGATAGTGGCAGTCTGGCGTGCAGAATTGTACTTGGGTAATTAGCTAAGTTACTAAACCAATCATCATTGCAAGTTTACATGTGGGAGAGGCCTCTGCTAGCATGCCATCCCTTACTTGAAATCTTATGCACTTATGATTGGAACTATTAGCAAGAATCCGCAACTACTAACAGGTTTATTAAGGTAAAACCCACCATAGCATTAAGATATATTGGCCCCTCTTCAATCCCATATGCATCAATTTCTACACTCAGCCTCGATAATATCTATCACTCTGGCCGGCCTATGCATAGTCCTATCAATATGCTACTAACCCTAATATGTAATCCACACGCGCACTCACATGATGGGCACCAAAGAACAACAATGAAATAATCATGCAACTCATACCAATCATATCAATTCACCAATTAACCCATAGGACAACAATAATCTACTCAGACATAATAGCGATGATACAAATCATTGGATAATAATTCATAGCACCAAAACACCATGTTCAAGTAGGGGATTACAGCGGGTTGTAGGAGAGTGCACCACTGAAAATAGGTGCGAAAGGTGATGAAGATGTTGGTAAAGACGATGACATTGATCAAGACGATCGTTGCGATGATGGTTCTCTCGGCGGCTCTCCGGCGCCAAACAGAGAGAGGGAGAGAGGTTTCCCCTCCGACCTCCTCTATGGCCTCCTCTCTAGATGGGGAGAGGTTCTCCTCTCTCGTACTTGGCCACCATGGCTCTCGGAGGGGCGAGAGACCCTCCAAGATTGGATTTCTCTTCTCCTTTTCTCTCTTTTTTTGGTACTATTTTCTGGACGAACATCGTTTCTTTTATAGCCGGATATACGTAACTTTGGTCAGGCTGGAATTTTGAGGGTATTATTTCCATAAAATTAGATTTCTTTCCGCGAATGAAGGGCTCCAACCGACATCCACGGGCCCCACACGAGCCCACGGCGTGGCTAGGGGGTGGTAGTGCCACCTTGCCATGTAGGGCCCTCGGACACCATTTGACCTTCCTAGATATTGATTTTTTACAAAACAAAACATGCAGAAAACAACAACTGACATTGGACACTAGGTTAATAAGTTAGTCCAGAAAACTAATATAAAACTGCATGAAAACCATATATAATTGATGATAATATATCATGAATACTTAAAAAATAATAGATACATTGGAGAAGTATCATCCTTTACCACGAGCAAAACATGAGCAACACTGGGACGCCATTAGTGCTAGAGTACTTAAGTAACTTGATTATTGACTCTAGTGCAAGCAGAAGATTGTTGTAAATATGCCCTATAGGTAATAATAAATGTATAATTATATTTTCATCTTCACAATTAAAGTTTATGTTTTTGTGCTAGAATTTTATTGGTTCTTGAATAGTGATTCGGAAGAAAACCCAAATACATGTGTGAAAATATAAACACCAATATGATCCCTAGTGATGCCTCTAAGGCTAGCTCAATTATTGATGTCGATCTTATTTTCCTAATCATGAGCATTTTTATAGTAAGAAGGATGCTATCAATAATGAGAACAAATTGTTACCAGAACAATGGTGTTGGATAACCCAACTTATGAATTACCTAGAGAATAGTATCGTTGTTATGTTGTCGTTATTTTCATATAATATGTCACCGTTTACTTAGTTCCTTAGACCGTGAGAATATCGTATGCCAACATACTGGGTAGTTACTTTGGGATTATAGAATGCCAATCCATAACTGGACGTGAATAAAAGTAACCTACGGGTATATCAGAAACATATGTCTTGGTGAAGATAGTTCAAGACTGGAATTTGCTTCATTCTCGATGAAAAATACTCTCCGGGCTCATTCAGTGTTGCAGTGTCATTATCGTCTCACCAGATACATATGGTGGACATCACAGGGATACAGAAACACATACACGAGTAAAGAGAACAAAACTAATAATGAGGATAGCCAGTTGATACGTCCATTTTGCATCATGCTTTTCTATCAATATTTATTGCATTATGGGCTATTATTACACGTTATGTCACAATGCTTATGGCTATTCTCTCTTATTTTACAAGGTTTATCATGAAGAGGGAGAATGTCGGCAGCTGGGATTCTGGCTGGAAAATGAGAAAATATTGGAAACCTATTCTACATAGCTCCAAAAATCCTGAAACTCCACAGAAGTCATTTTTGGAAATAAGAATTATTGAGCGAAGAAAATACCAGAGGGGCCCACACCCTGACCAGGAGGGTGGAGGCGCGCCCCCCCTACTAGGCGCACCCCCTGTCTCCTGGGCCCCCTGGTGGCCCTCCGGTGCCCATCTTCTGCTATATGAAGGCTTTTACCTTGGAAAAAATCATAAGCAAGCTTACGGGACGAAACACCACCGCCACGAGGAGGAACCTTGGCGGAACCAATCTAGGGCTCCGGCGGAGCTGTTCTGCTGGGGAAACTTCCCTCCGGGAGGGGGAAATCATCACCATCATCATCACCAACGATCCTCTCATCGGGAGGGGCCCAATCTCCATCAAAATCTTCACTAGCACCATCTCCTCTCAAAACCCTAGTTCATCTCTTGTATCCAATCATGTATCAAAACCACAAATTGGTACCTATGGGTTGCTAGTAGTGTTGATTACTCCTTGTAGTTGATGCTAATTGGTTTACTTGGTGGAAGATCATATGTTCAGGTCCTTAATGCATATTAATACTCCTCTAATCATGAACATGAATATGCTTTGTGAGTAGTTACGTTTGTTCCTGCAGACATGGGTGAAGTCTTGCTATTAGTAGTCATGTGAATTTGGTATTCGTTCGATATTTTGATGAGATGTATGTTGTCTTTCTTCTAGTGGTGTTATGTGAACGTCGACTACATGACACTTCACCATTATTTGGGCCTAAGGAAGGCATTGGGAAGTAATAAGTAGATGATGGGTTGCTAGAGTGACAGAAGCTTAAACCCTAGTTTATGCGTTGCTTCGTAAGGGGCTGATTTGGATCCACTAGTTTCATGCTATGGTTAGGTTTACCTTAATACTTATTTTGTAGTTGCAGATGCTTGAATTAGGGGTTAGTCATAAGTGGGATGCTTGTCCAAGAAAGGGCAGTAACCAAGCACCGGTCCACCCACATATCAAATTATCAAAGTACCGAACGCGAATCATATGAGCGTGATGAAAACTAGCTTGACGATAATTCCCATGTGTCCTCGGGAGAGCTTTTCTCATTATAAGAAATTGTTCAGGCTTGTCCTTTGCTACAAAAAGGATTGGGCCACCTTGCTGCACTTTATTTACTTTCATTGCTTGTTACCCGTTACAAATTATCTTATCACAAAACTATCTCTTACCTGCAATTTCAGTGCTTGCAGAGAATACCTTACTGAAAATCGCTTGTCATTTCCTTCTGCTCCTCATTGGGTTCGACACTCTTACTTATCGAAAGGACTACGATAGATCCCCTATACTTGTGGGTCATCACCGGTATAGTGATCAAGGACTTAATCATGGGGGTACTAATATTACCTCACCTCGGGTTTTGTATCGTATCATGAAGCAAATGGAATGGTATTCAAGAATAAAAGGTTCGCTAGAGAACTTCGTGAACATGCAGGAGTAACAAGGGTATCCAGGTCCCACAGTTAAAACCGAAAAGTGCTCCGCATGATGCCTGCTTATTTCCCAACCTATAGGACGAGAGGCTTAACGACTAGTAGCCATTATAATGTGAGAAATGAGAATGAATAAATGAGCACCAAAAATGTTTCGGGTGGTTCTCGAAGGGTTTCGCGAATTTCGGAAAGGCATAACATGATTTCAAAAAGCCTGAGATCTACATATGGAAAGTTTTCAGGGGTCTACACTACAAAAAAAGACACATCCGTGACATTTTGGGCCGAACGCATTTTTTTCTGTCATACTTATGACACTTCTATGACGATAATTGTGAGAAAACCCGGTATCATCATAGATGTGGTGGGCTCCTACTTCTATGACAAAAAATCATGATAGAAAATGGGCTTTTCGTTCTAGGCGGTCCGGAGACGCAGCTACATGACATTCTTTGGGCCCTCCATGACGGAAAAAATCGTGGTAGAAGCGAGGGCGAGGGAAATTTCGACGAGTTCCCGGTTATAGTGGGTGGTCGGGGGCCGAGCGATGTGTGTTTTTCTTGTACACGTACGCGCGTGTGCGAGGTGTTCGGCTCTAACTGAACCCGAGCGAGGCATTGGGCTCTAACTGAACCCGAGCAATTGCACTGCAGGCTACGCGTTACTGAACCCGAGAGATCGATCGATGGCTGTTAACTGAACCTGATCGAGCGATTCCTTTGCTACTGCTGCTAACCGAAGCCGATCGATGCTGCCTCTGGATGAACAGTGAGCGTTGTGGGGGGGGGAGGGGTTGGATGAATAGTGAGCGGTGGGGGTGGATGAACAATACCCCATGGCATTGCCTCTGGATGAACATGACCCCGATCGATCGAGCCGGTTTGGGCTGGATGAACAAGACCCCATGGAGGGCTGGATGAATAGTAGACGGTGGAGGGGTGGATGAATAGTAGCCGTGGAGGGGTGGTTGAACAGGAGCCCGTGGAGAGGGGTGGTTGAATAGTAGCCAGTGGAGTAGCGCACGGTGGAGGCTGGATGAACAGGAGCTCGTGGATGAACAGTCGCAAGTGGGGGCCAGAGGAGGTCGACGGTGGATGAACAGTTGCCCATGGAGGCTGGAGGAGGTCGACGGTGGAGATGAACAGTATCCCGTGGAGTCCCATTTTGCGGTATGCCACACCCCTCCCGATGAACAGGACCCCCGTTTCGACCGTAGCGCCCCAACACAAGTCCGTTTCCTCCGTTTTGCGATACGCCACACCCCTCCCGATCAACAGGACCCTGTTTTGACCGTAGGAGGTCCAACACAAGTCTGTTTCCTCCGTTTTGTGGTATGCCAGACCCCTCCCGATCAACAGGATCCTGTTTCGAACGTGGCCGGTTGAACACAAGGTCGTTTCCTCCGTTCTGCGGTACGCCAGGCCTTGTTTCCATCGCCAAGCCCTCCCGATGAACACGACGACGCATTCCGTTCCGACCCTGCCTGTTGGCTCCCCATGAACACGACGACGACGCTGTTTCTCCGTTCCGACCCAGCCATGTACATGAGCCCTGGCCATACGTATGCACGAGTAGGCGTTCGAGACCCCGCCCATATGTACGTACGTGGCCGTATTTTCGTTCTTGCACACTGGCCGATGTATGTACATGTACATGCTACGTGCACACCCCTACTACGACACATGCACGCCTCTACATCCACCAGTATGTACGTACACGTTTGATACGTATCCAACGTATCTACTTTTCCAAACACTTTTGCCCTTGTTTTGGACTCTAACTTGCATGATTTGAATGAAACTAACCCGGACTGACGATGTTTTTAGAAGAACTACCATGGTGTTGTTTATTGTGCAGAAAATAAAATTTCTCGGAATGACCTAAAAATCCACGGAGATAACTTTTGGAAAATATAAAAATACTAGCGAAAGAATAAAGGCCAGGGGGCCCACACCCTGTTCACGAGGGTGGGGGGCGCGCCCCTCCCCTGGGCGCGCCCCCCTGTCTCATGTGCCCCCCTGACGCTCCACCGACCTCAACTCCAACTCTATATATTCTGTTTGGCGGAGAAAAAAATCAGAGAGAAAGTTTCATTGCGTTTTACGATTCGGAGCCACCGCCAAGCCCTAATCTCTCTCGGGAGGGCTGATCTGGAGTCCGTTCGGGGCTCCGGAGAGGGGGATTTGTCGCCATCGTCATCATCATACATCCTCCATCACTAATTTCATGATGCTCACTGCCGGCGTGAGTAATTCCATCGTAGGCTTGCTGGACAGTGATGGGTTGGATGAGATTTACCATGTAATCAAGTTATTTTTGTTAGGGATTGATCCCTAGTATCCACTATGTTCTGAGATTGATGTTGCTATGACTTTGCTATGCTTAATGCTTGTCACTAGGTCCCATGTGCCATGATTTCAGATCTGAACCTATTATGTTTTCATGAATATATGTGAGTTCTTGATCCTATCTTGCAAGTCTATAGTCACCTATTATGTGTTATGATCCGACAACCCCGAAGTGACAATAATCGGGATACTTCTCGGTGATGACCGTAGTTTGAGGAGTTCATGTATTCACTATGTGTTAATGCTTTGGTCCGGTACTCTATTAAAAGGAGGCCTTAATATCCCTTAGTTTCCACTAGGACCCTGCTGCCACGGGAGGGTAGGACAAAAGATTTCATGCAAGTTCTTTTCCATAAGCACGTATGACTGGATTCGGAATACATGCCTACATTACATTGATGAACTGGAGCTAGTTCTATGTCACCCTATGTTATAGCTATTTCATGAGGAATCACATTCGACATAATTATCCATCACTGATCCAATGCCTACGAGCTTTTCACATATTGTGCTTTGCTTATTTACTTTTCCGTTGCTACTATTAGAACTACTACAAAACTGTTATCTTTACTTTTGCCACTGTTACCATTACTATCATACTACTTTGCTACTAAATACTTTGCTGCAGATACTAAGTTATCCAGGTGTGGTTGAATTGACAACTCAACTGCTAATACTTGACAATATTCTTTGGCTCTCCTTGTTTCGAATCAATAAATTTGGGTTGAATACTCTACCCTCGAATGCTGTTGTGATCCCCTATACTTTTGGGTTATCAAGAGTCATTTCTGGCGCCGTTGCCGGGGAGCATAGCTCTATTATTTGAGTCACTTGGGACTTATATCTGCTGATCACTATGAAGAACTTGAAAGACTCAAGAACTAAGATTTTTCCCTCAACTAAGAGGGGAGGTAAGGAACTGCCATCTAGCTCTGCACTAGATTCTCCTTCTGTTTTGAGTAAGCTTGCAACACCTAAACCTGCTACTGCTATGAATTCTGATATGTTGCATGTTATTGATGATGCCACTTCTGCTATGCATGATACTTATGATGAAACTACTTCTATGCTTGATACTTTGTGCCATTAGGTGAATATCTTGATGAACAACTTGCTAGGGTTAGAGAGAATGAAATTATTGATGATAGTGATGATGAAGGTTCTCCCCCTAAGTATGAATTGCCTGTTGTTCCTTAGGGTTATGTTATGGATGAAGAAGCTCCTAGAGCTATTTTTGCTTGCAATGATAGATATGATCTTAAGAAGTTATTAGCTAAATGGAAGCAGCAATCTCTTAATGCTAGAATGAAACATGACCCTGCTTTTTGCTACTTCACCTCTTTGTGTTACTGATAAGGATTATGAATTCTCTGTTGATCCTAATATAGTTACTTTGGTTGAATCTGATCCTTTTTATGGCTATGAATCTGAAACTGTTATGGCACATCTTACCAAGTTAAATGATATAGCCACCCTATTTACTAATGATGAGAAGTCTTGCTATTATTTTATCCTTAAGATATTTCCATTCTCATTAAAGGGTGATGCAAAAACTTGGTTTAATTCTCTTGATCTTAGTTGTGTGCGTAGTCCCCAGGATATGATTTATTACTTCTCTGCTAAATATTTCCCTACTCATAAGAAACAAACTGCCTTGCGGGAAATATATAATTTTGTGCAAATCGAAGAAGAGAGTCTCTCACAGGCTTGGGGGAGGCTTCTCTGATTACTTAATGCTTTGCCTGATCATCCTCTTAAGAAAAATGAAATACTTGATATCTTTTATAATGGAATAACCGATGCTTCCAAGGACTACTTGGATAGTTGTGCTGGTTGTGTTTTCAGGGAAAGAACAGTCGACCAAGCTGAATTGTTATTGAACAATATGTTGACTAATGAAAATAATTGGACTATTCCTGAGCCAATTGAGCCAACTCCCGAGCCTATTCCTAAACCAACTCCGAAGAAGAGGGGAATTCTATTTCTAAGTCCTGAAGATATGCAAGAGGCAAAGAAATCAATGAAAGAAAAAGGTATTAAAGCTGAAGATGTTAAGAATTTACCTCGTATTGAAGAAATACATGGTCTTAATATACCGCATGTTGAAGAAACACATTGTCTTGATAACCCTACACAGGTAGTAAAGGTAAATTCTCTCTATAGATATGATAAAGTTGAAATCCCGTCTACTAAATTTCATAGCCTTTGCTTAGATGAATTTGATGACTTTATGGCTAGATAAGAAAGTTTTAATGCTTATGTTGGTAGAGAATTAAAGAGTAATGCTTTCATGATAGGACGCTTGAGTGATTATATGGCTAGAGTTAAAGGTGAACTCAAACTCATTAGCAAATATGCTTCTATGGTTACCACTCAAGCAGAGCAAGTACTTAAAGCTCAAAGTTATTTGCTCGATGAATTAAATAATAAACATGATTTTGCTGTTAGAGTGGCTACTAGACCTTGTAGAATTACTCGGGAACCTTTGTATCCTGAAGGCCACCCTAAGAGAATTGAGCAAGATTCTCAGAGAAATAATTTAGAGGCACCTAGTTCTTCTAAAAAGAAGAAAAATAAAAATGATAGGACTTTGCATGCTTCTAGTCAACCTGTTATAGACACACCTGAGAATCCCAATGATATTTCTATTTTTGATGCTGAAACACAATCTGGTGATAAACATGAACCTAGTGATAATGTTGATGATAATTTTCATGTTGATGCTCAACCTAGCAAAAATAAAGATGTAGAGATTGAACCTCCTGTTGATCTTGATAACCCACAATCAAAGAATCAACGTTATGACAAAAGAGATTTTGTTGCTAGGAAGCACGGTAAAGAAAGAGAACCATGGGTTCAGAAACCCATGCCTTTTCCTCCTAAATCATCCAAGACAAAGGATGATGATGATTTTGAGCGCTTTGCTGAAATGATTAGACCTATCTTCTTACGTATGCGCTTAACTGATATGCTTAAATTAAATCCTTATGCTAAATACATGAAGGATATCATTACAAATAAAAGAAAGATACCGGAAGCTGAAATTTCCACCATGCTTGCTAAATATACTTTTAAGGCTGGTATATCAAAGAAACTTGGAGATCCGGGGGTACCAACTATACCATGCTCCATTAAAAGAAATTATGTTAAAACTGCTTTATGTGATCTTGGAGCCGGTGTTAGTGTTATGCCTCTCTCTTTATATCATAGACTTGAATTGAATAAGTTAACACCTAGTGAAATATCTTTGCGAATGGCTGATAAATCAACTGCTATACCTGTCGGTATTTGTGAGGATGTGCCTGTTGTGGTTGCAAATGTCACTATCTTAACGAACTTTGTTATTCTTGATATTCCCGAGGACGATAGTATGTCGATTATCCTTGGTAGACCCTTTTTGAATATTGTAGGGGCTGTTATCGATTGCAACAAAGGCAATGTCACTTTTCATGTTAATGGTAATGAGCATACGGTACACTTTCCGAGGAAACAACCTCAAGTTCATAGCATCAATTCTATTGGAAAGATTCCAACTATCATCATTGGAGGTTTTGAATTTCCTCTTCCTACTATCAAGAAAAAATATGATATTCTTATTATTGGGGATGTTTATATCCCCGTTGAGGTAATCTAGTGTTATTCAAAATTTCTCCGGTTCCATGTTATTCGGAATGAGCTTGCTAACAAGACTTGATCAACCTTGTTAGTGGATTCATTTTGATGATCATGAGATGGATGAAACTAGAAGGCACAACCTTCTGTACTCTCTTTCTACTTTCTGTTGTTTAGAATAGATAAAGCAAAATAGTATTATATGTTTGTTTTCTGAATTATCCATGCAATAAAAATATCCTGAAAATAAAAGTGCTCCAAATGCCCTGCAAATTTAGTATGATTTTTATTGGAATATTTGAGGATTTTAGGCACTGAGAACACTACAGGGGGGGGGCAAGCACCTGGCCACGAGGGTGGAGGGCGCGCCCACACCCCCTGGGCGCGCCCCCTGTCTTGTGTGCCCACGGTGGCCGCCCTCCACTTATTCCTGCACCCACACACTCCATCTTCTTCCCAAAAATCCCCATCCAGCTCAAGCACGAGTTCTAGCTCATTTTGCTGTGATTTTCGATCTCCTTGCTCAAAGCTCCATTCACAAAACTGCTTTGGGAGATTGTTGCTTGGTATGTGACTCCTCCATTGGTCCAATTAGTTTTTGTTCTAGTGCTTTATTCATTGCAATTTTTTGCTGCACAGGTGACCCTGTTCTTGAGCTTGCATGTCAAATTTATGAGGTCCTCTAATGCATGATATAGGCTCTAGGCACTTGTGGGAGTAGTTGCTATCAATCTTGTTTCGTTTGATTCACTTTTATTTTGAAGTTACTAAAAATTTCAGAAATTTTTCAGATAAAGAAATATGTCTAGGAGAATGTACCAAGGTGGTTCCTCAACAAAGAGAGGACCTGGGCGTGCTATGCATGAGCAAGACGATGAACCACCAAGGGACGCAGAAGTGCGGGCTTGTGAATGGCCATCAGAAGATTTTATGGTTAATGCAGGCATCAAGGATGAATTTGATGCGTCTGTGCGTAATGCCGATCTTGAGGACTTCATACAATATAAGTGTCCTCAGTACTACCAATCGACTGATTCACTCGCGAGAAGATTTAAATTTATATCTTTGTGTAATTCTCAGAATGTCCTGTTTGATATTTATGATGAATCTTATACCATGGACCTAGAAGATTTTACTATTGCTTGCAAACTCCCGGAGTGGGGCAATGTTCATGAACCCCACAAATCTGAATATAAAGACTTTCTCACTGGTATCACTGTGGGAGAATCTAGGGATATAGCACAAGCTACCATAGGGAGCATTCATTTTCCTGCTATACATTATTTTGCTCTCTTCATTGGTAGATGCATTAACGGTAAAGATGAAGCATGTCACATGTGTGTCCTTGATATTTGTGTCCTCAAGAGTGCTGTTTTAGGTAATAAAGATTACAACTTGGGGGCAATAGTTGCATGTAGGTTGCATAAGAATGGTATATCTGGAGATTTATTTGCAGGAACTTATGCGACCCGTGTTGCTAATTATCTTGGTATATCTCCATGTGAAGGAGATATGGAGTTGCCTCCCGCTTATTTAGATTTTGACGCATGGTCAGACATCGTTTTCTTTTGAGGAATGAACATTCCTCCAGTATCGGCTAATCTTTGACAGACGTCGCGCTGTCCATGTTACTCTCCTCGATGCTTCCCTTTTTGATTACCAGGCAAAACAAATATATGTTGTTACCAGGGAGGAGGCAACCGAACACGAGAGGAGAGCAGAGGCAGCTCGCCAACATGCCGCAGCTCAGGAGGCATTAGCTGCTGCATCTCAGTACGACCCCGGTTATAACTTCGGATATCAGCCAGGCTATCCTTGGCATTAGACCAACTTAGGCCAAAAGCCTAAGCTTGGGGGAGTACGTATTTCTCACCGACTTTACATTCATGTTCACACACTATTCTAGTTGTCGGTGCTCATACTCTTTCATTGTATTATCCATGTTAGTTTAACTTATTTTTCTAGCTTTCTTCTTGTGTGTTTGATAAACCTTAAGAAAAAACAAAAAAAATAGTTAGTTTAATTTCTATGCTTGTAGTAGTAATTAAATGAAAACCCAAAAAGATTTCTCGTTCTTCTTTTTGCTTGTCGGGAGCTTTCCCATGTAAATAGTTTTGTTTCTTTTCTTTCCTTTGGGGGTCGAGATAGAAGACCATAATGAAAATGCTTAGTGGCTCTCATATGCATGATTGTTGATTTAACTTAGAGACCAAATTACTTTGTCTTCTCTCTTGAATTGAATGCTTGCAGATTCCAGCTTAGTCCAATGCACATGCACTATTATTATTGTACACATCGTTTGGTCGTGCAAGTGAAAGGCAATAATGACAATATATGATGGACTGATTGAGATGAGAGAAGCTGGTATGAACTCGACCTCTCTTGTTTTTGTAAATATGATGAGTTCATCGTTCCTGATTCAGCCTATTATGAATAAACATGTTTGCAATGACATTTAGATATTATAGTTGCTTATGCCATGCTTAATTAGCTATGAGTTTATAATGGTTTACCTTGCATGCCAACATGCTATTAAAATGGTTATGATGTGGTATGATGGGATGGTATCCTCCTTTGAATGAATTGAGTGACTCGACTTGGCACATGCTCACGCATGTAGTTGAAAACAAATCAACATAGCCTTTACGATATTTATGTTCATGGTGGATTATATCCTAATCATGCTTGCACCTGGTGTAGATTAATTTTAATGCATGTTCATGACTATTGTCGCTCTCTCAGTTGGTCGCTTCCCAGTCTTTTGCTAGCCTTCACCTGTACTAAGTGGGAATACTGCTTGTGCATCCAAACTCCATAAACCCCAAAGTTATTCCATATGAGTCCACCATACCTTCCTATATGCGGTATCTACCTATCGTTCCAAGTAAATTTGTATGTGCCAAACTCCAAACCTTGAAATGAAATTCTGTTTTGTATGCTCGAGCTGCTCATATTTCAACTAGGGTTGTTTGTATCTTCCATGCTGGGTGGGTTATTCTCAAGAGGAGTGGACTCCGCTCCTCATTCACGATAAAATGGCTGGTAACCGGGATGCCCAGTCCCATGATCAAAAAGATCAAAGCAAATCAAAATTATTAAACAAAACTCCCCCAGGGCTATTGCTAGTTGGAGGCACTCATTGTTTCAAGAAAGCCATGGATTGATGCTCATTGGTGGTGGGGGAGTATAAACTTTTACCATTCTGTTTGGGAACCACCTATAATGTATGTAGCATGGAAGATATCGCCATCTCATAGTTGTTGCGTTCAGACTGAAAGTATACCGCTCAAAATGTTATTCATCTCTATTTTAAAATCGAGCTCTGGCACCTCTACAAATCCATGCTTCCTTCTGCGAAGGGCCTATCTATTTACTTTTATGTTGAGTCATCACCCTCTTATTAAAAAGCACCCGCTGGAGAGCACATTGTCATTTGCAGGCATTACTGTTAGTTTATATTGGGTATGACTTGACTGGATCTCTTTTACCATGAATTACAATGTTTAGTCAGTCCTTGATCTTTAAAGGTGCACTGCATTTATGTTTTGCGGTCTCAGAAAGTGCTAGCGAGATACCATGTTGTCATATCATATCATGATTGTTTTGAGAAAGTGTTGTCATTCGAGTTTTATTATTATTGCTCGCTAGCTGATTATGCCATTGATATGAGTAAATATGAGACCTAAGTGTTATTGTGAATATGGTTAGTTCATAATCTTTGCTGAAAACTTGAATGCTGGCTTTACATATTTACAAAAACAAGAGCAAACATAGTTTGTAAAAGTTTTTCTTTATCACTTTTAGTTTATCAACTGAATTGCTTGAGGACAAGCAAAGGTTTGAGCTTGGGGCAGTTGATACATCTCCAACGTATCTACTTTTTCAAACACTTTTGCCCTTGTTTTGGACTCTAACTTGCATGATTCAAATGAAACTAACCCGGACTGACACTGTTTTCAGCAAAACTAGCATGGTGTTGTTTATTGTGCAGAAAACAAAAGTTCTCGGAATGACCTGAAAATCCACGGAGATAACTTTTGGAAAATATAAAAAATACTGGCGAAAGAATCAGCGCCAGGGGCCCCACACCCTGTCCACGAGGGTGGGAGCGCCCCCCTAGGGCGTGCCCCCTACCTCGTGGGCCCCCTGGACGTCCACCGACCTCAACTCCAACTCCATATATTTGCTTTCGCGGAGAAAAAAATTAGAGAGAAAGTTTCATCGCGTTTTACGATACGGAGCCGCCGCCAAGCCCTCATCTCTCTCGGGAGGGCTGATCTGGAGTCCGTTCGGGGCTCCGGAGAGGGGGATTCGTCGCCGTCGTCATCATCAACCATCCTCCATCACCAATTTCATGATGCTCACCGCTGTGCGTGAGTAATTCCATAGTAGGCTTGCTGGACAGTGATGTGTTGGATGAGATTTACCATGTAATCAAGTTAGTTTTGTTAGGGTTTGATCCCTAGTATGCACTATGTTCTGAGATTGATGTTGCTATGACTTTGCTATGCTTAATGCTTGTCACTAGGGCCCGAGTGCCATGATTTCAGATCTGAACCTATTATGTTTTCATGAATATATGTGAGTTCTTGATCCTATCTTGCAAGTCTATAGTCACCTATTATGTGTTATGATCCGACAACCCCAAAGTGACAATAATCGGGATACTTCTCGGTGATGACCGTAGTTTGAGGAGTTCATGCATTCACTATGTGTTGATGCTTTGGTCTGGTACTCTATTAAAAGGAGGCCTTAATATCCCTTAGTTTCCACTAGGACCCCACTGCCACGGGAGGGTAGGACAAAAGATGTCATGCAAGGTCTTTTCCATAAGCACGTATGACTATATTCGGAATACATGCCTACATTACATTGATGAACTGGAGCTTGTTCTGTGTCACCCTATGTTATAGCTATTACATGAGGAATCGCATCCGACATAATTACCCATCACTGATCCAATGCCTATGAGCTTTTCACATATTGTGCTTTGCTTATTTACTTTTCCGTTGCTACTGTTACAACTACTACAAATCTGCTATCTTTACTTTTGCCACTATTACCATTACTATCATACTACTTTGCTACTAAATACTTTGCTGCAGATACTAAGTTATCCAGATGTGGTTGAATTGACAACTCAACTGCTAATACTTGAGAATATTCTTTGGCTCCCCTTGTGTCGAATCAATAAGTTTGGGTTGAATACTCTACCCTCCAAAGCTGTTGCGATCCCCTATACTTGTGGGTTACCAACGTTCGCGACCAGAATGACAACGCTGCGTACGCTTCGACCAGGTGGGTCCCGACTGTCAGGCACTTGCGTGCAAAGATGTAGATGGTGGGTCCTAGCAGTCAGGGGTTCAAATCGTTTTTTTTTGCCCGGACGCACTTCCGTGCATGCAAAGATGTAGCTGGTGGGTCCCAGCAGTCAGGGGGCGAATCTTTTTTTTGCCCGGACGCACTTCCTTGCATGCGAAGATGTAGCTGGTGGGTCCTAGCAGTCAGGGGGGCGAATGGTTTTTTTTGCCGGGGCGCACTTCCTTGCATGCGAAGATGTAGTTGGTGGGTCCCAACAGTCAAGGGGGAAACTTTTTTTCACAAAATACAGTGGCCCGTCCGGTGGGTCCCTGCTGTTAGGTGGAGGAATCATTATTTCCGCGTAATAAGGAGGCACTTCGTTGCTGCGGCCATGGACCCAGCTGTCAGCCTCTCCACGTACAGTCCATGTCCGATGGAAGTCATTCCTTGACCACGTTGACCATGCTGCACCGAGAGCACCTAGGCGGTGGACGACAGCGAGGCCTAGGAAGGGGGACGACGCGGAGCCAGGGAAGACGCGGCAGTGGAAGCCCGCGCGGAGAGGAGTATGAGGGTTCACTGGTTCGGCTGTGGTGTGAGGTTGTCGTCGCCGCAGGGCCTGGCCAGCGGTGGGAATAGTAGGGGGTGGTGAGGCCTCGGCGGCAGCACAGCCGGCCATGGGAGGCAGGAGCATGCGGCACGACCGGTGCTGCTTTGGGCGGCTGGAGCAAGAAGACCAGAGGTTGAATAAGCACTACGGCCGTTGGATGGACATCGTACGGTCACTGGAGCTAGAATCGTTCATATTGACTAAGTTGACAAAGGCCTCCGTCCCAGTCAACTTAGTAGGCCCACAAGTCAGCCTCACACCAACGTGGGTCCCAGCTAGTAGGGGGAGTATTCATTTTTGTGTGCGTAATAAGGAGGCACTTCTGGTGGGTCCGAGCTGACAGCGGGGGGAACGTTTTTTCGCGAAATACGATGGCCCGCCCGGTGGGTCCCAACAGTTAGGGGGAAATGTTTTTTCACGAAATACGGTGGCTTGTCTGGTGGGTCCCTGCTGTCGGGTGGAGGAATAATTATTTTCCGCGTAATAAGGAGGCACTTCCTTGCAGCTGCCATGGACCCAGTTGTCAGCCTCTCCACGTACAATACTCTTCCGATGGAAGTCAGTCATTGACCACATTGACCACGCCACACCGAGAGCACCAGGGCGGTGGACAACGGCGAGGCCTAGGAAGGGGACGACGCGGAGCCAGGGAAGATGCGGCAGTGGAAGCCCGCGCGGAGAGGAGTACGAGGGTTCACGGGTTCGGCTACGGTGTGAGGCTGCCGTCACCGCAGAATAACAGGGGGTGTGGGTGAGTAGAGGGATGCCCTGGCCAGCGGTGGGAGTAGTAGGGGCGGTGAGGCTGCGTGGTAGCACAGCCGGCCACCGGAGGCGGGAGCAGGCGGTCCCTCGGCACTGCTTTGGCGGCTGCAGAAAGAAGATCAGAGATTGAAGAAACACGACGGCCGTTGGATTGACATCCAATGGTTACATCTGCTAGAATCGTTTGTTGACGTATATAATAACTAAAAAATCCTGCATACGCGTCAACTTAACAGGCCCACAAGTCAGACCGTTCCCTCTTTTTTAATAATTTATATATAGCTCATTGCAACTTCTTATGCAATTTATTGCAGTCCGTTTTTGGGTTAGCCAGGGCCAATTTCGCATATTTCTGTGGGTTCCAAACTATTTTTAATACCGAAATGTTGAGCCAGATTTAAAGTACTTTGAAGATATATTTGAATTAGGTTAATGCCCAGTGAAATAGGAATCTGAAAATGTGAAAAAATTCAGCAATTATAAAGTAATTGCCAATTTGTCATCTGTTTTTTTATTTACAACCCATTTCACATTACTTTCAACATTTGCAGGCGTCTTGAAAGAGTTGCAGCCCATCAGGGCATAGAAAAATAAGTAGGCCTAGATTGGGTATTCTTCAGAAAAAATAAACTGGGCTCGTTTTCACAAATAAAAAATAGCTGGGCTGGTCACATGGTGAACATAAAATATAAGTCTGGGCTAGACGGGCCACAACCCAGTTCAAACCCTGCTCCGTCTCAACAATAACAAAAAAATACTGCTCGAGCAGCTACGTCCCAGGTGTCAGCCGATCTTGTTTTGTTCTCTTGTCTATTGACTATATACGCTGACAATGTCGTGGGTCCCACATGTCAGGAAACACTAGGAGGAAGCATTTTATTTTTCCATACGCTGACATGGTGGGCCCCTACTGTCATCCTCTCCACATACTTCTGTCGATTCCTGTTGTTTGTTGAACATGTTGACAACGCGAGAGGGCGGTGCTGCGGTGAGCGCACCAAAGCGTGCGGAGGACGACGGCGAGGCCTCGGACGTTGGCGTTAACAATTTAGGAGACGGTGTGGCGGCGATGCGTGCGCTGAGGCGCAGCCAGCCATGGGAGGCGGAAGTAGGCGGTCCCGCCGGTGCTGGTTAGGTTTTGGCGGCTGGAGGAAGACAGGACTGAAGAAACACGACAAAATGTAAAAGCACCAGGAGTACTTAACAACCTTAAATGAAACCAGCAGGGGCACTTAACAACCAAAGCTGAAAGTAGTATGAGTACTTATACAGGTTCAACCATACAAAGCACGCCTCGAACAGTGCTACTTTGCCTATAGTTAACCAAGGGTGAGGCCGCCAAGCCCCAGGACAAGGCTCAGGTGCCACCCCACGCATCCACAACCTTCTGAAAGTGGCTTCATCTCGCAATGTGGTCAATAAACAGGATACTCGCTTTAGAGCCATGGAAAAGCATGAACATAATCTTCTGTCCTATTCTCCAAGATGGACGGGCCTTCATTATTTGAGACCACCAATGAATAAGTACCTTTTCACCTCCAAGGGGAATGGAGTATGTCGACATAAACATCATGTTGTGACCAAGCGCAAGTCTGACTCGACCATGGTCAGGCATCTGTATAGGAACAATAGAACTGGGCAGTTTCTGTTTCAAGAAGATCACAACTGTAAAACTGTGTAAAAGTAATAGTTTATGAACAACATATGTAACGGAAAATAGCTCATACCATAAGTTTCTCGGCACAGTTGGACCTGTTCAACGAGTGCAGCAGTGGCACACATATGCCACGTGGCCTTCCACCATTGAAACGCGCCACAAGGACCTCAAGACGATCAATAAAGCGTAGGAACTTGTGGATGTCATCCTAGTCAACTTCAGTGCCATCAGTAATAGCCGAGTTATTATAGAATAACAAACGAGCAGCCCGCTTAACTCTGAAAAAACCTACACGTGCCACCAATTATAATAAAATATTAGTTAGAAGTAGCATCTTCGTGAGAGATTCGTTGCTACTTCTAAAGTTAAATTGTGATTAGTTAGACAGAATAGGTGGATTAAGAAGTAATCGAGGCAACAAGCAAGAACCAGATATGAAACTAACATGGATGAACAATTGGAAGGACATCGGGGTGGAAGATCGCAGTGAAGATGAGACCAGGTTCTGCTATTTCCATCAACATTCGTGCGCCAACTTTCAGTCCGTAACACTTGAGAAAGTTTGTCCAAGTTCGGCCATAAAAAGCAGCGATCTTGTTGGTTCATGAACCCAACTCGGAACTTATATCCATGGCTTGTCTTCACTGTGACCATTAAACTGGTGTATTCAGTTATGGCAAGGCCGAGCATCTTGAGTACATGTGTTCTGGCAGAGCAAATAATGCACTGCAGGAAAAATAATATGAGAACACAATGTATTCCCTATCCAAATCTGGAAATAACTTCCTCCTGCACGTCAGTGTTGACCATCGTACTAGTAGTACCTTTTATCCATATATAGCAATCCAAATTTCCAAATTAGTCGACAGCATGTTCAAAAAAAACCCACCCTCCCGGATAGAAAAGAGGATTCTAGGAACATACTGTGCATGTTTTAAAATCCTGTGTTAGGATGAGAAGGAACAAGTGTGGCGTCTCGCTGAGGGCGCAGAAACCTGTAGGGTCCTCACACTTTGGGCACTGCAAATGAAACACACTAGATTCAGTAGGAAGAAAAATGCATCAACGACGGCGGCTGCCATCCTAGGATTACCTGCGACCAAGGGACTTGGATTTATCGGGGATGGATGAAGAATTCGTACCTGGTTCTCCATGAGAAAACCCTATGCAATCGTCGAGATGGGGTTTTCTCTGAACAAGCAGATGAGGGAGAAGGGGATTCAGGTCCAGTGAAATATTGTCGCTTTGTCTTACTGCTAAAGCTGGAAGGGGGGGTTGTGATTTGACAGCTCATTGGGCATTACTGTGGCGCTACGACCAGGGTGTGTCTACCGTGCAGTTGTGCACTCTAATTTGTGCATATGGCACGTGGACCCCGTTGCCGGATGCCCCACATATCAGCGAAAGGAAGTACAAAGACAGGAGTAACTAGTTACACATAAATATATTTTTGACAGAGAGATACTCCCTCTGTAAAGAAATATACAAATCTTTTATATCACAACTGTATATAGAAGAAAAATGAAGGGGAATATATATAACATATATAATTATAAAAAACAGAGTTGTTTTTAACACAGTATAGACGATTTGGTGATGATGGTGTGCCTGCCATCCTGCAATATAGGCCGTCCGATTTATATCTGACGGATAGGAAGGAAACTATGGCACTTTTGCAAAAAGGTACCCACACACCTCTCGACATTTGCAAATAAGGCCTTCCCTCATTCATCCTTTTCTCTCACAAGATAAAATACTCACACAAATGCATCTTGATGTTACGTGCAACGCACAGGCATTATGGGGGTTCAGCTGAGAATATAATACTCAGACATGCTCATGGTTCTGGACTTTGGGCTGCAGGCCCACCCTGCATGTTTGGGGGCCCATGTGTTCTACCTCAGCGCTTTTCATATTGCAAGCGATTGGTACGACGCTGGTTTTAGATGCTGTCGCAAGGCGAATACACAAAATTGAATAAAGCACAACAACTGTTGGAATGAAATCGAACGACAGTTCCTAACCAGCAATGAGAGTTGCAATTCTATCAATGATATACCATGTGATAAATATACTGTCGTACTACTTATACACACAGGACACTTGTTTCACCATGCCAGATTATTACATCAAAATCTCTTGGAGGATAGATCAGTTCGGCAATTGTGTGCTGCTACTGAAGAATTTCAAAGTTGATTTGGACCAGCTCTCCTTGCCGAGAAAGTTCGATTTTGACATCATCCCCTACCGCAAGATATGATTTAGATTTGAACCTTGACCATCCTTTAGCATCAATTGTCATGCGACCATCCTTTGTACTTACGGTATATTGAGCAGGTTCATTCACACCAAGGCTGCGCATTGTAAGAGAAACTTGGCCGCGGTCGCCCGGATTGTTGAACAACTCCCTCGTTGCTCTAGGAATTCTCTGTTTGCAAACAAGAAGACATACCCAAATAGTTAGATCAACACAGTGAATCATGTGAAACAAAATGGAAAGAAAAAAGAACGAAGCACTTGGGCGGCCAATGCTTACCAAGAAGGTGGATGTGTCGGTTTTGTAAGGACTTTGGTATATGAAGTGCGAATTGCAGCCAAATCTGTTGTCGGTGCAACTGCTCGTTTGGTTGCCGCTGCACGGGCCGGAGCAGATGCAAGTGCAAGTGTTGGTGCAGGTGCCAAATCCGCCACTGCTGCCAGAGATGGTGCTCCTTGTAGAGCTGGTGCCGGTGTCGGAGCAGGTGCCGGTGTCGATGCCCGATCCTCCGGTAGATCGGCCTGATTCGCTGACGCGGTCGGTGCCCAATCCTGTGCTGGATCAGACTGAGCTGCTGCCGCTGTCAGTGCTAGAGCAACTGCTGGTGCTCGATCCGTTGCTGAAAGTGGTACCGATGTGCGAGACAGCGGCGATCGTGTCTGGTCTGCTATGATCAGCTTTCTAACTTGACTAGGATCCGTGACCGTGATCCAGTTTTTTCTTCATTTCTTTTAAACGTGAGAAGGACTAATTGTGGTGTTTTGTTAAACCAAACTGTAGTTCATCATAGGGATTCAGCTTGTACTCAGACAACAGACTGATCCGCTTTTCCCCAGTAATATAAGTGATGGATAGTGCCTTTGTTATTGACACGACATAAGAAGTGAAACCTGCAAAAATAGCCATCGTAGAGCAAACCAAATGGTTTATTCTGTGATGAAAGTCACATGGCAAAACCTGCATCGTAAAATTGCAGGAAAAGAAAGAAAACATGACATTAAATCAATAAGATTTAGACAGTAAATCAATAAGATTTACTTGATGTGACACGAGTGAATCCTTACCAGGAAATCACTATGTTGAAGTACTAAACAAAAGATTGATCGTCCAACTATGGGTGGCATGCAGGGGCCCCGCCTACTCCCACAAGTAGGACGGTCGAAAGGTCGTGACAAATCATATGGACTGAAATCCATGGGACTGGAAATCCTGGTGGGTGCGATAAACCCTGCAATGCATACAGATATTGGAGTGTAACCATAATTGATAAACCTTCCTCACAAAAAAGATGATCTGGATACTTCATAATATACAGATTGAATTGAGTGGACAAACATTAACATAGACCATTCTCAGGACTGACCACACACCAAAAGCAGCAGTACTAATAAACAATACATGGTTCACAAACACAAATCAAGTACTGAACAATAGTACTTACTACAGACAAGCAAAGTTGCACTAATTAAACTCTGCAGACTATTTCTTGCCACTGACCTACGGGATGAACCCCGCATAACTGACTAGGCCATGGACTTCGTGAGAGATGTCTACATGCACCATCACCATCTCGTCAACCTTGGAGAACCTAACAGAGTGGTCTTTCCACTCATAAACATGATGATGAAGACATGCCGCATCAGATTTGTTGGGAAGCTTTACAAGAACCACACCCTTCGTAATCGAAGGCACATCCAGGAAATTGTTGTGGTCAAGTACAGCCTCAAGAACACGCCTAACAACAATGCTACAGGAAAACACTAGTTCAGGACACACGGCGACAAGGACACAACAGCTGGATAGTTTAGCAGCAGAACTCATCCTCGGGTCTTCCAGTTCACACGGCATGATTTTGAGAACTTCATCTCCACCGCGGACCTGGTTCTAATTCAAACAGAAACCATAGTTTATTACTACCTCCGTTCAAAAATATAAGATGATTTTTGATATTATACTCCATATATGACTACATATACGCACAGAAATGAGTGAACAAAGACACTAGAACATGTCTTCAAAGGCATGAGAGCAGAGGGATCACTTGCAATATCCATAACACAAGTTACTGAGGCAAATATACCCTCTTCAAAGGTAGCATTGCTGTTCATAAAGTACTCCCTCCGTCCCAAAATTCTTGTCTTAGATTTGTCTAGATACGAATGTATGAAGTCACAGATACATCCGTATCTAGACAAATCTAAGACAAGAAATTTGGGACAGAGGGAGTAGTTGAAAGTAATCTATAAGAAATCAGTGTCAACCTCTTGCATGTTTTGGTCAAATGAGGAATTTAGAACCGTCATTTGGCACACAAAAATCACATGCAAGATCACCTAGAAAGTTGTACTACTAGTACTAGTAATGCGTGTTAGATGAAAAAACACGATCAAGATCGAGAAAAAGATCGTCAAGAAGAGATATTACCTGGACTTGCTTAATGAGGGATCCCAGAGAGGGGGCTTGGACAGGGCGATGGCTTTGAGCTTGTCTGCGGTAGTCTCGGCGGGGTGCTTGCGCTTCTTCGTACCATGAGCCTCGATGGTTTTGGACAGAACCATAGACATCATGTCGGCCGGTGCTCTAGCGTCCATCCAAGAGAGGAAGCTGAGAGAGAAGAGTGAAATGAGGAACGAGATGAGGGAGAAGCGAAGCGAGTGGGGGTTTTCTTCAAGAGAGGAAGCTGAGAGAGAAGAGTGAAATGATGGTTGCTTCGACCGTCCAACTTACTGCTGGAAAGGAGGGGGTTTTGTGATTTGATGGCTCATTGGGCATTACTGCGGAGCTTCAATCGGGGTAGTCTACCGTCACTCTACTACGGAGTAATTTAGTGCATGGCTGGTGGACCCAAATGCTGGCTATCCCACACGTCGGCGAAAGTGAGTAATTTAGTGCATGGCTGGAGGAGGATCTGCACGGTAGAGCATGTCCACTGTTTTTCTGAAGAAAAAATGATTACAGCAAGCATTTCCACTCTTATGATGGAGGAGTGCGAAACACGGCAGCCACTTGAACATACACACTGCTCCTACTACTAGGCATGTGCAGTGGTTCATACGTCAGCACTACATAATATTGTTGCTAGTGTAGTAAGATATGACGATAACAAATGATGTTGTGCACATGTCAACTATATGAATAGTAATGTAGTAACATAGTACCGCTTTTTCGACTGTATGGTCGAGAATGAACAGTGAGATCAATGTTAACAGAACTAGGTCTACAACGCACGGAGAGTACGGTGCTACAGTACTCCATGAAACATGAACCATATGAAGCACGAATAGTGTTAGGCATGGTGTATGAAGGGTGCACGGGATGGGAGCAAAAGTTCCCTTCTCAACCCACTTTTGGGTGTTTGGCAGAGTGCATGAAGGGTGCATGAGTCCACAGTACTAGGTTAACACAAATACACGAAGAGGAAGCAACTATATTGAGATGAGAATGCAACCAAACACACACACACGCTTTGTGCTACAGTGACTGATCTGCACCGTCTGAGTTTGATCCAACGGTCATGTTGTGCTGAGACATGGACATGCCCATGCAGAGGGCGCATAAACACCACCGAAGTCCCTCTACTTCTCGAGGCGCACGACGTTGGTGATGCAGGGTGCAACCGCTCGCAGAGCCCGCTCCCAGTCGATGGGAGCCAGCTCGTCAAAGACGGCGTCCAATGGCATGAATGGATTCCGGTGATGGAGCCCTGAAAGGATTCGCCCGGCAACAGCGACGGCGGCCCGGCAACAGCGACGGCAGCCCGCAACCCCTCCTTGTCCAGCTTTGCCCCCACCATCGCCCGGAGACGGCTCAGCTCCTCGAAGATATAGGTGAAGAAGGAGACCATGTGAGGAAGCCGCAACTCATTGAAGTCGACCGGGTTTAGCCTGACGGTCGGAATGATCGCGCTGGCACGACGGTAGGCATCACGCAGCCGCAACACGTACGTGGCAACTTCGTTCATCAAGTGGCTGAGGCGATCCTGGACCTCGTCATGATCGGCCCGCTCGCGCTCCAGCCGGGTCCCCTGACGGCCTATCGTATCTCCCGCTTTCTGCAGCAACACCGCCGACGCCTCAAGCATCTTTTTGGTGGACGCCTGCCGCTTTTGAAGCTCTGTGAACTCCCTCACACAATGGAGGAGCATGGCACTCCTCTCCTCATTGAGCTCACGGAGCTCCACGTCCTTGGCCCTAAGCTCCGCATCCTTGGCCTAGAGCTCCTATGTCAGGCGCCTCACCTCGGACTCCATGATCTGCTGCGCCACCATGGCACCAAGTAGAAGCAATGGGGACAGGAAGCAAAGGGGGCGAACCGGCTGAAAGGCAATGCAACCTACGGGAAGGCGGAGGGAGCCAGCCAAGGAGCGGGGAATCTTTTGGTTTTCACCATAGTAAAACACCAGTCGGTGACTTCTCACATCAGGGAGCAGTAGGTTTTACAAGCGGAGTCATCGTGACTAATTGCTGCCGCTCCTGCTCCCGTCAATCAAAAAATAAAAAATCCTGCTGCGCCTACTCCCGTCAATCAAATAATTAAAAGTCCGGCCACACCCAAACACCAGAGCAACACCGCGGTGGATATTTGAATTTACCTGCCGGCAAGTACATAAAAAAAGGGGCAAAAAACAAATGTGGTGGTGGCCTAGCTAATCGATCGAACTAGCCCAACTAGCTAGCCACCGTGCTTCACTGATGTACTCGGCGGGAAAGGTGGTCTTTCATGATTTGATGACTCATTTACTTGCTTCGGCGCTATGACCGAGCAGGACCCAGAAGACGCGCGGTAGGGCGTCCCACGTCAGGAAGAATATATGCGTGCACCACCCGGGAGGACCCCGAAACCGCGCGGTAGGGTGTGCCACGTCTCGGCACGGAGGAAAAATGTGCTTATAAAAATATACCTATGGTTCAACCTAGGGACCCGGCCAGTCGGTCGAAAACACCCCACTAGCCACACAGCTTCATCATGCTAATGTGGCAAAGAGGATAGATGTGGTTAGCTCCGTCTCGACCAGCCACAACGTCTCTTGTTCTAGGCAATTCTTCTATTTTCCAAGCTTTTTTTTAGTTGTAATAACACGACAGCAAGCTAGCGCCGCTCTTCGTGTGTGCCCGTGCAAAGGTTAGACGATGGAGAGAAGAGGCAGATCGTAGACCTGGGACCCACCAGTAAGTGAGTCAACGGTCATGCACGTGTTGACGAGGCACTCCCTCTACTGTACTCAACGCAATACTGTATAAAATCAAGTTATGGGACAAAGCCAACAACAGTTGTTGTTTCAGGCTATCAACTTACGCTTTGTAGTCCAGGTTGCCAGTTCAAATCTCGTCTTTCAGATTTGTTAGATTTAGGTCCAAATTTGATTAATGACAAGTGGGACCCCCGTGTGTTGTTCCGATATTTCAGTGTAGGATGGTTTTTTGAACAAACACTTTGCGCGGTTAGACAAGTAACGGCACGAGTTACACATATTTTGCAAGTTTACGAACAAAAATGACAGTGGCATAGAATATCACATCCACCCCGCAGCTTAGATGCTATGGTGATAGGAGTTTTTACACCGTTAGTCTTTGTAATTATGCGCAATTTCCAAACTCTCCAAAGGTTCTTTTGCAAATAAAACATTCAGGCCTCGTGTGTGCCGCTGCATCTTGGATCCAACGGCTCCCTGTTGCTCATATTAGGTGCTCCCCTTAGCTTAATTACCCGCTACGGTGATATGAGCATCTAGGTCGTATGATCAGTTATCAGATGGCACATGTGTAGTACTTGTACTTTCTGCGCATTTCCCAAACTCTCTCAACCATATATTGCAAAAGCATTCAAACCTCCTATCGTGGGCCGTTAGATCTCCGTGAACTTGTATCACCATAGAATCTATGGTGCGGGAGCACCTCATATTCTCCCGTGCGAGAAAACATAAGGTGCTATCGCAGCTTGGATGCTACAGTGATATGAGCTTCGAGGTCATTTGATCTTGAGATCCAATGGCATCTGAGCAGTCTTTGTGCTTGTAAGCAGTGGCCGAACACTTTGGGGGCTTCTTTGCAAAAAACCATTCGAACCACCGAGGAGGTGTTGGGTCGCAAATCCAACGGCTCCGAAGAGCTTGTATCACCAAAGCATCTAAGGTGTGGTAGCACATGATATTCTTACATACAGGAGAATGTGATGTCCTCCTTCATCTTAGATGCTACGGTGTTACGAGCTTCGAGGTCGTTGGATATGGGATCCAAGGGCATCTGAGTAGTTTTTGTACAAATTGTGTGCAATTCTCAAACTCATCAAGGTTTCCTGTAAAAATATTAAGACATCATGTGAGCTGCTATATCTCAGATCTACAAGCTCCAAGCAACTCGTATCGGCATATGGCATCTAAGGTATGGAGGCACATGATATTCTCCCGGTGAGGAGGGGTGGGGGTGCATAACCAATCAGTGGTTGGGAGGGTGGGGACAAATATAATCTAAAAAACCCTAAACAGAGCTTCACAATTTTATCTAAGGTCAAGGGGTTGACCCCCGACAATCATAGCTCCGCCTAAACACAACATTTGCATGTACTGTAGTACTAGACTTAATATTCATGTTTCAGTTTCATGTTCATTTTAAAAATTGAGCGGAGGACCATGCATGTCTTACATTTTACTCCCTTCGTTCCTAAATATTAGTCTTTTCAGAGATTTCAAATGGACTGGCACATACGGATGTATATAGACATATTTTAGAGTGTAGATTAACTCATTTTGCTCTGTATGTAGTCACTTGTTGAAATCTCTAAAAGACTAATATTTAGGAATAGAAGGAGTATTTTTGAATTCGTCTCGTACATGCATGGTTTGGAAAAATAGATGCACTTTAATTATTGGATTGTTGTTGTGTTTGTAAGTGTGTGTCTCTCTGTGTGTGTGTGTGGTCATATGCTTGATACATATAAAGCTTTCTCACCTCTATATTGTTCATCTTTTAAATTTGAATTTGCATTGAAAAAATTACTAGCTAGGGATACCATGAAATGTGAAATCCACGTTGAGATCACTATATCACAAACTCACTCTAATTCAACAACTCGTCATAAATCAATTACCACGTTGAGATTAGTATTTGCAAGGACAATACGGGCATTGTACTACACATAGATTCGTTCGGCAATTTAAAAGGTTCCTTACGTATTCTTGAATGGTAGGACCCAACGGCGTACCAGCTAGACCTTGGCTCGTGTTGATCCTAAAAATATAAAAAAAATAAAAAAATTGGGCTCGTGTCCATCTCGTGGCGTGCGTGGTACGCACATTAGGCAACCCCAACCAGTCGAGCCTCAACGTTTCGAGTTGAAATATCTGGCGGCCAGAATTCCAGCCGTAGGAAATTCCCCTCAAGTCCCCGGTCCATAATGACTACCGATGAACAACGAAGGGATGCTTTAGTAACTAGACAATGTTACCTACCGTGCCGAGCACGGTTCAATTCCCTTGGTCGCCGCTCGCCAAGGTCACCCGTGAACTTCATTGCCTAGTACTACTACTACACCAGGATGAGCACAGAATTGAGCCTGTTTGTTCGTGCCTAGTACTTGAGTTAATATATCAGGCAATGCACTGGTATGGAGGGATTATCCTTTTACTCTGCATATATAACTTGTCTGAAGTCTAACTAAGAAAAATGTTTGACCAAATCCTTTCTTTAGAAATACAACAGGACAAATGTATGGCTTGAAAAATTATTGCATGATGAGGGTTATGATATAGTTTCGAATCCTGGATCTTAAATTTCAGAAAATCTAAAAGTGACCATAAATTCTTGAAACTGAGCATGGTCACGTGATATGGCACAAACATTACTTCATAATTGTTTTCTTCAATTTGAGACAAACTGCTTATGACAAGTTGCACAAATGAAGAGCCAGGGTATTTTGTAACAAAGACCTGTCACGTTAAGGCGAACGCTTTCACTATTGAAACCGTGGGCGTTTACGTGCCACCACGAGTCCCGCTTCTCATCGGCAGGTGCCGTCCGAGCAAGCGTGTGAGTCGACGGGAGGCGTGCGAGCAGACCGCTACGTTGGCTGACAGGGAGGCGTGCGAGCAGACCGCTGTTCAGGCTCACCGGGAGGCGAGCCCTTTGACCAGGCTCCGCCGCCCACCTTCGTCCTAACTGCTCCCACTTTTGATGTCGCCGGCGCCGTAGTTTAAAATCAACCCCGCACTACCCGGTATCGCTACAATCTTGTCTCTTCCTCTCTGATTCTCCTGTCGTCTACCTCCAACTAGCCTGACCTAAATGTATGCCATGTCGCATCACGATGGTCTGCCCTTAGTCTTCCAGTTTCCTGAGGAAGACACCCATCCGGAGTCTCAAGAACATAAGGCACTTTGGGACGAGCTTGAACTGGCCTTGCGGGAAGACGCCGCGACTGTCCCCGCTCCCGTTCCGGCTCCCGTCGCCCCGACTGTGCCAGCACCCATCCCCGTGGCATTGATGGGCTGGGAGCTGCACATTGTCGCCGAGCTTGATGCCACAGGGTTCCACGAGGTCCTCACCGACTTTCACGCGCCCGTGCACCTGCCAGCGCATGCGCCTGCGCGTGCACTGATGCGCATGCCCGTGCACCTACCAGCGCACACGCCTGCGCGTGCACTAACGTGCGCGCTCGTGCTAGTGCCCGTGCACACGAATGTCTCCGCCGCGCCATTGAAAGCGCTTGTCCCCACGCGGGTGCCAGTGCCTCCCTCAGCGGCATGGATGGCCGTCGTCGACCGCTTCCTTGCACCAACGCCAGTCGCCTCCTTTGGCCAGTTGACTCGCTCCAAAGTCCAGTACATTTTGGCCTTCCTTGAAGCTAGGCCAACGTCCAAGAGTATGCCAACAATGGCGCAAGACGCTGCCGTCGCCGTCGGTCAATGGCCCGACGACACATAGAGCACGGCAGAGGAGCCGCTTCCCACCGCAAGACGCCCCCCGCCGCCGCGTAATCTAAATTTTCCATGAATAACGTTCAGATTGCCATGCTTAAAATCCTAACGTTTATCATTTCCGTTTATTTTATATCGATCGTCGTATAATTTAAAGTCGGAGTCAGACTGAACAAAATCTATGGTTTGATCGATTGAATATTCTGCTAGAGCCGTATCAAATTAAATATAAAACGTCATCAAGCCACATGTATTCTTTGTCATCCAACGACCTAGACTGCTTCAATGTCGAGTGCTCAACACGTTTAGCGTGTAGTTAATTTCATGCCAAAAATAGTGCTAATCACATAATAACACGCAAATAATATCCTACTTAATATTCGCATGCACTTAATATACTTCCAAATTAACGTGCATTGCACGTACACACTGACTAGTGCTGCTAGTATGTGAAACTGGTGCCGTAACTTGTGAACGCGTCCAGATATGGTCAACGGCAACATCGCCTGCGAGTTCTTCGTGTTTGCTCGTGCGTCTAAACGCAGAAGGGGAGGAGAGAGAGAGAGCACACATGGAACCCACCAGTAAGTGAAGGCAAATAGTACTAAAAATAATATTACATGTTATCCATTAAATAGGCTATGGTAACATAAAAAGATTATGTGAACAAAGGGGGGGTACAACAAACATTGTTGTTCTACGTATGTTGCCTATTGACGTGCGGCTTGAAGGCCCTGGTCGCAAGTTCGATCCTCGTCCTTTAGTTTTTAATTTGTATATGGGTCCAAATTTGTTTCATGACATGTGGGCCCCTCGGCGTCCTTTAGAACAGAAGCACAAACCTGAGCTCGTGATTCCTGAGGTGGTGATGCAACTCACTGACATCCCTCTGCCAAAGCCAAAGAATCCGTTCTCAAGAAAACAGAAGTTCAAGGCTGAAGACTTCTTTTCCGAGCATGTATTCTTCACCGACTACAACCCCTATGACTCTGCTCGCATAAGGAAGAGGAGTTTCTGGACTGCTAGTCAAGCCAACTTCTATTCCTCAGTGCTTTTTGACAAAGACAAAATCTTTGATCATGAACATATTCCTCACGTAGATATGGAATCTCTGCCATGCTTCGAGCCAGTCCTCAGTGTTCTTCACGATGCAGGATTACTCAATTTCTGCACTGACATCTGTGATTGGAATGAAGAACTCATTCTTCAATTCTACGCTACACTGCATATCACTGGAGACGCTGAAGATGTCAACTCATGGGTGTTGGATTGGATGACTGAAAACGCTCACTACAAGGCACCGGCAACTGAATTGCTTCGTGTCCTTCCTCTCGATCCTCCCCATGACAGTGCACGTTGCATCTACAGTGACCCTGAACTGACAAATCACTATATGCAAGTGCTCATGAAGCCTTTGAAGCCTGGGCAGGCCCCTCGAACCAAATTCCTCATCAAGGAATTACTCTATGTGCCTCGGACTGTCTATCGCATTCTGAGGAAGACAATGAGTCCTATCAAAGGCCACGACTCAAATGATGAAGAAGTCGTTGGCATCATGAAGAATATGCTTTTCAACATCATTCATGGCGTTCCCATCAACTTCCATGATTTCTTCATGAGAACTCTGTCCAATGTTCCTATGTCACCATTCGAGCTGAAGCCCTATGCGCCTTGGATTATGAGATTCATCAGGGCAAGATCTTCACTGAATTATAAAGCTTACACTCTGAACCATGGTAGCTACTTGCCTCCCATTGAAGTCCTCAAACGGATAGTTTCGTCATCTGATGATAAAGGCAAGGCAGCTGCTGTGATCGATGAAGGCATTCGTCCATTGGATGGTCAATTTCGCAAGGCTGCATCTTACTCCACCAATGATGACTCTGCCACACATGACTCTGTCGCAAATAACTCAGCACAGCAAAATCCTCAAGCCACAGCACCCAGGGTGATGACTGACCGTGAGTTACTCCTCAGTCTTCATCAGAAGGTTGATCGCAATCACAAATGGGTAAAGCGTCAGTTTGGTGCACTTCTTCACAATATGACCTCAACACACAATGCGGTGAATAAGAACCAATACTACCTTCATGAAACCTTCAACCGCACCTGGGCTGTCCTCACTCATGTCTATAGCGCTGAAGAACTAAAGACTATGGGTCTCAAGGAAGAATTTGACTGGTCTGCACCTCCTCCGAAGAAATTCAAGAGGGTCAAAGTTCCTCAACTGGTGGCCAGCTCTTATTCTTCATCGCGTGACATCGATGAGTATGAAGATTTGGACGACACTGCGGCAGGCCCTGCTATAACAACCAACCCCGACAACGCTGGCGCTCCTCCATCGACTTAAAATTCTTCAGGGGCGTTAGTCCTCAGTTTCAGTCCTTTTGGTCATTTGATGACAAAGGGGGAGACATCTGAGTTAGTCTTCAAGCGAGTCTATATTAAGGGCATTTTTTTAAGTTACAACTCTCGTTCTTCTGAAACTTTTATTTGGATCGAGTTGTAATCTTAAACCCGATGGTGCGCTGATACTTTTGTTGCACTATGCTCTGATACTTTTGATGCTTTATTCGGCATGCTTATTCCTCGTTAATGATATTGCACGCATGCTGAATTTCATCAGGCACCATATTTCATCATGCATTTCAAATTCTTCATATTATATATCAAATGCGTGTATGAATTACAAGATATAGGGGGAGATCTCCATGATTCAACTCTTCAAATGTGCATTGCCTCAAATGTAAATTCCTCACTATGCACATCTTCAGGGGGAGTTCTTCTATATCTTGCAATCAAATTCCTCAATATCAGTGTTTACACTTCATATGTTTATCCCCGTTGAAAACTTAACCTATATTGTCATCAATCACCAAAAAGGGGGAGATTGTAAGTGCATCTAGTGCCCCTTAGTGATTTTGGTGTATTGAAGACTTATAGGTTAAGGGACTAATGCGTTTGTGAGTGTACACAGGTCTATAAGTCTATGAGGAGTTTGATATTTACAGAGAAAGTCGACCCCTAAAAATGAAGTTCTTCGACTGAAGACTTTGATATTCTGAAGACTTTGAAAGGGAAGAAATTGGTGTGACCTTGAAGACTTGATATTCATTTGAGGAACATGAAGCGTGAAGACTTTTGTTTTCGTAGTTTCATTTTCTCTTTCTTGAGTCATAGGAAACACCGTACTGTTAAAGGGGGTCGAGGAAATACTAAGGAAAAATTTCCATGTGATGCTCAACTCAAAATCCTACACCTACCAATCCCTTCGAGTGAAGCCATTGGAAATCTCATACAGTTCAGTCAATTTCTTCAGTGACAGAGATGCAGTTCTTCTGGTCACTGAGGACCTTGCTCTGACTGAGGAGTTAGGAATTCGCCAGTGCGAATTGCCTACACAGTGAGGAACATGATAGCCCTGAGGAATTTGAGAGTCAAATTTCCGACCGTTGCTGTGCTGCGCGCCAGCTGTCCCAAAATATCTTATCCACCTAACGGTCATATCATTGAAGGGCATTTATGTCTTATCATGTCGGGCTGCTCCCTAGGCTATAAATAGCCGCCCCCTACAACCACTAGCTGGTTGGCTGCTCCGAGAGAACTTAACACTTGTCATTTGAGAGCAACCCATCCTCCGAGGACTTTGAGCGAAAATCATCAAGTGAGGAAAACCCCAAAACCAAACCCCTACAAACCCAAAGTGATTGAGCATCACTGAAGAAATTGATCCTGCGTGGATCCGACGCTTGTTACCTTTGAAGACTGTGCTTCTTCCAGACGGTTAGGCGTCATGGTCTAGAGCATCCAAGAGGAATTGTGGATCGCCGAGTGACCAAGTCTGTGAAGGTTTGGAAGTCACCTGAAGACTTACCACGAGTGACTGGACGAGGTCTACGTGACCTTAGTTCAAGGAGAATACGGTGAGGACTGGGTGTCCTGAGCTGCGTGCTCAGCGACTGGGTGTCCGGGACTGCGTGTCCTCGAGTTTAAATACTCAGCCGCTCCAACCAGACGTACAACTGAGACAGCAGTTGGAACTGGTTTACCAAATCATTGTCTTCACCAACTAACTGGTTCTATTTCCTCAACCCTTTCATTTCCTCATTACTGTGTTGAGTGTTTGTTCATATCTGTGTTTGAAGACTTTGACTGAAGACTTTCTCAATTTCCTCAGTTCAATTTCTTCGGTCTGTTTGTCTTCATCTTGTGTTATCCTGTGATTACGCTTTCTGTACTCTGTGCTAGTCTTCATTTCATCATGATGACCATGCTTGTATTCTGTTATGCTTAATTCTGAGTACTTATTCCGCTGCAAGTAGTTCTTCGCTAAGGAATTTCCTCACCGGCAAATTCCTCACTGAAGAATTCATAAAAATCGCCTATTCACCCCCCCTCTAGTCGATATAACGCACTTTCAATTGGTATCAGAGTGAGGTACTCCCTTGTTCTGTGTGATTTTGGTTTAACCGCCTGGAGTTTTAGTTATGTCGATCGCAGGTATGATCAAGGTCTCGGCTGGGTGTCCTACCTTTGATGGGACGGACTACCCCTACTGGAAAAACAAGATGCGAATGCATCTTGAGGCAATTGACAACGATCTCTGGTATGTTGTGGAAAATGGTGTTCCCTCTGTCACACCCTCACTGAATGCTACCGATGTGAAGAGATTCAAGCAACTCGATTCTCAAGCGAAGAATATCATATGTGGCCATCTGAGTAAAGGACAGTATGGAAGAGTGAGTGCTTTGGAAACTGCTAAGCTTATCTGGGATAGGCTGTCCAAAGTGAATGAAGGAGTCTCAACTCAGCGTGACTCTCGAGTTGATGTTCTTCGGAATCTCTTCAACAGCTTCAAAAGACTCGACAATGAAAATGTCCAACAAACCTTTGATCGCCTCACTGACATCTTAAATGGGCTTCAAGCCCTCGGTGCCACTGACATCACTGATCATGAGGTGGTGAAGAAACTGTTGAGATCGCTTGATTCCTCATTTGATACTCTTGGATTGATGATACAAGAACGTGCTGACTACAAGTCTCTTGATCCTGCCGATATCCTCGAAAGGCTAAATACTCACGAGTTCCAGCTTGCTGAAAAGAGAGATCTCTATGGTTCGAGCTATGGCAAACCACGTGCCCTGAAAGCCAAGGCTGTGTCTGACTCGGAATGTGAGGATTCTGGTAGTAGCCTTGGTGATCCTGAAGAATTGAGCCAGGAGCTAGCACTGCTCGTGAAGAAATTCCAGAAGTTCTCAAGACGTGGTCGCTTTGGAAAATCCTTAAGAAGTAGTGATTCCTCATCCAGTGACTATAAGAGAAGGCTGTGCCACAAATGCAAGAAACCTGGTCACTATATTCAAGATTGTCCTCAGTGGGAAAAGGAAATGAAGAAGAAGAAGTACAAGGATTACAGTTCCGATGATGCGAAGAAGAAGAAGACATCGTCAAAATCTTCGTCATCAAAATCCTCGAAGTTTTCATCTCACAAGAAGAGCAGCTCCAAGAAGGCTCGGGCATTCATTGGCAAGGAAATGGACTCTGAAGCTGAATCTGAGGAAAATGAGGAAGAGGGTGTGTCTGAAGAATCTGAATCTGGTGTGGTGAGTCTGGCCTTCGCTACTGCTTTCGTCAGCAAGTCCATCTTCAACACTAAAGAAACTGACCCCACCGACAAGCCTGATGAAGATAATGATGGCTACGCTCCCACCTATTGCTTCATGGCGAAAGGTGCAAAGGTACTCAAATACAACTCCTCTGAATCTAGTGAAAATGAATCTGATGAGGATCTCAAGCCCAGCTACTCTAAACTTGCTAAGATTGTTGTAAAACAACAACGGGCTTTTGAAAAGGTTCAAAACATGCTAGACAAAAGTGATGATATGTTGGGTGAAGAAATGGATCGCACTAAAGCCCTGACTGAAAATCTTCAGAGACTTCAGTCTAGGTTTGATAACCTTTAAAGTCATCATAACACTCTCTTATCTGATCATGAGAAACTTTCTTATGAATTTCTTCAAGGAAAGCAAGATCACGAGAAGCTTTCTTCTGAATCTCTTCAAAGAAAGGAAGATCTTGAAAAGCTAAGAGTGTGTTATGAAGATCTTCAGAAGGAGCGCGATTCATTACTAGCTCAACAAATCAGCGCTTCTCAGGAAGAATTTGTTCCTCCATGCTTAAAGTGCATTGAACGTGAATCTGCTAATTCTTCACCTGAATGTTCAAATGCTTCAACTGTTACAAATTCTTCACCTACCTCTGCTATCACTAATTCCTCATCTGAGGACATTGCTAGTATCACTGACAATGCAGGGCTGAAGGAATTGTACATGACAGGCATGTACAAAAGCCTCAAAGGGCATCAGACTCTTTGTGATGTGCTTAAAAAGCAGATCCTCAACAGAAACCCTAGGAAAGAGGGTATCGCCTTTGAGAGGAAACTTAATGCTAATGGAACATATTGGAAGCCTGAGCAGTACCCCAAAACCTCATGGGTTGCTGCAAAGGGACATCCAGTTGATCCATCTAACTTATCTGGCTTTACATGTGAATCTCCTCATTCTTCTGATGAGTCATTTGACTCCAACTATAAACTGTTCAAAAATCAGAATGGTGAAGTATTTGCTAGATATGTTGGCACTAACTGCAGGAATGGTTCTCCTATGAAGAAAATCTGGGTTCCCAAGAAGTGCCTTGAAAGTCTTCAGGTGAATGTCCTCATGACACCACCTGTGAAGAACAGGAACCCCAGATCAAATTCTTCATATGGACCAAGTTCTTCATATGGATCCAAGTCCTCATACGGACCAAATTCCTCACATGGATCAAATTCCTCAAAAGGATCAAAGTCCTCATATGATTATCATCGTGCTAACCACTCTATTTCGCAGGGTAGAGCTAAGGGCTATGAATATGTGCATTATTCTTCAAACCATTATGTTCATAAGTCCTCAAAGAATTTCTCTACTTATTCATATGCTTACCCTAACCCCTCTTATGTGAAACGAAATGGTTTGGCCTCTATGCCACCATTCTCGTATGGTGCTCGCAGAGTGATGAACTCTTTGCCACCCCTTCAGATGTGGGTGGTGAAGAAAAGGAACTAATCTCTTCTGCAGGGTCAGGTCTCCAGACGTGCTTTAACGTCTGAAGAATTTGCTGGGGACCTGACAAAATTTCCTGAAAGGACGCAGGCGAATCATGATGAAATGAACCTTCATTTCACATGTCCTCATACTGCTATATCTGTTTACTGCTTGATGAAATTCATCTGATGAACTTGATATCATATTCTTCACTGATGAAGCATATGAGATTGTAAGTTACACTAATTCATCTGCAGGATGATCAACCCAAAACTACTGAGTGGGTCCTCGATAGTGGATGTACGAATCACATGACTGGTGACAAGAATCTATTGATGGATGCTCCCTTATCACCGTCACATCTGAAGCATATCATCTTTGCTGACAAAGGCAAAAGTCAGGTATTGGGTCTTGGTAAGGTTGCAATCTCTAAGGATAAACACATGGACAAAGTCAAGCTTGTTGAGTCCTTAGGATACAACCTCATGTCAGTCTTAATGCTTTGTGATCTTGATATGGTTGCTGTCTTTGGCAAGTATCGCTGTGTTGTGATTATGGAAGCTGACAATTCCAAAGTCTTCGAAGGCTTTAGGAGAGGAGATTTGTATATTGTTGATTTCTCTACAGGACCACAACCAGCCGTGTGTCTACTTGCAAAAGCTTCAGAAGGCTGGCTATGGCATTGACGACTTGGTCACGCAGGCATGAGGAATTTGCACACGCTTGCGAAGAAGAAGCATGTCATTGGCATTGATAATGTCAAATTCCTCAAGGATCACTTATGGGGAGCTTGTGAAGCAGGAAAAATGACCAAGGCCAAGCATCCAGTGAAGACTATCATGACCACTACTCGTCCATTCGAATTGCTTCACGTGGACCTCTTCGGACCAAATCATTACTGAGCAGTCACTAATGATGCATCTCTATATGGTTTTGTCATTGTTGATGATTACTCTCGATATACATGGGTACACATTGTTACTTACAAACATGAAGTGCGGGAAGTCTTCAAACGTTTTTCCTCGAGGGCTTCAACCAACTTTGGTGTGAAGATCAAGCACATCAGAAGTGACAATGGAACTGAGTTCAAGAATTCCGGTCTTGATGACTATCTTGATGAACTTGGTATTACTCATGAGTTATCTGCTCCCTATACTCCTCAGCAAAATGGCGTCATGGAGCGCAAGAACAGAACTCTTGTTGAGATGGCTCGCACTATGCTTGATGAATACAAAACGCCTCAGCGTTTTTGGATTGATGCAATTGATACTGCGTGCCACATCATCAACAGAGTATATCTTCACAAATTCTTCAAGAAGACGGCCTATGAACTCCTCACTGACATGAAACCCAATATGAACCAGCACCTGAGGATTCTATCAAGTTCAAGGCAACTGAGGATGTCATTCCTACTGAAGAATCTGCTGAAGAATTCATTCCAGTTCATGAAGAACATCAAGCTGATGCACCTGAAGAAAATCCTGAGGAAAATGGTGCTGAAGAAAATGCTGATCAAATTCCTCAGCGACAACCAGCTCATCCTCGCGTTGCAAAAGAAGTGCAAGTGGAGAAGATCATCGATGACATTAGTGCACCAGGTCCTCTCACACGCTCAAAAGCTTCACATTTATCTAACTTTTGTGGGCACTATGCTTTTGTCTCTATCACAGAGCCCACTAAGGTAGATGAAACATTTCTGGAGCCGGAGTGGATTCAGGCTATGCAAGAAGAACTACATCAGTTCGAGCTCAACAATGTCTGGGAACTGGTCAAACGTCCAGATCCTCGCAAGCATAATATCATTGGCACAAAGTGGATCTACCGCAACAAGCAAGATGAAAATGGCCTTGTGGTGAGGAATAAGGCACGACTAGTAGCTCAAGGCTACACACAGGTTGAAGGAATTGATTTCGATCAAACTTTTGTACCTGTTGCTAGACTTGAGGCTATTCGCATATTACTTGCTTACGCTAACCATCATGATATCATCTTATATCAAATGGATGTGAAAAGTGCATTCCTCAATGGTAAGCTTGAGGAAGAAGTATATGTTGCTCAACCCCCAGGTTTTGAAGATCCAAAGAATCCTGACAAAGTCTTCAGACTAAATAAGGCCCTCTATGGCCTCAAGCAAGCCCCTCGGGCGTGGTATGATACATTGAAGGAATTCTTCGTGAAGAATGGCTTCACACCCGGTTCACTCAACTCTACTCTCTTTACTAAATCTTATGATGATGAACTGTTTGTGTGCCAAATATATGTTGATGATATTATCTTTGGCTGTACTGACCAACGTTATAGTGATGAATTTGCCTATATGATGAGTGAATAATATCAAATGTCTATGATGGGAGAGTTGAAATTCTTCTTAGATCTTCAAATTCGTCAGCAGCGCAATGGCATATTCATATCTCAGGAGAAATACCTCAAAGATGTACTGAGGAAATTCGGCATGCAAGATTGCAAAGGCGTCAAAATTCCTATGCCCACAAATGGCCATCTATGCACTGATGAAAATGGTATTGACTTCGATCACAAGGTATACCGCTCCATGATTGGTTCTTTATTGTACTTATGTGCATCTAGGCCAGATATAATGCTTAGTGTTTGCATGTGTGCTCGATTTCAAGCTGCACCGAAGGAATCACACCATAAGGTTGTGAAGCATATTCTTCGATATCTAGCTCACACACCAACACTAGGATTATGGTACCCCAAGGGCTCTGCTTTTGATCTCATTGGATATTCTGACTCTGACTATGCTGGTGATCGTGTGGACCGCAAGTCAACATCTGGCACTTGTCATTTCCTCGGACGATCTTTGGTCTGTTGGTCCTCGAAGAAACAGAACTGCATATCACTGTCTACTGCGGAAGCTGAATACATTGCTGTTGGCTCTTGCTGTGCTCAACTGCTTTGGATGAAGAAAACCCTCAAGGACTATGGCGTCAACGTGAAGAATGTGCCTCTCCTCTGCGACAATGAGAGTGCCATCAAGATTGCTCACAACCCAGTTCAGCACTCGAAGACAAAGCACATTCAGATTCGTCATCATTTTCTTCGTGATCATGTGTTGAAGGGCGACATCTCCATCGAGCACGTGAAGACTGAAGAACAGCTAGCTGATATCTTCACTAAGCCCTTGGATCAGAAGAGATTTAGCAAGTTGCGGTGTGAGCTAAATATCTTAGAATCTTCGAATGTTCTTTGAAAAGGACACACATCCTGACACTTATGCAAATTGATGACTTAGATGTGCAACACATGAAGAAACGTTTTTCTTCAATCAATGAAGAATAACACTCTAAGTGTGAAGAAATTAATGAAGAATTTAATTCTCAGAACCCTACGACAATTGTACGCGGTGTCTGAAATCATCATTCTTATACGGTGGGTCACGCCACCACAAAAGTTGAAAATCTTCAATTTGAGTTTTTTTCAGTTTTGAAATTCTTCAGTTTTTTTTTAAATTCTTCAACTTTGCAAAATCTTCACTGTTTCCGTCGTTTTTCTTCGTTGGCTATATATATATATATATATATATGAGTTTATGTCCTCTACAGCATTCACTTATGGCTATTTCTTCAAGTTGCTTTTTTCTGCTAAGTGAATGTGATCGGACCCTTCCCCCTCTATGCTATACTCAACCCAATCTATTCACAAATTCTTCATGTGCGTTCTATTTGAAACTCGTTCAAAATCTTCACTGTGTCCTTGTCAGCTGAAGAAATTGCGAACGAAACTTTAAAACAAATCTTATCTAGATTTTCGGTTTTGCCGCTCAAACCGTTCCGCATCCCATGATGCATTATTATATTCACCCACGATCTTACACGATCTCAACTACACAGTACGTGGGTGACACATGTCGCGAGAAGGAGAAAGGGCAGGGGCATGTTCGTCCCAAAATCTTCGGGCGAACTGTTTTTCACCGTGTCTATAAATACCCCTCTCCCCTTCCTCACTTCATTTACTCCGCTCGATCGCTCTCTCTCGCTCAAGCTCCTCAAATCCTAGCGCCGCCGCTACTCCATCGTCGCCGATGAGGAAGAGCTTCGCTGCCTCGACCTCGTCGCCGTCGTACTCGTGCCGGTCGCGGAAATCTTCACTCCGCCACCGGCGTAGCTGTCTTCCTCTGCCAAGTTAGGGCGTGGGAGATCTAACCTGACGAACTTCACATCTGTTCTTCTCAGTTCGTCATGTTCTTCACTTCGGGTAATTAAAAGTTACTTTTATTACTCACTTTGATTCTCAAACTTTCCTGAAAATCTTCAAAGGTGTTTATTCTTCAAATCTTCACACATATGAACACCTCACATACCATATGATCTTGAACTGTTTCTCTAAGCAATCATTTTCTTCAAGATTCCCTATTTGTGTGGATTTTCGATCTGTACAACTCTGGAACCTAAGACAAGAACGCTTAGTGAAATTCCTCAAGGTTCATCTGGTTAAATTCCTCAAAACTTGTTCTTTTTGAAAAACCTTCTGAGAACGCATATGACCTCTCCACATTCCTCGCACCTATACTCTGTTCACAGGTACTCATGTCTGCTGCTGAATCACTAGGTTCTCATCAACTTAACTCATTTGCAGCGTTCCTCAAAGAAAAACTGCATACTTCTTCAGAGTGTTCAATTGTTCAAATTCCTCATCTGAAGAATATGGAAGACGGTAAGAGGCCGCAGAAAGGAGGAAAGAAGCCTGAGGTCATGACTGCTTTCGAGATCCCTGATGACATTTACAAGGACTATTGCACACCTGATGAAGCAAAATTCGGCAAAGAAAACAAAAATTAGCGCAAAGTGCGCATACAGAGGATTGAGAGAAGATGGGCAAGAGAATGGAGGGAGTACAGATATGTTACTCCAAAGTATATGAAGAAATTTGCTTTAAATCCTCCATGCCCAAGAGCTCCATTGGCACCTGGCCAAGTAGCTGATCCACCAGCATCAAGCGTGGTGAGGACTTTCCTGAAGAATGGGCTAAGCGCCAAGCTAAATTGGCAAGACAAGCCAAGGAGGCAGTGAAGAAATTCAATGAGGATTCTGCCACTGCTGCTGCAACTGAGGCCTCGGTCAGGCCGAGGAAATCCATGCCAAAGAAGCCTGCTCGTAAGCCAAGTGCTTCACCAACAGCGCCCTCACGGCCAAGTTCCTCCGCAATGCCCTCACGGCAAATTCCTCACACTGCTACTGCTCCACCAAAGTCCTTAGCAGCTCCTTCAAAGTCCTCAGCTCCTGTGCATCTGCCTACATGTCAAAGGACTGCTGGTTTCTCGATTGCCTCTGGTGTCTCAGCAAGTTCCTCAGCTGCACCAATGTCCTCATCAGGCCCCACACTATTGAAGACTAAAGCAACAGCTGGACGCGGTCCTCGGCCAAGTCCAAGGAAGAAACAGGTCGCATTCCATGTGTCTTCTGATGATGAAGCTTCTGATGATGAACTTGCAGAAATCATCAGAGACAGACAGGTGAAGGCCGCTAGAGCCAAAGGCACATCTGTGCCACTGCTTTTGGATCCGAGGAAAATCCTCGATTACATTGATCTCTGGCACAAGGATCCAAACACCCCAATGCCTGATTTTCCTCTGACTCCTGGTCAAAGTCACATGCTGACCCATTTCATCAATCAAGAGAAATGGAAGTTCGAAAAGGCAAGAGAAATCAAGAAAGCTCAATACAGAAAGGAGAAGCTCCTGAAGAAAAATGTTGTCAGAATGACACTTGAGGAACTTCTCAAGGCTCAGTCTGAAATTCAAGCCCTCAGCAAAGACTTTGATGCCTACTATGCTGATTGGCAAGGAGCCAAAGTGAGATTCGTCAATCTGACGAAGAAATTCACAAATGTTGCAGCCCCATCGCAACAAGAAAATCTTCAGTCTGCAGACTCTGCTCAGCCTGCTGAAGAACATGCCAGCACCGCTGATGACTTTCAGCCTGCTGAAAAAAATGCTAGTTCCAGGGCTGATGACTCCATTCCAGCCGCTGAAGAAATTGCCAGGGCATCCACTAGTGGTGCGCCTGAAGAAACTGAAGAGATCAGGGCAACTGCATCAGTTGCGCCTGAAGAAAATCAACCAGATTCCTCAGCTCCTCCTGCGCCTACACCAACTCCAATTCTTCCATCTGCCTATGAGGTGAAGAAAACCAAGGCTGCAGAGCGAGCTACAGTGAAGAAAAGGAAGGCATCAGCTGCGTCAGAATCTTCGGCTGCGAAGAAAATGAAGCCAATGACCAGCTCACTCGAAAATCCGATTGATGCTGTTCCAATTTCCTCCATGCCATCAAAGGACCTTGTTCCTTTTGGAGAAGACTATGTGATCCCAAGCGGATCTGATGAAGAAAATCATTCTGCTGCTTCGTCAGAGCAGATTGATGAAGAAATTGAAGTGGACGAAATCCCTTCAACGCCAGTCATTTCCTCACCTATGCCTCAGTTCACAGCTGAAGAGGCTGGTGTTGAGGAAATTGAAGATGAAGATGTGGATATAGGATGCACCACACCAGTGATGAATGATGACTTTTGGGAAAGTCAGCATCCCAATACTCCTCTCTTCACACCTATCGAACAGATTCCTCAGTCCCCTGCACCAACAGTTCAACTGGGCTCTGAAGAAACTCATGCCACTCCCTCTGTTCATGAAGACATTCTAGCCACTAGTGCTGAAGAACCTGTTGCTGATGATCATCAGGTTGCACAAGAAGAGGAACCAGAAATTCCTCAGCTCGTGAGCTCGTGATTCCTGAGCTCGTGATTCCTGAGGTGGTGATGCAACTCACGGACATCCCTCTGCCAAAGCCAAAGAATCCGTTCTCAAGCAAACAGAAGTTCAAGGCTGAAGACTTCTTTTCCGAGCATGTATTCTTCACCGACTACAACCCCTATGACTCTGCTCGCATAAGGAAGAGGCGTTTCTGGACTGCTAGTCAAGCCAACTTCTATTCCTCAGTGTTGTTTGACAAAGACAAAATCTTCGATCATGAACATATTCCTCACGTAGATATGGAATCTTTGCCATGCTTCGAGCCAGTCCTCAGTGTTCTTCACGATGCAGGATTACTCAATTTCTGCACTGACATCTCTGATTGGAATGAAGAACTCATTCTTCAATTCTACGCTACACTGCATATCACTGGAGACGTTGAAGATGTCAACTCATGGGTGTTGGATTGGATGACTGAATACACTCACTACAAGGCACCGGCAACTGAATTGCTTCGTGTCCTTCCTCTTGATCCTCCCCATGAAGTGCACGTTGCATCTACAGTGACCCTAAACTGAGAAATCACTATATGCAAGTGCTCATGAAGCCTTTGAAGCCTGGGCAGGCCCCTCGAACCAAATTCCTCGTCAAGGAATTACTCTATGTGCCTCGGACTGTCTATCACATTCTGAGGAAGACAATGAGTCCTATCAAAGGCCACGACTCAAATGATGAAGAAGTCGTTGGCATCATGAAGAATGTGCTTTTCAACATCATTCATGGCGTTCCCATCAACATCCATGATTTCTTCATGAGAACTCTGGCCAATGTTGCTATGTCACCATTCGAGCTGAAGCCCTATGCGCCTTGGATTATGAGATTCATCAGGGCAAGATCTTCACTGAATTACAAAGCTGACGCTCTGAACCACGGTAGCTACTTGCCTCCCATTGAAGTCCTCAAACGGACAGTTTCATCATCTGATGATAAAGCCAAGGCAACTGCTGTGATCGATGAAGGCATTCGTCCATTGCATGGTCAATTTCGCAAGGCTGCATCTTACTCCACCAATGACGACTCTGCCACACATGACTCTTCCGCAAATAACTCAGCCCAGCAAAATGCTCAAGCCACAGCACCCAGGGTGATGACTGACCGTGAGTTACTCCTCAGTCTTCATCAGAAGGTTGATCGCAATCACAAATGGGTAAAGCGTTAGTTTGGTGCACTTCTTCACAATATGACCTCAACACACAATGCGGTGAAGAAGAACCAATACTACCTTCATGAAACCTTCAACCGCACCTGGGCTGTCCTTACTCATGTTTATAGCGCTGAAGAACTGAAGACTATGGGTCTCAAGGAAGAATTTGACTGGTCTGCACCTCCTCCGAAGAAATTCAAGAGGGTCAAAGTTCCTCAACTGGTGGCCAGCTCTTATTCTTCATCACGTGACACCGATGAGTATGAAGATTTGGACGACACTGCGGCAGGCCCTGCTACAACAACCAATCCCGACAACGCTGGCGCTCCTCCATCGACTTAAAATTCTTCAGGGGCGTTAGTCCTTAGTTTCAGTCCTTTTGGTCATTTGATGACAAAGGGGGAGAAATCTGAGTTAGTCTTCAAGCGGGTCTATATTAAGGGCATTTTTCAAGTTACAACTCTCGTTCTTCTGAAACTTTTATTTGGATCGAGTTGTAATCTTAGACCCGATGGTGCGCTGATACTTTTGTTGCACTATGCTCTGATACTTTTGATGCTTTATTCGGCATGCTTATTCCTCGTTAATGATATTGCACGCATGCTGAATTTCATCAGGCACCATATTTCATCATGCATTTCAAATTCTTCATATTATATATCAAATGCGTGTATAAATTACAAGATATAGGGGGAGATCTCCATGATTCAACTCTTCAAATGTGCATTGCCTCAAATGTAAATTCCTCACTATGCACATCTTCAGGGGGAGTTCTTCTATATCTTGCAATCAAATTCCTCAATATCTGTATTTACACTTCATATGTTTATCCCCGTTGAAAACTTAACCTATATTGTCATCAATCACCAAAAAGGGGGAGATTGTAAGTGCATCTAGTGCCCCTTAGTGATTTTGGTGTATTGAAGACTTATAGGTTAAGGGACTAATGCGTTTGTGAGTGTACACAGGTCTATAAGTCTATGAGGAGTTTGATATTTACAGAGAAAGTCGACCCCTAAAAATGAAGTTCTTCGACTGAAGACTTTGATATTCTGAAGACTTTGAAAGGGAAGAAATTGGTGTGACCTTGAAGACTTGATATTCATTTGAGGAACATGAAGCGTGAAGACTTTTGTTTTCATAGTTTCATTTTCTCTTTCTTGAGTCATAGGAAACACCGTACTGTTAAAGGGGGTCGAGGAAATACTAAGGAAAAATTTCCATGTGATGCTCAACTCAAAATCCTACACCTACCAATCCCTTCGAGTGAAGCCATTGGAAATCTCATACAGTTCAGTCAATTTCTTCAGTGACAGAGACGCAGTTCTTCTGGTCACTGAGGACCTTGCTCTGACTGAGGAGTTAGGAATTCGCTAGTGCGAATTGCCTACACAGTGAGGAACATGATAGCCCTGAGGAATTTGAGAGTCAAATTTCCGACCGTTGCTGCGCTGCGCGCCAGCTGTCCCAAAATATCTTATCCACCTAACGGTCATATCATTGAAGGGCATTTATGTCTTATCATGTCGGGCTGCTCCCTAGGCTATAAATAGCCGCCCCCTACAACCACTAGCTGGTTGGCTGCTCCGAGAGAACTTGACACTTGTCATTTGAGAGCAACCCATCCTCCGAGGACTTTGAGCGAAAATCATCAAGTGAGGAAAACCCCAAAACCAAACCCCTACAAACCCAAAGTGATTGAGCATCATTGAAGAAATTGATCCTGCGTGGATCCGACGCTTGTTACCTTTGAAGACTGTGCTTCTTCCAGACGGTTAGGCGTCATGGTCTAGAGCATCCAAGAGGAATTGTGGATCGCCGAGTGACCAAGTCTGTGAAGGTTTGGAAGTCACCTGAAGACTTACCACGAGTGATTGGACGAGGTCTGCGTGACCTTAGTTCAAGGAGAATACGGTGAGGACTAGGTGTCCTGAGCTGCGTGCTCAGCGACTGGGTGTCCGGGACTGCGTGTCCTCGAGTTTAAATACTCAGCCGCTCCAACCAAACGTACAACTGAGACAGCAGTTGGAACTGGTTTACCAAATCATTGTCTTCACCAACTAACTGGTTCTATTTCCTCAACCCTTTCATTTCCTCATTACTGTGTTGAGTGTTTGTTCATATCTGTGTTTGAAGACTTTGACTGAAGACTTTCTCAATTTCCTCAGTTCAATTTCTTCGGTCTGTTTGTCTTCATCTTGTGTTATCCTGTGATTACGCTTTCTGTACTCTGTGCTAGTCTTCATTTCATCATGATGACCATGATTTTATTCTGTTATGCTTACTTCTGAGTACTTATTCCGCTGCAAGTAGTTCTTCGCTAAGGAATTTCCTCACCGGCAAATTTCTCAGTGAAGAATTCATAAAAATCGCCTATTCACCCCCATAGTCGATATAACGCACTTTCAGCGCCAGGCCCACAACTTACATCGGCCTATATTTTAGTTGGGCCTTTTGTGGACCCAGCACTTAGTTTGGCCCAGGTAGCATTGGGCCATTAACAGGCTGAATATTGTACTGGCCTGTTACGGCCCAGATGAAACCATGGGCGTTTAGCAGGCCGAAATGCATGTTGGCCTCAGTTTTCACTAGTCTTCGACGGGCCTTCAACAGGCTGAAATGTAGACCGGGCCTTTCTGGGCCCAGTTCGGTCATGGGCCGTTACCAGGCCGAACCATATCTCGTGCCTTAGTTGGCCCACTGATATCATGGGCCTTTAAGAGCCGAAAGCTTAGTACAGGCATCAACGGGCCGAATTATGCGACAGGCCTTTAACAGGCCCAAAGTTACGTTGGGCTTAAGTGTTGCCCGATGTCCCGTCGGACCATATATGGCCCATGGGTAGCACGGGCCATTCCCAGGCCGAAAGTCACACCAGGCTGAAATGGGCCCATGTCTACATCGGGCCTCTAACAGGCCAAAAGTCACTGGGCTGTAATTGGGCCCAAATATTTGACGAACAATTAACAGGCCAGATCTGGCTTCGGGCCGTAAATGGGCCCAAATATTCGGCGAACAATTAACGGGCCATATCTGGCTTCGGACCTTAAATGGGCCTTTATTAAGCAGGCCGTTATTGGGCTGGCCCACTAGTACCTAAGTAAGTACTACAGGAAACTGCTAGTTTGTCGTCTGGGCATAACAGACGGCAAAGACGTAAATCCAGACGGCAAAGAGTTTGCCGTCAGGAAGTAGACGGCAAAGTCAGACGGCAAAGATTAATCGGCAAAGAATACTTTGCCGTCTGCTTTTTTTTCCCTGACGGCAAAGACTTTGCCGTCAGTCTATATTTTTGCCGTCAGTCTGCGGAAAGTTGACGGCAAAATATTGCACCAGACGGAACGGACGGTCTAACGGCCGGCGTCAAGTGTTTTGCCGTCTACGGGTCGTCCAACCAGACGGCAAAGTCTATTATCTTTGCCGTCAACTGTCAATTTTGGCTGACGGGAAAGAAGCATACTTTGCCGTCTGTCACTGTACTCCCAGTGGGCAAAATAGCAGGACTTTGTCGTCTGGTTTTCTTTCCCAGTCGGCAAAGACTTATATTTCGCCGTCAGTATTGCTGGCCCAGACGGCAAAACTATACCTCTTTGCCGTCAACCTGCCTGTTGGCAAGGCGGCAAAATGCCAGCGGAAGCACAGGCTGGTGACATGTGGCATCTTTGCCGTCTGTCACTTGACGGCAAAGCTCCTTTTTTTAAATCAGAAATTAAACAGTTTAATACACAGTATAGAACCATATCAGCACAGAACCATAACAGGACAGCATAGTTCCATAGCAAATATAAGTAACAACGAACAAATATAAGAACGAAGTTCCATAGCATATGTATAGTCGCAGGACAAAGTTCCATAGCATATATATAGTACCAGGACAAAGTTCCATAGCATATAGTCCCAAAACAAAGTTCCATAGCATATATATAGTCCCAAAACAAAGTTCCATAGCATATATATATAGTCCCGGGACAAAGTTCCATAGCATATAGTCCCAAAACAAAGTTCCACAACATATAATACACAATGAACAAAGATGGCATCACTACGTAAGATTTGGCACTAGCTACAACAAATGCCTTCATGTCCATGTCGTAGTCCAAAGAGCATCCAGGTGGCAACCTACAAGATTGAATGGTGTGTGTCAAATAACGTGCTTGAAATCATCAATATGCCAAATAGACAAAAGAAAGTACTTCAACACTACAAAATAAATAGTGATCCATATTCCATAGTGAGTTTCCAAAATAAAAGCTTCTAGTACATATGGAGTTTCTTGAACACTTATCCAATTTTGAACATGCTAATTTAACACTAGATCTTTACTTATAAGTCTGATCTTTAAATGGTTCAAACGGTCTCTACTTACAAGTTTCTAAATCATGGAGATCTTCAAATGGTCTCTAAATCATGAAAATAAGTAACTACTTGTCTCTAAATCATGAATATCTTCAAGTGTTCTCTAAATCATGAAAATAAATAGCTTCAAGAATGCATATATTTAATTAAGATCATGGTTGAAATTGTTCAAATGGATTATAGTTTGAAACGGTTCAAATGGTATCTACTTGTCTCTACTTATAAGTTTGATCTTCAAGAATCAAGATAGCTACTTGTTTCTACGTTGACAAATTTGAGACCTACGTAAATGAGATATGTACGCACTAACCATACTCGATCTCAAACATTCGGAGAACCACCAATGTTGTTGTCGCTTGGGCCTCGTGCATGTGAAGATCCATCAGCATTAGATCCATGGCCTGATTGAGGCATCTGCATAGCGGGCATACCATTCTGGGTACAATAAGCCTGCAAATTATGTTTGAGTGAAGATTAAGTACTGGTAGTAGAAGATTATGATTGAGTGAAGATTATGTATGTGTTTGGCAATTAAGGAACTAACCGCAAACATTGCAAAGCATTGACTAGTTTGTGCCAACACCGCCTGCTGCACCGCTTGCTGCATCCTCTCATCAGCCAGTCGCCTCTCCTCCGCCCTCTCCTCCGCCGCCACTCGCCTCTCCTCCGCCCTCTCCTCCGCCGCCCCTCGCCTCAACTCCGCCAGTCTCGCCTGCAAAATATGGCATGGCAATCGCATCTTCAATCCAACAGTAAGTAAGAAACAAACATATATAGAAGGACTTGTATAGAATACCTCCATCTCAACCGTAGCTGGAGTCGAGCGTTTACATGTAGAAGATTTTGAGATACCTAACCGAGCTTTGTATTCAGGGAGAGAGCTACGGGAGGAACTAGGGAACATGCCTCCTGCAATTGCTTCCCTGCCATGTTTCCTGCCTTCTCCAGAGATCATGACCTACGCGTGGTCAAGAGGCTCTGTTGTCACATCATACTCGGGCCCTTTCAACTCTTTTGCCTTCCCTTTAAATTTCTCCATCCGATCGTAGGCGGTCTTGCTGGAGTACGCGGATGCTGTGTCATTCTCATCGTAAGGCTTGGCTGTTCTGTACAGTGCCTTATGGGCCAAAGCATACGAGATGAAAAGGTTGGGCACTGGAGCATTATTGTGAGATGCCTGCAACCAAAGTAACATGATTAGGATTTCATCACAAGGATTGGCAACATGTATGACAAGAAAAAGCTTATGAAGAACTCCATAAGATATACCCAACGTTCACCGTACTCCATAACATTCAAGTTGCCTTGATGATGTGGTGGATCCAGCATTCCGGCTCGCCAATTTCTATAATCTTTGTTTTTCGCCCTGTACTCTTTGGAACACCAATAGTCCATGATCCGCTCCCAACACTCCCCCTTATCGACGCACCATCTCGGAGTAACCTAATTGATCAATTGCATCTCATATATGTCAAAAAGAAATTGAGTGCCAGCCTGTTGAGGAAATAACAAGCATGAATATGCTTTACCTGCATGTACTTGTCCTTCTCAAGACGGAGTCTCCTACCAGCTTTCTTATCAAGACTCTTATAGCCTTGAGTTGCCATATATTTGCGGACGGCTAAAGGGCGTGCCTCATGCATCAGATTATGCACAAGCTTCGGGCAATGTTTGTTGACAACTGCTCGTGCCTCCTCCAACTTTCCATCCTCGCATCTATAGAAATCCTGCAAATATAGAGAAAATTAGTTTGGTGCAGTAATTTTCAAACCTTTAAGTCTGAGGTTTCTTATAAAATCTAAATAAAGTAAAATCTGCTAGTTTATTTATAGTGAAAACAGGAAAATATAGAGACAGGTTTATTTATAGTCAAATCAGGTTTATTTATATGCACCCAGGTTTATTTATAGAAACAGGTAAAATCTGCTAGTTCATTTATAGTCAAATCAGGTTTATAAATATGCACCCAGGTTTATACAGTCAGGTTTATTCAATAACACAATAACACAATCAGGTTTGCTACTGCAGTGTGTGATTTTTATTCAATAACACAATCAGGTTTATATATATGCACCCAGGTTTATACAGTCAGGTTTATTCAATATATAACACAATAACACAATCAGGTTTGCTACTGCAGTGTGTGATTTTTATTCAATAACACAATCAGGTTTATATATATGCACCCAGGTTTATACAGTCAGGTTTATTCAATAACACATGAATATTAAATCTAAGTTTTCTAGATAGTTTTGCTACTGCAATATTATAGTCTGCTAGCATTCTATTAAGAAAAAAAAGTAAAATCTAAATCTAAGTTTCCTAGATAGTTTTGCTACTGCAGTGTGTGAAGGAAACTTAATGATTACCCAAAGTTCGGCAAAGACCCGCTCGGCTTTGTTGTGAAACTCGATGTTGTTGGCTACACCAAGATCCTCATAGGCTTTGTAGTGGTCCCAGGTACATGCTGGCTCCGGAACTTTGCCCTCCCCAGGCAAAGTAACCATGCCAGGGTAATGCTCCTTAATGAGGCTCCCAAGGACGCCGTTCACGTGTCGGTACTTTCCCGTGCTAGCTCCAGCTTTCTTCCAACTGCTACATAATGAGAAGCCAAAGTTATTAGCAATTGTTGCATACATTGAAGGTAGAAAATGGGAAGCCAAAGTTAGTTACATTTCTCCACATGGAGCAATACATGGCCTCTGCTCCACAGGAAGCCCTCATTCCGGGAGCCTTGAGGAACCACGTAGGTACACGGACCGACCCTCCTCAACTTGGATGAAACCAGCATGCTCCTCGTTAGAGGTCGAGGCCTCCTTGTCAGAGGTAGGGGCCTCCTCGTCATAGGCCTCCGACGACAACCGCTCTTCCTCCACCCTCTTAGACACGGGGGAGTGAGACACCGGCTCGTCCTCCACCCTCTCAGACACGGGGGAGTGAGACACCGGCTCGTCCTCCACCCTCTCAGACACGGGGGGGTGAGACACTGGCTCGTCCTCCACCCTCTCACACACGGGGGAGTGAGACACCCGCTCGTCCTCCACCCTCTCAGACACGGGGGAGTGAGACACCGGCTCGTCCTCCACCCTCTTAGACACTGGCCGAACCGGGTTTCTCTTAGCATTTGCTCCACGTGCACCTCTTCCCCGGCCTTTTCCTCTCCCTCGATGAGCCTGAGGATGAGAGGAAGGCGGAGGATCGGCGATAAAAGTGCTAAGCAAAGATCTCGCTATGGGGAGCCCGGGCTTTTTCCTTTGCGGGCCCACCATGCTTCACTCACCTGCTATGAAAAAAGGTAAAGCAATTAGTACAAATACAAGATTATAGTTTAAATAAATAAGCATAAGTTCAAACAATTGTCGCAATGAGAATTACCAATGCAATTGTAGTACAAATACATTATAGTTCAAACAAATAAGCATAAGTTCAAAAAACATACGCAATGAGAATTACCAGGCAATTATAGTACAAAAACTACATTATACTTCAAATAGATAAGCATAAGTTCAAAAATATTACAAATTCAACATTACAACATGTTTGAGATCATCTGGGTCATGGTAAAGCAACTAGTACAAAATCAACATTACAGTTCAACACTACGACTAAAAATAGTCGGGATCATCTGGATCACAATCCGTCTCTTCTTCAAGGTCAGTTCTAGCCTCATCATCAGTATCATACGTGTCGTCAAGGATGTTGTCCTCATGTTGACCGTCATCGTCACCTTCATCGGCAATTCCTAGACGTAACCGTTCAAGCATTGAGAGGTCTTCCACGTTCGTAACCTCTTCTTCTTCCTCTTCGACTTCTTCTTCTTCACTGTCAATGTGTACTTCCATGCGTGGATGGATGTTGAGACGGCCTCTAGGCCCATGTTCTTCTTGGAAGAATTCTCCATCATATGTGTCAGGGTCGATGTGAGGTTGATAATCCTCTTCACTGGGGGAAGGATGTTTACGATGTGGCGGCACATCGTACACGACATCCCAACCCTTAAGGTACTTCTTTTGGCATGCATACTTGAGATAAAAAACTTGTGTCGCCTGTTGAGCCACAATATAGACATCTTCACATTCTAATTTGCTGTCTTGTCGAATTTCGACTTGCCCAATATCATCCCTCCGCCTAACCTTCTCCGGATCAAACCAATGGCATTTGAAGACAACGACTTTCGGAGGATTTGCCCCAAAGTAATGCAGTTCATATATTTCATCAAGTCTTCCATAATACTCAACTCCATTGCAAATAGCCGACACTCCCGTGTTCCTTGATTTTAGAACGTCCCGACGTTCCTCGTTCCCATGTGTGCGGAAGCGATACCCATTGATGTCGTATTTATCAAATGTACCGACCTTATAGTCAAACCCATTAGCAACTTGTTTCAACTCTTTGTCCAATATCGACGTACCCTACAAGTTTAAGAGAGAAGGATAGGTGTATTAGTCGCACGTAATACCAACTTCAAGTGTTCCAAGAAGTATACCTTACCTTTTCTCTGAACCAAGAAATGAAACCATAATTGCCGTCTCCTTCACCAGCAAGAAGCTCATACTCTTCAAGTGAATCACGTTCGACCCCTCCATTCGAGAATTGGGCAATGAATTCACTGCCCAATGAGAAATGAGCGGAGTTAAGAGAGAAACATGTGAGTAAATGTTACATAATGTACCAACACTTACTCAATGTACGGCTGCACTTCTTGAAGGTTGGTGAGGATATACAACGTAAGCGATTTCCACTCTTTCGGATCCAAATGCTTTGAACCAGAAGCACCCACAGGTCCGAGTTGCCCTTTGAAGAGGCTGAGCTTGGATTCATGTTTAGGGTCGCCAGTATTGTATCGAGACTTTGCATTATGCAAGCTTGGAATATTGGCCGCATAGCGTGATGTCATGAAGTTTGTAATCTCCTCTGCCAAGAATGCCTCGGCTATGGAGGCTTCAATTCTACATTTATTTTTACATTTAGCTCGAAGAGTCTTCTGCATTCTCTCAAGTCCATAGCACCAACGATTCTGCACAGGGCCACCCATTCTTGCCTCGGAAGGGAGGTGTAAAATCATATGTTCCATCGGATTAAAGAATCCTGGTGGAAAGATCTTCTCTAGCTTGCAAAGCAACTCGGGGGCCCGTTCTTCCATCTCATCTATCACAGTAGGAGATACTTCTTTAGCACAAAGAACACGGAAGAAATAGCTAAGCTTTGCCAATACTTCCCAATCATCCTCAGGGATATAGCCTCGAATCATCACCGGCATTAACCGCTCAAGCCATATGTGCCAATCATGACTCTTCATCCCGTTGAGCTTCAATTTATCAAGATTCACTGCCCTCATAAGGTTCGCTGCATACCCATCAGGGAACAACAAAGTTTTGAACCACATGAGTATCTCCTTCTTTTGTTCCCTAGTAAGAACAAACCTCGCCTTTGGCGTCCTCCAGTTTTTCTTGCCCTCGGGTTGTCGCAAGTTTTGTTTGGGTCTATGACATAGCTTCATTACATCAAGTCTAGCCTTAGTATTATCCTTCGTCTTCTCAGCAATGTTGAACAATGTGCCAAAAATGGCCTTGGCGATATTCTTTTCAGTGTGCATTACATCAATATTATGTGGAAGCTCGAGCTGGTGGAAGTAAGGGAGATCCCATAAGCATGGCTTATGAGTCCACGCGTGTTCTTCGTTATATCCCAAGAAATACCCAGGACGTTTGGGATCAGGCTGGAGAGCATCTAGTTGATCACGAATTTGTTCACCCGTCATCTCAGGTGGTGCCGAGTGTTCAACGACTTCACCTTTCATGAAGTTCTTCTTGTCTTTTCTAAATGGATGGTCAAGACGCAAATGTTGTCTATGAAAATCGAAGCAAGAATACTTGCGACCATGCTGCAACCAACGGCACTTCATGCTTGCCTTGCACCTTGGGCATGGGAACCTCCCATGCACAGACCACCCCATGAAAAGTGAATACGCCGGTAAGTCATGAAATGAGTACTGGTACCAAACATGCATTGTGAAGTTCTTTTTGCTAGCAGTGTCGTATGTCCGTATCCCGTTCACCCAAGCTTCTTTCAACTCATCTACCAGTGGTTGCATGTACACACTTATATTCTTCCCTGGATACTTGGGTCCTGGAATTATCAATGACAGGAACATGTGCTTGCGTTGCATTAGGGCGCCGGGGGGGGAGGTTGAGGGGAACAACAAACACGGGCCAACAACTATATGTCTTTGACACCATACCAAACGGATTGAACCCATCGAGTCCGATGGCAACTCGTGCATTCTTTGCCTCTTTTGCTTTCTCATGATGTATGCGATCGAAACTCTTCCAAGCTTGGTCACAAGATGGATGTATCAGCATCGGTCTCCCATGATCATCTTTGTCGTGTCTTATCCCATATTTGTGCCATGTCATCTGTTTGGCTGTATCTTCGTTCATGTAAAGGCGTTGAATTCTTGGCAAGATTGGAAAATATCGAAGAACATTTGCGGGGACTTTGCTCTGCTTCTTCGTACCATCACTGAGGTCTCTCTCGACATACCTAGAGGCTTTGCACTTGGCGCAATACGTGTCATCGGCATACTCTTTCGTAAATAAGACACATCCGTTTGGACAAGCATGTATCTGCTCATAGGGCATCTTAAGTGCACGAAGGATTTTCTTCGCTTCATACCAACTTGTAGCCAGTTTGTGACCTTCGGGGAGAGAGCGACCCCAAGATGTCACCATCAAATTAAAGCAATCTCTGCTCATGTTGAACTGGGTCTTTATAGACATTGCTTGTGCAATGGCATCCAGCTGACATTGGTTTGTTGTGAGGAATTCAGCATTTCTAAGAAGGCCCTCGCAGACTCCTCCGGTTCTTCCTCTGATCCCTCTTCACGTGCATCGTTGAAGTCAGCTAGGATGTCAACTATCCCGGTACCATTGTTGTCGGTTCGCCGACGCACCACCTCCTCTCTGCTACATTCAGGCTCGCCATGAAGGGTCCACCGGGTATACCCACGCTGAAACCCATGCTTCTGCAGGTGCACACACATCGTCTTCTTCGACTATTTTGTGCCGTTGCGACACTTCAAGCAGGGGCACCAACTTTTTCTTTGGCCTCTAGCAAATGCTGCCTCCACAAATTCGTTGGTCTTCATCACCCATTCAGTGGTCATGCCAGCCTGACTAGGGTGTCCAGTGTACATCCACTCACGGTCATCCATACTGGTACTTGAACTAACAGTAGAGGCACCAAATTCATATTCATCAAGATATGTATAATGTAATTAAGACTAGATACACACCTAATTACCATTGTCATATTATTTACGACATGATTTTAATTTTTTACCATACAAAAGGGAAACGTGCATCCATGGATTGAATCCTATCTCTAATAGGTAAAGATGGGTCCTAATCCCACCCGAGTACGTGTAGATTGGGTTCGTTTCCCGTGCTCTACTCCGGTCCTCGGCAAAATTTCGGCAGCACCTCCCCGCTGTTCTCCAGATACACGTCTCGACAACAAGCCGAGAGAATGTGCACCCGGAGAACAACGAGGTGGCGCTGACGAAATTTTGCTGAGGACCGAAGTAGAGCACGGGAAACGAAACCCAATCTACACGTACTCGGGCTGTCCATGGATAACGTGGACAATTCGAAAGGATGACGGTTATAAATATGCAAAGACATGCATATTTATAGATGCCACCCTTTCGAACGGGAGACGCCTAGGTTACGAGACTTGACATGAAAATAAAATCTAGTGGCATCGGCACGACGAACGGAACGAAGCAAATAGGGGAGGGGGAGGAGATGACAGTCAAGCTCACCCCGAGACCGTAGAGGCGGTAGTTAAACAACGATGGCAATGACAACGGGACGGATAATGCTCCTCGAGGTGAAGAGAAAATCCCTGCACATGAAAAGCACCGGCACAACCAACATAAGCACTCGTGAAATAATCTGATAAAAACATTATCAACATCATCTCACAATTGACAACTATATATATATGTGTAGCAAGACTAGACTCTCTGGCTTGTCTTCTCCAATCTAAGCATGTTGCCAAAAACTGAGCATTTAATTTCCTACGAGCATTAATCAAAAGTTGAAATTTTGCCTTGCAGAACAACCTTATACTAAAAAATTTAGGCAGAACAACCTTATACATACATCCATCTATGCATCCATCCTTACATACATCTATAAATCCATCCACATACTGCAATCCATACATCTATCCATCTAAAAGAATACAAACAGAGATGGGGAGCGGTGCTCACCGTGGGGTGGGGCAGAGGGGGGCTTGGGGCAGAGGGGGAGGTGGTGCCCCGCTTCGGTGGTGACCAGCGGCGGCGGATGCGCAGGAGGGAACCGGCAGCGGTGCTGCCCACGGCAGCCGTGTGCAGGGGAGGACGGCCCGGTGGAGGACGGGTGGGGGGCGCAGGCGAGGACGGGTGGGGGGCGCAGGAGGGAACCGGCGGCGGTGCTACCCACGGCAGCCGTGCAGGGGAGGACGGCCCGGTGGGGGACGGCTAGGGCAGGGGAGGACGGCCCGGTGGCGGTCGCGCCATTGGAGGAGGACGGGTGGGGGGCGCAGTGGACAATGGTCCCGACGGCGGCGCGGTGGAGGCGGGGACCAGCTGCGGCGGCGCGGTGGAGGTGGAGACAGACGGCGGCGGCGCGGTGGAGCCGGGGACGGGCGGGATACCCTAGCGCGCGCGGTAGAGACAGAGGATGCGGTCGGGTGGGGGTTTTTCTTTCTTAATTTCAATTAGTTTGCCGTCAGTGGGACCAAAAGGAGACGGCAAAGAAAGGCTCGGTGCCAGGTTTTTTTTCCTATTAGTTCGCCGTCAGTAGGATAGAAGGCAGACGACAAAGAAACTGACTTTGCCGTCAGTGGATGAAAAACACAGACAGCAAAACTGGGGCACCGTTACCTACCGTCAAACTAGACACGTGTCCACCCTTTGCCGTTAGTCAGTGAAACAACAGACGACGAAGAGACAGTTTGCCGTCTTGGTTTCTTTGCTGTCATCCTTTCGCTAGGTTTGCCGTCAGCCAGAGCGCTCACAGATGGCAAAGCACAGATTTGCCGTTGGTCATACTTTGCCGTCAGCTCCTGACGGCAAAACTTTCTTTGCTGTCTACCCCGACGAAATACTGACGGCAAAGCCGCTCACTGACGGCAAAATATCTGTTGGGCCCAACCACGTGTCGACGTATCATAGGCATGTCTCCTCCAATGGACGGGCGACCTCTGGTCCACTGACGAGCTGACAGGTGTTCCCTCCGGCCAATCAGATATTTACATGTGGAAATTTCCCATTGGTCCGGGCTGTTAACGGGTTATCGGATCCAAAACCCGACCCGATAGCTTAACGGTGTTCCGTTACGGTGGATGCCACGTGTCGGTCACCCTTGACGAAAGCACTTCTGTGATGCGCGATTTATCGTCATGGAAGTGGACACTTTCGTGATGATAATTTTGGTAATGTCATGGAACACTTCTACGACAGCACAAGTATGACTATCTTGATTCTGTCATAAAATTGTCATGGATGTACATGCATGACAAAAAACGTGACCTACTATGACAAACACGTATCATCATGGAAGTGTATTTTTTTGTAGTGCTAGGAATGGATTCTTGAGACATCCTAAAAATCCGGAATTTTATATAGGTGAAATTTTTGTGAAGGTTCGTCATGCAATAACAACCCCTAGTGGGCCCACATGGGGCGCCACCTCCATAAGGAAGGTCTTGGCCGAATTGGGGAGGAGGAGGAATCCCCCTCCACCTCCTAGTCGAATCCTAATTGGAGTATAGATCCAATTTGGCACCCCGCTTCCCTCTCTCCCATCCTAAAAATCCATTCTACCACCTGAGGATAGTTACCCCACATATCTCATATACTATCATGTGGTATTATATATACTACTTTATCATTATAAGTATGTTCATATATTATATATAAAAATTTGCAAGTTATACCATAGTTTTATTATATTTGTGAAATACGTATATATTTGTACGTAAAAAAGAGCATACTCAAAATATGATGCATACTACCTAAAAATGAGTATATATACTACATACTACGTCTACATACTCTTCGAATTGATAGATACTACATACAACATACAAAACTCAAGTGGTGGTAACTACTAGTGGTGATAACATATATATGTGTATGTCTGGGGGGAGACCCCCTAAGAGGCACACAAATCCTAATGGGATCTGTCCCACATAGCTCCGCACTCTCCCGGTCTAATTGGCCTAAGTGTTCAGGCTCCCAATTAGACAGTCTATAACCTCAGTCTAATAGATATTTATTTGCGAGAAAAACTTTCGATCTAATCATCAAATATCATGGCAGTATAAAGAACACAAGAAGTAACAAAAGTTAAATCCATGTCCCTAGACCACCTACCGATGACTACAAGCCCCGGAGCGAGCCGAAGAGGCACCACTGTCATTGCCCCTCCCTCACCAAAGACGCGCAAACCTTGTTGTAGTAGACAAACGAGAAGTCATCGTGCTAAGTCCCAAAAGGACCAGCGCACTAGAATAGCAATCGCCGCCACTGAAGAGAAGCGTAGATGGAGAAGATCCAAGCTGTAGACACGAGAACACAAATGAACAAAGAACCAGATCGATGTCGTTCCAACAAAGACAAACATCGACCGAATCCCATGAGATCCACCGGAGACACACCTCAACACGACCTTCGGCGATGCGAGACGCACCGCCACCGCCAAGATAGGGGCTAGGCGGGGAGAACCTTATTCCATCTTCAGGGAGTCACCGTCGTCTCTCCTTCCCGAGCAGGACACAAACTCTAAATAGACCCAAAACAATCACCTAAATACGAAGCATGAGTCGTCCTGTCAACAAGGGCCAGGATCCATCGCGCCTCCATGGTCCTAAGGCCATAGGAGATGAGACAGATCGACGCCAGTGCCGATGGGAGACAAGAAAACCCTAAATGCCTGGAGCCTTTCTTATTTTTGGCCTATTAGAATTAGACTCCGAGAGGGGCGTTTTGGCTCCCGAGAGCACATGCTCCCGGGTGAACAATACCGCGAAAAAAATACTAAATGTTTTCAGAAAAATCTGAATTTTTGTGTGGATGTTAGTGTTAGTGTCGCAAGAATGCTTGACAATTTTCATGTGAAACGGAGAAGCGGTTATTTGTCGATGAAAAAAAAGTTGGGGATGAGATTTGGGGGTAACATTTGGTGTTCATTTTGTTTTTTTATACAGGCAAAAAGCTTAACTTTTTTGCCTCAAAATTTGCAGGTAGCATTTTGATGTGACTAACAACACATAAAATCTTTGTCTTGATTTTTTTGACATTTCAAAAAATACTTTTGGGCCCAGGAGCCATTAGACTCATTACATGAGAAGCATTGCTGGGCTTTCTATCTCTGTATTTTCTCGGAGATCTTCTTCCACAACGTTGAAGCTATGTTGGACTACTGGTATGGAACACATGGATACCTCAAAGGGGTCGTCTTCCTCGACTCTCATCTTAGAGAATATTCTTGCGGCTGGAAGGTATAATCTAGCTGCAGGAATCGTCGCGCTTCACCGACTTCTTCACTACTTCCCCTACTCGTGGTGAGTTTGATTATTATCGCCATCTTCATAGTATTCCTCAGTGTGATCACATAATTTTTTTTATGTAGCACGTTCGACGTTTAGAGGATGCGGTTCAATAACTGGCTCCGGTATCCGTGTTTGGGGACGGAAACTGTATTCCTTTTAGGGCTTCGCGTTGGAGATGCCCTAAGGGCATCTCCAGCCGCGCCCCCAAGAAGGCCTTCCCAGGCGTTTTTTTCGCGCCGGCGCTGAAAAAACGGCCCAGTCGCGCCCCCAGGAGCCCGATTTTCGCCGGCTTGGGCCGAAAACAGCGCCGGCGGACCCAGCCCGAACCCGGCGCGCTGGGGGGCGCTCGGGGGCGCCGGGCGAACTTTTTTGGCTCGAAGAAACCGCGGGCCCGATGCGTCAGCGACACGGATTACTTCTCGGCCCTTCGTCGTCCTCATCGCCTCATTTCCCGCAGCGAATCAATGCCAAAGCTGCCGCGCTGCCGCGCCGGCCAGCCTGCGCCATTGATGCTTCACGGGCGGCGCAGTGAAGGCCGGACGACGCGCGTCCCTCGCCCTCGCCTCGCCCGCCACGTGTACGCACGGTGCCACGCGTGTGGGCGGCGCGTCGGCCTATATATGCCGCGCCCCGGCGCGCTCGGTCGACTCACACTTCCCCTCCGCCGTCGTTCCTCCCTCCCTCTCCTCTCCTCCTTTCGCCGTCTCTAGTTCAAAACCAATGGCCGAGCGCTTCCCAGGCGACGGCGCGGCAGCGAACGGCTTCGGCCGCTGCCATCTCCATGAAGACGAGGCTCGCCTCCTTTACGAGGCCGAGTACCCGGTCCCGCCGGACATGCGGGTGCCTGGGGCGTGGAGGATCAGCGCGGGCGACGTACCGGTGCCCCCGATACCCACCGGCGCGGCGCGGCGTGCGGAGATCGCTCGCATCCGCTCGAACCTGCCGCGTGCGGCGAGGGAGGGGCCACGGTACGCTCCCAACAGCCCGCTGTTGGAGCCGTACTTCCGCCGCCGTCACGCCTAGCAGCTCGAGGCCACCAACAGCGTCGTGCCCTCCGGCAGGCAAAACTCCGCCGGCCGGCGTCGATGGTGGGGCGTGCCAGGGCGCACGCTGGACGCCATCCTCAAGTACATCGAGGGCGGCAACAGGCCGCGCCTTGACTACCCCGCCCCCCTTCCTTTTCACGCCGCCGGGGAAGCTCCTGGACCCCGATGCGCATGGAGACCGGGGGGTCCTCCTCTTCGTCCGGCGGCTCGCCCTGTCTCCGCCCCGTCAAGCCGGAGCCCCAGGACACGCCGGTGGCCGCGCGCACCCGCAGCTCCGGCGTCCGTATCGGCGCCAACGCCTCGCCACCCACCGGCCGTTTCGTCCTCGTCGAGCCCAAGCCGGAGCCCGGCCTCCCCGCGGAGTACGAGGAGATAGCCCGGCGCGACTTCTCCGACGAGGACGCCATGCAGTGGGCGCGGGACGACTACCTCCGCAACGAGACGGTCCGGCAGTGCCGGGCCCTGGTGGAGATCGCCGCCCGCAAGCGTGGGCGTGAGGACGAGCGCGGCGTCGTGATCCTCGACAGCGACGACGACGACGACGCCCCCGGACCTTCCAACCCGCCGCCGCGCCAACCGGGGGAAGGGTGTAGCAGGGACGCCGGAGGTTTAGGCGGGGGCGGGGGCGACGACGACGATGACGATGACGGCGGCGGCGACTACACGCGGTTCTACAGCCTCCTCGGCATGTAGAACCACGTGGGCGGGCAGCGAGGCGGGCGGCGAGGCGGGCGGCGAGGGAGACGGCGGGAGTAGCCCGTGGTTTTTTTTGTAAAATATGTTTAAGTTTGAACAAACTCGCCGTGTTTGCGTTTAAATTTGAGTCGTTTTGCGCCGTGTTTGCTATTTTTTCTCAAACCGTGGGCGCCGCGACTGGGGGGCATCACGCCCCCAGTGCGCGGTTTAGCGCCGGTGCGCCCCCAGGGGGCGATTTTTTGCCCCTCCTGGAGGGCCAGCGGCTGGAGATGCCCTAACCTTAGTCTTTTAAAAGAGTTATCATCTTCAACGTGCTACCATTGACTTTAGCTACATTTCAGTCAGCTGAAATTTCACTTTTGGGTCAGTCAATTTTATGGCCATTGGTTTTTCTCTGAGATTCGTGCTGCGTTTTTTTCCTGGCCTGTGTTGGTTGTTTTGTGGGCTTCTTTCTTTTTTTGACTGGCCCCTTAATTGGGTCAGCCGATTTCCTTATGGGCCGAAGCCCATCAACTGTGCGATCCAGCTCTCCTCTCTCTCCCTTCATTTTTTATGTGCTTTCACTTTTGTTTTTCTGTTTCTCTTTGTTAGTTGGTTCTATTTTTATTTTTGTTGATATTTATTAGGATGTTGGGTGAATGTAATATACAGACCTAAATAGTATGCAATATGCGCGAAATTGCGCTACTATATGATTATTGCTTGCGTACTAAAAAAGTGTAATTTAAGAGCGAAGTTGTGTGCAAGTTTTGCAAACTTTTTTGTTATTTTTAAATGGGTAATAATAATGCTAATAATACATTCTTCCTTATTTTAATTAAATAAGTAATTTAGTTTTTCTTAAAGGGTAAAACTAATGACACTAATTCATTCTTTCTTAAAAAAATTATTATTTTGATTTTGTTTTAGTTTCGATTTTATTTTCTTCTTCTTAAAGGGTAATACGAATGTTAATAATTCATTCTTCCTTAGAAAACCTCATTATTTTGATTCTGTTCTAGTTTCCATTTCATTTTATTTTTTCTTAAAGAGTAATAACTAAGCCACTAATTCATTCTTTCTTGAAAACTTTGGTATTTCAGTTTTTTGTATTATTTTATTTCCTTATTCTTTAATGATAATACCAACGCCGCAAATTCATTTCTTCCCAGGAAACTTCCTTTTTGTGAAAATTACACTATTGTATTCTTATTCCTCCATATTTTAAAAATGCGCAACTTCTATGCAAATTGTTTGCAAAATATTTCATCATTTGTTTAATTATTTTCAGTTCCTTTCATATTAACAGGAAACCTATGACACTAATTCATTGTTTCTTAGAAAACTTCACTATTTTAATTTCTTTAGTTTTTATTTCATTCTCTTTATTTTTAAGGGTAGTACCAGTACCTTTAACTCACTCCTACTTCGGATTCCCTTTGTGAATTTTCCCTATTTGTGCTTATTCTTGCATATTAGAAAAAAAATGCAATTTCTAGTCAAATTGTTTGCAAATTTTATCATTATCGTTTTTTTATAATTTTTCTTTCATTTTCAACGGGAATATCAATACCACTAATTCATTATTTTGATTGGGAGAAATAGAGACACCATGGATCAAATACCAATGCCACTAGTTCATTCTTTCTTTAGAAAATTTTCTTTTTTCGAAAAAGTTCACTATTATGTGTTTATTCGTGCTTATTATAACAAAGTGCAATTTATGTTCAGATTGTGTGCAAATTTTGTCATTATTTAGTTTTAATTTTTTATTCATTTCTTTCCTATTTGATGGTATTTTGCTTCATTTTTTATTCCTGTTTTCTGTTTCTATGGGGTTTTTCTTTTTCCCTCTTTCTTTCCTTTATTGGTTATTTTTGTTTTTTGTGATTTTTTGGCCGAGTGTACCTATATACAAACAAATACTACCAGTACATGGCACGTGCCATGCACGTGTAGATTTAAGGACCATTGTGAAGTGTTGTATGATGGGGGGATTGAAGTCATTTTTATATAGTACACTATATACGAACAGATTGTCCATATTTATCAACTTCTTTTTTCAAGTAAGGTAGATATACTTTTCACAAAAAAAGTAAAGTACACGCATGCATACAATGATTAGTTTTTTTTAACTTGCATACAATGATTAGTTTGTCCGATGATTAGAAGTCTACGCAAAAAAGCATTGGTGAAAACAAAGGAAAAACTGGATCATAATATTTGCAAAATGAATTTATAAGAGAAACGAGACAACCGGTTCCGTGCAACTCTCAATAGTTGTGAGCTTAAAGAAATCCACCTCCAGAATAGGAGGTTCACCTGGAGCAACGAGAGGGCAAACCCAACCCTGAGCAAGCTTGACTCCTTCTTTTGCAATGCGGAGTGGGACATCACCTTCAACGACCACGTGCTCCATGCACTTTCTTCATCCCTATCCGACCATTGCCCGCTCCTGCTCGCCGATGATAAGGGTCCTAGGAGGCCTAAGACTTTCAAATTCGAGAACTTTTGGACTTCTATGCCCGGCTTCAGTGAGGTGGTCCAAAAGGCCTGGGTCGAGCCCGTTGAGCACACCGAGCCACACATTATCCTTTTCCACAAGCTAAAGAAAACGGCGATGCGCCTCTCACAGTGGAGTAGGGGTCTCTTCTCTAAAGCTAAGGTCCATCTCCATGCCGCCCTCTTGGTGATCCTACGCCTTGACATTGCTCAGGAGAGAAGGCTGCTCTCCCCCGAGGAGCTCGACCTTCGGGCTAGGCTCAAGAGAAGGGTCATAAGCCTGGCTGTGCTCGAGAAAGCACGCAAGAAGCAATGTGCCAGAATTGCAAACATCAAAGAAGGTGATGCCAACACAAAGTTCTTTCATCGTCGGGTTAATGCGCGAAGGAGGAAAAACCACATTCACCGTATCATGAATGATCAAGGGTGGGTGACCGATCACAACGCCAAGGAAAAAATAATTCACGACCATTTCTCGCATATAATGAAAAGGGGAAGGGCAAGCACAAAGGACTTCAATTGGGAGGAACTTAACCTGGAGTCGCATGACCTACAGGAGCTTGACTCTCCCTTCTCCGAGGAGGAGGTCCTCGAGGCAATAAATAGCATGCCTAGCGACAAGGTGCCTGGGCCGGATGGCTTCACCGGCCTCTTCTTCAAGAAGTGTTGGGGCATCATCAAGCACGACCTCATGAGGGTGATTCAATGCTTTGACTCCCTCCACACAACAAATCTTCACTGGCTCAATTCTGCGAATGTTGTGTTGCTTCCCAAGAAGGATGGGGCGGAGAGCATCGTCGATTATAGACCCATCAGTCTCATTCATGGAATCGCCAAGATCATTGCAAAAGTGCTCTCCATAAGGCTTGGACCGCATATGTCCACCCTCGTCTCCAACGCTCAAAGTGCTTTCATGAAAACACGGAGCATCCACGACAACTTCATGTATGTTCGAAACCTCGCGCGGCGCCTTCACAAGAGCAAGACCCCCTCCCTGCTATTCAAGTTGGACATTCGCAAGGCCTTTGACTCTGTCAAATGGGAGTATTTGCTTGACCTCCTTCGGAGACGAGGTTTCCCAAGCAAATTTCGAGAGTGGATTGCAGCACTCCTATGTTCCTTATCTTCGAGGATCCTCTTGAATGGAGTACCTGGTGCTCCCATCAAGCACGGCCAGGGGCTACGCCAAGGGGACCCCGTCTCTGCACTCTTGTTTGTCATAGCTATTGACCCCCTACAGCGTATCCTCGACATAGCGACAAAAAAGGGGCTGCTTCATAAGCTCCGAGGGAGAGGTGTCATGGTGCGTACCTCCCTCTATGCGGACGATGCAGCCGTGTTTGTAGCTCCAATTAAAAGTGATGTGTACAACCTTGCGACTATTCTGAGAGGCTTTGGGGATGTCACTGGTCTATGCACCAATTTCCATAAGAGCTCGATGGTTCCGATTCGGTGCGGTAACCTTGACTTGGGGCAAATCACCCAAGGGCTGCCGGCGGTTACGGCCTCCTTCCCTCTATGATATTTGGGCCTACCACTCTCTGTGTGGAAGCTAAAGATCGTTGACTTGCAGTTCCTTGTGGACAAGGTGGCAAGCAGATTGACAACATATGAGGGCCAGAACATCACCACCATTGGACGCGCGGCTCTTGTCAAGTCGGTGCTCGCTTCCCAAGTGATCTACTTCATCATGCCGCTTGTCATACAGCCCACCATCCTCCAAAACATCGACAAGCTTGAGAGGGCCTTCCTGTGGTCTGGGTCAGATAAGACAACCGGGGCAAAATGCAAGGTCAATTGGGACATTGTTTGTCGGCCGCTTGCTTATGGTGGGCTTGGGGTCCTCAACACCAATAAGTTCGCGCGGGCCTTGAGACTGCGGTGGCCTTGGTATGAATGGAAGGACCCAACAAAATTGTGGGTTGGGAGAGGTAACCCGTGTGATGAGGAAGATCTCAACTTCTTCTATGCTAGCACCACAATCAAGGTCGGGAATGGGGCGAAGACACCCTTCTGGGAATCCCCTTGGCTTCTTGGGTGCAAGCCCAAGGACATTGCTCCTCTCATCTACGAGTCTTCATCGCGGAAACATTGGAAGGTATGGGAGGCCCTCAAGGAAAACGCGTGGATCCTCAAAATCAGGCCACCTGTGGTTGTTTCCACCGAACACGTAGCACAATTCTTCACCCTTTGGATGCTTCTGCATGAGGTGCATCTTGATGAGCTTGCTGAGGACGACATAGTATGGAAACACTCGGACTCTGGGCATTACTCTGCGGGCCTCTGCTTACAGGGCACTTTTTTTGGGTTTGGTCCTCTCCCCCATGGACCATATGGTTTGGAAGCCTTGGGCCCCACCGAAGGTCAAGTTCTTTGCTTGGCTCGCACTGCAAGATAGAATTTGGACCGCTGATAGACTGGCTAAGCGGGGTTGGCCAAATTGTGGCCCCTGCCCCTTGTGCAGGGGAGTGCAAGAATGTGGAACACATCTATTCTTTAGATGTCGCTTCACGTTGAGGTTTTGGAATTTGGTTATTCAGAAATTTCTCATACACGACATGGACACGTCGGCGTGGAGCTCCTTCGACTCAGTCAAGACATGGTGGGCGAGCATGAGCGCCGTGGGCACCACCAACCGAAAAGCGAAGGCCTCGATCACCATGCTTGTGTCGTGGGTCATTTGGAATGAGAGAAACGCAAGAGTGTTCCGGCATAAGAGCAAGCCTCCGCCAACTCTACTCAACACCATCATCGACGAGGCAAACCTTTGGATCACCGCCGGGGCAAAGAAGTTAGGGTCTTTTCTATTGCGAGAATAATTGTCATGCCGTATTCTGGATGCGTGTTGTAACAAACTCTCCTCTCCTTATTTAATATATGAGGCAAATCTTTTACCTCCGTTTCAAAAAAAAAATTATAAGAGAAAGTAGCGGTGGGCCAGTGGACAGTAAAATAATCAGGAGTCGACATGTACTCTCGCACGGTGGTAGTCTTGGCAGCACCCACCCACCGCGAATACCTGCATGGTCGGCCGTTAGATTAGCTTATCCTACGGCTTGTATGTGGCCACGCAGTCCATTATATGAAGTAATTGAATGTGAGCCGTTGGATTACAAAGATCCAACGGTCTATATACCTTGATATTGGTATATTATACGGGAGTATAGATATTATGTGCCAAAAATTCATGATTTTATGTACACTAATAATGTGTAACTTCTGTGCAAATTGTTTACAAAATATTTCATTATTTGTTTTATTATTTCCAGTTCCTTTCTTCTTAACAGTAAACCAATGACACTAATTCATTGTTTCTTAGAAAACTTTAATATTTTAATTTTGTTTAAGTTTTTATTTTATTTTATTTATCTTTAAGGGCAATACCAATACCTCTAATTCATTCCTACTTAGGATTTTTTTTGTGAAATTTCACTATCTGTGCTTATTATTTCATATTATAAAAAAGTGCAATTTCTATTCAAACTGTGTACAAATTTTCTCATTATTGTGTTTTAACTTTTCTTTCTTCTTAAACGGTAATACCGATATTCATTATTTTGATCCGGATAAGTAGAGACACCATGGATCAAATGCCAATGCCACTAGTTTATTATTTTAGATTTTGTTTTAGTTTTCATTTTATTTTATTTTGTAAAGGTAATACCGATGTCACTAATCCATTACTTTTGAGAAAATACTACTTTTGCACAAACCTCACTAGTGTATGCTTATTTTTCATCGTAATAATACATTTTTGATATATATATATATATACATATATATATATATATATATATATATATATGTATGTATGTATGCATATATGTATTGTATGCATCTATAAAACTAAATATACATGTGTGAGATTGCAAATATAAAATAAATAATTCATTCCTTCTTACAAAATTTCTTTTTTGCATAGATTCCACTCCTATATGCTTATTTTTGCATATCGTACAAATGTGCAATTTTTGTGTAAGTTGTCTGCATTTTTATTTGTTTTTCTCTATTTTTATTTTTGTTTATCAACGGGCCATTGTTTTACATTGGGTCCATGAAGTCTTGTGAGCTCCAGTTGGTTTTGTATGCAAAAGGAGTTTTTATAACACAGTACAGAAGCAAGTGCTATGAACGCATGCCCGCACATGCACTCACTTTTATAAACGCATACACGCACATCCTACCCATATGAGCATCTTCGAAAGACTGAGCGCATGCAAAAAGAGTTAACGTGTGCTATAACACTGAAATTGGCTGACCACAATTTTGGTTCAGTCGATTGGTTAGGATTCGACTGATCCATTTCATAAAATCAGGCGACTGGCCAGTAGCCAGTTCCGCTAGCATCAACCCAAACACTCGTAACCGACGTTGGTAATGTGGGTCAAACTCCTGAACTCTCTCCTTTCCGAAATGTTCGCCGGATAAAAGAAAGACTTTGCAGTAATTATTGACTTGCCGGAAAACGGTATGATTCCTCTTGTGTTTTTATAGAAAATTGTTAGTCCTGTTCGATTGACACATACATGAGCTCAACCAACCTATAGACAATTGGGTCGCAGGACACAAGTGAGCAAAGTTTGAGAGCTTACAAAATTCATGAGTTATTCAAGCCTCCTCGAAAAACAAAAACAAAATGGAAGTCTGTAGGATGATTCCAAATCCTTTTGCACACATCTTATGAACAAACTCTGTTTCTTTGCCATTTTCGTTTCCCAAAGGGAAGTCTACAATACTACTAGATGGCATGAGGACATATATGGCGATAATAAACACGAAACAAATCACTCGCACACATATATGGCGAGAGCTAACTAATTAACGGCACGGCGTGAACGGAGGTTCAAAGCCAGAGGGCTCCTGCCTGCTTCAAGACCGGCACGAGCTCGCCGGCCATGTGCATGGCCATGAGGCTGTCCAGCCCGCCCAGCAGCCTGCCCCCGATGAACACCACCGGGAAGGCGACTTCGGTGGCCACCTTGGTGCTGTTGTCCTTGGGCCAGAGCGCGAAGACGAGCGCAGCCGGGTCGGCGTCGTCGCTGACCTCCAGCACCGCCGGGTTCGCGCCCTGCCCCAGCAGCAGGCACCGGGCCACGTGTGCCATGCAGCACTCCCGCCGCCCCACCACCACAACCGGCTTCGCCTGCACCGTCCTCCGCACGTCGTCGGTGCTGCTGATCATGGCAGTGGCCGTCGCCGTCAGCCACGGTGCCGGCGCCTTGGCTTGCTGCATGTGGTCCGTCGTTCCTTCGTTCGTGCGCTTGAGTTTGACGAGCAGTACTGAGGTGTGGGGGAGGGAGGTGGATATGTGGAGGTCAGAAATATGGGTTGGGGTTAGGACAGAGTGCATAAAGCTATGGGACGTTAGGTCAGCTTCCTTGTCATGGCGTGCCACATGGCACATGCACAGAGTTTTACCCACCTTATTCCATATTGTATTGAAAAAATATTGGAAACATCGGATACAACGCTTGCACGCAAGCAAATACACAGTATCACACATACCCACTCACTAAAAACTACTAGTACTCCTTCCGTTCTTATTTACTTTGTACATTAGAGTTAATTAAAGTCAAACTTCATAAAGTCTCACCAAGTTTATAATAAACAATAGTATACTCAATGTGATGTGAAAGTGCATTCAATAATGAATCTAATGATATTAATTTGTTATTGCATATGTTAATATTTTTTGTTTATAAATTTGTCAAAGTTTACGAAGTTTGACTTTGACGAAAGCTAATATGCGGAGTAAATAAAAAAAAATTGAGTAATACATCATAGACACATATGAGTTTCCTTGTAGGTAGATACGTCGAACATACATGACGTAAATGCATTCCGCTCTACGGACAAACAAAAAAAAATATTTGATAACAAGTGAATGAGCATGTCATAAATTTTCTTAAAATAAAAGAAATATCTATGCGATCCAGTTGTACGAGTATAAGGTCAGCAGACTGTTGCTGTCACGTATACCACGTACTCCCTCCGTCCGAAAATACTTGTCATCAAAATGGATAAAAAGGGAAGAATCTAGAACTAAAATATGTCTAGATACATTTCCTTTTATCCATTTTGATGACAAGTATTTCCGGACGGAGGGAGTACGAGTTAATTAGCGGACGTCACTGCCATCATCATCACTTGAAAACGAAGGTGTCGCCGGTTACATCACTTCCGTTTTTAGGTGGTACACAAGTAGACTGGACTACTGGAGTACCTAAGTGACTTCGTTCCTTTGGTGCTATCGATCTAATGGTCGCCAGCTATGCCAAGAAACGCGTTCTTAACCGTTTGGCTCTAATGTTTTAATTTCGTCGAGGGATCATCTTTACTTTCGGTCAACTTGGAGTCTTGGCCCAAAGGCAGCCAACAACCTAGAAAACTTTCGTATCATTCCTCATTGCTGACGTTACCACACAGTGTTTGGTGCTAAGTTTATGCTTAGTTTTGGTATATTATAAATAGGGGGAGATGGTTACGGTGTTGGTTTATCCACACTCCATCAAATTCATATGCATGAAAAGAAAATGCATTTGTTCGCTTACAGGTTTTAGAGCATCTCCAATCGCGTCCCCAACAGGCCCCTCAAGGCGACTTTTTTAGAGCCGGCGCCGAAAAAATCACCCAATCGTGCATCCAGAACACCGAAATCCGCCGACTCGGCCCGTTTTTGGGCCCGGCGATCCCAAGCCGAACCCAGCGCACTGGGGGGCGCCTGGGGGCTCCGGCGGAAGGGAAAAACTTGTCTGGGGCACCTCTGTCAGGAGAAAACTCATCTTGCATGTCACGATCACCCTCCCCCCCCCCCCCCGCCGCACGCACGCCCTCCCGCCGCCTTGCCGATCCCGGTGGTGCCCTCCCCCCCGCTAGAGAAGCCATTCGCCCGCCGAAAAAGAGAAGGGTTTCGCCGCAGCATCCTCCACCCCGTCCCTGGGCGAGCTTTCTGGCGCTCTGGCCGCGCAGGGCGGGATACCGGCGGCTGCGTGCCTACCACGCCCGCCAGGTGTTCGGCGATTTGTTTGCTCGGCTATGGACTCCGACGACGAGGAGGTACTCGCGGCGCTGCTGGAGGAGGAAGCCGAAGACGACGCCCAGGAAGAAGAGCATCTCATGGTCCTTGCCGCCCTGGCCAGCCTGCTAGCGAGCAATGCAAAGCCTCGGCGAGGTGGCTCGGCGTCGGGGCGGATGAAGGCAAAGAACCAACATCGACTCGAAGGCTATTGCTTGCTCTACTCCGACTACTTCTCCGACGCTCCACTGCACGGCGACAAAGTATTTCGGCGCCGTTATCGGATGAGCCAAAAGCTCTTCCTCAGGATTGTGAATTCCATCAGGGAGTTCGGCGGCCACTTCAAGTGAAGAAGGATTGCACTGTCACACTTGGATTCACCTCACTCCAGAAGTGCACGACAGCTATGAGGATGCTTGCATACGGAGCTCCCGGTGATTCACTGGACGACTATGGGCGCATGGTCGTGTCCACGACCATTGAGTATTTCTACAGGTTCTGCATGGAAGTGGTGGCAGTGTTTGGACCGCAATACTTGCGATCACCCAATGTTGAAGACACAACTTGGATCCTAGCACAGAATACAACAAGTGGATTTCCTAGGATGCTTGGAAGCATCGACTGCACACATTAGAAATGGAAGAACTATCCATTTGCTTGGCAGGGGTGTAGAAAGGCGCCAATGGCGGTTGCAGTGTGGTACTTGAGGCAGTGGCGACACATGACCTCTTGATTTGGCACTTCTTCTTTGGTATGCCAGGAACTCACAATGACATCAACGTACTGTAGTGCTCGCATGTCTTTGCCAAGCTTGTTGAAGGTCATTCTCCTCCGGTGAATTTCAAGGTCAATGGGCGGCACTATAACAAGGGATACTACCTAGTAGATGGCATCTATCCAAGATGATCCACATTTGTGAAGACTATCTCAAACCCTGTGCCAGGAGGCAAGAACTCCCACTTTGCGAAGGTTCGGCAGGCTTGCAGGAAGGATGTCAAGCGGGCATTTGGTGTGCTTCAATCTCAATTTGCTGTTGTTCGGTACCCCGCTCAGACCTGGTCGAAAGATCAAATGTGGGAGATCATGACTAGCTGTGTCATCTTAGACAACATGATCACTGAGAGCGAGCAGGAAGAGCCAATTTTTGACACTGAACCATATTACAGGCAGGGTCCTCTAGCCTAAGTTGATCACCACCTATCGGCAATCTGGACTGCCTTCCTCAATATACGTCAGGAGATCCGAGACCCACTGGTGCATCAACAACTGCAGCAGGATCTGGTGGAGCACCTATGGAGGCTCGAGGGCAACGCCTAGCTCGACGTGTGATGAAATATGAGTTTTTATCTGTTGAACTATATAATTTGTATTGAACTATTTAATTTTTATTGATTTTCTGCGATGAACTATGTGATAAAAAATAGCCTTTTATGTTGAATTTGTGCCGAAGCACGTCAAATACGGGCCGAAATTGGTCAATTTGCGCCGAAAGTGGGCTGAAATCGGCGCCTGGGGGCGACGGCTAGGAACCAGATCGCCCCCAAGCCGATATTTCAGCCGGCGCGCCCTCCAGGGCGACGCTTTTTCTAGCCCCTGGAGGGGCGAACGAGTGGAGATGCTCTTAGAAAACTCGTGCCAACAACCTGGGGCACATGATAATCTCTCGGCTCTGGTTGATCCAGGGTCACATAAGTTGCATATTAGTTATTGGAGAGGGATAAAGCAAGAGATCGACATCGATGTTCGTCGGGATGTGGTCGAAAACAACACATGGTTTATGTTTTTACGTTGTTGTTTTTTTAGTAAAAGAGAGGCCTCCCTCTCAGATTTCATTAGGAGAAATCAAGGTTCATGCTTTTACGTTGTGAGCCAATGTTAGTCAGCTGACGGGGATAAACCGGGAGATTGACGCCAATGTTTGGCATGACACAGCCGAAAATGTGGTTCTTGTTTTCACATCAAGAGTCATAGGAGTTGCATATTGGTATCCAGTGAGGAAAACTTCACAATCTGTATTTTGTGCACCTAGCTTCTTACATCGGCCATACCTTGAAGAATATTCTGCCTTCGCCACTGTTATCGGAGGGTCATGAAGTAGGAGATTGACGCCAATGCTTGTCGTAAAACGGTCAAAAACAGTATGTTGGTCATGTTTCACGCTAAGAGACAATATTGGTCATCAGAGAGGGATAAAGTGGGAGACTGGCGCTTATGTTTGTCGCAACATGGTCGAAAACCATACCTGGGTTACATTATCATGTTGGGGCCCAATATTGATTACTCGAGTTTGAGGGACTATCAAGGGAGAACAATGTCAAAGCTTTCCGCAATGCAGTAGGAACACGCATGTGGGTCAACTTTTTGCGCCAATGATGGATAAAGCAGGGGTTGACATTGATGTTTGTCGCTACCAGACATGGGTCATGTTTTGATGTTGATCGCCCATATAAGTAGGAGACATCCATGTTTGTTGTGAAGCAAACAAAGACCGAGTGTGCATTAAAGTGTTCATGCGGGGGATGAGGGATAAAGCAAGAAATTGTCATTATGTTTGTTGTGACGCGGTCAAACCCCGCTCCTGGTTCACATTTTCATGGCGAGTGAGGAATAAAATGATGTTGGATCAATATCTTCACATGTAGTTTGGTGGACAATGCACTAGGCAGATAGTTATTATGTTTATATGGAGAGGACAAGCTAGGACTTGGTTGGAGATGGGGACGAAATGGCTTGTCGTGGTGGCAACATCACTACATAGGCGCTATGAGGGCAAGATAGGGAAATGAGGGACGCGGGGCAGCACCACTGGCCACAGGTGGGGGTTTGCTAGCCATTTGGCCGATCGTTGTATTGGTGGGAGGGTCGATGAGTGTGCTCAAGGAAGAAGGCAGGGCAACCGCAAGATGAAAACCCAATTGCTTCAGGAAAATCGAATGAACCCAAATGTTTTTTCAATAGGCACATCATCAGCCTCTAGTTAAGGCCCTCTTTGACATTGATGGTTTAAAACCACGGACACGAGATGGACTCTCTGCCATTTTTTATAAATTTTTTTTGGTTTATGTTGGGGGAAGACTCGACCGAGGAGCTCTGGCTTGCGGTGAATACTTGTACCGCTAGAATGGAATGATATTACAATTGTAATGATCCCAAAGGTTAATTCATCGGAAAAGACAACTCAATTTAGACCGATCGGTCTATGCAATTGTCGTGGGAAACGAACACCTATGGGACCGGAGCCCCTTTTGGTCTGGCGGGGGGGCGGAGATCGCACGAAGAGCGGATCGAGGCGAAGCACACGAGCGATTTTACCCAGCTTCGGAGCTCTCCGGAGAGATAATACTCCTACTGCTGCTTTGTGATTGTATTGTGTTCTTGCTCGAGAGTGTGAGTGTTCTCTGGCTTCGAATGTTTCGAACCCCCTCTACGTTGCGCACGGGCCTCCTTTTATATGCTAAAGGGGTCACCGACAGGTGGCAACGTAGGCGAGGGCAAAACTGGAAAGCGTATTCTGGTTGGTACAACTACTTGTACAGTGTATCCTACCTAACCCTGACGGCAGGGGACAAAGGCATTAAATGCCCGTCTGTGTCGCCCAAACAGTGCAGAAAAGGGACCGTCAGGGGCGCCACCGCTCGCCACGATGGCAATCTTGTCAGCGCCACTTGCCACCTCGCACCGCTGGCTGCACAGCCTCTCACCACGCGCGCCTGGAAAGGTCCCATGGCGACACGTTGACGGATGCGCTGGAGCGTGGGTACAAAGTGGTGGCATGCCGCGGTCATTGTCTTGTCGCGCCCGGAAGCTTGTCGCTCGCCGGGCCTTGCCGGGACGCGTAGCGTGTCGCGGCAAGTTCCTTGAAATGCCTCGGTTGGCCTTCCCGGCAAGCTCCTCTTTCCGGGGCCTTGTCTCCTTCCCGGCAAGCTCCTCTTGCCGGGGCTTTGTCTCCTTGACTTGAACACTTTGTTCTTGAATGGCTCCAAAGGAACCACGGAGGACCTTGGCGGGCACCCGGCAAGTCTTGCCGCGGGGCGCTGCGACTGCTCGTGCACCAACTCGGGATACTAGGGTACCCCTACTCTAGTACACCGACAGGAGCCCCCGGGCCTGGGCCACACACGGTGCCGAGCGCTGTTGGGCCAGGGCCAAAACAGGGCACGGGCACGCGTGGCTTGGGTCCACGATGTATCTTACTCCGTATCCACCGCGCTCTCCCCTAATGGCACGCGTTGAATGCGGCATCGTGGGAGAGATCGTGGGTGGTTCTTTATTCGGAAAAGCGGAACGTCCGCCCCGTCCCTCTTTATAAGCAGAGGAAACAGGGGCAGTTCCCCCATCTTGCCCGTTGCTACTTCCAATCTTAGAAATCTCCGCCGCTCCCCCCCTCTTCCAAAGTCGAGAGAGAGCAGCGCTCCGCCCCTCATCGCCACCGTCACCACCAACGCCGTCGATCTCCCTCACCACCTCCGCCATGGCTCCGAAAGCCGGGAAGGGTGTGAAGTCGGCCGAGGCGCTGTGAAAGGAGCGGGCAACTTTCCCCCCCCCGAGCTCGCCGCGAAGGAGCTGAGGGAGTGGTACTACCTCTTCTGGTCGACGGAGACGCGAGCGCATCCGCGCACGAAGGTACTCTCCGCCGCCGCTTCGGAACGGGCTCCAAATGGATATCCGTTCTTTGCACTGTTCTTCTACTGCGGGCTCTGCCCGCCTTTCTCTGAGTTCTTCTGCAATATCATGAACACCTAGGGGTTCCATCTTCTTGACTTCACCCCCAATGTTGTTCTGACCATGGCAGTTTTCGCACATCTCTGCGAAATTTTTGTCGGAGTCCACCCAAATGTAGCTCTTTTCCGCCACTTCTTTATGCCCCGGGTCGAGAGAGGAGAGCCTTTAGCTGGCGGAATCGCCTGGATCTCGAGAGCCAGCAAGAAGGAGGCTTATCTGAAGGGGGAGCTCCGCAGTAAATGGGAGGAGTGGAGAGCAGAATGGTGTTGGATCGTTGAGGAGAACCCGCAGCCGTTTACTGCCCTGCGCCAAGCCCCAGCAGTGCGCGGTAATGATTGGAGCGCCCTGGCCGCGGACGATGATAAGCTAAAGATTGCCATCACTCGGATCTTGCGGCTCAGGCTTGCCGGGCTGACTGTAGGCGCCGTTGGCGCAGATTTTCTTCGCCGCCGCATCGCCCCCCTGCAAGAGAGGAGGAGACCCGCCTGGGAGTTCGGGGGTCCGGCGGATATCATGAGGCTGCGCCCGGGCCTCAACTTCAATTTCATTGTCCTGGAGTTGGACGCGATGCTCAAGGAGCTGTTCAAGCACGACCCTCAGCATCCCGAATGGTTTAGGCTGCCGCAGAGCGTCGTCCTGTTGTGCAACAATTCCTCGCTTGATCGCATCCGCGCAATGATGCCGCAGTGCGACTCGCATGGAATTGTTCCAACTTGGCAGGAGCCCGCAGACGACGTCGTGCAGCAGTTCTTCGACGGCTTGATGGAGGTGGTGATCCGCTCTGACGAACAGAAGAGCCTCACCCGCGACACCACCGATGCGGAGATGCGGCGCATCGCCACTAGGGCGGAGGAGGCGGCGGCGGCCGCTGCCGCGGGTGAGTTTGGATTCACCGTGGAGGAGATAGAGGCAGCCGAGGCGGCAAGCCTTGCTGATCGAGACGAGCTTGCCGGAGAGCTTGCCGGCGAGGGAGACCTTGCCGAGCCCGAAGCCGAGTCGAGCGAGCCCGCCGAGGGCGCGAGCGGCCAGCCGTCTTCAAGTAGCTTGCCGCAAGCAGAGCTCCCAGCGCAGCACCCAGCTCCACCAAGAAGGCGCCTCCACCGGACCGGGGACGTAGCGGGGCGGTAGACGAGTCAACAGCCGTCGCGCCTCGGGACACGCTCCACCGCGACAAGCACTGTTGCCGCGGGAGCATCTCACGCTGCTGCTGCAACTGGAGCGGGGTCCTCCTGGACCGCCGCTTCTGATCCTCCCGCCGCCCCCGCCAAGCGGTCGAGGGAGCCTACTCCTCCGCCTCGTCGCGCCGAAAGAGGGCCAGACTTCGACCTCTCCGCGCTCAGCTCCGACAAGGAAGAAGAAGAGTAAGATTCTCTGCTGTATTTGTAATTCTTCAATTCTTGCTGTTTTTGTCTTGCATCCGATTTGCTTTACTCTGAACTTCTCAGGACCCTGGCCCAGAGAGCGGCGAAGAGGGCCAAGGCTCCGGTGATTGTCATCGAGTACGAGCCCACCGCGACAGCAGGAGGCGCGCCCGAGACCACCTTGCCGGACCCGGCAACTACTCCCCGAAGCAGCCCCCAGCGCAGCCCCCAGTGTAAGTATCTGTTTACTTCCGGTTGTTGGGCGCGCATGGGTGCTCTTCATTTGCTGATATCTGTCTGTTGGTTTGTGTAGGAGCAGAACAGCCTCACCAGGAGCAACCGGAAGCCGCCCCTGAGATGCTATCTGCTTCAACTACGCCGCCAAGGGAGGACTCCCCGGCAAGGGAGCGTTCTCCAGCAAGGGAGAAGTCTCCGGCAAGGGACAATTCTCCGGCAAGGGACGGGACCAGCGATCCCCCGGTGGTGGAGCCCATGACTGCAGAGCCCAGCATAGGTAATCTTTCTTGCCAGAAAACTTCCCTTGGGTTCTTCTTCTTCTAATTTTTCTTCTTGGATATTTTCTTGACTTCTTCTCCCTCTTCCGGTCTTTAGATCCATCTTCCACGGAGCCGATGGAGACCGAGGCCACCGGCGAGGAGAACACGCGCAACAACACCAACAACGCCGCTGCCACCGAAGAGGAAGCCGGCGCCGATGATCCTGTCGGCGAGGAGGCCGCCAAAGCTGCCGCCATAGGAGCTGGCGAGGGGTCTGGTGATCGCACTGACGGCCCCGAGGCCGCAGGAGCACAAGGCGCTACGCCGACCGCCGATCCCTCCGCCGCCGCCGCAGCGCCAGGCTCCGAAGAGCCTCAGCCCGGCGCCTATATGAAGGCCGGCGATGGCGTCTTCATCAAACTCCCCTGGGCGTCAAGCTCCAGGGCGCCGGTCGAAGGAGAAGTCTTTGACGGAGAGGTGCTCGCCTCCGTTGGGCTGACGCTGGTCGATGCGCCGAGCAGCAGCAGCGGAGAGCCTGAGAAGGAACAGCTGCTGCGGAGGCTGCTGTCGCTCTACCGCGCCCGGCAAGCCAAGCTGGAATCCCGGGAAGCGCTTGTCGCGCAGGCGGGAGTGGATATTGAGAAGCATGCGGAGGAGCTCCAGAGTCGCAACCAGGAAGCCCTCCGGTCCATTGCAGAGGAGTGGGCGCAGCTTGTCGAGGCGCGGAAGGCCTTCCTCCTCGAGAAGGCTGAAGCTGAAGAGCAACAGCGGCTTGCCGCCGAGGAGCTGTCTGCGCGGGAAGGCGAGTTGACGCAGCGAAAGGTCAATCTGGACAGCTACGAGGAGGAGCTTGCTGCGCGCGAGCAAACACTTGGCGGTGCTCTCAAGGAGGCAAAGGATGCTGCCGCAGCTGCTGAGGCCGCCAAGAAAGAGCTGGAGACGAAGGTGACGCAGCTGGAGGCCGATCTCAAGGCGAGGGATGAAGAGCTTGCCGCGCTCCAGCGTGAGCGCGAGAAGGACGCCCACGCCCACGGCGAGCTGCAGGGTCGTCTCCTCGAGAAGGGCAAGGAGCTGAGCGCCGCCAAGGACTCCAACGCTGATCTTGAGTTGAAGCTGGCTACTTTGACCGAGACGCTGGACGGCGCCAAGGAGCGGGAGGTGGCCTTGAAGGAGGAGATCAAGGCCAACGAAGCACTGCTGACGAGGGCCGCCGAAACCCAGAACACCTTTAGGGAGACTGTGGAGCTTTGGACAGAGGGTCTCGTAAACATCGCCGCAGTCATCGACGAGGAGCTGGCGCAGCTGGGATGGAGGATTTCGGGTACTCCTCCGACGAGAACCTCCAACCCAGCGCCAAGCTTACTTTGTTCTTCAAGGGCGTGGCGACGGCTCTCCAGCAACTCCGGGAGAGGATCCCAAAGCAGCTGGCCGACGAGTCGCGCACGATCTGCGCAAGAGTTCTTCAAAAGGTGTTGGTGAAGGTGGCCTTCCGCAACCTAGGCCTCAACCTCACCAATGTCCTCAGGAAGCTGCCTCCGGATACTGATCTGGAAGAGCTCAAGGCCCTTGTCGCACCCATTGTGGACAAGGTGAATGAAGTCAAGAGAGTTGACGGCGATCGCGTAGATTAGGCCGCCTGTTCTTTTCCTTTTCTTGCCGCTACTAGTCATGTTACGAGAACAATCTATTAGAACTGCGACAAGTTGTCTTTGTAATATAACTTTTATTTTGGGTATCGAATGCTATGTTATTTCCTTTACTTGATTCCTTCCTTTGTATGTTTTTGCCCTACGCTTTTAGGGAACTTGCCGGCGTAGGCACCTTTGCCGCGAGCGCTGAGTGCGGAACATCAGCAGCCCGCTGGCGGTGCCGCTACCGACAAGAAACCTTGTCGCAACTAGTCGCAGCACACTTAAGTTGTTGAGCGGACTCGAAACAAAGTAAGGGCGCAACTAGCTATGAGTTGGTTCCTCCGCGCACAGGTTTTCCATACAAAGCACGGTCGTTCGAGGAAGATAACTTAAAAATTTTAAAACTGATTGCTCAAACTTTGGCAACTTAGCTTTTCTGTCGTTTGCGTCCCGGCAAGGCGAAACTTTCTTGAACGGCGCCTGGTCCACACCATTATCTCCTCCTTCCCCCCCAGCAAACTTGTGGGCGAGGGAACCTTCCTTTTGAAAAAAAAGAAAGAATAGAAAATAAAGATATGGAGCCTTAAGGCTCGTTATTGCTTACCGGGGGTAGGTGCTGCACAAAGTGTCAGATAACACATGCAAAAAATAGAAAGCATGAAATTGACAAGATGTGTGGAGCACATGAGCTTTATTTATGCACGGGGTCTGCGCCCGGCTTTGTACAAAGGATTACATGCAACAGCGGCAAGACTTGTACAAAAGGTGGTTGCCGGAACAGGTTCCGGCAACTGCGCCTTACGGGTAAAACTTACGAAGATGCTCAATGTTCCAGGAGTTGCTCACCGGAAAGCCATCTTCGGTCTCAAGGCGGACAGCGCCAGGCCTAGTGACTCGTTTCACCCGGTAAGGGCCTTCCCACTTCGGCGTCAACTTGTTGGAATTCTTGACGGACTGAACGCGCCGAAGAACAAGGTCGCCTTCCTCGAGACTTCTGGCATTAACTTTGCGGCTATGGTAGCGGCGCAAAGCTTGCTGGTATCGAGCAGCTCGTACAGCAGCCTGAAGACGATCCTCCTCAAGGAGCAGCGCGTCATCTTGTCGCAGCTGCTCTTGCTCAAGCTCATCATAAGCGAGCACTCGAGGCGATCCGTATACGAGTTCCGTGGGGAGAACTGCCTCTGCTCCATAGACTAGAGCGAAAGGTGTCTGGCCAGTGGCTCGATTTGGCGTCGTCCTGATCGACCAAAGAACCACCGGCAGCTCCTCAATCCAGTTCTTTCCGCACTTGTGCAGCCTGTCGAAAGTCCTGGTCTTGAGCCCATGCAGCACTTCAGCATTTGCCCTCTCCGCTTGACCGTTGCTTCTCGGGTGAGCAACTGAAGCGAAGCAGACCTTGGCGCCAAGATCTTGGACGTACTGCATGAAGGTGCGGCTCGTGAATTGTGTGCCGTTGTCGGTGATGATCCTGTTAGGGACCCCGAAACGGCAAACAATCGACCTGAAGAACTTGACTGCTGACTGTGCTGTCACCTTCCTCACTGCTTCCACTTCCGGCCACTTTGTGAACTTATCGATTGCAATGTACAAGTACTCAAAGCCCCCGACAGCTCGAGGAAAGGGGCCGGGGATGTCGAGCCCCCAGACCGAAAATGGCCAGGATAAAGGGATCGTCTGGAGAGCTTGAGCTGGCTGGTGTATCTGCTTGGAATGGAACTGGCACGCTTCACACTTGGTTACTTGTGCAGTTGCATCCTGGAGGGCTGTCGGCCAAAAGAAACCTTGCCGGAATGCTTTGCCAGCAAGTGCTCTTGCGCCAATGTGGTGACCACATATGCCTCCATGTATCTCCGCCAACAGCTTCTGTCCGTCTTCCCGGGGAATACACTTCAATTTCACACCGTTGAATCTTCTTCTGTACAGTATGTCGTCGACAAACTGGTACATACTTGACTGCCGGGCTACTCTTTCCGCTTCTTCTTGCTCTTCGGGAAGTTCTCCTGTCTGAAGGAAAAGGACAATCTGTTGCGCCCATGCTGGAGCTTGTGGCTCGACAACAAGGACTAAAGGCACATATGCTGCTGCGGGAACATCCGCTTCTACGGCGAGAACCTGCGTCTCAGCCGGAGCTTGATGTTCCTCGGCAAGCTTGCCGGAGCAAAACTTGTCGGGAGCGTCTGCTTCAACGGAACAAACCCTAGGGCTTGTCGGAGCAGACTGCTCCTCAGCACTCTTGGTGTTGATCTTGGGGACCTTCTTGGCGGCGGCTTCGGGTAGCTCTGCCGGAAAATAGTCAACAGAAATCAACTTCCTCTTCTTGTTCTGCCCAGTTGATGGTGTTACAGATGGTTGAGTCAATTTGAGCACAAAGATCCCTGGTTCCATAGGTAACTTCAGTGCAGCGCATTTTGACAGGCCATCGGCAATGTCGTTTTGAGCTCTCGGAACATGTTCCATCTGTAGGCCGTCAAAGTGCTCTTCTAACTTTCTCACTTCATCCACGTAAGCTTCCATCAAAGGACTCTGATAATTTTTGTTGACTTGGCGGACGACAAGCTATGAGTCACCCCTGACAATGAGTTTCTTGATCCCAAGGTCTGCCGCGATCCTGAGACCGGCAAGCAAATCTTCATACTCTGCATTATTGTTTGTCGCTTGCTCCTTGGAAAAGTGCATCTGGACTACGTACTTGAGGTGCTCTCCGGTGGGTGCGACAAGCAGCACGCCCGCACCGGTGCCTTGCAGCGAGAAGGCACCATCAAAGTACATCAGCCACTCTTTGCTTGCTTCCTTGACGGGGATGCTCGTCTCTGGAATTTCTTCATCTGGTGTTGGCATCCACTCTGCTATGAATTCTGCCAATGCCCGGCTCTGAATAGTTGAATTACTCTCAAACTTGATGCCAAAGCTTGACAGTTCCAGTGCCCACTCGACAATCCTGCCTGTTGCTTCTGGATTCTGCAGTATCCTCTTCAGCGGAAAGCGAGTGACAACTATGATCTCATGTGCTTGGAAGTAATGGCGCAGCTTTCTCGAGGCCATTAGAAGGCCAAAAAGCAATTTCTGCACACCAGAGTACCTTGACCTAGCCCCCTGCAGAAGGGAACTGACAAAGTAAACTGGGTGCTACACCATTTTCTTCTGTTTCTTCTCCTGTGCCTGCGCAGATCCATCCTTGTCGGGACCAGAGCTTGTCGGGGAAGCCCCCTGCTTGTCGCTGGATGCACTTGCCGTGGTCTCTGGCTCATCATCCGCCTCCCTCTCCGCTACTAACGCAGCACTAACCACTTGATTGGTTGCCGCTAGATACAACAACAACTTCTCTTGTGGCTTAGGCGCGACAAGTATTGGAGTGGAGGACAGGTATCTCTTCAAGTCCTGCAGCGCGGCCTCCGCTTCCGGAGTCCATTTCATTGGACCTGCCTTTTTCAATATTTTGAAAAATGGCAGGGCGCGCTCAGCAGACTTAGAGATAAACCTGCTGAGAGCAGCCACGCAGCCGGCAAGCCTTCGTACATCCTTGACGCGCTTTGGTGCTTCAATCTGCTCAATGGCCTTGATCTTGTCGGGATTGGCTTCAATTCCCCGCTGAGACACGATGAACCCGAGAAGCTTGCCGGAAGGGACTCCAAACATACACTTCTCGGGGTTGAGCTTGAGGTTGATCTTGCGCAGATTTGCAAAGGTCTCGTCTAAATCTTGAATCAGAGTTGCTTTGTCCTTGCTCTTGACCACTATGTCGTCCATGTAGGCTTCCACATTTCTGTGCAACTGTAGCTCAAAAGCGTCATGGACTACTCTTGCAAATGTTGAACCAGCATTCTTCAAACCGAAAGGCATCCGTATAAAACAGTATGTGCCACATGGAGTGATGAATGCGGTCTTCTCCTCATCCTCTTCTGCCATGAAGATCTGATGATATCCTGAGTATGCGTCAAGAAATGAAAGCAAATCACATCCTGCCATGGAGTCAACAATCTGGTCAATGCGCGGCAAGGGAAATGGGTCTTTGGGACAAGCTTTATTAACATCAGTAAAGTCAATACAAAGCCTCCATTTCCCGTTTGCCTTACGCACGACTACAGGATTGGCCAACCACGTAGGATGGAGCACCCCTCTGACAAGGCCTGCTACTTACAACTTCTTGATTTCTTCTGCAATGAATTCTTGGCGCTCCACTGCTTGTTTCCTGACTTTCTGCTTGACGGGCCGCGCATGAGGACAGACGGCAAGATGGTGCTCAATTACTTTCCTGGGAACACCGGGGATGTCAGACGGTTGCCACGCAAACACGTCGACATTCGCCCGCAGGAAAGCAACGAGCGCGCTTTCCTATTTAGGGTCGAGAGTGGCACTGATGGTGAAGGTACCACCAGTGGCGTCCTCCTTGGCGGGCACCTTCTTGGTCTCTGGCGGAGCTGTCTTCATCTTCTTACACTTGCCGGTGGAGCTCGATGGTGCGTCCTCGACGGTAGCGCAGCACTCCGAAGAGGTGCGCTTGCCGGAGTGGGCATCAGAACTCTTGCCGGACATGGTCTTATTTTTTCCCCTGGGAGCTTCAGCGGCAAATGGCTTGCGATCCGCTGCGGCTGCTGCTTCCCGGTAGATCTTGTCGGTGCAGATAAGAGCATCTTTCTTGTCACCAGGGACAGAGATGACACTTATCGGACCTGACATCTTGAGCATGTTGTAGGCATAGTGAGAGGCTGCCATGAACTTGGCGAGCGCTGGACGGCCGAGTATCTCATTGTAGGGCAATGGGAAGTCAGCAACGTCAAAAGTGACTCTCTCAGTCCTGAAGTTCAGCTCGCTGCCAAATGTCACCGGCAACGTGATCTTTCCCTTCGGCTTGCTCCTTCCCGGGTTGATTCCTTGGAAAGTGCCGGTCTCTTCGAGCTCGCTGTCAGGGATCTGGAGTTTCTGGAGTACCGCGGAGGAGATCAGGTTCAAGCCGGCCCCGCCGTCAACTAGCATCTTAGTGACCTTGAGGTTGCGGATAGTTGGTGAGACCAACATCGGCAAGCACCCGACTGCAGTTATGCGATCAGGGTGGTCCTCAATATCAAAGACGATAGGCGTGCTGGACCATTTCAGAGGCTTGCGTGACTCGACTGGTGGTTCTGCTGCATTGACTTCCCGCACCCACTGCTTGAGCTGGCGGTGTGAAGTATGCAGAGAAGCACCGCCGTCAACGCATAGGACCTCTGTGGCTTTCTGAAACTCCTGCTCATCGGCCTCATCATCATCCATATCTTCGTCTTCATCGTCATCTTCGTCCTTGTCGCGGCCGCGGGGAGGCCTGTCTCCTTGCCGCTGCTTGGCCTTGCCGCGGCGTCCTCCCCGGCCGGGACGCTTCTTGCCGGATCCTCCAGTACCCTCTTGGGCCTTCTCCTTGTCGCGTCGCTCGTACTTAGCCTTTTGCTGCTCGACAAGCTGCTCGACCTTCTTGCAGCTTTGGAGATCATGGCCCTTGGTGCGGTGGATCTTGCAGTACTGCTTGCCGGAGCCGTCCTGCTTGTCGGCGGCTGCCACAGCTTCGGCTTCCTTGGCGCCACCTCCGTTGCCGGACTGCTCAACGACTAGCACATCTTTGCCTTTCTTCTTCCTGTTGTTCCACCGCCGGTTTTTCCTTGCCGGGGCAGCATCCTCGCTGTCAGACCCCCCTGCTCATGTGTTCTCTCCGGGGAGTTTCCTCCCTTCCTCAGCACGTGCACACTTGTCGGCCAGGGCATATAGCTCACTGACGTCCCTGATCTTGCACATCGCCATCTCCTCCCGCATCCTGCGGTTACGCACGTTCTGATGGAACGCGCTGATGACCGCGGCAGGGTGGACATCTGGGATGTTGCGTTGTACTTGGCTGAATCTCTGAATGTACTTGCGCAGGGGCTCTCCTTCCTTCTGGGCGAGCAGATGAAGATCGCTCTCTTGGCCATGAGGCTTGTGGCCGCCTGTAAAGGCGCCGACAAACTGATGGCACAGATCTGCCCAGGAGGATATGGAGTTGTCCAGCAAGTGCATAAGCCAGGATCTGACATTGGGCTTGAGTACCAGCGGAAAGTAGTTGGCAAGGATCTTGTCGTCGCGTCCCCCGGCAGCTTGCACCGCGATGGTGTAAATGCTGAGGAACTCCGACGGATGCAACCTGCCGTCGTACTTCTCTGGTACATCTGGCTTGAAGTTCTTCGTGCTGGGCCACTGGACTTGCCGCAGCTCACGAGTGAACGCAGGGCAACCTACCGCGTACGACAAGTCGCCTGGTTCCCCTAGCGCATGCATGTCGATAGTGGGCCCAGCGCGCTAGTCTGACTGACGCCACGCTTCTCTTCGGTGCTCGATGCGTGTATGAGTGTCTTCTTGCTGTCGTTCTTGAAGAACTTGGCGCTGATCGCGACGAGCTCGTGGATCTGACGACGCTGTGGAGTCAGTGTCAAGGTTGACCCGGCGAGTCGGCGATCTTGGCCTTCAGGGTGGAGAGTGCACGGTGGTTGCACCCCCACCAGTCTTGTCGCCATCGACTCATGCATGGCGATCTTGCCGCGGCTGCGATGTAGCCGGCTGTCGTGGAGTGCCGCCGTTGGCGAAGCCGATGAGACTTTGAATGGTGGCCCTCCAATCGTCGATCTTGTCCACCGTTGGAAGGTAATCCAGGAGCAGTTGAGCTCGTGCCAAAGCTTCTTCCGAAGTTTTGGGTGGCGGTGAACGGTGCGAGGAGCAGGATATGCTCGGACTTCTAACTATGTTAGAAGGAGCAGGATCTCGTCCAGGCGACCGTGTCTTGCTCGTGCCAGCAGGTTGGCGTGCATGCTGGTCTTGAGCACCTTGAGATCCGCCAGCTCGATTTTGGTCCAACGAGCGTATGGTACCGCGAGTACCATGACGATGTTGGCCCCGCACCTCCTGAGATGGGCGCGGTGCATGTACGGATGCCGAGGTTTGCGCAGCCTTGTCCTTGGACCTGGTACCAGCGTGAGCTCCCTCGTCGACGCCCGTTCCTCCGCCGGCGTCTATCCCACCACCCGTTTGCTCCGGTGGCGGTGGGATCGACGTGGACGGAGCAGCCACCTCCGAAGCCTTCTTCTTCGGTGGCATGTCGATGAAGATGATGAAGATCTAGCTCGCGTGAACGCCGGATCAGGTTCACACAACTTCGACGCCCCCTACCTGGCGCGCCAAAGATGTCGTGGGAAACAAACACCTAGGGGACCGGAGCCCCTTTTGGTCTGGCGGGGGGCAGAGATCGCACGAAGAGCGGATCGAGGCGAAGCACACGAGCGATTTTACCCAGCTTCGGAGCTCTCCGGAGAGATAATACTCCTACTGCTGCTTTGTGGTTGTATTGTGTTCTTGCTCGAGAGCGTGAGTGTTCTCTGGTTTCGAATGCTTCGAACCCCCTCTACGTTGCGCATGGGCCTCCTTTTATATGCTCAAGGGGTCACCAACAGGTGGCAACGTAGGCAAGGGTAAAACTGGAAAGGAATTGTGGTTGGTACAACTACTTGTACAGTGTATCCTACCTAACCCTGACGGCAGGGGACAAAGGCATTAAATGCCCGTCTGTGTCACCCAAACAGTGTAGAAAAGGGACCGTCAGGGGCGCCACCGCTCGCCACGATGGCAATCTTGTCAGCGCCGCTTGCCACCTCGCACCGCTGGCTGCACAGCCTCTCGCCACGCGCGCCTGGAAAGGTCCCATGGCGACACGTTGATGGATGCGCTGGAGCGTGGGTACAAAGTGGTGGCCTGCCGCGGCAAGCGCCTTGCCGCGGTCGTTGTCTTGTCGCGCCCGGAAGCTTGTCACTCGCCGGGCCTTGCCGGGACGCGTAGCGTGTCGCGGCAAGTTCCTTGAAATGCCTCGGTTGGCCTTCCCGGCAAGCTCCTCTTGCCGGGGCCTTGTCTCCTTCCCGGCAAGCTCCTCTTGCCGGGGCTTTGTCTCCTTGACTTGAACACTTTGTTTTTGAATGGCTCCAAAGGAACCACGGAGGACCTTGGCGGGCACCTGGCAAGCCTTGCCGCGGGGCGCTGCGACTGCCCGTGCACCAGTTCGGGATACTAGGGTACCCCTACTCTAGTACACCGACAGCAATGTGCTATACAAAGTTATCTCAAAAGTGATTGCCACTCGTTTAAGTTAATCCTGCCCCAAAGAATGATTACAAACAATATTTTAGTGGCATATGAGTGCTTCCACACAATTAAGAATAAGAGGCAGGATAAAGAGGGTTTGTGTGCTATCAAGACATACATCTACAAAGCTTATGACTAAGTTGAGTGGCCTTTCTTGAAGGATATTATAGTGGAACTTGTTGATTGTTGAAAAAGCTAGCATATTTTTTAGTCCAAATACAAAGGTTGACAACACGGAACAGATTTGAACAACTCTGAACGTAATGACTGAAGCTCTCAATGACAAATATTAGGGGTTTGCTAGCCAATATGGGTATGAACAAAAGTGACTGTTTCCGGTATTTGATCGATCGATAATTATGAAAATTAGTGGATGGAAAGAAAGAATGTTATCAGTTGGAGGGAAGGAAATGCTCCTCAAATTTGGTGTACAAGCTATTCCCACCTATGCTATATCTGTATTTAAAATTCCTATTTTTTTATAAAGGAATCATTGACGTGATGTCACATTTCTGGCGGGTGATGAGGACAATCGGAAGATGATCCATTAGATGGCCTGGTGGAAGATGTGCATTCCAAAAAACGAAGGAAGTATGGGTTTCCGTGACATACATTGCTTCAATCTAGCTTTATTGGCTAAACAAGTGTGACATCTACTTGATAATCCCTATTCTCTATGTGCTAATATATGGAGAGAAAAGTATTTTCTCTATGTTGATTTGATGAATGCAAATTTAAAAAGGATCATCTTTTACTTGACAAAGTATTATACGAGAGTCAACTTTTTGAAGCATTGGTATATCTAGCGAGCTGAGAATGCGCACGGTATCAATATGTGGGAAGATGCATGGATCCCAAATTGTTTGGGTAGGAAAATTATTACTCCATATTGGTTTCGTATATTATTAATCCAGTTACAGATTTTTGGGATGAAGATTTGGTGAGACAGACGTTTTTGGCCTATTGATGCCCGACGTGTCCTTGCGATTCCGCTTCCTTTGCATGACATGTCAGATTTTATTGCTCGGAGTTATACAAAATATAATATATTTTTCACTGTTCGGTCATCTTATTTTATGGAATGGGAGCAACAACATGGGAAAAAACTGCAACATATTGATGGTATGTAACGAACCAATGTTAATTCTATTTGGTGTAAGATTTGAAATTTATCTTACCCAACAAATGTAATTTTTTTTATTTGTCATATGTTGCATGGCACTCTCCGTGTCATGTTACGCCTGCTAATAAACATTTGAAAGTCTCACCTATTTGTCCTACTTGTTCTAATGAGGCATAAGATACAAAGCATTTGTTGTTTCTTTGCCCAATAGCGAAGGATGTTTGGTGCAGTTTGGGGACGCAAAAAGTGATTAGTAAAGCTTGTGTAATTAATCGTGTGGGGGGAAGTTGTTCTTGAGTTTTTATTACTTCTACCAGGATCTATCAATTTTGAGTCTCTGGAGTGCCCGTGAATTAATCGTTATTACCACTTGGTACTTTTTTTTTGATAAAGGGCGATTTTATTATCTTAAAATGTAGCATCAAGTGAATATAAAGCATTATGAGTAACTCCCGGCCTCTGCATAACTAAGATGCACACAGCCAAAAGTCACAAGTCTGACAAAAAAATCATGAAATACAAACCGACAAATTGGTAACAGTAGAGTCCTATAGACCGACACTATGCCTATGTCGAAGAAGGTGGTGGACCAATCCGTAGGTTATGCTGCCATCCATGTCACGAAAAAATCTCCTTAGCCACCTGCTCCAATCGCGTACACATTGCCTTGAACAGTGGTTGGTACTCCGGTCGTTGTAGCATAGACCATGTACATAGTGAGTGTGTACACCGAAAAATAACTTGTAGAGGAGAAGCATTTTTTCATTAAAAATCAAATCGTTTCTACATAGCCAAAGCGACTAAACTAAGGCATATGCTCCCATCCTTATTAGCGTTTTGAACCTATTTGGTACTCCGTCCAACCAATGACCAAAAATATTGGCAACACTTATGGGCGAATATAAATTTGACACTATTTGGATGACTGACCACGTAGAACGTGCAAACTTGCACTGAAAGAAGAGGTGTTTGATTGTCTCGTCATGAGTACAGAAACAACACTTCTTACTCCCTGGCCAGTTGCACCGTGCAAGGTTGTCTTTCATTAACACAACTCCCCTACGAATATACCACATGAAGATTTTCACTTTTAGTGGGATCTTGGACTTCCAAATTTTCTTATTATTACTCACTGATACATCAAAATGCATGAGTGCATGGTACATAGAGTCTACTGTGAAAGACCCTGATGTAGTAAGGTTCCAGCGAAACACATCACGGCCTTGCGTCAGGTTAATTGAATCCAACCGGGATAAGTCGGGGGCCAATCAAATCCCGCCTGAATGAAATATTCGGTGGGGAGGAACTGAGCACGTGTGCAATAGTTTTATTCTTATCACGAGTAATGTTATATAAGGTTGGATATTGTTCTCTGAGACTAGCATTGCCTAGCCAGATATCTTTCCAGAAACGAATCTCCGACTCATCTTTTAACGCAAAAGACCCAAAGCGAAAGAGATGTTTCTTTGCCGCCATTAGGCCATCCCAAAAGTGTGAGTTATCAGGTTTTCAATATGCCCGAGACATTGCCTTTTGGCCTGGATACTTGTTGCGCAACATGGTTTGCCAACCACCATCCACAGTAAGAAGTTTGAACAACCATTTACTGAGCAGGGCCTCATTCTTGACTTGCAGGTCATGAATACCAAGGACACCTTGGTATTTCGGCCTACGAACCACGCTCCATTTGGCTAGCCTGTATTTTTTCTTTTCACTGTCTCCTTGCCAAAAGAATCTGGATCTAAAAAAATCCAGTCTTCGTAGGACCCCTTTTGGAAGTTGGAAGAAAGAAAGCATATAGAGAACTATATTTGTGAGAACGGAGTTAATCAAAACAAGCCGTCCTCCAACTGAGAGCAGCTTTCCTTTCCAACTACTCAACCATTTCTCTAGACGCTCCTCCATATGCTTCCACTCCGCAATGGTGAGACGCCGATAATGAACCAGTATTCCTAGGTATTTAATCGGGAATTGGCATGTGCGCAACCAAAGAGGTTAGCATAATCGGCCGCGGCCTCAACGGCTTCTCCAAATACCACTTGGTACTTGTGGTGGGAAAAACGTAAGTTGGTTCATAAAGGAAAAACTTAAGATGCATTCCAAATTTCTATGGGTATTTGTGCTTTAACATCAAAGTATAACTACCTCCTCCCCCAAATCAACCATTAAAAGAGGAGGATGGGCTAGACCTCCTAAGGGATTTGTTGAACTTAATGTTAATGCATATTTTGATGAAGATCTACTTAGGGACACAAATGGTGTTGTACTCAGAGATGATAAAGTTTCATTTTCGGTGGAAATTGGAAGATTGATTGGTGTGCAAGCTTTGGCATTAATATTTTGTTTATCTTTTGCACAAAAGGCGGGTTGCAACCACCTTTTATTAACTCTGCTAATATGGAGGTCATTGGCACCAAGTAGGATGGGGGACATTCTGTGGGAGCGACGGTTGCAGTTTTAATGAGTGTTATTTTCTGGCACACTATTTTACTTTCACTAGTTTTAAACTTTGTAATAAGGAAGTGAATAATGTAACTCATGATCTCGCTAGGTTGGCCACATTTACATCAACTAAGGAGTGGTTTGAGGAGCCTCTGGGCGAAAGTGTACCCCTTTTTATGGATGATGTAACTACTATTTTGAATTACTAATATTTTTTCCAACATAAAAGAGCATCTACATCCAAGTGCCTCATACTGCCCTCAAATGCTCGGGCAGACGGCTCAGTCGGTAACCAGTCAAAAAATGCGACCTAGATGGTGCCTCAAACTGACCTCAAATGCTCGAGCTGACCGCCACCCCTCATATCCAGCCCTAATTTGGGCGTATAAGGGGAGGCCCAGGCGTGACCGGGCACGACGGCCATGTCAGAACCGGCCCATGCTGGCCCACCCCGACCTCACATATAATCTTCCCCATCCGCTCCCTGAACCAAACCCTAACCACTCCACTCCACTTCCCTTCGGTTCAGTCCGCCACTCAAGCTCCCATCTGGCGGTCTCCGACCTTCTTCGGCATGGCGGGCAGCGAAATGGAGTCCTCCGTCAGCCGATGCGCGAACTGGACCTCATCTCAGTCGGCCCTCGAGGAGGAGATGGTCGTCCGCATTGCGCTCCACTGCGCCCGCGAGGAGAGTGCTCGACAGCAGTCGGACTCAATTTGACACGAATCCATCGCTTCCGCCCAAATGGTGCGTGAATCCGGCGCAGGGCAGGTCATTGCTGCCTCCCCAGAGGCAGTGCGCTTTGTCCGGTGTCCGAACGCCATGGCAGAGGGCGCGGGAGGCCACGGTAGCCAAGCGGCAGACGGCGGCGAGACGGAGTCGCTCTCTGCAGCGCCTCAACGGATGTCTTACAACCCCGGGCGTCACAGGCGCGTCGTGGTGGACGTGGTCTCTGACCACAACGGATTTGGTGTCGACCTCACATCGACCGATACCGTCAAGGCTCCGGACTCTGACAAGAAAGAGTAGGGATGGGAGGCAGTGATGCCTCGAGTCCCGTGAGCCGGTGTGTGTCCTATGTCCTAGTCTATCTCATTGGTGACCGGAGCAACACTTCGAGGGGCGCAACCGACCGAACATGGGTACAGTGGAGCCAGTCGAGTTCCGCTTAGATTAGGTTTCAAGTTGCATGTAATTGTATGGATTTGAAGAGTCTTAATTGAGCTATCCAATTGTGGAAGAGATTATTTGAGGTGTAACCAATCACTGTCCGTGAACATATCCGGACGCGTCAGCGGACGATTTGAGTGGTCGGATTTGATGTATCCGGATCCGGTTGTAGATGCTCTTACCACAAGAAATCAACTGGAATACCAAGGAATGGTAGAAAATCACTAAAATCAGTGAATGTCAACGTATACTCTAATTAGAACACGTGCGGATCCTCTAACTTAGAGAAGCAAAGTCACGGTGCTACGGTGTAATCATAGTGTAAAATGAAGAAGGAATGTTAGAGACGTTTAGCGGATTATTTACTATTAATATTTACTGTACATATAAATAATCTATAATTAATTTTATTTCACCATCAAATTGTTTATATTAATGATTATAAATTTACACATTAAATCTGTAATTTGCATTTTAATTTAAATTATTTTAGCCTTAATCATATGAATTGCAAGAAGGAAAGTTAGGAAATTGTAGCTTCTCTAACTTTTCTTCTTAACGTTAGAGGATCCGGTTCCCTAGCTGGTATGGCCGTTTCATACGGGCAAATTAGAGGGGCTAATTAGTCGGGTCGCCCAAGACAGCAAGTAACACACTAGTTTCCTTTCTGGTCGGCGCATGCGTCCACGGAGTGTGACGGAATGGAGTGACCGACCGGCGACCGGCGGGGAGAAGAGAAGACCCGGACGGATGGATGTCCAACGTAGATGGCGATTTGGCATGCACCTACGTCAGTCAGTTACGGGTGACGCGCGTGATGCGGCCCCGGACACGGCCCCGCAAGCAACCGAGCGAGCACGCATCATGCTGACGAGGGTCAGCGGACGGCGAGTGCTCACCTACCGTACGTTGCCGCTGGCTGGCGTTGGGTGCGTGCGCGTTCGTCCAGTATTATCTCAACTGTACAGAATCCATAAAACGACGACCTAAGCCCTGTTCGCATGTACTCCACTCCACAGCTCCACTCCGGGAGCAGGTGGAGTTATAGTTCAAATTCACGGAGCGCCTGTTTACCAGCTCCACAATTCTCAGGATTTCACGGAGCTGGGGAGATTCCGAACAGCCCCCTAGTCTACCTGCGTGTTGGCCTCCTGATGGGTTGGTATAAAATAGTAAAGAGTTAAATACATCGTGGATGCCTTAACTTGTTTAGCGCAAACGATTCAATGCCGAAATTTGAAAATACATAAAAGTGATGTTGTGACTTGTTTCGGTGTTCAAATACGACGCCTCTAGACATATACCCACCGTATCCAATACCCACGGGCATTTTTTTTTTGAGGAACCGGTCGGAGCACTGCCTTTTCATATAAGAAGGAGAATCAGGTTTATGTACAAGAGTGTTCCGGTTTTTTGGAAAGAAACCGGACAAAAACCCCTAGAAAAGCCCACACGATGGCACTAATCAACCAATACCGGCTGCCACCTGTGCCCGGCCAAAGGCCAGAGACCTTTGCTTGATGTCGTCGAAGGCAATAGCTGCAACCTCTAGGTGCATGAGGCGAGTTCCATTAAAGATGTGTCGGTTTCGTTCCTTCCAGATGTTCCAGATGGTGTAAAGGAAGCGGCCGCTCCGCCTTCTTCTATCGTCCTTGGGCAAATTGATGGTGAGCGAATCCCACCAGTCCGAAATCCCCATCGAAGGGGGCAACGTGGGCGTGGCCCCAAAGTCCTCTCCCATCCACACCTAGACGTGAGACCAAACTGCGGCGGCAAATGGGCAGTCCTTGCAGAGATGAGTGGCCGTCTCCGGAGCCCGAAGGCAAAGGGGACCCACGGGCATTCAAGCATGTCGCTGGCCCACATGTAGGGGAGCCCCACGGGCATTCATATTCTTTTAGCACGGCTCATGTGTTGTTGTTGTTGTCCCAACATGAGCGATCTGCGCATCCTTGTCCATGTGTTTTCCGGTCGTTTCCGTGATTGTGTTTCTTTTTTCTTACTTTTTTCCAGCGGGATTGCTAAAATACATCTTGATGAAATTTAGTGATCGTGCATCTAGATGTCCAGCCGTCCGATCTAATGTGTCTTTGTTTTCGCACTAGAGTGATCGCCCATGTCGAGAACGATCCGGGCCGCGTTGTAGAGTCTGTCGGGCCGGGAGGCCTACAGCAGAGCAGGACTGTTTTGCCATTTTTCTTTTTTGTTAGGCCGGCGTTGCCTTTGTTTGTGTTTTTTTAGAATACAAAGAGTGTAACCGAGAGAATATTACATTGATACGCCAGCCTCCCTCGAGTTGTCCCTCCCCTCTTATGTTCTTCTAGTTCTATTGTTTTGTTTCGAATCCAAAGAAGGACATGACCTGACCTGGCGGTTCTGAGGCTCAGAGATGGTAGGCAATGTTGTTTTTTGTATTCCCCAATTTGTTCCATTCACTCTTTTTTCCTTGTCATTTTTTTGTATATTGCGTAAGCAAGTGTTTGCCTAGTTGTTTTTTCACAAAAATAAAAATATCCTGTTTTTAGTTTGTATGTAAACCCCTCGACTCCATAATAGAGCTATTTGTAGTTTTTGTAGTCGCCTCATTTGCAAGTAGTCATCTCAAAAATTGATTTCTTTTGTAGTTGTCTTAGTTGCAAGTCAACCATCGACTCGCAACTATGCGGACGTATGTTTATACGGACCCAGTTGTAAGTCGAGCATCGACTCGCAACTAGAGGGGGCATATGTTTGTAGGGCCCCCAGTTGAAAGTCAACCATCAACTCGCAACTAGGGCAGACGTATGTCTATAGGAGCCCAGTTGCAAGGCAACCATTGACTCACAACTAAGACGCATCATACTTTTTTGGTAGTTGCCCCAGTTGCATGTCAATCATCGACTCGCAACTAGAGGGCCTATGTTTGTAGGGGCCTAGTTGCAAGGCAACCATTGACTCACAACTAAGACACATCATACTTTTTTGGTAGTTGCCCCAGTTGCATGTCAATCATCGACTCGCAACTAGAGGGCCTATGTTTGTAGGGGCCTAGTTGCAAGTTAACCATCCACACGCAACTAGGATGCTTCGTACCTTTTTGTAGTCGTCCTAGTTGCATGTCAACCATCGACTCGCAACTAGGGGGCATATGTTTGTAGGGGCCAAGTTGCAAGTCAATCATCGACTCGCAACTAGGAAGCATCATATTTTTTATAGTGACCCTAGTTTCATGTCAACCATCGACTCGCAACTAGGAGGGGCGTACGTTTGTAGGGGTCCAATTGCAAGTTAAATATCGACTCGCAAGTGGGACGTGTAAAACTTTTTTGTAGTTACCCTAGTTGAAAGTCAATCATCGACTCGTAACTATGGGGGGCACATGTTTGTAGGGGCCCAATAGTGAGTCAACTATCGACTCACAACTAGGGGGGCGTATGTTTGTAGGGACCCAGTTGCAAGTCAACCATCGACTCGCATCATACATTTTTATACTTGCCCCAGTTGAAAATCAACCATCAACTCACAACTAGGACGCGTCGTACTTTTTTGTAGTGGCCCCAGTTGCATGTGAACCATTGACTCACAACTAGGAGGAGAATGGTTGTACGAGCTCAATTGTAAGTCAACCATCGAGTCGCAACTAGAGGGGGCGTATGTTTGTAGGGCCCCCTAGTTGCAAGTAAACAATCGACTCGCAAGTAGAGCGGACGTATGTCTGTAGGAGCCCAGTTGCAAGTCAACCATCGATTTGCAACTAGGACGCGTCATACTTTTTTGTAGTGGCCCCAGTTGCATGTCAACCATAGACTCGCAACTGTGGGGCATATGTTTGTAGGGGCTTAGTTGCAAGTCAACCATCGACTCGCAACTAGGATGCATCATACTTTTTTGTAGTGACCCTAGTTGCATGTCAACCATCGACTCACAACTAGGAGGGGCGTATGTTTGTAGGTTTCTAGTTGCAAGTCAACCATCGACTCGCAAGTGGGACGTGTCAAACTTTTTTTGTAGTTACCCCTAGTTGGAAGCCAACCATCGACTCATAACTAGGGGGAAGATATGTTTGTAGGGGCCCAGTTGCAAGTCAATCATCATCCAGCAACTAGGGGGACACATGTTTCTAGGGACCCAGTTGCCATTCAACCATCGACTCGCGTCATACTTTTTTGTATTTGCCCCAGTTGCAAGTCAACCATCAACTCGAAACTAGGACGTATCGTACTTTTTTGTAGTGGCCCCAGTTGCATGTCAATCATCGACTCCCAACTAGGGGCATAAGTTTGCACGGGCCTAGTTGTAAGTCAACTATCGACTCGCAACTAGAGGGGGCATATGTTTTTAGGGCCCCTAGTTGCAAGTCAACCATCGACTCGCAAGTAGGGCCAACGTATGTCTATAGGAGCCCAATTGCAAGTCATCCATCGACTCGCAAGTAGGGCTAACGTATGTCTGTAGGAGCCCAGTTGCAAGTCAACCATCGACTTGCAACTAGGACACGTCATATTTTTTTAGTGGCCCCAGTTGGATGTCAACCATCGACTCGCAATTAGGGGGCGTATGTTTGTAGGGGCATAGTTGCAATCATCGAGTCGCAACTAGGACACATCGTACTTTTTTGTAGTGACCCTAGTTGCATGTCAACCATTGACTCACAACTAGGAGGGGCGTATGTTTGTAGGGGCCCAGTTGCAAGTCAACCATCGACTCACAAGTGGGACATGTCATAGTTTTTTTAGTTAGTTGAAAGCCAACCATCGAATCGCAACTAGAGAGACATATGTTTATAGGGGCTTAGGTGCAACTCAACCATCGACTCGCAACTAGGGGGACGTATGTTTGTAGGGACACAGTTGCGAGTCAATCATTGACACACAACTAGGAGTGTACGTTTGTAGGGGCCCAGTTGCAAGTCAACCATCGACTCGCAACTAGGACGCGTTGTACTTTTTTGTAGTGACCACGGTTGCATTTCAACGATTGACTCGCAACTAGGGGCATATGGTTGTAGGGGCCCGATTGCAAGTCAACCATCGACTCTCAACTAGGAAGCATCGTAGTTTTTTTGTAGTGGCCCTAGTTACATGTCAACCATTGACTCACAACTAGGGGCATCATATGTTTATAGGGGCCCAGTTGCAAGTCAATCATTGACTCGCAACTACGACGCGTCGTACTTTCTTATGGTGGCCCCAATTGCATGTCAACCATCGACACACAACTAGGGTTGTATGTTTGGGCCCAATTGCAAGTGAACCATCGACTTGGAACTGGAACATCATACTTTTTTGTACTAGCCCCAATTGCAAGTCAACCATCAACTCGCAACTAGGACGGGTCGTACTTTTTTTCAGTAGCCTCAGTTGCATGTTAACCATCGACTCACAACTAGGGGCGTATATTTGTAGGGGCCAAGTTACAAGTCAACCATCAACTCGCAACTAGGATGTGTCGTACTTTTTTGTAGTTGCCTGACATGCAAGTCAACTATTGACTCGCAACTAGTGGGAAGGGCGTACATTTGTAGGGGTGTCGGTGTCAAAACCGGCGGATCTCGGGTAGGGGGTCCCGAACTATGCGTCTAAGGCTAATGGTAACAGGAGGCGGGGGACACGATGTTTACCCAGGTTCGGTCCCTCTCTATGGAGGTAATACCCTACTTCCTGCTTGATTGATCTTGATGATATGAGTATTACAAGAGTTGATCTACCACAAGATCATAGAGGCTAAACCCTAGAAGCTAGCCTATGATTATGATTGTCGTTGTCCTACGGACTAAACCCTCCGGTTTATATAGACAACGGAGGGGGCTAGGGTTACACAGAGTCAATTACAGAGAAGGGAATCTACATATCCGAATTGCCAAGCTTGCCTTCCATGCAAAGGAGAGTCCCACCCGGACACGGGACGAAGTCTTCAATCTTGTACCTTCATAGTCCAATAGTCCGACATAAGCATATAGTCCGGCTGTCCGAGGACCCCCTAATCCAGGACTCCCTCAGTAGCCCCTGAACCAGGCTTCAATGACGATGAGTCCGGCGCCCAGATTGTCTTCGGCATTGCAAGGCGGGTTCCTTCTCCGAATACTCCAAAGTAGATCTTGAACACAAGAATCGTGTCCGGCTCTGCAAAACAAATTCCACATACCACCATAGAGAGTACAATTTTCCACGAGTCTAATCTGCTGACAACTTGTCCATAGCATGACATCACGCCGCGGCCCGATTATTATTCAAACCATTTTCCAACCTACCACTACATGTTTCGCGAGGCGGTTTCATTGGCACGTCTTGTCGAAGCAGAGATCGTGTCCCCTTATCACGGGATTCTCATCAATATGGGTGTGGGTAACCCAACCGCTCCATTAGTATGACTCCTTGGATTAGGCAAGTTCCAAACGGCCGCGCGAAGGATGCTTGACATTCATCCCCTTTATAAAGAGGTCAAGACCTGTCCTTTTCTTTCCGCACTTGATCCTTCCCTTCCCCCACCTCGAGTTCCAATACCCAAGGCTCAGTCCAAGTGCTTCAGACCTATGGCCATGTCGGGATCCAGACTTCAAAGCCGGTGGATGGCCTCTTCTGTCATAGAGGAGGACATCACAAAGCTTGGGGAGGCTAGGTACTTGACCGCCGAAATCCTTCACAGGCTTCCTGCTCAAGGGCAGGCTATCCCTACTCCCAAACCCAATGAGAGCGTCGTATTTGTCTCCCACTTCCTCCGAGGGATAGGCTTCGATCTTCATCCCTTTGTTAGAGGGCTCATGTTCTATTACGGGCTAGATTTTCATGATCTAGCTCCAGATTCGTTCCTTCACATCTCAACGTTCATCGTTGTGTGTGAGGCCTTCCTCCGCATTACCCCACACTTCGGCTTATGGATCAAGACCTTCAATGTGAAGCCAAAGATGATCGACGGGTGACATGCGGAGTGCAGAGGTGCTATAATAAGCAAAGGTGTCGATGTTTTATGGCCAAAGGGTTCCTTCCCGGAAGTTTCTGACCTATGGCAACGGGAGTGGTTTTATATCACAGCACCCCGAGGTAGAAAGTGGGTGGCCGCCCCTGCCTTCCGCTCCGCTCCTGCGCCACAGCTTGCATCATGGGTTAACAAGGGGCTGGACTGGGGATCGGTTGATGACGTGCGAACATTGCAAAGCCGCATTCAGGATCTCATCAAGAAGGACATCAGTCTTGTCAAAGTAATCCAAGTAATGCTAGTTCGTCGGGTCCTGCCATGCCAACGCCGACCTCTCCGTATGTGGGAGTTCAACCCGGAAGGACCGCAAACTGTTTAGCAATTCTTCGGCATGATGCTGGAAGGGATGTATCAATTATTCTCCGGATCACGAATAAAGTGTCCGGACACAACAAAGGATGCAGGCCTCGATTGCAACCATCCAAATACCCAGGTAAGTAATTCCACAACCGAACATGCTTTCATTATATTTGTCACAACATTATCCTGAAAACCATCCTCGGCCAGGGCTGGATAAGAAAGGCGGAGAGGATCAGGTGTTCGACCCCTCTTCCCGAAGATTCGGCGGATCCTATATTAACCAGGATGCTGGCTTGTGCACCTTATCAAGTGCCATCAGGGAAGGACAAGGAGAGGAATGGGGAAGCCGAAAACGGACTTCATGCTGGAGGTACGTTACGCATCGTAACTGGGGAAATTGGTACTCCCGTGTCGGAGGATGAACGGGGAGGAGGATCCAAAACCCCTCTTCCCACGGGAAGAAAAGGGCCGCCCCCGAAGACTTGGAAGCAGAGGTCTCCAAACGAGGGAAGAAACCTTTATCAGGGTGCCCTACCCCAGAGGGAAACATTGCTGCACAATGCCGACAGGGGCCAGCCGTTAACCGAGCTGTAAGTGAACAAAGGAGCATACCCCATTCTTTTCCTGAGAATAATGACTGAGACGTATGTTTTGCAGTTCGGCCTATAGCATCCCTCAACAATCTTCGTCCTCGGGGGATCTTCTTCCGGAGATGATGGAGAGAGAAACGCCTCCTCCTACTTCTCCGCCTCATAAGGCGGGCGACCCTGAGGTGTCGTCCCGGAGGATCTCTCCCGATCCGCAAAGGCCATAAGGTAACTCTTCGGCCGCCCGAGGTCCGGGGTGTTAGGCTCCTAGAGAGACCAACAGAAAAAGCCCCGAACTATCGGATATACAGCCGGACACATTGACGGGTCTTCTGCGGCAAGCACCTATCTCAGAGGCACATCGTACCTTAATGGGTATGGTGGTTGACAGGATTTCGTCCACAAAAAGCGGGTTGAATGAAGCTTTTACGAGCCTGCTAAGAGGATTTGAGGTACGCAATGTGATATTTTTTGATTGTACTGTAAACACAAGGTGCACTGTGTATAGATAGCAGCCTCTGAGACTCTGGTTGCCATCCGAACGGGGCGATCAAAGGATCAAAAATAGAAATAATCCCAGGTAACGATTGTGCCAATTTTGTACATAGGCTGCTGCAGCCCCGGTAGCTGCCCGGGTTGCCGAATTTGCCGAACTGAAGCGGCGACTTGATGTGTCGGATGAAGACATCACGCTTGTGAACAAGCGGCATGACGAGGCACATGGTATGTATATTTGGGTGGTCAGCGAATATTAATAAGAGCATGATGCTGGGATTTATAATATGCTTTGACTGCAGATGGTGCTGCCGCCGTGGAGACCCTTCGGGCTGAGCTTGCCCAGGCCAAGGAGCAAGCCAGGAGAAGCAATGCGGCTGCTGAGAAGGCAGCTCATGAATTAAAAGCCGAACAGGCTGCTCGTCGCCAAAGTGAGGATAGAATGGCCAACATGGCTCTTGAGCTACAGAATGCCGCTAGCCGATATGAGCTTCTCGAAAAGGAAAACCAAGCGAAAACGACTGACCTAGAAAAGTCCTTACAGACAGCGAAGGAAACTCGCTCTGAGATCAGAGCGGCTCGGGAGGAGCTCCGGCAAGTCGGTGAGATCGCAATTGGGAAGCCCTTTTTATTGCGAACTAAATTCGCGATCCGAAGTACGCCCCTCTTGATCAATTGTGGAGTTCTCCAGACACGTACTTGGATTTGTCAAAGAGTGCTGCCGATGCGACACAGTATTTCCGAGATCAAGAAGATCATGAAGCAGAAAGATTGTTCTGGTCGCAGTTCAGTACTCCAAGGCATCCGCTGCTATTGAACGAGGAAATGGCGAATAGGCCGAGCTCCATAGGTTATCCGGGCTTGCCATGAAGGCTGTCGTGGATCACCTGTGGCCGGAGGAACCAAGTCCGGATAGTTATTTTGGTTTGGTGCAATGATTTATTCGTGTTGTGCCGCATATCGGCGCTGTCAAGCGGTCGGCGTGCATAGAGGGTGCACGGATGGCCCTTGTTCGTGATAAGACATATTGGGCGAGGACGGAGGCTACCGATATTGCAACCAGGGGTCCACCCGGGGGCCAGGACTCGCCCGAGCACTATTTTGAAGAAGTCTTAGAAGGTGCCCATTTAATAAAGGCTTAGTGCTAAAAGAATATCATGTTCGAATGACATGTATCTTGATTGTAAAAACAATGCTTTTGATAATAAAGGCTGCATTTATACCTTTTCTCGTGAAGTATTGTAGTGCCTCCTGTGCGGCCGTTTATGTATATATGTATATAACCTGAAAGTTTGCAGCCGTCGGCTTCAGCCCCCTCGCGTATAACGCGGGGGTGTTCGGTAAAAGCGCGTATCACACTTGATCCAACGTCTTGGTCCGTTAAGGAGGTGGTAGCACGGCGAACGAGGCAATCGGACTATATAGCTTTAACACTTTCACTTAGCCATAGGAGTTTGATGGTGGGGCTACTATATAGCCCTTGGTATGTCCGCGTTTATCTGAATATGGCGTGTTTACATACGTGACCGGAAAACCGGTCCTTCATTAATGCGGAGGAATCGCGAAGATTCCGCTGAGTCATCGAGTGGTTGACCAGTCTCTCGCTTTATCATGACAGTCAGTTTTTGGCTTTCTCTACTGAGGTGCTCATCCGGATGAACCAAGGCACAATCGCAGTAGTTCTCCCAGTGCCACCTTTGCCGATAGAGCGGGACGTAAGGTAGCAAAACATGGGAGCCGGGCAAACCCAACTATTGACCAGAGACATGATTCGGAGCTGATGCATATAAGGCCAAACTCGCGACGCCGAACACTCCCGAAGGTATTCGGACTTTACAACATATACTGGGCTGAATACAGCCCTCGCTAATGAGCCCTGAATTTCAAGGTACGTGCATCAATCCGGCGTGACGAAAGAGCGCCTGTGGTGAGAGTATAGATCTCAGAAACACACTGGTTGCTGCCTCTGTAACGTCTATTTTAGAACGACGAATCATAAGCTCTCCAATAACGCCGGTATCCCTCTTCGTCATTTTAAGTGCCAGGAGGGTGTGAGACAACAAGAGACAATAAAAAGGTCAACACAGGGTCTTAATCTAAAAAGAAACCTTTGAACGGGGCCCTGCTGCATGTCTGCGCCTTTGTCTCCGTTGTGTCGTATCTTTGAAGGGTATAGCACGATGGCATCTGTAAAAAAACCCAGGTGAAAGAATCTGGTGTGACCGTGCGCAAAGTCGGTTTATCTTAGTGAACCATGAAAATGCAATCTCTTGAGTGTAAATAGGGTCAAGTCGAACTATGGACTTTAACATGCGGGCAGCCCCCCACGCCACATATGGGGGCATAGCCGTTAATCAAGCTCAGGTTTATCTGAGCTGCTAAAACTAGGTGTGCGCCGAACACGTCTAGCCGTGTCCGTGGTCTCGGAGACCGATGAGTTGCTCGACTTGGAAAGGCCATTCCGTGATTCGGCTGCTAGAGCCGCCACGTATTCTTCCGTACAAAGAGAATGCTCTATGTTTCCGCTGATTGTGATAACGCCGCGTGGACTGGGCATATTGAGTTTGAGATAAGCATAATGCGGCACCACATTAAAACAAGCGAAGGCCGTTCTTCCGAGTAGTGCATGATAGCCGCTTCGGAACGGAGCAATGTCGAAGATTAGTTATTCGCTTCGAAAGTTATCGGGAGAACCGAATACAACCTCCAACGTTAAAGAGCCCGTGCTGCGGGCCTCTACGCCTGGTATTACTCCTTTAAAGGTAGTGTTGCTTTGGTTGATTCTTGATGGGTCTATCCCCATCTTGCGGACTGTGTCCTGATATATCAGATTAAGACTACTACCGTCGTCCATGAGGACTAGGGTGAGATGGTATCCGTCGATTATTGGGTCGAGCACCAAGGCAGCCGAACCCTCATGACAGATACTAGTCGGATGATCCCTGCGATCGAAAGTGATCGGGCAGGCCGACCATGGGTTGAATTTTGGGGCGACGGGCTCTACGGCATATATGTCTTGGAGTGCGCGTTTGCGCTTCCTCTTTGGGATGTGGGTGCCATAAATCATGTTCACTGTTTTGACCTCCGGTGGAAATTTTTTCTGGCCCCAAGTGTTCGGCTGGCGAGATTCGTCCTCATCTTCACTTAGCGGCTCCTTCCCTTTCTGTTCGGCGATTAGCTTGCCGGCCTTCTAGAAGACCCAGCATTCTCTGTTGGTGTGATTCGCAGGTTTGTCAGGGGTGCCATGAATATAACAGGACCTGTCTAGAATTTTATTTAAGCTGGACGGATCATCTCTGCTGCCTTTAAATGGCTTTTTTTGTTGACCGGGTCTGGAGCCCCTGAATCCGGCGTTTACCGATGTATTGTCTGGGTTGTCTTCATTATTTTGACGTTTGTTTTTATTGCGTCGTGGTTTTCCATTGCGATCCCTAATTTCGGATGTGCCTGGATCGCTGGTGCTGCTGCGGGGCAACCAACTGTCCTCGCCTGCGCAAAAGCGGGTCATTAGAGTTGTTAGGGCTGCCATTGTCCTTGGCTTTTCCTGGCCGAGGTGTCTGGCACGCCATTCATCCTGGACACTGTGTTTGAAAGCTGCTAGGGCTTCGGCATCCGGACAGTCGATGATTTGGTTCTTCTTGGTGAGAAATCTGTTCCAAAGCTTACGGGCTGACTCTCCGGGTTGTTGGGTTATGTGACTTAAATCGTCTGCATCCGGAGGTCGGACATAGGTCCATTGAAAATTAGCCCTGAAAGCGTCCTCGAGTTCCTCCCAGCTTCCAATGGAATTTTCGGGGAGGCTTTTCAACCAGTGCCGAGCCGGTCCTTTCAACTTGAGGGGCAGGTATTTGATGGCATGGAGATCGTCTCCTCGAGCCATATGGATGTGAAGAATAAAGTCCTCAATCCAGACCGCAGGGTCTGTCGTTCCATCGTATGCCTTGATGTTTACGGGTTTGAACCCCTCTGGAAATTCATGATCCACCACCTCATCGGTGAAGCACAGGGGGTGTGCGGCACCCCTGTACTTGGCTTTGTCGTGGCATGGGTCCGACAGCTATAGTGTTCGGTGTTGATTACGAGCTGGTAGTTGATCAGTATAGTCGGTTTGGTGGCCGTGATTCTGCATAGGAACACGTTTCCTAGATCCATAGATGGACCTGGTTATGCTAGCTCTTTTGTCCATGTGCTCACATAGATCGTGTTTCTGGTACTTGGCTGCGACCTCCCTTCCTTTATGGGGTTCTGATTTGTGTGCGGCATCATTAGCCGCTTTGTCTCGGCCACGAGGTGGCCGGTCCGGCAGATCGACCGTATTGTTTTTCGGCGGAATGGGCGCGATAGCCTCGCCGTTGAATTCGGGCAGCAGCTTACGTTTTGGGTAGCTCGTTGCCTGGCGATCACCACCGTATCTTTCCTCAGTGTCGAGCACTTTGTTCCATCTATGGTTGAGCGTATCCCGCACGGCTTTAAGCCGCTGCTTCTGCTTCTTCAAGCTCCTCGCGGTGGCAATAAGTCTCTTGTGGAGGTGCTCTTGTTCCAAGTGTTTTTTGGGATGATGTGTACATTGTCGTCCGGACTGTTCTCCTCTCTGGAGATAGGTTTATAAGTTTTGTCTTCGGCATCGCTGTGATCGGATAGCGGCCCCGGACTGTGTTTGCTGTCTCCTTGCTCATCCTGCTCCATCGCGGGGTCTGCGGGGTCTTCGTTGTCTTCGGCATCGTCTGGGGTGTTATTCTTTCTTGTGCCGGTATCGCTGTTTTTGCTATGGCGGGGTTTAGAGTGGCGCCGCTGATGTCGGTACTTTGGCTACTTCTCAGGAGTTGTTGCATCCTTTTGATCCTCGCCATTGTTTTCTTTGGGTATGTCCACCACATATATGTCGTCCGATGAGGTGGCTGTCTAGCGCCTTATAGGCGGTGGTTCCTATTCTTCTTCGGCATCGTCGTCCATACCGTCAATGTCTTCGGAGTCGAAATCAAGCATGTCGGTTAAGTCATCGACAGTGGCTATTAAGTGGGTGGTGGGTGGGTAACGAATTCCTTCGTCGTCCGCTTCCCACTCAAACCGGACATAGTTCGGCCAAGAGTCTCCTGACAAGGAGAGATATTTTAATGAGTTTAGCACGTCGCCCAAGGGCGAGTGTTGAAAGATGTCCATGAAGTTGAACTCCAAGATCGGTGCCTAGTCAGATCCGATGGGCGCGGATATGCGCGGTTCGGAGCCTATGGCCGGAGACGAGTCCGAGAGTCCGATGACACGGACGTCATTGGAAGTGAAATCTGTGTTCGGCTCTATCGCTGTTGAGTGTGCGGCTTCCATGGCGGGGTCCATCCTCCCGTCCTCGGATGACACGATTTGCACTGGATATAAAGCCAGGGCAGCTGCAGGTGCTATCTCCTGAACACCGTCCGATGGCAGATCTAGGTCATGCTCATCGTGGCTGTAGGGTGTACCTGTCATGCGCTCGAATCCGTCGAAGATCAAGTCCCCGCGGATGTCAGCAGTGTAGTTCAGGCTTCCAAACCTGACCTGATGGCCAGGGGCGTAGCTATCAATCTGCTCCAGATGGCCAAGCGAGTTAGCCCGCAGTGCAAAGTCGCCGAATACGAAGATCTGTCCGGGGAGGAAAACCTCACCCTGGACCGCGTCGTTGTAGATGATTGAAGGAGCCTTCGAGCCTTATTTAGACGTCACATCGGAACTCTCAATGAAAGCACCAATGTCGATGTCAAAACCGGCGGATCTCGGGTAGGGGGTCCCGAACTGTGCGTCTAAGGCTAATGGTAACAGGAGGCGGGGGACACGATGTTTACCCAGGTTCAGGCCCTCTCTATGGAGGTAATACCCTACTTCCTGCTTGATTGATCTTGATGATATGAGTATTACAAGAGTTGATCTACCACGAGATCGTAGAGGCTAAACCCTAGAAGCTAGCCTATGATTATTATTGTCGTTGTCCTACAGACTAAACCCTCCGGTTTATATAGACATCGGAGGGGGCTAGGGTTACACAGAGTCGGTTACAGAGAAGGGAATCTACATATCCGAATTGCCAAGCTTGCCTTCCACGCAAAGGAGTGTCCCACCCGGACACGGGACGAAGTCTTCAATCTTGTATCTTCATAGTCCAACAGTCCGGCATAAGCATATAGTCCGGCTGTCTGAGGACCCCCTAATCCAGGACTCCCTCAAGGGGCCTAGTTGCAAGTCAACCATCGAATGGCAACTAGGGGTATGTTTGTAGGGGGCCAGTTGCAAGTCAACCATCGACTCACAACTAGGACGTGTCGTAATTTTTTCTAGTGGCCCCAGTTGTATGTCAAACATCGACTCACAACTAGGGGCGTATGTCTGTGTTGGCTCAGATGCATGTCAACCATCGAGTCGCAACTAGGGCGCGTCGTACTTTTTTGTAGTGGCCCCAGCTACATGCCAACCATTGATTCGCAACTATAGGCATTTGTATGTTTGTAGGGCCCGGTTGCAAGTCAATCATCGATTCGCAAGTAGGACGTGTCGTACTTTCTTCTTGTAGCCCAGTTGCCTATCAAGTGTCAACCATCGAAACACAACTAGGGGGGTGTATGTTTGTAGGGGCCCAATTGCAAGTTCATCATCGACTCGCAATTGGGATGAATCGTACTTTTTTGTAGTTGCCCTAGTTGCAAGTCAACCATTGACTCGCAACTAGAACGCGTCGTACTTTTTTGTAGTGGCCCTAGTTGTATGTCAACTGTCGACTCGCAACTAGGGAGGGGCGTATGTTTGTAGGTGCCCGGTTGCAAGTTAACCATCGACCTGTAACTAGGATGCATCGTTCTTTTTTGTAGTTGCCCGAGTTACAAGTCAACAATCAACTCGCAATGAGGGGGAGGGGCATATGTTTGTAGGGGCCGAGTTACAAGTCAACCATCGACTCGTAACTAGGGGGCAAATATTTGTAGGGGCCCAGTTGCAAGTCAACTATCGACTCGCAACTAACTCTTTTATCTCCATATTATGTTTAACCTTTTTTATTTCTCTCCAAGACAATCATTGATACAAATTATTGGAAAGTAAAATGATTTTCTTGTGCAACCATGATTGAAATTAGCATGGCGCACTCATTGGGGACTGAGGACAAATAGCCACCCATCCATGAGAAAATGTTTTTTTTCAAATTTTGAAAATGCTTGTGTTTTGAAAATGTACGCAAATTTTGAAAAAATAAATCATATTCATGGTTCTATTTTTTTACACAAATTCAAATAATGTTAGCATTTTTAAAATTTGTTCAGAGTTTTAAACGATGTTCATGCTTCTAAAAAATGTTGATGTTCATGTTCTAAAATTTTGTTCATGTTTCAAAATATGCTCCCATTTAATAATAATAGTAATAATAATAATAATAATAATAATAATATAGGTTTGCATTTCCATAAAATGTCCGAGCTTTTACAAAGTATTTACAATTTAAAAAGGGTCCGTGTTTAAAAAAATCACTTTTCTGAAGAAAAAAAAGTCATATTTTGAAGTTTCAAAAACTAGTCACTAATTTCTCTCTGTTGATGGTTCCTTAATGTTGTCGTTCCATTTGGGATATGTGATCTACTCATGTCAACTGGTTCCTAGTTCGATTCATGGTAACTTAGTTTTTTTTTACTATTTCGTTAGTTTTACTATTCGAAGTGCAAAATGGGCTGGGCTAGTCGGGGGCATCATGTACGAAGAAAAACACAGCTGGGCACCAGGCGCGAAGGATTGTCTAATAGAAAAACCAGCGTGGAGGAAAAAAGCATCATCATTCAAAAAAACAAATAAGAGGACCACAAACAAAACATAGATGTGACATAGTTATGTCACATCTAGATGTGTTCTAGACATACCCTTTAAGTAAAATGTCACAAACAAATGATAGAAGTGGTCGTGGAGGGTTTGACCAAAGACCTCCTGGTTGCCTGTCTAAGGGCCAATTCTTTTGAGCGGTTTAAAAAATAAGCTACCTTTCCCCAGCTTAAAAAATGAGCCTATAACAAGTTTAGAAGCCACAATGAATATAGGAGATAGCTTATGGGAAAAGCCGGGGAGAGGTGCCTTATTTTTTAAGCCGCCCAAATAACTGGCCCTAAGGAGCGAACCACCATGTCACATTGTGGTTTGCGTTTAATTACAAGCTAGCAATTTATATAGAAGATTTCACATATCGCTCTGCACATGTTCTTTCTACCAGTTTTTTTTTCAAGTTCCTACCGTGTTTTGTTTTTTTCTGAGTGAAATTCATGTTTAGTTTCCTTTTTTTTGAGGGAAAAACGTTGCTTCTTTATTCGTAGTTCATCTCTTCTGTAACCTCGGAGCGGATACACTCCGGTGTCACATGAAGCCAAGTCTTACATAACGAATTACAACAACCTTACCTAGCTAGGATGTGTGCTACTTTATTCGCACTCCTACGAACCCATAAAACACGGTGTTCTTGAACCCCTAGAAGTAAGGTTTTGATCTCCTGTACCAAATGGCCAGTACAAGAGAAGTCCTTATTGACATCCACCAGCTTCCTGACCGTCTCCTTGGAGTCTGTCTCAAGGATGAGCTTCTACGCATTGAGTTCTTGAACAAGCTCAATGGCTCGACGACACGCTTGTAGCTCTGCAACTTTGGGATCGATGATAGCCGGGAAAAAATGGCATGCTCCTACAAGAAACTCACCATGGCAGTCCCTAAGGACTACACCTCCTGCTCCCGCCGATTTATGCTTTGTCATTGCACCATCCGCATTTGCTTTCACCCATCCCGTCTCAGGTTTCTTCCACGTTGGCATCGCTCACTGGGTCGGTTGTCGCTGATCCTTTGCACGGACTGTTCGCCACTCCTCCATCAAATTCAGAACTCTTCTGACAATGGTGACCGGTTCCTCTATTTTCTTCGTATCTCTTGCATTGTTCCTTGCTAACCATAGTTCATACCACGCCATCATCACCAGGTCCCTCTCATCCGCCGGTGCAGTCGCAATCCACTCCAGGATGAACTAACGCATGCTCCTCCCTAGTTCAGCAGCCTTCACTCCGCCTGGTACTTGGACTCCTGTTTCCTCTCGCAGCAACTCCCAGAAGTGAGCAGTATGAGGGCATTGCTAGAACAGATGGGCTATGGATTCCTCGCGCCCACACGCAATGCAAAAGATCCCCTGTTTAATCCGTCGTCGCCGCAGTTCCATTCCAATAGCCAAACCATTCGAGAGCATTCTCCATGTGTGTATCTTCACTTTATTAGGGACATCGGCCCCCCATAGCTGCAAGAAGCTCCTGTGATCTGCTACCGGATTAGAGCATGAAGCCATTCCCCATTTTGCTCTCTGCATTGAGACCCCAAGATGGTACGCCGATATGACAGTGAACATGCCCGATTTAGTGAAGTTCCATGCCCTGTAATCCTCTTTGCCGGTTCCTCCTACAACAATTTGCTTGATATTAGCAGCGTCCGTGGCATAGAAGATCATGTTAATCTTCATCTCATCCCACCCCGAGCCTTGGGCGTTCAATAGGTTTGCTACTTTGGTCGTTTGAGGATCAAACTCAGCACCCAGTGGTACTATGCTGCCGCTGCGAGGTATCCAGTTGTCATGATACACATTAACTTTAGAGCCATCTCCTATTCTCCAGACTAGTCCATGCATGAGTAAATCCCTGCCATGTATCAAGCTTCGCCATGTATATGAGGCTCCTTTGGGGCATGTAGTAGACATGATGTCCCTGTCTTGAAAGTACCTAGCCTTAAGGACCCTCGCGCATAGCGACCCGGGTACCATGAGGATTCGCCACACCTGCTTTGCTAGAAGCGCTTGGTTGAATAATTCAAAGTCCCTAAAACCCATTCCCCCTTCTCCTTTGCGGCCACACATTTTGTCCCATACAACCCAATGGACTTTTTGCTCGCAGTTAGCCGCTCCCCACCAGAATTTCAAAGAGATGGATTTCAGGTTCTGGCACATCTTCTTGGAGAGTTGGAAAACACTCATACAGTAAGTCGGCGTTGACTGCAATCCCGACTTAACAAGCACTTCCCTTGCTGCCTTCAACAAGCCCTGTCCTTTCAACCCAGACACTTTCCCCCTCGCTGCCTCTTTGACATGTTTGAAGCATCCATCCTTAGATCGCCTAAACATAGTGGGGAGGCCTAGGTATTTCTCATTGAGAGCCTCGGACTGAACTCCCAACACATTTTTAAGACTTGTCTTATCCTCCTCACTACACCGTTTGCCAAAAAATATGGACGATTTCTGGAGATTAACCTTCAGACCTGATGCATTCTCATAAATCTGGAAAATAGCTCTCAAACAGGTTAAGTTATCAACCGAAGCTTCCAGGAAGACAATGCTATCGTCAGCAAATAAGAGGTGTGTGATAGTGGGGCCAGTGCGCCCAAAAGACACCCTCTTAAGTTCCTTCTCCTGTTGTGCTTTCTTTAGTAAGGCAGAAAAACCCTGGACGCAAAATAGGAATAAGTACGGAGAGAGCGGGTCCCCTTGTCTTAAACCCCGAGCCGGTAGAAAACCTTGGGAGAGGTCTCCATTAAGCTTGACCACAAACCTTGCCGATGTAACACATCTCATCACCATGGCTGTCCAGGTTTAAGAGAAACCAAATTTGATCATCATATTTTCAAGGAAGGACCACTCAACTTGATCATAAGCTTTCATCATATCTAATTTTACCACACACAGCGGTTTCTTTCTCTTCCTTTTCCTTATTGCATGAACGCACTCGTAGGCCACTAGAACATTGTCCGTAATTAGTCTCCCTGGCAGAAACACACTTTGCTCCTCAGAGATCATAATTGGTAAACTCTTATTCAATCTGTTAGCAAGCACCTTGGCTGCAATTTTGTACAAAACGTTACGCAGACTAATCGCTCTGAATTGTGAAAGAGAGTCCGGTGACTTTGTCTTTGGAATCAAGACTAAGATAGTATCATTGAACCCTTTCGGAATCTCTCCTCCACTCAAAAAATCCTTCACCGTTTTATAGACCTCTTCCTTTACCAACGACCAGTGTCGTTGATAAAAGAGTGCCGGTATTCCATCCGGCCCCGGAGATTTAGTTGGCCCCATCTAGAAAAGTGCTCTTTCAATCTCCTTATCCGAGATGGGAGCCCCAAGCTCGTTATTCATGTTGTCAGAGACACACACATGAATGTTGTCCAGAATTCTATCCATGTTAGCTACTCCCTGGGAGGTAAACAGCTCAAAGTAGAAGTCCCTTGCCAACGCACGCATACCTTCATCATCAGAACATCTGGATCCATTTGGGCGGAGTAGGTATTTGACCGTGTTTTTCCTTCTCCGATGAGAGGCACGGTTCTGGAATTTTTTGGTATTTTGGTCGCCAGCTACTAACTAATCTACCCTGGACCGTTATCTTTGCATTATCTCTTCTCGTAGATAAAGTTCATGCAAAATCTTACTCACATCACGTAGCTGTTGCATGCGACCTGGGGTGAGCTCCTGTTCTTTAATTCTTTGCATGTCAGCCTTCAGGTGCTTTATCTGCATGCGAACAGAACCGAATACTTCCTTCCCCCACCTGTGCATGCTATAAAATTCCCATATGAAAAATATACAACGATTATAATATGCAATTCTTGTTTATTTTATATCTATGCTCTATTTTCATTATTGTGTACTTTGAAGAGATAAACATGAACCTTCTCTAAAAAAATATGTGGATTTAAAAGTTGAACGTATATTCAAAATTCTTGTGTAAATTTATATATCTTCATTCAGGACCACAAGCACCAATATTACTGTTTAGCTTTATTTTATTTTTAAAATGCACAATTATTAAAAAATGACAATATTGTATTTAAAAAAGTGTTAGATATGTGTTGAAAATAATTGTGTAATAGTAATAAATTCTAGAAATGTACTAACATGTTAAGCATTGTAAAAATGTAAGAATAATTTTACACAATATTTTTTAATACACGTCGAACATTTCTTAAAGACACAATGAGCATTTTTTGAAATACATGTTGTTAAAAAAAATAATGTATGTCAAACATTTTTTCAAGAACACGTTTACAATTTATAGTACACGTGAAACATTTTCCAAAAGCATGTTGAACATTTTTTAAATGCGATTGAACTTGAACATGTATTTCAAAAAAATTATTCTCATTTTTTAATAATTGTGTATTTTAAAGATACAATGAAGATACAGAATAATTGTGCGTGCTTGTGGTCCTTAAGGAAGATACATAAATTCGCACAATAATTTTTAATATGAGTTCAACTTATTAAATCCAATAATTTTTGAAAAAAGATCTTTTTATCACTTCAAAGTAAACAATAATGAGAATAAAATACAGATATAAAATAAATAATAATTGTATATTGATAATTATTTTAATTTTTTCATATGGAAAATTTTATGTATAATGAAAACTTGACAGGAACTTCACTCAAAAAAACATGATAGGAACTTGGGGGAAAATATAAGGAAAATGGTAGAAAGAATGTGTGCGATACATGAAATCGTCTATATAAACTGCTAGCAATAATTTAAACGTGAACAGAATCGTGGCATGGTGGTCAACATCTTTGTGAGGCACTCCCTTGTTCGAATTCCCTCCACTCCTATGTCTAGCACATTTTTGTGCAACATTTTACTTAAAATCAAGGGTGGTTCCGTAAAAAACCTAGCACACGCAGTTCACCTCGCGCGTCCAGCGCCGACTACCACTGACATGTGGTCCAACGTCCACACGAGCACTAGATACAGGGGCATACGTTTAGAGACATCGTATTTAAACATCAGGACAAGTTACGGCATCACTTTTATGTATTTTTTAAGTTTGAACATCAAACTAACCGCATCAAACAAGTTAAGGCACCTATAATGTATTTAACTCAATAATAAATAAAACAACAAAGAAGTTGATCTATTTTGCGATGGGCAGGAGCTCATGCAAGGGTTGTTTGGGTGCCGCCCACACCAGCCCTACCAAACTGAGGGCATGCCAAATATTTGGCGCAAGATTCCGTCACCTTCGTCTCGCCAACTGTTGGCGCAGAATACTGAGGAAACAGAATGTTTAACCAAAATTTTGGCGCAGATCTGAGATTCTGGGCACTAAACCAAACGCATGCCCACGTCCTGAGTCAATGTCAATTTTTTGGTTGGGTACTCACGGGCTGCTATCCAAACAGCCCCTAGTTGAAATATCATGGATGTCGCCTAGAGGGGGAGAAGTGATAGACGCTTTAAAATAATTACAGTTTAGGGTCGAACAAATATAAAATAAAACTAACGTTTAATTTGTCAAACACGAACATAAATCAACAGGCTCACCTACTTGGGCCAACAACTTATGCTAAGCAAGATAAACAACTATGTGATAGCAAGATATATAACATGAAGCACTGTGGCTATCACAAAGTAAAGTGCATAAGTAAAAGGCTCGGGTAAGAGATAACCGAGCACACAGATATGACAATGTATCCCGTTTTTCACATCTTTACATATGTTAATCTATATTTGGAGCGGTGTGGAGGCATAATGCTACCAAATGCCCCTAGGGCCACTATAATCTCCTCACGCCCTCGCACAATGCAAGGTGTCGTGATTCCAATAAGGGACTCTTGAGGGCGGTCACCGAACCCATACAATTGGTGACCCTTGGGGGCAGTCACCGAACCCGTATAATTGGCGACCCTTGGGGGCCGTTACCGAACCCGTACAGATTGCTCGAGGCAATCTGCACAACTTAATTGGAGACCCCGAAGCTTGCTCGGAGCTTTCCACCACAAAGATTGAGCTTGAGCTCCGCGACACCACCAACCATGTAGGGCGCCCAAGCACCCAAGAGGCAAGTTCTAGGGTGCCCAAACACCCAAGAATAATAAGCTACTCAACTTTTCACTTTCACGAATCACCATGAAGAACTCAAACTGATGCAATTAATGCAATGACAAGAACACACGAAGTGCTCAAGTCCCTGACTCTCAAATCCCACCAAAGAAACCAAAGCTATGGAGAAATATGAGAGGAAGAACAAGGAGAATACAAAAGAACTCCAAGATGTAGATCCACTAGGTCCGCCCCCTCTTAGAGGAGAGATGGATTTGATGGAAATGTAGATCTAGATCTCCTCTTTCTTTTCTCTCAAAAACAAGCAAGAATCTTGGGAGAAATAAAGAGAGAGAGAAGCTTTAGGAGGTTAATGTTGGAGGAGAAAGCTTGATCAAAGCCGTTCGAGGTAATGGGGAAGAAGACTTTTATAATACCCCACAAACCTAGTTGTTATGTGCACTGGCCATGCTCAAGTGGTACTAACGCTCGGGGGAGCGGTACTACCGCTTAGCCCGATCAACGCAACCCAATGAGTACAAAAGTACTAGAATGGTAGTTCCATCAGAGCGGTACTACCGCCTCCGACTAGTGGTACTACCGCTAATTGTCGAAGGGTTACGTAGGAACAAGCGGTAGTAGAGCAGCGCTAGAGCGAAAGTACTGCGTGAAACGATACTACTATGTAGCTACCGTCCAACTGCCACGAGAGCAAAATGGGCAACAAAAACTTGTACACCCTTCGAACACAAGCGATAGTGATAAGCGAAAGTACCGCGCAAGCGGTACTATCATGTCACTATTGTTCCACTATTGTGAGCTCAATAGAGACGTTCATAAGGAATTTTCCAAGCGGTAATAGCAACGGTACTACCATGTTTGCGAGTGGTACTACCACTTGGCCTCTACCAGAAGGCCAATGCACAACAGAAGAAACAAGTAATACCGAAACTATCATAACATCTGCAAACGAACTCCAAAATTAGCAAACTTAAGCTTGTTGCATACATTAAGAACTAGCAATGGAGAAGAAATGCCAGTAGGATAAGGAAGAAGACCTTCCCAAAATATGAACCGGCAAACTCTCCAACACCGAAAACACAAAGATGATGTATGCAACATCCTTTTCAATGAGCTTGAGTTTGACAAGAAGACGAACACAAAATGAAAACCTCACATAGATAAAAGCTAAATAAGAACCAAGAAAGATGACACCAAGGATGCAATGGTTTGAGCTCTCTATGAATGATATGATTAAGCTACTCACTCGAGATCCCCCCTTGATAGTACGGCTATCGACCCTATATTTCGGTCTCTCAACTAGCACCATGAGACCGATAAAATAGAAAACCTATCAAGGACAAAGCTTAGTCTTGCGCATAGTCCACTTGAGCTAGATGATGACGATCTTGACCTCCTCAAGGTTGACCACCTTTCTTGATTGCACACACTCGATGAAGACAAGTAGATTGCTCCCCCATACTCCACTATGGGTGAACCTCTCTTAGGCACATCTTCATATGTCCATTATCACGAGAATGGGCGGCAAGCTTCAAGCATGACCTCTTCGTGATGCTCCACTTGAACTTTCACACAACAACCTTGATGAAGATCACCACTTGATGTCATCCTCCATAGGTTATATGATATCTTTCTTTTGATGCAGGCCCATGGAAACATACCTAACCCAACAAAGAAACCTCAATAGATCATGGGTTAGTACATAAAGCATAATGCACAATGCTTACTGATAGGTCTCCAATGTATCTATATTTTTTGATTGTTTCATGCTATTATGTTATCAATCTTGTATGCTTTACATGCCAGTTTTATATCATTTTTGGGAACTAACCTATTAACTCAGTGCCTAGTGCTAGTTCCTATTTTTTTTGCCTATTTCTTTGTTTCACGGAAAACCCATATCAAACAAAGTCCAAACATGATGAAAATTTATGGTGATTTCTTATGGACCAAAAGAGACCCTAGAAACTTCGTGGGAGGCCATAAGATCTACGAGAGGGCCACAAGCTCATAGGCGGCGCCCCTAGGGGGCGCTACCTGAGCTTATGGGCCCCACAGAGGTCTCACTGACCTAATTTCAGTGCTATAAATTCATAGGCATTCGGAAACCCCAAGGGGGAGACTCGAAACAATTTTATCACCGCCACAAGCCTTTGTTCTTTTGTGATCCCATCTGGAGGCCTCTGCCGGAGGGGGAATCGATCATGGAGGCCATCTTCATCAACCTTGCTACCTCCATGATGATGTGTGAGTAGTTCCCATAGGACCTACGGGTCCATAGCAGTAGCTAGATGCCTCTCTCTCTCTCTCTCTCTCTCTCTCTCTCTCTCTCTCTCTGGAGAGCTATTCGATGTAATCTTTGCGGTGTGTTTGTTGGGATCCCATGAATTGTGGGTTTATGATCAGATTATTAATTGAAAGTAATTGAGTATTTTCTGAGAATTATTATGTGTGATTTTATAGCCTTGTATTTCTCCCTGATCTATCTATTTCTTTTGGCCAACTAGATTGATTTATCTTCAGGTGCTTGGTAGTAGGTTCAATCTTGCAGTGTCCTTACTCTATGACATGAGGAGTTGCAAGGCACATATTTGTATTGTTGCTACTAAGGGTAAACAATGGTGTTCAATCATATTAATTGATTTTGCTTTGTCTACATTATGTCATCATGCTCCAATCATTACTCTGTTTGTTATGAACTTAATACCTTAAGATGCATGCTGGATAGCAGTCAAGGGCTGGAGTAATAGTAGTAGATGCAGATGGATTTCGGTCTACTTGTATCAGATGTAATGGCTATGCATTGATCATGACATGAATAACGTCATAACTATGTGTTTTTATCAGTTGCCAACAATAATATGTCTACCCACTGTAGTATGCTCATGAGAGAGATGCCTCTAGTCACTACTGCAGGACGCTACTAACGCGACACTACAATCAGAGACCCTTTGACGAAACTGTGTGCAATGCATTAATTGCAAAGGGGGATGTAAAAACCGTCAAAAAAGATGCAAAACGTTTGCCATGGTGGAGACATCAAACATGGTTCAGATTTTAATTACGTGTGCGATGCCGGGCATACGGTTGATCCAGAAGAACTGTTTGCGATGAGTCAAAACAACAGAAATGGGCAGCCATATCAATGTGTGTGCGATATACAGCATATAGTTCACTCCGATGAACTGTGTGCTATTAGGGAATGCAACAGAAACGGTCAGCTAGATCAAGGTTTGTGTGATATACGGCATACGATTCACTCGAACGAACTGTTTTCGATTAGGGAAGAGAGCAGAAATGGATCAACTTAACAGGATGTGTGTGATATGCGGCAAACAGTTCACATAGATGAACTGTTTGCGATGAGCCAAAAGAACACAAATGATTCATGTAAACAAGAAGCTGTTGGAAATATGCCCTAGAGGCAATAATAAAAGGATTATTATTATATTTCCTTGTTCATGAAAATTGTCTTTTATTCATGCTATAACTGTATTATCCGGAAATCGTAATACACGTGTGAATACATAGACCATAATATGTCCCTAGTAAGCCTCTAGTTGACTAGCTCGTTGATCAACAGATAGTCATGGTTTCCTGGCTATGGACATTGGATGTCGTTGATAACAGGGATCACATCATTAGGAGAATGATGTGATGGACAAGATCCAATCCTAAGCATAGCACAAGATCGTGTAGTTCATTTGCTAGAGCTTTTCCAATGTCAAGTATCTCTTCCTTAGACCATGAGATCGTGTAACTCCCGGATACCGTAGGAGTGCTTTGGGTGTATCAAACGTCACAACGTAACTGGGTGACTATAAAGGTGCACTACAGGTATCTCCGAAAGTGTCTGTTGGGTTGACACGGATCGAGACTGGGATTTGTCACTCCGTATGACGGAGAGGTATCTCTGGGCCCACTCGGTAATGCATCATCATAATGAGATCAAAGTGACCAAGTGGTTGGTCACGGGATCATGCATTACGGTACGAGTAAAGTGACTTGCCGGTAACGAGACTGAACAAGGTATTGGGATACCGACGATCGAGTCTCGGGCAAGTAACGTACCGATTGACAAAGGGAATTGTATACGGGGTTGATCGAATCCTCGACATCGTGGTTCAACCGATGAAATCATCGTCGAGCATGTGGGAGCCAACATGGGTATCCAGATCCCGCTGTTGGTTATTGCCCGAGAGCCGTCTCGGTCATGTCTACGTGTCTCCCGAACCCGTAGGGTCTACACACTTAAGGTTCGGTGACGCTAGGGTTATTAGGAAGACTTGTATGTGATTACCGAATGTTTTTCGGAGTCCCGGATGAGATCCCGGACGTCACGAGGAGTTCCGGAATGGTTCGGAGGTGAAGTTTTATATATGGGAAGTTGTCATGCGGACACCGGAAAGTTTCGGGGGCATATCTGTATTGTACCGGGGCCACCGAAGAGGTTCCGGGGGTCCACCGGGAGGGGCCACCCCTATCGGAGGGCCACATGGGCCGCAAGGGGCAGGGAACCAGCCCCTGGAGGGCTGGGCGCTCCCCCACCTTGGGCCTATGCACCTAGGGTTGGGGGGAAACCCTAAGGGGGGCGCCCCCTTTGCTTGGGGGGCAAGTCCCCCCTCCCTGGTCGCCGCCCCCCCTCTAGATCCCATCTAGAGGGGTCGGCCCCCCTTGCCCCTTCCCCTATAAATAGAGGGTTGAGGGGAGGGCTGCTGCACACAACCCAAGGCGCAACCCCTCCCCTCCCCAACACCTCTCCTCCTCCGTTACGTGCTTGGCGAAGCCCTGTCGGAGTACTGCTGCACCAACACCACCACGCCGTCGTGCTGCCATTGGAGCAATCTTCCTCAACCTCTCCTTCCTCCTTGCTAGATCAAGACGGAGGAGACGTCGTCTGTCCCGTACGTGTGTTGAACGCGGAGGTGATGTCCGTTCAGCACTTGGTCATCGGTGATCTGAATCACGGCGAGTATGACTCCATCATCACCATCCCCTTGAACGCTTCTGCACGCGATCTACAAGTGGTATGTAGATGCAAACTCACTCCCTTGACTTGTTGCTTAGATGAACTCATAGATGGATCTTGGTGAAACCGTGGGAAAAATTTTAATTTTCTGCAACGTTCCCCAACAGTGGTATCAGAGCCAGGTCTATGCGTAGTTCTCTATTGCACGAGTACAACACAATTTCGTTGTGGGCGTGGATCTTGTCAACTTGCTTGCCACTACTAGTCTTTTCTTGCTTCAGTGGTATTGTGGGATGAAGCGGCCCGGACCAACCTTACACGTACGCTTACGTGAGACCGGTTCCACCGACAGACATGCACTAGTTGCATAAGGTGGCTGGCGGGTGTCTGTCTCTCCCACTTTAGTTGGAGCGGATTCGATGAAAAGGGTCCTTATGAAGGGTAAATAGAAGTTGACAAAATCACGTTCTGGTTATTCGTAGGTAAGAAAACGTTCTTGCTAGAACCCAATTGCAGCCACGTAAAAGATGCAACAACAATTAGAGGACGTCTAACTTGTTTTTGCAGCAATTGTCATGTGATGTGATATGGCCAGAAGTTGTGATGAATGATGAGTGATATATTGTGATGTATGAGATCATGTTCTTGTAATAGGAATCACGACTTGCATGTCGATGAGTATGACAACCGGCAGGAGCCATAGGAGTTGTCTTTATTTTTTTGTATGACTTGTGTGTCATTGAAGAACACCGTGTAAATTACTTTACTCTATTGCTAAACGTGTTAGCCATAGAAGTAGAAGTAGTCGTTGGCGTGACAACTTCATGAAGACACGATGATGGAGATCATGATGATGGAGATCATGGTGTCATGCCGGTGACAAGATGATCATGGAGCCCCGAAGATGGAGATCAATGGAGCTATATGATATTGGCCATATCATGTCACTACTATATAATTGCATGTGATGTTTATTATGTTTATGCATCTTGTTTACTTAGAACGAGGGTAGTAAATAAGATGATCCCTTACAACAATTTCAAGAAGTGTTCTCCCCTAATTGTGCACCGTTGCTAAAGTTCGTCGTTTCGAAGCACCACGTGATGATCGGGTGTGATAGATCCTTACGTTCACATACAACGGGTGTAAGACAGTTTTACACATGCAAAACACTTAGAGTTAACTTGACGAGCCTAGCATGTACAGACATGGCCTCGGAACACAGAGACCGAAAGGTCGAAAACGAGTCGTATGGAAGATACGATCAACATGAATATGTTCACCGACGATGACTATCCGTCTCACGTGATGATTGGACACGGCCTAGTCGACTCGGATCGTGTAACACTTAGATGACTAGAGGGATGTCTAATCTGAGTGGGAGTTCATTGTAATAATTTGATTAGATGAACTTAATTATCATGAACTTAGTCTAAAACCTTTGCAAATATGTCTTGTAGATCAAATGGCCAACGCTCATGTCAACATGAACTTCAACGCGTTCCTAGAGAAAACCAAGCTGAAAGATGATGGCAGCAACTATACGGAGTGGGTCCAGAACATGAGGAGCATCCTCATAGCTGCCAGGAAACAATATGTCCTAGAAGGACCGCTAGGTGACGCTCCCGTCCCAGAGAACCAAGACGTTATGAACGCTTGGCAGTCTCGCGCTGATGATTACTCCCTCGTTCAGTGCGGCATGCTTTACAGCTTAGAACCGGGGCTCCAAAAGCGTTTTGAGCATCACAGAGCATATGAGATGTTCGAGGAGCTGAAACTAGTTTTCCAAGCTCATGCCCGGGTCGAGAGATATGAAGTCTCCGACAAGTTCTATAGTTGTAAGATGGAGGAAAGCAGTTCTGTCAATGAGCACATACTCAAAATGTCTGGGTTGCACAACCGCCTGACCCAGCTGGACATTAACCTCCCTGACGAGGCGGTCATTGACAGAATCCTTCAGTCGCTCCCACCAAGCTACAAGAGCTTTGTGATGAACTACAATATGCAGGGGATGGTGAAGACCATTCCTGAAGTATTTTCAATGCTGAAGTCAGCAGAGGTTGAGATCAAGAAAGAACATCAAGTGTTGATGGTCAATAAGACCACTAAGTTCAAGAAGGGCAAGGGCAAGAAGAACTTCGAGAAAGACGGCAAGGATGTTGCCGCGCCCGGTAAGCCAGTTACCGGGAAGAAGTCAAAGAATGGACCCAAGCCTGAGACTGAGTGCTTTTATTGCAAGGGGAAGGGTCACTGGAAGCGGAACTGCCCCAAATACTTAGCGGATAAGAAGGCCGACAACACCAAAGGTATATTTGATATACATGTAATTGATGTGTACCTTACCAGTACTCGTAGTAACTCCAGGGTATTTGATACCGGTGCCATTGCTCATATTTGTAACTCACATCAGGAGCTGCGGAATAAACAGAGACTGGCGAAGGACGAGGTGACGATGTGCGTCAGGAATGGTTCCAGGGTCGATGTGATCGCCGTCGGCACGCTACCTCTACATTTACCTACGGGATTAGTTATAGACCTTAATAATTGTTATTTGGTGCCAAGTTTTAGCATGAACATTGTATCTGGATCTCGTTTGATATGAGATGGCTACTCATTTAAATCCGAGAATAATGGTTTTTCTATTTATATGAAAGATATGTTTTATGGTCATGCCCCGATGGTCAATGGTTTATTCTTAATGAATCTCGAGCGTAATATTACACATATTCATAGTGTGAATGCCAAAAGATGTAAAGTTGATAACGATAGTCCCACATACTTGTGGCACTGCCACCTTGGTCACATTGGTGTCAAGCGCATGAAGAAGCTCCATGCTGATGGACTTTTAGAGTCTCTCGATTATGAATCATTTGACACATGCGAACCATGCCTCATGGGCAAAATGACCAAGACTCCGTTCTCCGGAACAATGGAGCGAGCAACCAACTTGTTGGAAATCATACATACCGATGTGTGCGGTCCAATGAGCGTTGAGGCTCGCGGAGGATATCATTATGTTCTCACTCTCACTGATGACTTGAGTAGATATGGGTATGTCTACTTAATGAAACACAAGTCTGAGACCTTTGAAAAGTTCAAGGAATTTCAGAACGAGGTAGAGAATCAACGTGACTGAAAGATAAAGTTCCTACAATCAGACCATGGAGGAGAATATTTAAGTCACGAATTTGGTACACACTTAAGGAAATGTGGAATCGTTTCACAACTCACGCCTGGAACACCTTAGCGTAACGGGGTGTCCGAACGTCGTAGTCGCACTCTATTGGATATGGTGCGGTCTATGATGTCTCTTACCGATTTACCGCTATCTTTTTGGGGATACGCTCTAGAGACAGCTACATTCACTTTAGATAGGGCACCGTCTAAATCTGTTGAGATGACACCGTATGAATTATGGTTTGGGAAGAAACATAAGCTGTCGTTTCTAAAAGTTTGGGGATGCGATGCTTATGTCAAGAAACTTCAACCTGAAAAGCTCGAACCCAAGTCGGAAAAATGCGTCTTCATAGGATACCCTAAGGAACCCGTTGGGTATACCTTCTACTTAAGATCCGAGGGCAAGATCTTTGTTGCCAAGAACGGATTCTTTCTGGAAAAAGAGTTTCTCTCGAAAGAAGTAAGTGGGAGGAAAGTAGAACTCAATGAAGTACTACCTCTCGAATGGGAAAGTGGTGCAGCTCAGGAAAATGTTCCTGTGATGCCTACACCAACTGAAGAGGAAAATAATGATGATGATCAAGGTACTTCGGTTCAAGTTGCTACCGAACTTCGTAGGTCTACAAGGACACGTTCCGCACCAGAGTGGTACGGCAACCCTGTCCTGGAAATCATGTTGTTAGACAATGGTGAACCTTCGAACTATGAAGAAGCAATGGCGGGCCCAGATTCCAACAAATGGCTTGAAGCCATGAAATCCGAGATAGAATCCATGTATGAAAACAAAGTATGGACTTTGACAGACTTGCCCGATGATCGGCGAGCGATAGAAAATAAATGGATTTTTAAGAAGAAGACGGACGCGGATGGAAATGTTACCATCTATAAAGCTCGACTTGTCGCTAAGGGTTATCGACAAGTTCAAGGGATTGACTACGACGAGATATTCTCTCCCGTAGCGAAGCTGAAGTCCGTCCGAATCATGTTAGCAATTGCCGCATACTATGATTATGAGATATGGCAGATGTTCCTCAAAACAGCATTCCTTAACGGACATCTTAAGGAAGAGCTGTATATGATGCAGCTGGAAGGTTTTGTCGATCCTAAGAACACTAACAAAGTATGCAAGCTCCATCGATCCATTTATGGGCTGGTGCAAGCATCTCGGAGTTGGAACATTCGCTTTGATGAGATGATCAAAGCGTTTGGGTTTATGCAGACTTATGGAGAAGCCTGCATTTACAAGAAAGTGAGTGGGAGCTCTGTAGCATTTCTCATATTATATGTAGACGACATACTCTTGACGGGAAATGATATAGAACTTCTGGACATCATTAAGGCCTACTTGAATAAGTGTTTTTCAATGAAGGACCTTGGAGAAGCTGCTTATATATTAGGCATCAAGATCTATAGAGATAGATCGAGACGCCTCATAGGTCTTTCACAAAGCACATACCTTGATAAGATTTTGAAGAAGTTCAAAATGGATCAGTCCAAGAAGGGGTTCTTGCCTGTGTTGCAAGGTGTGAGATTGAGCTCAGCTCAGTCCCCGACCACGGCAAAAGATAAAGAAGAGATGAGTGTCATCCCCTATGCTTCAGCCATAGGATCTATTATGTATGCCATGCTGTGTACCAGACCTGATGTAAACCTTGCCGTAAGTTTGGTAGGAAGGTACCAAAGTAATCCCGGCAAGGAACACTGGACAGCGGTCAAGAATATCCTGAAGTACCTGAAAAGGACAAAGGACATGTTTCTCGTTTATTGAGGTGACGAAGAGCTCGTCGTAAAGGGTTACGTCGACGCTAGCTTCGACACAGATCTGGATGACTCTAAGTCACAAACCGGATACGTGTATATGTTGAATGGTGGAGCAGAGCGTCGTGGCGGGATCTACATGTGAAGCGGAGTAGATGGCAGCCTCGGAGGCAGCGCATGAAGCAATTTGGGTGAAGGAGTTCATCACCGACCTAGGAGTCATACCCAATGCGTCGGGGCCGATCAAACTATTCTGTGATAACACTGGAGCTATTGCCCTTGCCAAGGAGCCCAGGTTTCACAGGAAGACCAGGCACATCAAGCATCGTTTCAACTCCATCCGTGAAAATGTTCAAGTTGGAGACATAGATATTTGCAAAGTACATACGGATCTGAATGTCGCAGATCCGTTGACTAAACCTCTCTGGCGAGCAAAACATGATCAACACCAGAACTCTATGGGTGTGCGATTCCTCACAATGTAACTAGATTATTGACTCTAGCGCAAGTGGGAGACTGTTGGAAATATGCCCTAGAGGCAATAATAAAAGGATTATTATTATATTTCCTTGTTCATGATAATTGTCTTTTATTCATGCTATAACTGTATTATCCGGAAATCGTAATACACGTGTGAATACATAGACCATAATATGTCCCTAGTAAGCCTCTAGTTGACTAGCTCGTTGATCAACAGATAGTCATGGTTTCCTGGCTATGGACATTGGATGTCGTTGATAACGGGATCACATCATTAGGAGAATGATGTGATGGACAAGACCCAATCCTATGCATAGCACAAGATCGTGTAGTTCGTTTGCTAGAGCTTTTCCAATGTCAAGTATCTCTTCCTTAGACCATGAGATCGTGTAACTCCCGGATACCGTAGGAGTGCTTTGGGTGTATCAAACGTCACAACGTAACTGGGTGACTATAAAGGTGCACTACAGGTATCTCCGAAAGTGTCTGTTGGGTTGACACGGATCGAGACTGGGATTTGTCACTCTGTATGACGGAGAGGTATCTCTGGGCCCACTCGGTAATGCATCATCATAATGAGCTCAAAGTGACCAAGTGGTTGGTCACGGGATCATGCATTACAGTACGAGTAAAGTGACTTGCCGGTAACGAGACTGAACAAGGTATTGGGATACCGACGATCGAGTCTCGGGCAAGTAACGTACAGATTGACAAAGGGAATTGTATACGGGGTTGATTGAATCCTCGACATCGTGGTTTAACCGATGAAATCATCGTGGAGCATGTGGGAGCCAACATGGGTATCCAGATCCCGCTGTTGGTTATTGCCCGAGAGCCGTCTCGGTCATGTCTACGTGTCTCCCGAACCCGTAGGGTCTACACACTTAAGGTTTGGTGACGCTAGGGTTATTAGGAAGACTTGTATGTGATTACCGAATGTTGTTCGGAGTCCCGGATGAGATCCCGGATGTCACGAGGAGTTCCGGAATGGTCCGGAGGTGAAGTTTTATATATGGGAAGTTGTCATGCGGACACCGGAAAGTTTCGGGGGCATATCGGTATTGTACCGGGGCCACCGGAGAGGTTCCGGGGGTCCACCGGGAGGGGCCACCCCTCTCGGAGGGCCACATGGGCCGCAAGGGGCAGGGAACCAGCACCTGGAGGGCTGGGCGCGCCCCCCACCTTGGGCCAATGCGCCTAGGGTTGGGGGGGAAACCCTAAGGGGGGCGACCCCTTTGCTTGGGGGGGCAAGTCCCCCTCCCTGGCCGCCGCTCCCCCTCTAGATCCCATCTAGAGGGGTCGGCCCCCCTTGCCCCTTCCCCTATAAATAGAGGGGTGAGGGGAGGGCTGCTGGACACAACCCAAGGCGCAGCCCCTCCCCTCCTCAACACCTCTCCTCCTCCGTTACGTGCTTGGCGAAGCCCTGTCGGAGTACTGCTGCACCAACACCACCACGCCGTTGTGCTGCCGTTGGAGCAATCTTCCTCAACCTCTCCTTCCTCCTTGGTAGATCAAGACGGAGGAGACGTCGTCCGTCCCGTACGTGTGTTGAACGCGGAGGTGCTGTCCGTTCAGCACTTGGTCATCGGTGATCTGAATCACGGCGAGTACGACTCCATCATCACCATCCCCTTGAACGCTTCCGCACGCGATCTACAAGTGGTACGTAGATGCAAACTCACTCCCTTGACTCATTGCTTAGATGAACTCATAGATGGATCTTGGTGAAACCGTAGGAAAATTTTTAATTTTCTGCAACGTTCCCCAACAAAAGCGTGTGATACGCAGTAAACAACCCACTCGGATGAACTGTTTGCGATGAGAAATTATAACACAGACGGTTACTATAGTTAGTTCGTGTGCGATTCTGTTTGTACAAAAAACATTGAAAAACAGAAACTAGTTGCTTGCGGTGGCTAGGAGTATCGCACACGATGCGTCTGCGAGTACTCGTGTGCAATGATTAGTAATTTACACATACGTTTCCTTATGTTAACATGTGTGTGATAAAAAACATGTGGCACCGCATATAGTATTAGGGTTATATGTGTGCTCCACTTAGTCTTCCCGTGCTCCAGCAAATGCTTCCCGCGCTCCACATGGGTGAATTGTAAAATCCATGCCTCTTGCCTCATTGGTTTCCCACCACCAGCCATATAACCCAGGCGGCAATGCACCATCGTGACACTCCGTGCAGATCTAGTCCTCACCCATCTACACTACAATAAAAATACACTTCCGTGATGATACGTGTTTGTCACAATAGGTCGCGTTTTTTGTCATGCATGTACATCCATGACAAATTTATGACAGAATCAAGATAGTCATACCTGTGCTGTTGTAGAAGTGTTCCATGACATTACCAAAATTATCATCACGGAAGTGTCCACTTCCATGACGATAAATCGCGCGTCACAGAAGTGCTTTCGTCAAGGGTGACCGACACGTGGCATCCACCATAACGGAACGCCGTTAAGCTATTGGGTCGGATTTTGGATCCGATAACCCGTTAACAGCCACGACCAATGCCGATTTTCCACGTGTAAAATTCTCATTGGCTGACGGATCCACGTGTCAGCTCCGCGTTGGCACAGGTGTCACTCATCCAACGGTCGAGATGAGCCTATGATATGTTGACACGTGGACCGGCCCAAAAGTGGCCAACAAAGTTTAAGTGGGCCGCCCAACCGAAGGCCCATAAGATTTAGCGGACCATAATGGGCTGGCCCAGCTAAAGGCCCACAAATTTAGCGGACCATACTGGGCCGGCCCAGCTAAAGGCCCACAAGATTTTGCGGACCACAATGGGCCAGCCCAGCTAAAGGCCCACAAGATTCTGCAGACCATAATGGGTCGACCTAGCTAAAGGCCCAACATTCTCTGTCAAATCGGCCTGTCAACGGCCTGGTCTAAACTTGTCATCAATGCGGCCCATGGTCACTTCTGGCCCGTTAACAGTCCGCTAAGTAATTGGGCCGAATTACGGCCCGGTGTATTTCCGGCCTGTTAAAGGTCCGGTTTCATTTGGGCCCATTTACAGGCCATCAAAACTTTTGGCCCATAAACGACCGTGAAGGATTTGGGTCATATTCGGACATGTCTGTTATTCAGCCTGTTAGAGGCCCACTATAAATTTGGCCCACTTTCGGCCTGTTGTCATTTTCGGCCCGTTAACGCCGGACGTAAACCATGGGCCATATGTGGCCCAACGTCATATCGGGCCCATTAATGGCCCATATAAAAATGACGATAATCTAGCCCGACCGAAGTTTCGGCCTGTTAAAGGCCCGTGTATTAGGTCGGCGCATTTACGGCCTGTCCGAATTTCAGCCTGTCAAATATCCGCATCGTAAATGGGCCACCATTTCGGCCTGCTAAGTCCAGTGGGTTATTTGGTGCCCAATCTCACTTTCGGTCTATTAAAGGCCCATGTTTTTTATGGGATCGACATATTTACACCTGTAAACAACCTACTTTTACTGAGGGCCCAAATTATGTTTAGGCCTGTTAAAGGCCCACTATGGGCACAGGCCTACCAGAAAAATTTGAAAGCTTATGCTAATTTAAGCCCAGATATTTTTAGTGGGCTACATGCCAATTTCGGCCCATAATCGTTTTTAGCCCAATTGGAATGGGCCTGACGAATGTTGGCATGTTGGGCTCCTACGAAGCTTTCATCCGAATACATTACTAAGATAAACCTACACTATACAAAAATAGCGTCATAATTACTGCAGCCTGTGGCAGCATCATAAATGTTGTATCACAACAAAATAAATTCCAATCATACAACAAAAGGTGAGTTGGCATAAAGTTTACAGTCCTTCCAGATAAAAGCACCATCAGATGTATAGAAGCACAGATCATTTGACCTGAGTGCTAATGTTTCAGGCTGTAAAATCTGATGGAGCAGCACAATCTGCACCTTTTTTCCACCATTGCTCTTCAACAACGAAGCGAATGTCTGATAGTCTGGTTTCAAAACCATTCATATCTTGACGACATTTCTCAACCACTATTCTTGTTTCCGAAACAACGTCCATTAGGGATTGGACTTGTGTCTGGAGCACAGATATATCACTCTGTCTAGCAGGAAGATTTTGTTCAGTAGGCAATTTGGACGAGGTTACCTTGACAACCAACCCAGAATTACGCATGAAGGTGCTTTTTGCACTGTTAGTGGAGAGATACTGACGCACTGCAGCAAGAGGTGACATTGTGCCTGTAGTAGCCTCGTCACCTTCAGGTGGTTGTGGCTGTTCAATCATTTGTTCCATAGCTTCCTGAAAGTTTGAACTTGTAGATTAGTGTACCAGTGAGTTACTAATGAGACAAAAACAAACAAAGTAGGTTAAACGTTTATACATAACTTATTTTGGTGAAGTATTGTAATACATTAGCATGTATTGTAGTGCCAACTACATAATAAAATCACTTTCGGAACATATGTCCATGTAGCATGCCTACTATATTGTCTATTTCCTCACATTCGTAGACATCTAAGGATAAAGAGACATGGTTTAAAGTAGGATGAACAAAGTATGACATCATTCATATCATGGGCAAACAGATATAAAACAAACAGGCTATTTTATCATTGTGTGCGCACGTGAACATAACAACTAGATTACAGATCAAGACCAAAAGAATATCCTTCATCTCTTTTAAACCATGTAAGGTGAAATGATACATTAAGACAACTGTGTATAAAAGTGAACAGAGTAACTGACATTGGCTGCAAAACCAAGTAGTTAAATGAACACATCACAGTACCAATCAGTTCAAGGCAGGAGGAGTAAGGACTTACAACAGCGGCTTGAACTGGTGTGCTCATGCCCTTCATCTTGCTGGTGTGTCAATCCTTGAAGATTTGCACTGCATTCGGTTTAGGTTCTTTTTGGTCCGCACGGGCTTTCCGCTGTATTTGGAACAATTCAATATAGATACGTTAATATGGCAGAAAAAAAGGAGGAAGTAGCAGCTATTTACAAGAGCCTCGCAGTGTGCAATATAGCTACGTGATCCTGTTGTCTATTGGAATTTCACTTTAGAACGGTTGGTTTTGTTCTTCAAACAGTTAGCCTAGAAGAAGATACACTTGTAAGGCACATACATAAATACAAGTTCAATATGTGGTCTGGTCAAATACATATAGCCTACCTGATACTTTGGATCAGACTAGTGTTTAACGAGGGCTGTCCAGCCTTCATTTGTAATATATTCCACTGGAGATGTTTGGGTGATTTCATTGTTAGTCTTGCCTTCAAAGTGAGATTTTCTAAGGTGGTACCGATACTGTGGCAGAGCAGATTGAAAAACATGAGTGCATGCTTGTTTAGTTGCATCATCTTTCGGATCCAACTTGAACCTCATCTGTTGAAAAAAGAATGCGAGTCTTATTAGGAGGAAGCTAGAAAGTATGGGATAGAGCAAGACAATATTACTAATTGTGATGAATAACATTACTTACAGATAAATGGTCAAGGAAGGTGTTAAACTGGGTATTGTCTTTCTCATTCCTGTACTGGATCCACATTGGGAGGATACGCGCATGACACCTAACGGCAACGGCTGCCTCTGATACTAACTTGGCTGACTCTGTAGCATCACGTGGCCTTTTTAAACCTGCCTCAAAATGGATCTCCATTCTTCATCCTTTAGATTTTGTTAAACTGTCAAGCATTATCCCTGATGTCTGTTTCCGCTTTCGCCGTGGTGCTAGTTCAACAACGAATATGGAAAGTGTTAGTGTACATCAAACTGTGAGAGTACATATAAAGGAGCATGCAACTGCATCTTGACTCGGTCAGGTACCGTCTTGGTGTTGATGCTCATGAGGTTCATCTGATCTTGCCAAGTTCTGTTGTGTCAATAGTGCTTCGGAAGTAGTGTTAGGTGTGAAGGCAGCTTGGGAACTGGCCAGTTCCGGAGTAAACAAACGAGTAACTGGTCGAGATGCTGGTACAATTGAAGCGGATGCTGCAGCTGGTGGAGCAGGTGATACTGTGTTTGTAGATTTAGCCGGTGGACTTGGACCTTCTACTGCACTATAAGTACCAGCAGAATCTCGACGGCAGAGCCTTTTTCGTTTCACCCGACGAGTAATAGCACTCCCTACTATATTATTTTCCTTGCTCTTTTTTGACTTTGCCATGTCAAGCTGTACCCACAACACAAAAGAATAAAATCACTCTTCAGAACTCATTGATGCATGATACAGACAAGCAATACTTTGATGTAAGACAATCGTATGAGGATGGAATATGTAAGAAAAATAGGACGGCATGACATATTCACAGCTACGATGTGCAAACTAAGCAGAAGGATTTTCAAGAAAATAGAAGTAATGCGAGCTAGAAACCATATGAAAGATGCAACCAATATTACTCTGCCAAGTTAAAAGTGTCTTGTCATAAGTGGCAACTCGAAAAATTAGAAGCAGTACAACGTAGAAATCAATGCAAGATGCAACCACTATGAAACTGCCATGTTTAAAGTGTCCAATCATGAGTTACTGATGCGGGATACACAACATCAGTACTTTGATGTAAGAACATGGTATGATAGATAGATGCAGTGTATTCTAGACACAGAAAGCCATGTCATATGCACATGTATAACGTATAAACTCAGCAGGTGCAATTTAATCAAAATAGAAGAAATACAGGCTAGACAACATATGCAACATGAAACCAATTATCACACTGTCAACTTAGAGCAAGCACCTGCGATGGTGGAGTGCAGGAGATGAACTCACCATGTAAACTTGGGACTTCAACTTCATTAGCAGTAGCAGTGGCAAATCTAGAGAGTCTCTGTTTGCGTCGGTGCGGAGTACCACCAACATCCCCTAACTTACTCTTTTCCTTCCTATTTTCTGATATTGCCTTATGAAGTCAAAACCACAAGAAGATGAATAAAATTAGCTCTGCATAACTGGTTGATGCATGATACAGATGAAAGCTACTTTGATGTAAGGCAAGCGCAGGAGGATGGAATATATACAAAAAAGACAGCGTTTCATATTCACACGTACAATAGGAGGATGGAATATGTATGAAAAAACAGTAAGCGGAAGGCATTTCAACAAAATTAGAAGAAATGAAAGCTAGGCACCATATGAACATGCAACCAATATCACTCTATCAGGTAAAAAGTGTCTCGTCGTAAGTGCCATTTCAAGAAACTAGAAGCAGTACAAGCTAGAAGACAATGCAAGATGCAACGTACATCACAGTCCCAAGTTAAATGTGTCTTATGGGTAAGTGATCGTTGCAGGTATAAGTTGTAAGCTACACAGATGCAATTCAACATAATCAGAAGCAATACAAACTAGACATCATACGGAAAATGCAACCACGTATAAAAGTTCCAGGTAAGAGCAAGCACCTGTGATGGTGGAGTAGGGGAGATGTGCTCATCGTGTACACGTATGTTCTAGAAACAGGAACATGTGTCATATTCACATGCATTATGTGTAAAGTAAGCAGATGCAATTCAAGTTAGAAGCAATACAAGCTAGACATCATACGCAACATGCAACCACATATAATAGTGTCAAGTTAGAGCAAGCACCTGTGATGGTGGAGTAGGGGAGATGTGCTCATCATCTACACAGCTACGTTGACTGTCCAGCCTTGTGTTGGCTTGCGAATCTTGTTGGGAGGATGGCGGAGTAGAATCTGTAGAGACCCCCTGTTTGAGTTGCTCTGAAGGACCACCATCATCCAATGCCGGACTAATTTCCTTCAGCTGTAATGATTTTGCATTGTGAAGTCAAACCGATAATAAAAAGGAATAAAATTCGCTCTTCAGAACTCATTCATGCATGATACTGACGAACACTACTCGGATGAAAGGCAAACACATGATGCGAGGATGGAATATGTATGAAAAACAAGATGGTGTGACATATTCACACCTATGATGTGGTAACTAAGCAGAAGGCATTTCAACAAATTAGAAGCACTGCAAGCTAGACACCATATGAAAGATGCAACCAATATCACTCTGCCAAGTTCAAACTGTATGGCGTTTCAACAAATTAGAAGCAGTATATGCTAGAAATCATATGCAAGACACAACCAATATCACAGTGGCGACTTAAAGGTGCCTTATCATAAGTGATTGATGCGGGATATGCAAGAATAGTAGTCTGATGTAGAAACAGGAACACATGTCATATTCACAGGCATTATGTGTAAAGTAAGCAGATGCAATTCAACAAAGTTAGAAGCAATACAAGCTAGACATCATACGCAACATGGAACCACATATAATAGTGCCAAGTTAGAGCAAGAACCTGTGATGCTGGAGTAGGGGAGATGTGCTCATCATCTACACAGCTACGTTGACTGTCTAGCCTTGCGTTGTCTTGCGAATCATGTTGGGAGGATGGCGGAGTAGAATCTGTAGAGAACCTCCGTTTCAGTTGCTCGGAAGGACCACCATCATCCAATGCCTTGCCAATTTCCTTCAGCTTTATTGATTTTGCATTGTGAGGTCATACCAACAAGAAAAAGGAATATCATTCGCTCTTCAAAACTCATTCATGCATGATACTGACGAACACTACTCCGATGAAAGGCAAAGTCATGATACGAGGATGGAATATGTACGAAAAAATGGATGGCTTGACATATTCACACCTATGAGGTGATAACTAAGCAGAAGGCACTTCAACAAATTAGAAACACTGCAAGAACCATATGGAAGGTGCAATCAATATCACTCTGCCAAGTTAAAACTGTCTCGTCATAGGTGGCGTTCATCAAACTAGAAGCAATACATGCTAGAAATCATATTCAAGACGCAAACCAATATCACACTGCCAACTTAAAGGTGTCCCATCATAAGTGACTGATGCAGGATACACAAGAAGAGTAGTTTCATGTAAGAACATGGTGTGATAGACAGATATAGTATGTACCAAAAACAGGAAAGCGTGTCATATTCACATGTATCATGTGTAAGCTAAGCAGATGCAGTTTACACTAATTAGGAGCAATACGAGCTAGACACCATATGCAACTTGCAACCAGATATCACACTGCCAAGTTAGAGCAAGCACCTTGGATGGTGGAGTAGGGGAGCGGAGACTTGGACCATGTAATGCACTATCAGTACCAGGAGAATCGGTACAGATGCTCCGTTTACGTTGCTGCAGAGGACCATCATCATCGCCTTCCTTACTCTTTTCCTCCCTCTTTCTTGATTTTGCCTTGTCAAGTCAAACCCACAAGAAAAAGGAATAAAATTTGCTCTTCAGAACTTATTGATGCATGATACTGACGAACACCACTTTCATGTAAGGCAGCTGCATGATAGGAGGATGGAATATGTATGAAAACAGGACGGCATGACATATTGACATGTATGATGTATAAAGTGTAAACTAAGCACAAGGTGCTTGAACTTGTTAGAATCGATGCAAGCTAGAAACCATATGAAAGATGAAACCAATATCACTCTGCCAAATTAAAAGGGTGCCCTAACAAATGTATTTGACCAAATTAGAAGCAATACATGGCAACAGACTAGAAATAATATGCAATATGCAACGAATAAAGGTGACTCATCATAAGTAATTGATGCAGGATATAGAAGAGAGGTAGTTTCATGTAAGAACAAGGTTAACACATAGATGTAGTGTGTACCAAAAATAGGAAGGCATGCCATATTCACAGGTATAGTGTGTAAACTAAGTAGATGCAATTTACCCTAATTAGAAGCATTACAAGCTAGACACCGTATGCAACATGCAACCACATATCACACTGCGAAGTTGGAGCAAGCACCTGTGATGGTGGTGTAGGGGAAGTGTTGTCTTCAGGTACAGAGCAACGTTCAATATCTTCATTTAGGCTTGCTGTTTCTTGAGAATCATGTGGAGAGGATGAAATTGCATTCTTTATAAGAGTATTGCGTCTCATATTAACCCACGCCTGTGACCGTCTCATCGTAAGCGATAGACGCAGGATACACAAGAACAGTAGTTTGATGTAAGAACATGGTGCGATAGGCAGATGTAGTATGTACCAAAAACAGGAAGGCGTGTCATATTCACATGTATAATGTGTAAGCTAAGGAGATGCAATTTAACAAATTAGGAGCATTGATGAGGGATACACAAGAGAAGTAGTTTGATGTAAGAACATGGTTAATAGAAAGACGTATTATGTACCAAAAACAGGAAGGCATGTCATATTCACAGGTATAATGTGTTAACTAAGCAGATGCAATTTACAAGGTAGACACCATATGCAACATGCAACCACATATCACACTGCCAAGTAAGAGCAAGCACCTGCGATGGTGGTGTGGGGGAATTGCGGTGATCAACTAGAGAGCTACGTTGACTATCTTCATTTAGCCTTGCTGTTTCTTGAGAATCATGTGGGGAGGATGACACTGCACTGTTTAAACGAGTAGGGCATCTCACAGTAACCCACACGGTGACTGTCTCATCATAAGTAATTGACGAGGGATACAAAAGAGCATTAGTTTGATGTATGAACATGGTTAATAGACATATGTAGTATGTATCAAAAACAGGAAGGCATGTCATTATCAAAGGTATAATGTGTAAAGTAAGCAGATGCAATTTAACCAAATTGGAAGCAATACAAGCTAGACACCATATTCAACATGCAACCACATTTGACAGCGGGAAGTTAAAGCAAGCACCTAGGATGGTTGCGTGTGGCAATTGAGATCATCAACTGCAGAGCTACTTTTACTATCTCCAACTGCTGACACTGCACCCATTAGAGCGTTGAAATGCTTACTACTTATCTTCGAATTACACTGGAGCGACTTCTGTCTTTTCTTTTCTGCATTCATCAACACTGCGTCAGAGTCTGAAATACCCATGCATAAAAAAACAATAGTGTGAGTATGGGTGAAGTGTGTGCACAATTAGTACAGTGTAAAGGTAGCAGATATCAGGTCGGTGAGAAATAAATGACGGGAGACATATGATAGCTCTACAACATGCATGGCACACTCAATTACTATAGGATTCTATGAAAATAACAGTCGACTGAAAGCAAATAGGTCAGTCCATTTTTTCTGCACCGTCCGATGTACAAAGAACGGGGAGATCGCCTTCATCTACCTCCAGCCAGTCAGTGTTGACGATCTTCCTCGAAACGCCAGCAACCACCGGCCCAGTATTCCTCCCTTGCCTGCGCCCTCCCCAAGACCTCACCGCACCACCGTGCTTGGCACCGCCCCCCCGGCCATCCATTCAAGCCCCGCCGACCTCCAGACTGGGCGCAAGCAGCTCTTGCACCCCACACCCCTATGATAGACACCGATGCGCCGCTTCCCCGGGGAACAGGCGCACTAGGTGCTCCGCGCGCCTAAGCGGGTGCTGCTTCTTTTAATTGCGGTTCGACTGACCCTGAATTGAAATCCAGGCGGGCTGCTGACGTCTAGCAAAGGTGAAATAGTAAAAGGGAGGAAACCTTGTGCATTTAGTATCACGAAGAAGATGCAGTAAGAAGCGCTCAACTAGTTTCTTTCGTGGGACGAATACGGTGTGAGCGGAGACGTAAGATTTGCACGAATAAGGGAAGAGGAGTACCTCTTTCTGCTGGCAGTACTATGTCCTCCTTATGTTTTTCCGACGATCTTGTTGTTCGCCGGAAACCAGAAGTTGTGGAGGACGGTGCAGCCTTGGACGAACCCATGGCCAAGTTGTTGAGTGTGGTGCGGTGGCCGTCTGTCGGCGGCGGGGAAGCAGATCCAAGGCGGCGAACGACGGCGTAGTGGGAAGAACTCCGGTGTGGTGGACGGTTGCGACAGTGGAGCCGATCAGTGAGGCGCATGACGGAGTGGTCGGAGTGGTTCTGGTACGGCGCACGTCGGTGTCGGCGTCATGGAGGTAGCTCTGCCTCGGCTTCAGCTGCTAAGTCCTCGAGGACGTTGCGGTTGCGGTTGCGTTGGACGACAACGTCGGGGTACCGGCTCCACCGTGATGGAGGAGGGCGGCGGTGGATTGGCCGCTATGGGGTGGAGGACGGAGGAGGTTGGGGTTTCGCGGCTGGTAGAGAGGGCGTTTTCGCGCCCACGGAGTATGAATGGGGAAATGGAGGGAGGCTGGGAACTAAGGGTGAACAATGTTTAGGTTTGAGACGCGCTTGTTTGAAATTTGGGGAAAGTTACAAACTTTGCCCCCATCTAAAATTTTGGACATATTGCGGGTTGGGGGTAGGATAGTCATGTCAGGTGTCCCAAATGTGGGCGGGATAGATTTTGGCCGAGCGCATGGGTGTTTAGGCGCCCACGGCATATGAATGCTTCTCGGAGGCGGTTGAGACTGGCGTCTTGGTGAAGTTACAAACCTACCCCAGTTTAGACCTTTGGACATCGGACCGATAGGCTACACGGGCCAGAGTCAGGACAGTAATTTCCTACCACCAAAACATTAGTCTCGCGTGGTTTCGGGTGACCAGAGGCCTATTTGGCGCTTCGTTCAATATTTGGGAGCAGAAGCATTAACGTTTTCGGTTCTCTTGAATTGAACTTTCAGGATTTGTCAAACTTCACAAATCTTTACTCTTGAAAATCCTAAAGCTACGATTATTTTGGAATGGAGGGGGTACATTTTAATATACATTGTACACGAGTATATATTAAAAAATATGCAACTTACCTCAGTTCATGCATGGTTCCAGGTATAATCTCCTTGGTTGCAAAAAAAGTTAGATATGCGTATGAATATATATACCATGTTCAAACTCACAACAAAGATTGATGCCCCCTTTTACATCTGATTTACAAATGCCATTATCTCGGGTTCAAATAGATGAATGCACTTCCTATGAATTCGAATCTTTGAAACCCCCTTTATGTTGAATTCGACATGTAATTTATTTCGTAGCTAGCAATTTGGAATGTATCCATGCAAGTGACAAATGTATAAAGTGCTTCACACTAACAACATGGAGTGCACTAATTAATGTTTATATATGAATTGCAAAAGCATCCATTGCCTGTATTTCAAACTGCTCTCACTCTATGGATCGATAATATGAAATAAACACATGCACATGCTAGAATTCAATAGAGTATGGGTGTCTGATAGACCGATTTTCGTCCATACGCAATTTTGCAAAATTCATGATCTCATCCAAAAATAATAATGCCATTTATATTTTAATTTAATGCGTAGAACCGCCTTCTACACGTAGATATCTCTCTATCTAACGCATAAGTGCACACACTTTATATGCATCGGCATTTCTCTTTCACACATGCTCACAATTTCTCTCAGGGTGTCGGGGTGTCTCACGCACATGCTCTCTCTGTTTCTCTATCTCTCTTTCTGACTACTATGTACCACTCTTTTCACTAATCTCAGTTGGAAAACACTATTTCTCTCACATGCATATATACACATGCACGATGTCGTGGATTTCTCACGGCAGATGTCCTTGTGAAAGGACTTAGTCGTGGAGCCATCGCTACGGGTTAACTTGAAGGGGTTAAAGCGGACACAAAGACACAAGGGTTTATACTAGTTCGGCCCCTTCGATGAAGGTAAAAGCCTACGTCTAGTTGTGATGGAATTGATGTGGTCTCGATGACTAGGGAGCAAACAAGCTTCGCCTAGGCCTCGAGTTGTTGTTGTCTGTCTTTGAAACACCGTCGGGTCGTCCGCTTATATACACGGGTGACGCCCGTCGGTCCACAGAGCCCCACACCGGTTCATACTCGTATCCCGGTTGGTCTCTCTCTATTCCTAACTTACAATGCAAGTTTACATATCGAGACGGTTTATGGCTACAGGTTCTAAACCGACTACAGGCCTTGGGCCTTCATCTGCTAATCACCTTTAAACTGCTAATGAAGCTAACCCGGCCCAGGTAGGCCGGTTCACGCCCAGGGGTAATATCCCCAACATTAGGCCCCAGATTGATTTGAACTGGTTCATGTCAATAATTCACGAGAATCTTCGTCTTCAACATCTTCTGGTAATCAGTAAACCGCCATGTCGTCATCATCTCTGGTTGTTGTAAACCGGCATGACGTCATTACGAAGTTAACATTTATGACGCCTTCTTTTATTAATAGATCTGTGATACCCAAGGCAGCAGCTCCACTTCTAAAATTTTGGCTCCTGGATTCGCGCGCCTAACGCACGTCTTTTTCCTTATAAATAGGACCGAAGGGTCATTTCCTTTCTCCCCCTCGTCCCCTTTCTCTTCGTCTTCCTCGCGTCACCAGCCTCGGAGCTCCGCCGCCGCCGTTAACCTCTGCACCGTCTTGGGCCGCTGCATCAACCTGAACGCACCAGAGCATTGCGGTAGCTTTCCGCGTCTTCCTCGATTCTGGTAAGCTTAATATAGATCTGTTCTAGGGTTTCGTATTCTTGCCTTGTTCATCACTTGTTCATGTTCGTACCCAGACTCCTGGATAGATCTGTGAAACCCTGCTCTGACTAGCAGTAGCTTTTTAGCATCCGCCTGTAGTTTCACGCTTAAGTCTATAGATCTCATCCACATACCTGCCCATTGATTTACTTCCGTTCTGCCTTAACCTTTTGAATATTTTCTGTTTTTCTGAACTTGCTTCAGATCCATTGCTGCAATAAGACCTTGTGAAACCTGTTTCTGCATACTTAGCCATCCGCAACCTCAATTGCTTTCAATGTTTAGATCAGGCGGTTTAACTTAATATAGAAAAAAATTAATAAACCGGTATATACCATTAGTCCCCTTGTTGAACCGCCAGAACTCTTTAACCATATGATGCCACTTCATAGAAATCCGGTTTAAATATACTGCCTCCAGTTTAGCATTGTTCATACCAGCGCCTTCTTTTATCCAACATATTTTTGAACCGGAATCACATGTTTCTTGTAGATCTCACCATGGCCAAACAAGTATATGAGTGCAACTGGGTTCCTTCTCGTGTCACAGAAACTCAGTTGGATAATTTAGTCTTTAGACAACAAAGAGACTATCCACTGGAGGGTTCCTGGTGATGAATGTCCTCCCACACCTCAAGAGGGAGAGGTTGTGATATTTGCGGATCATTTAGCCCGGGGCTTCAAACCACCCGGCTCTAAATTTTACCAGGATGTGTTAGCCAATTTTCAACTCCGCCCGCAAGATACTGGCCCCAACTCTGTTACCAACTTATGTCACTTTCAAGTGCTCTGTGAGGTATACCTTCAAGAGGAACCCACAGTTGAATTATTCAGAGACTGCTTCCACTTAAACCGCTGCACAAAATTCACTAATGGTCCCAATACCGAATTGGGCGGTATGGCAATTCAGAAAAGGAAAGATATCAGTTATCCCCATGCCAGACTACATAGTCACCCCAAGGAGGGGAATGCAACATGGTTTTACTGCAAAGATACTTCCCCTGATGATGAAAATCCTTTGCCTGGCTTTCGTCCGGAGCGGCTCAGCAATACACACCCCTTCCCACAAAGGTTAAGTGCCAAGGAGAGGAGTAAATATGCTCCACAATTATCCAAGATCCGAGCCTTCATGGCCAATGGTTTAACAGGAGTAGATCTCGCACGCTGTTGGATATCATGGAGCATACTCCCTCTCAGCCGGCGCTCCGGTTTAATGTGCAAGTATACTGGTAGCGTTGATGACCCGCTTCGACACACCAACATCCAGCTCTCAGATGATGAAGTCACAGAGGCTGTGAAGAAAATGTTGAACGAACCGGAACACCTCTGCGCTCAAACCGGCCTGCTCCCTTTCTGTGCTGCCAACAAACCGCCAGCTGTAAGATTCTGATTGCATTTTTTACTGAACCTGTTATTACTATTTCTGCCTAACATCCACTACTGCTTACTCAGGGTGATAATCTGTTTTGGAGCAAGAAGCTTCCGCAAGACAAACCGGAGAAAACAGAACGGTCATCCCGGCCAAAGACCAAGGTTATCAAGAAGCCTGCTAAAAAGAGGAAAACCACTGCTTCATCTTATCCGGCTGCTAATGATGATGTGGGTAACTCGGACCTTGAGGTAGAACTCGATTCACTAGGCTTACTTTTTACACGCCTTATTGATGATGATACTTGTCAGGAGGACGCTGAAGCCAGTAATGTTGATGCCGCGGAGGTAATTATTCTCTCTTCCGATTCAGATCCTTTGCCTTTGCCAAAATTTCGCCAGGCAAACCGGAAAGTTAAATTTTCTCATCCTCTTGCTTACTTGGATCCCAAATTTCTTATGAAGACTCAGCAACATGAAGCTCGCCACACAACCCGGCACAGCGGCCAGGTAGTTACCTCCGCCGGTTTACCAAACAGTCCGGTTCGAAAACGCCGCTCCGAGGTCTCCGACCTTTTTATTAATTTATATCCTAAAGCGGGTTTCATCCGTCAACCTCTTAATCCGTCCGACTCCGATTATCAGGTTACTTCTCATTCTTCCTCTGGTGAATCATCGGCCACTCAGCTGCCGCCACTGAAAACGGTTCTTGGGTAAGCTAGGCTGAACATATGCTTCTGGTATATTGTGTTATAACTTATGCTGTTCCTTGACTCCTTGTTTCTCTTTCAGGGCTAAACCCAAACCGAGCAAGAAAGCCCGCCTGGATAAAGCGGCCGAGGAAGATGTTGCCCCTGAACAGGATAAAGCACCAGATCTTGAAGCGTTCGTTTATGAAGATGTTCCCAGTGACCCTCCTTTGCAGGATGACGCTGTTACTGAGAAGAGGCCTATCAATACTTCAGTCCCTGTTGACAAGCCTACTAGCCCCGTCCGGATTGAAAAATCCCGCAGTCCTTCAAAACCTTCTGATAAACCGGTAGCACCAACGCAAACCGGCGAGTCCAAAGATGATGACGTTGTAATTACCGGCGTAGGCCGCTTTGAACCAGGGAATCCTCTCGCTTTAGCTAAGCATACTGTGAAAGAAGATTCTTCTGCCATGAACAAAGGCAAATGGGATGTTGATTTGGAAACGTATGCTGCTCTGAGTGCCCAAGATCTTCATTCTGGTTACTTGAACCAGCTATATACTAGTCGTGACTGTGAAGCTGGTCTGGTAAAGATGATGAGAGATAAATTTGAGGTAACTTCCTTGTGCTTCTTCTTTCTTTAATTACTGCCACTCTATTAATCATCCTAGTCCCCAAGGGCCGGTTTGTAACCTTCTTCAATCCGGGACTTTAATATAGTCCTCAATACTTTGAAATCCATCAATGTAGCCCCCAAGGGCCGGTTCAACTTAGCATAGTTAAACCGGGACTCCAATAAAGATTCTAACATCAGAACATAATTGAGCAAATAGCCATTAGCCCCCAAGTGCCAAGTTGAATACCTGTATTGAGCTTGGGACTTTGCGATTTAGTAACAGATGAAGATTGAAGATGCATTAGCCCCCAAGTATCAAGCGTATAACTTGTTATGTGTTTGGTACTTCAAATTTTTGTACCGTTTGTTTAAAGCCAAGCACTGTCTTGATGCAGGCTGAAGTGAGGATCGAAGAGGACCGAATTACTGATCTGCAAGAAACTTTGAAAACCCAACAAGCCGAAACCGACAAAGCAAGGGAAGAATTGACCAGCGCTTTGAGCATCATGGAATAGCTGAAGGAGGGCTTCATGAAGGAGCGGGCTGATTGGGCCACTGAGAAGGCCGCTTTAATAAAAAGAGCTAAAAACGCTGAAGCTGCCCTTAAACCGGTGGTAGATGAGCTGACCGCCGTAAAGCGGCAAGTGCATGCCATGACCGCTGCTATCTTTGATAAGTTACTTTTAGTTTCTTTGACAACTTTGGCCTTCTTATAATAGATCCGGTTTATGATCTTTCCTGTCTTGTTGCAGGTACACGCATTGGTCACTTAGGGTCAGATGTTCGGAAGAAGTTGAAAGCTGCCTACACCTTAATTGAACAGCTGTATACCGGAGTGCAGCGGATCATCACCACTGCATCTCATAACAATCCGGCACCCACTTTGATCCAAGATACTCTGAAGAGGTTGTCAATGCTTCCTGCCCGGATTGAAGAACTGAAGAAATCTGCTGCTCGAACCGGAGCAATTAATGCCTTGATCCGGGAAAAAGCATGGGTGCCGGATTTCGATCCTGTTGAAGCAGCTCAAGGCTATCCCGGTTTGAAGGAAGATGGCTCAGAGTTCAATGAAGGTGATCTGAGGGCGATAAACCGTGCAGTGCGCCCTCTGGCTTGCCAATTGGCTGAAGAGGCAGACTTGTCGCATTATTAAGCTCAGTATAATGATCAGAACAAACAAGTGGCTGCACCAATTGCTGAAGCGGAGAATCTGATTCCTCCAATCCGTAAGCATACTTACGCTCCTGATATTGAACCGTCTTCTCTGATCCATGAAGAGGCTGTTTTTCAAGCTTTAATGGGAATCGACTGGACCACTGTTGATTTCCATCCAATGGATAGAGATGAGGAAGCTGAAGCGGCGCGGGACGACCCACAACCATCAAACCGGGGCGATGAGCAGGCTTGAACCGGAAGCCGGTTTAAATAGCTGCTTTATTATGATCCGCCAGAACAACAATGATCTTATTTGGGCACTGCGTTGCCTTGTAATAGGATAGTCAATACTTCTGCCTTGAATATGCCTTCGTGCATAAGTACTGATGCTTTTGCTTGAAACCCTCAATTTATATTTCCTGCAATCAAAAAATCTTAAACTGTGGTGGCGGTTATACCGCCAACCGGTTTATGACCTTTATATATATCAGCAATGTATTTAAGACATATAATCAAATATGTGATATAAAATACCTGCCATCGCTGGGAATGAAGTTGGCTTAGCCAGGCTTGAAATGGAGTGTTTATAAACCGTTACCATCAAAGCGGAGAAAACAACTCCCATGTGAACCGTGTTGGGTCATTATGAGCCCCCTGCTACTCCATGATGTTAACAGGAAAGTTAAACCGGGCATATTTCTCCAGATTAAAAATGAACTGAATTCTGTCAGCTGAACCGGTAAAAAAAGTGTTGTTGGTTTAAAGGAAACACAACAAAAATTGAAGAATAGTCATAAAAGAAATATGGAAGCAAAGGCAATGATAAAAACCGTTTGCAAAAACATGCTTTACTGAGCTGATCAGATGGTGTTACCATGGTCGGACAAGACCAAGCCCCCAATAGGAGTGACAATGGTTCAAGTCAGCCAGGTCCCCAAATGAAACCGTGCCATTTATGCCGATCAAAAGGCGTGGCAATGGTTCGGGTTCGACCAAGCCCCCAAGTGATTCTGTGGCCTTAGGCCGATCAAGAGGCGTGACTGGTTCAGACTTGACCATGTCCCCAAGTGATCTGGTGGCTTTCGCCTATCAAAAGGTGTCGCATTGGTTCAGACACGACCAAGGCCCCAAGTGATATCACAAAGCTTTTTTGAAAAGCAAATTTCAAGGGGTAAACCGGAGGCCACTTTAAAACAGAACCACTCCATGTAACCACACATGATATGACAGGACAGAGACCCCGCTTTAGCTGAGGCTCCGGTTTTATTATATCAATGATAATATATACACTGTCATAATATGTACATAGATAGAGCCGATGACTCAAGTGTAGTAAGGCCGAAGATGAGCTATGTTCCACGGCCTGTTGGTCTCCTCCTCTAATGTGCGTGAGTCTTTATGCTCTCGAATATCAATCAGATAGTATGACCCGTTGTGCAGATTCTTGCTGACCATGAAAGGTCCCTCCCAAGGTGGGGATAACTTGTGCATATCCATCTGGTCTTGGATGAGCCGAAGCACCAAATCTCCTTCTTGAAAAGCTCTGGTTCTGACCCGGCGACTGTGATAGCGATGAAGATCTTGTTGATAAATCACCGAGCGGGCAGCCTCTATGTCACGCTCCTCATCTAATAGGTCCAAAGCATCTTGCCGTGCTGTCTCATTGTCCGCTTCAACATAAGCCGCCACACGAGGCGAATCATGCCGGATATCACTAGGGAGAACCGCCTCTGCTCCGTAGACCATGAAAAACGGCGTGTATCCTGTAGATCGGTTGGGCGTAGTATTGATACTCCATAGCACAGACGGTAGCTCTTCAACCCAACAACCCGGTGTTCTTTGCAATGGAACCATAAGTCGGGGTTTGATGCCTCGCAAGATTTCTTGATTAGCCCATTCTGCCTGCCCATTGGACTGGGGGTGAGCCACTGATGATACGTCAAGTCGGATGTGCTCATGTTCACAGAATTCCTTCATAGCACCCATGGATAAATTGGTACAATTGTAAGTAATGATACTGTGTGGAAAGCCAAACCGGAAAATCACCTTTTTAATGAACTGCACCGCTGTAGCTGCATCATACTTGCTGACAGGCTCCGCTTCAACCCACTTGGTAAACTTGTCAACTGCCACCAAAAGGTGGGTTTTCTTATCCTTGGATCTTTTAAAAGGTCCGACCATATCCAGCCCCCATGTTGCAAACAGCCAAGTAATTGGAATCATCCTCAATTCTTGAGCCGGTACATGAGCACGCCTTGAAAATTTCTGACAGCCATCACACCATTTAACCAAGTCCTCCGTGTCAGCATGAGCTGTCAACCAGTAGAACCCGTGACGAAACGCCTTAGCCACCAGAGACTTTGAACCGGCGTGGTGACCACAATCCCCTTCATGGATTTCGCGCAAAATTTCACGGCCTTCCTCAGGAGAGACGCAGCGTTGAAACGCCCCTGATACACTGCAATGATGCAATTCTCCATTGACAATGGTCATAGACTTGGATCGCCGGACAATCTGCCAGGCTAGAGTCTCATCCTCTGGCAACTCTCCCCGGTTCATGTACGCAAGATAAGGAACTGTCCAATCCGGTATAACATGTAGGGCTGCCACCAATTGAGCCTTCGGATCAGGAATAGCTAAATCCGCTTCATCCAGGAGCTTGACTGACGGGTTGTGCAACACATCAAGAAAGACATTAGGCGAGACCGGTTTACGCTGAGAGCCCAACCGGCTTAAAGCGTCCGCTGCTTCATTTTTTCGACGATCCACGTGATCCACCTGATAACCCTTGAAGTGACCCGCAACAATATCCACCTCACGACGATATGCAGCCATAAGCGGGACTTTAGAATCCCAAGTGCCAGACACCTATTGAGCCACGAGGTCCGAGTCACCGAAGCACTTAACTCGACTTAGATTCATCTCTTTAGCCATCCGGAGACCATGGAGCAAAGCTTCATACTCAGCTGCATTATTAGTACAAGGGAACATTAAGCGGAGAACATAACAAAACTTATCACCTCGTGGGGAAGTTAATACGACTCCAGCCCCCGAGCCCTCCAATTGCCTGGATCCATCAAAATGAATAGTCCAATATGTGTGATCCGGCTTCTCCTCTGGTGCTTGCAACTCAGTCCAATCATTGATGAAATCAACAAGTGCTTGAGACTTCACCGCCGTCCGAGGTACGTACTTCAAACCGTGCGGCCCAAGTTCTATAGCCCACTTGGCAATCCGGCCAGCCGCTTCCCGGTTCTGTATGATATCGCCCAAGGGAGCTAAACTGACCACTGTGATGGGGTGCCCTTGGAAATACTGCTTCAACTTCCGGCTTGCCATGAAAACTCCATATACCAGCTTCTGCCAATGCGGATACCTTTGCTTGGATTTAATAAGCACCTCGCTGATATAATAAACCGGCCACTGAACTGGATACTCCCTTCCTGCCTCCTTGCGTTCTACCACAATAGCCACGCTAACTGCGCGAGCAATGGCGGCTACGTATAGCAATAACGGCTCCTTGTCGACCGGAGCAGCAAGGACGGGCGGATTGGCTAATTGCCACTTCAAGTCCTCCAACGCTTCATCAGCAGCCGGACTCCAGATGAATTGATCTGTCTTTCTCAGCATCTGGTATAAAGGGATGGCCTTCTCTCCGAGGCGGCTGATAAACCGGCTCAGCGCGGCAATCCGTCCTGCCAAACGCTGAACATCGTTGATACACTTCGGTTTAGCCAGGGAAGTGATAGCCGTAATCTTCTCCGGATTAGCCTCGATTCCTCTGTTGGACACAAGAAAGCCCAGTAACTTGCCTGCCGGAACACCAAAGACACATTTGGTCGGGTTAAGCATCATCTTGTAAGCCCACAAGTTGTCAAAGGTTTCCTTCAAATCATCAACCAGCGTCTCCTTCTGTCTTGACTTGACTACAATATCATCCACATAGGCGTGCACATTACGGCCGATCTGTTTATGCAGGCAGTTCTGTACACACCGTTGATAAGTGGCTTGGGCGCTCTTGAGCCCAAAAGGCATAGATACATAGCAGAAGGCTCCAAAGGGAGTAATAAACGCCGTCTTCTCCTGGTCCTTAACCGCCATTTTGATCTGATGATACCCAGAGTACGCATCCAAAAAACTCAAACGCTCACAACCCACCGTGGCATCAATAATCTGGTCAATGCGGGGGAGGGCAAAAGGATCCGCTGGACAAGCCTTGTTAAGATCTGTGTAATCCACACACATACGCCAAGTGCCGTTTTTCTTAAGAACCAGCACCGGATTAGCAAGCCACTCTGGATGGAACACTTCAATGATAAAGCCAGCCGCTAAGAGCCTGGCCACTTCCTCTCCAATAGCTTTGCACCTTTCTTCGTTAAACCGGCGGAGAAATTGTTTTACCGGTTTATACTTGGGATCAACATTAAGAGTGTGCTCAGCAAGTTCCCTCGGTACACCTGGCATGTCAGAAGGCTTCCATGCAAAAATGTCCCGATTCTCACGGATGAACTCGATGAGCGCGCTTTCCTATTTAGGGTCCAAGTTGGCACTGACAGTGAACTGCTTGGACGAATCGCCGGGCGCGAAGTCAACAAGCTTGGTCTTAGCCGCTGATTTGAACTTCAGATCTGAATCATGCTCCGTAGTTGGCTTCTTCAAAGGGGTCATGTCCGCCGGATCAACATTGTCCCTATAATATTTCAACTCCTCCGTGGCACAAACCGACTCTGCATAGGCCGCATCACCTTCTTCACATTCCAAAGCAATCTTGCGGCTCCCATGAACCGCTATTGTCCCTTTGTGACCCGGCATCTTGAGCTGCAAATAGATATAACAAGGCCGTGCCATGAATTTGGCATAAGCCGGCCGCCCAAACAAGGCGTGATACGGGCTCCGGATTTTCACCACCTCAAAGGTTAGTGTTTCGGATCGGGAATCATGCTCGTCCCCCAAAGCCACCTCCAGGGCTATCTTACCAACAGGGTATGCTGATTTGCCAGGCACCACACCATGGAACACCGTATTAGACGGTCTGAGATCCTTGTCCGTTAGCCCCATGCGGCGGAATGTCTCATAGTACAGGATGTTAATACTGCTCCCTCCATCCATGAGCACCTTGGTGAATTTATAGCCTCCCACCTAAGGGTCTACCACTAATGCCAACTGGCCCAGATTGTCAACCCGGGGTGGGTGATCCTCCCTGCTCCACACGATAGGCTGCTCCGACCAGCGTAAGTAATGTGGTACGGCTGGTTCAATAGAGTTCACCGCTCGCTTGTGGAGTTTCCGGTCGCGCTTATCCAAGCTAGTTTTGAAAACATGATACTGCCCACTGTTCAACTATTTTGGCTGGCTCTGATAACCTGACTGCTGCTGTTGCTGCTATTGGTTGTAACCCCCTTGACCATTCTGATTATTCTGGTTGTTGTGACTGCCCTGATTGAAACCTGAACCGGAAGCTCCATCGTGACCCGGCCCATGGAAGCCGGATCCTGAGCCACCACCTGACCCACGGTCATACCGGAAGGCATTAGAGTTCTTACATTCCTGCATAATGTAACAATCCTTCCAAAGGTGGTTAGCCGGCGCCTCCTTCGTCCCGTGCTTTGGACAAGGCTGATTCAACAAATAGTTTAAGCGATCCGGGTTAGGATTTGGAGCCCCACTACGATTCGCCGCTTTACCTCTGCGCCGCTGACCCTTGTCCTGCGCATTAGTGTTAGCCACAAAGTCCATGCTGCCATCCGCTTTATGCTTGCCTCCGTTTCCATGGCCCGCCGGTTTGTATTGATGCCCCTTGGAGTTGCTATTCTTCTTTCCCTTCCCTGCTTCGTCATCGTCAGTCTCGGGATCCTTGGTACTGTCAGAATCAGCATACTTCACCAAAGCGGCCATGAGAGTTCCCATGTAATTACAGAACCGCTTCATACGCCCCAATTTCAACTTTAAAGGCTTAAACCGGCAGTTGCCCTCCAGGGTTAAGATCGCAGAGTCAGCATTGATCCTGTCAGACGAGTGCAAGACTTCCGAAACGTGGCGTACCCAATGGGTTGTTGACTCTCCGTCCTCCTGAACACAAGCCGCCAAGTCTACTATGGACTTAGGCTGCTTACACGTATCTTTGAAATTCTGGATAAACCGGGCCCGCAACTGGGCCCATGAACTGATAGAATTAGGCGGCAGGCTCTTCAACCAAGTACGGGCCGTGCCTTCAAGCATCATGGTGAAGTACTTTGCACACGCGGTCTCATCCACATCCAGCATCTCCATGGCCATCTCATAACTTTCTACCCATGCTTCTGGGGATAAATCAGCGGTGTAATTCGGCACCTTGCACGGACCCTTGAAGTCTTTGGGCAGGCGTACATTGCATAAAGTGGGGACTAAACAAGGTACTCCCAAGCTAGATGCGACCCCTGGCCCGGCAGAGGTGGTAGGACGAACTGGTGTAAGCTGACCCGCCTCGTTCTGTGCTGCTAACTCGGCCTCCCTTCGTGCCCGGGCCCGGTCCACTACATCCTGAGCATCGCGAACACCACCTTCCGGGCTATTGCCACAGGCCGCTTCACGGTTCCGCGCATTGCTTGATACGGCTGGTTCATCCATGCGCCTACTATAGCTCCGGCTTGGACGAGGTGTGGAATGAATCCGATCACGGCTGAATGAATATGCCTCCTGCTGAATCAAAGCAGTCCGGAGAAGTTCCTTAACCGGTGCGCCTCGATTGCTTGCGGAGAGTCTCCTTCGACCGAGATAGCTTCTAATCGCGCAGCAGCTACGACAAGATTGTCCATAGGATTAGAATAATGACCCGGAGGTGTCTGGACCGGCGGAGGAATCACAATGTTCTGTCGAGGAGGTTCCATCAGGGAGGGTTGGACCGTCGCTCCTGGCCCTGGTGCCTCGACCCGGTTTACCTCCAGGTGCCCCGGCGGATTACTGGTTCCAGCTCCCGGAGTGTGAAAGAGATTTCGAGGGTCGAACCCTAATGGCAGGCGTGATCTGTGCTTCCGTTTCAAGACCTCCTGTGATGCGTTCTGGTCGAGCATGAGCTTATAGGCCTGGGCGTCCAAAGCGGCCCGCTCTGCGGCCATCCTGTCCTTCTCTGCTGCCAGGTCGGCTTTGGCCTGTACGATCTGCTCTCTTACCTTTGCAACCTCCACATCATGGGCCTCCTGATCCGCCGGATTGGCCTCTGCCATAAGTACCGCTAGTGCGTCAAACAGGTCAGACAGAACTCGAACCGGTGGGCGGACAAGGCCTCCTGCCCCTGCTGCTGCTGCCGCCGCTGATCCGGAGAGCGTTGCTGCTGCGGTCGAAGAGTGATTCACCGCCCGCGTGCCGGCCATGAATATTCCAACCTGGTTGATCTGATCTGGGGGGTCCGGAATACTGTCGCCATCGGAGCAGCCCCTAATTTGGTCGTCTTGCAACTGGTACAATGATTCAGTCTCTCCGGTTGAGGACTCGTCGCCGGAATAGACGATGGTCTCGCTACCGTATTCTGACTCGTCCTCATGCTCTCCTCCGCGGATGACTCCCACGAAGGCACGCTTCACGGCCGGTTTAACCTGGGTAGATCTCGCACGCTGAGCCGTCTCGACGAGGTCGGTGCAGATGTCCGGCTCAGGCCCAGGCTCACCAATCTTGCCGATAAAAACGTGTATGCCACCAAAGGGGACCCGGTACCCGTACTCAATCGAGCCGGCTTCGGGACCCCATCCTGCGTCGTCGATGTAGAGCTTGCCGCGACGAATCTTGGTCATCCGGCCCACAGCATAGCCTTTGAGTCCTTCGAACTAGCCCTCCAAGATCATCAAACCATCATGCGATAGCCCCACGGTGGGCGCCAACTGTCGTGGATTTGTCACGGCAGATGTCCTTGTGAAAGGACTTAGTCGTGGAGCCATCGCTACGGGTTAACTTGAAGGGGTTAAAGCGGACACAAAGACACAAGGGTTTATACTAGTTCGGCCCCTTCGATGAAGGTAAAAGCCTACGTCTAGTTGTGATGGAATTGATGTGGTCTGATGACTAGGGAGCAAACAAGCTTCGCGTAGGCCTCGAGTTGTTGTTGTCTGTCTTTGAACCGCTGCCGGGTCATCCCCTTATATACACGGGTGACGCCCGTCGGTCCACAGAGCCCCACATCGGTTCATACTCGTATCCCGGTTGGTCTCTCTCTATTCCTAACTTACAATGCAAGTTTACATATCAAGCCGGTTTATGGGTACAGGTTCTAAACCGACTACAGGCCTTGGGCCTTCATCTGCTTAATCACCTTTAAACTACTAATGAAGCTAACCTGGCCCAGGTAGGCCGGTTCATGCCCAGGGGTAATATCCCCAACACACGGTATCTACTAGCCCTCTATAGGCACATATATGTGCCTACGTGTCTCCCGCACGCACATTATCTTTAGGCCTCTCTCGCACACATTGCCCCCCCCCCAACACACCTCTCTAATAGTAGTTGGCAGATATGATTTCATCATATCATTCGGTAGGATATCCCTGGCTGTTAGGCTGGATGTAATACGAGGCAAAGTTTTACCCTAGTTCGGATCGGACCCTTGCAGTTGAAGAAAGAGCCTACTCTTGGTACTGTATATTAGTGTTAGGGTGTGTACAAAGTACACGTGAATACCAGGCATTGTGCATGTGTGTATACTATCGACGAACTAGCCCCCAAGCTTGTATAACATACTAAGGGCCTAGGGTTACAAATCATATATAGTCAGCTTATCACTAGTGGGGATAGAGTCCTCCGCGACTCTGGTAGCTTCGTGTTGTACGCCGAGTCCTCCATATGGGTCTCCGTATAACACGTCTCGGTCCAACCTATATGTGGCGCAGGATGGAACCGACCCATGAGTCTTCATGTTGACCCACGACAACTAGAAATGATGTGCCCACCACACCACACACGCAATCCGCCACTAAGAAAGAAGCATATACAATAGTACAACGGTATCTAGCTCACGATACGTCTCCATATTTTGTTGATGACACCGACGGACTTTGCATTTGATGCGTGCTCCATATTTTGTTGACGACACTTACGGTCATTGTATTTGAAGCGAAAGCATGATATGGTCACTGGACATCAGAATAAGCTCATCACAGTCACCACATACATTTTGTCGTGCTAACCAACATGTGGTTGGATGGTTAGAGGACAGTGGTTTCTCGAGCCCACCAAGGTTAAAGTCCCGGTGCTCGCATTTATCTTGTGTTAATTTCAGTATTTTCCGGCGATGTACATTCAGTGGGAGGAGACGTTCCACTCGACTACGAGGCACCTATGGTGACTTAGTAAAATCTCAAGATCGTATATGCTGGCCCACTCTCTCGAAGGTGCGGCGGACCGGCGGTGGGGAGTGGTTTCGGGGAGGGCGGGCCGGCCGCGGGCGACGGGGGCGGGCGGTTCGGCCGGTGGTGGCTG